>NC_041341.1:20689894-21324894 GCF_004354835.1 Perca flavescens | reverse complement strand
CTCCGTAATTTAGGAAATCAGAAAGCGATGCAGCAGTAATGTTGTGGATGGCTAGCAGAAATAGACCTCCTTGAGCAGAAATGAATGAAGAAAAGGGTCTTTTGAATGGAAAGTTCAGTTCCAAAGCCCTTCCAGTTCTCTCGACAAGACTAAAGTTATTTGTATGTAGCCTACTGTTGATCTGAATTGAGTTATGAGTATGTTGAATCTCAAATACCATTTGCTGGCTAATCACAAGTTAACTATGTACAATCATGTGATTAATCACAATTAAATATTTTAATTGATTTTAAAAATAATTATCAGCCAGAGTAATATTATATGTTTTTTTAAAAACATTTCATATATTTTTGGCAGTGAGGTAGACACTAAAAAAAGAACACACAAACAGCCAATTATGCATGAAATTTTCAAGAGATTCATACATTTGAGCTGCTTCCATTCTGTCTATCAGTGTTCTCCAATGAGACTTTTTCTAAAGGCCAGCTTTGGACAGCTGGGAGTGAGAGATTGGAGCTTTTACAGAAATCTCTCTGTCTCCAGACTCTTATGAGGCTAAAACACTCTTACACACAGCTTAGTCTGACTCTGTAATGTACATTTAACAATGACAATTGCACGTCTGTAGGGACAAATCTGTAAACTCTTGGACATTGTGCTTTTTGTGTGCAAGTATGCAGTGTGATAACAGCTATTGAAATGTTTTGCTTGATAGGTAGACTGCAGTTGAAAAGTTTAAGGGAATAGTTTGACATTAGACATAAAGTTGTATCGTATCGTATCGTATCGTATTTCCAAGAGTTAGATGAGAAAAATGAAAACACTATCATGTCTGTACTTTAAGTGCTGCACAGAGCTGGAACCAAGGTGATTAGCTCAAGTTAGTTAGCATAATGACTTGAAGCAGGGGGAATCAGCTAGCCACTCCAAAGTTCAAAATTAGACTTCCCAGCATTTATACCTTTTCGAAAAATGTGTATACAAACACAAATGTTTTAGTTATCTCCAAGAAGTTTTGTCCGTTTATTGGTTGGTTTGTTTGTCAGTAGGGTTATGGAAAATCATTTTCATGAAACTTGGTGGAAGGGTGTAGCATGGGCCAAGGAAGAACTCATTACATTTGGAGTGGATCTGAATCAGGGGGTGGATACACACATTTTTCACTTCCGTGGACATTGCGAGATAGGGCATTTGTGCTGCTTTTTCTAACCTTTAGACAGAGCCACAGAAGCTGTTTTCCACCAGCTTCTAGTCATTATGCTAAGCTAAGCTAATCGCCCCCCTTGCTCAAACTACATACTTACCACACAACAATGAGAGTGCATCAATAATCTCATCTAACACTCAGAGATGAAGTGGATAAGCATGTTTGCCATAATGTTGAATTATTCATTTAATAGCCTACATTATTGCTTCTCATCCTAGGGCTGTGAGGTCATTCTGAAGGGATCACAAAATGCTTTGTCCAGTTAGAAGAAGAAACATTTCTTTCTTTCTATACAAATGTATTATCTTGTCTGTTTATTTTCTTGTGAAGTATGTAAAGTGGCTTTAACCCTTATGGCCTCCTTTGCCTTAGGCAGTGCTTTATTTCCAGAAGTATTAAGCAAAGGCTTACCGTCACAGTAACATTTTACTGATATAACTATTCTGCTTCTGATTTGGTTGACATGACTTGTTTTAAATACTGTTTGTGTTATACTTACAGTGCGTGTTAATCAAGCATTCCACTGCTTTCAGTTTTTGTCATGTTTTAAATTCATGTTTTTCATTTTTGACTGTGTATGTGTTCGTATTCAGTGATCATGTCATCATGTTGGAAACCACACAGCAGCCAGTGACCCAACACCACACTAAATATATCAGGGACAAACATAGAGTCTGGAAAGCTTCAACTGCCTTCTAAATACTGTAAACTACTTCTAGGTCTAAAAAGAACATCTAATCTGTGCACAGCCGCACTAAAATGTCAAAAATAGGCATGTTGGCTTGACAGTTTGCAAAGATTTTCTATATTCATGCCCCAAGCAACAACACCTGCATTATGTCGTGTGAATGGTAGTGGGGGAGATATGTGATCACAGTGTCAATTTAAAAATGAGCATAGATATTTTGAAGACAGTTAGGAAAGACGGTGAAGGAAGCCTCCTGAGGACCTCTGATTTCACTTTAGTTTCTTGTCTCTCAGATGCCAGTTTTTCATTTTCTTCTCTTACAAGACTTTTCAAGTGTTTTGATGTGCAGGACCAGGCTTCGTATAAGAAGGTTCCTCGCTTCAGATTCCAAGCAGAAGGGTGGCATTGCCTCGATTTCAGACTTGTTCTACCTCGTTTTCCAAAGAGGCAGCAGGAGAAGACCCTCCAGGGGCTTATTAATTTGAAAACCAAAGAGGTATTTCTCAGCCCTATGGTGCTGATTAGCAGCTAAGCGATATATCCTCATCGCTGTCTTTCTGCTGCTCCCTGAGAGCATTTACATATATAAAGATAAGGCAGCATGCTAATTATTATCTGTGATACTGTATCATTATTGCATCCATGGCAGTTAGGATGCTCGACTTTTGCCAAAGATCTTTTATCTCTGTTACAGAAGAGCTTTGTTAAGAAAATTAAGATGATAAAACACATCACATCTATTATGTGGTATATGCAATTATCTGTGATTGTTAAAGACCAAACTGCAGGTATGATAGTAACAAATCTCTCAGATGAGTGCCCTTTCTCCACAACTTTCAGAGCACTTTGTGTATTGAAAAGATGATTTTGTAAGAGCCATGTTGTATTGTTTACAGGGTTTTTGTATTTTATTCCCATTGCAAAAGTAAATTGCGTTGTGCCACTGAAAATATGTAATGTACAGAATAGAATTCAGGTAATTGGTCAAGTTGTAGAATGTGCTTTAATGTGTGTGTTTTTCACTTGCTATGTCATCGCTATGTCATCTACGCCACAGTGATTCACAATAATACTAATAAAAGAAACATTAATGGTGCCCAGAGGATAGATGCTACTGACTTTGATGATCCCCTGATTTTACCTCTAGCGCCACCAAAAGGTTGACATTTTTGGTTTAATTAAATATTTTAAAGAGGATTAGATTTGCCATAAAATTTGGTACACATATCCATGGTGCCCAGAGGATGTCTCCTTCTGTAGTGCCACCAGCAGGTCAAAGTATTCTACTAGAACATCTACTAGATGATTTGCCATGGAATTTAGTTCAGGCGTTCATGTTCCCCTAAGGATGAACTATAATAGCTTTAGTTATCCCCTGACTTTTCATCTGGCACCATAATCAAGTCAAAATTCATGATTCAACAACATTCCCATCCTTCCCAGCTGTACTTTATGTTAATTGCATATTATTTATTAAAGTGTTAGCATGCCAAACACTAAACAAAAATGGTGAACACGATAAACATTACACAACCTGCCTAACATGCCAACGTTAACATTTAGCTTAAAGCACTGCTGTGTCTGCGTGCAGCCTTACAGAGCTGCTAGTCTGTAGACTCTTAGTCTGATTTAGTGAAAGATGATAAAGAAGAAAGGTAACATGTTTCATAAACCTAAATGTTGTTTCATGCCAGTTGTTTTAATTTTTCCATTTGTGTGTTTCATTGTATCTCTGAGGACAAACAGGATGGGATTGTCATTATCATGCTGACAGGTTTGTGGGCGTACTGTGTGGCTCCTATAAACAAGGTCTTGTAATGTTTTCTGTGGACCGCAGGAGATCCAGCTCGTCAAAGATAATGGCCCTCCTAATAATCAACAACTAGCTTCCTCTCATATTTGTCCCTCTCTCTCTACAGTAACAGAGTTAGTACCAATCAGCTGTTATATTATGTTACCCTTGCTGTGCTCTAAAATTGCACTATTCTAATTCAATTTGTTCAACATTGGAATTATCTGATTGAAAGCACAAATATGTTACCACTTTCATTTCACTTCATAAACTTCTCTATACAAACTAATCATTTCATTTTTTAGTAGCTCGTATAGGCTGGGGATGTGTGTAGCTCCCTTCAGTACTACCAGGTGGCCTGTGGTCAGGAGCACAAAGTGATACTTTCTATGTGTAGCAGATACCAACACACACAGAGCAGTGACTGTGTGGAGCTTAAAGAAGCTGCTGCTATGCTACACGAAGCCACAGTGTAGACACTTTGGAGCTGCCTCATACCACTTCTTAAAATACAACATATCACTGGCCTCTTGCACCTGACATCATCTGTTAGGCTTGTTGGGCTTTATGGTAGATCTACACTCTTCATCTCCATTCATACACAGTATACTCCTGTACTTGACATGGTCAAGCTAAAGCAATAAGACATTCATTTAGAAATGCCTGTGTGAAAGGAATCACAAGATAAGTGGAGCGACATAACGTGTACTTTTTGCTATGACAGCTGAAGTTAAAGCAGTTAATAATTCCTGATTGTGTGGGTTTTGAGACTTATCCATCACTCTAAATGTGAATCCAGTAAAAGAATAAAAAAGAACAAAATCTGCTGCAAAATAATAAGAAAAAATCCCTTATTTGCAAGTCTGTGAATCCAAGAATTCTTGTGATTCCTTCCCTTACTTCTAATGGCATCTGGCAGACATGTGGCTCATTGTCATGCATGGTGCTATCTGCTTGTGGTCCGTGTGCAGTGCTCACTGATGTAAGCTACTCCAAGCCTCTACTGGGGAGAGGATCAAAATGAAAACACTGTTGGCAATATTTCAACGGCATTTACAAAAACAGTGAAATATATGTGCTTTCCACATTATGGATGAGACCTAGTTCAGAGGAAATGTATATGAAAATGTATCAGCAGTTATGTAGCAGAGAGGTGATAAAATGGGAAGAGACGTCCAGTGACTGTCATAATTCAGTTTTATTGCAGATTTAATGAGAATTGTTGTTGTAAATTTGTGATACTGATGTCAGAGCTGTTACTGTAATTGGCAAATTTCTGCAAATTTCTAAGATGACTGCAGATACAAACATTTGCATTGCAATTAATGTCAGGTGAATATTAGCATTAAATCTGAAACATTTACATTCATTAAACAAATTAAATGTGTGAAAATATTGCAGTTATAATTAACTATTACACATGGAATTGCTGCTTAATGCTGATTTTATTGAATTTATAATTTGGCAACCATATTAAAATTAACATATGATCAATGATATTTCAGATATTTGTGTTCAAATTGCATTGTTATGCTGGGTCAGTGAATTGAGCTATAATTAGGCTATGATATTATTTCATTATAATCTGCAGATTGCCTCTGACATCAAAACTAGATTTGTTTTCAGTCTCGCCATCGCAAACTAGTGTCAAAAAATGTCTGTCAGTCTTTGCAAATGTGACATTTCCTTTGTTTCCGCGTGAATCTAATTAAACATAATGTAAACAGCTCATAGCCTTCTCCTCTGGGCTTCCATCTTATTTAACCAGGCACTGTGACAAAGAGCTCACAGATAGCAGCCATTGTCTGGGTGAGTAGTTGCAAGAGGAGTGAGGTTTACAAATTGACAATATAAGGCTCTCCACCAAACACTTGTGTTGGTTGGCAATGAGCCATGTCTCGGGAAGGAGCCAGGGGATTAGTGCCTTGCTTAAGAGCATGTTGAGGGAAGTTATTGAGAAAGCAAAGAGAAATACTCAGCCTGTCTTTATTTATTGTAAATTATTCTCTTATTTTGTTATTCATTGTAAATTGTTCTTTTTTATTGTTTTGTCACATTCATGGGCAACATCCCCACGGTTGGTATCGATGTTTTAAATTACAAACCTGTTCCTTTTTCCCAACGAGGAGACATTCTGTATACTTACAGCCAATTATCTTTCAGTATTGGCCATGCCACAGTCAAGTACTTGGACGGAGGCACATTTTTTGTTTTGGCTCTGTACTCCAGCATTATTGGGCTAGAAAATGATATAGTGACTATGTGGCTACAGTGCCAACTTTCAGATTTCAGTGTGTTATATTGGGGTTAGTCTCACATTGCCAGACCTCTCTCCACAGCGCTGCGGAGGAGGGTCTTGCTAGTCCACACAGCATTCTGGGATGGGTGAAATATGTGAATATGCTCTGGTTTATTGGCATTTCTTTAAACTGGTCACAATTGTCTTTGGCGGTGCTAAGTGCCGGATGGAGCAACGGTGCCTCTGCAAAATAGCCTCGGGAAGGAACTTGTTTTGGTGGAACATAGGTTCAAAAGTTGTTTTAGTCATGCAACAGAAAACTCAGATTGGACAGATAGTCTGGCTAGCTGTCTGGATTTACCCTGCAGAGATCTAAGGAGCGGTTAACCATAGTACTCATAAATCAACCAGAGTTTAGAATGCCAACCCAAAGAAAGCGGAAGGTGACGGAGAGCCAGAATCTCTGGCGGCACCGGAGCAATCCCAGAAATGAAATGTCGTCGATATAGACTATATTGGGGTGAACAGTCTAGCCTTGTCATTTTTATTAAGATGATAGTCATTGTTTCATTTAAAATCTAGTGTGCTGGAATAAATCAAATAGAAAAAATCAATAGAAAATGTGTAACTGTCCAAATACACTGTATTATAGACTAGAATGACTGTTTATATGGACACTTATTGGATTTTACTCTTTTCATGGGATTTGTTGAAAATAAGAGAAATATAGAAAACCATCCTGTTATGCGCCATCCCTCATACAAGCTTTGCTATTTAGCTTGAGTTTTCTCTTTGCTTACAGTAATCCATTATATTGCCTCTTCGGGCTTTCTAAACCTTCACTTAGTAATTGTAGTCCACATAATTACAATGTGTTGACAACTTGATGACTTACTAAAGCACACAGAACTACTAATTTACCTATTCATCCTGTAGGAATTCCGAATGGAGTTGGACTCCTCTACAGCCAAAGAAGTGGCAAAAGATCTTGTGTTTTGTGTGTGTGTGTGTGTGTGTGTGTGTGTGTGTGTGTGTGTGCAATTGCGCGTGTGTGTGTCTGTCTGTGAAAGAGAGAGAGAGAGAGAGAATTAAATATCTTTCTTTTCCTTTCACCCTCACTGCATGACTTATCTCTGTTATGGATCACAGAGGACTGGCTTAAAGCTGAATAAAGCAGGTTCATCATGAAAAGAACATGAGACCTCAAAACACTGACACAAATGTTCAGATTACATATATGTATATATAATCCGTTCTTGCCCTTGACTTTTATTAAGATAACATTACTCTCATCCTAGCACAGTTATGCCAGGATTATAGAAATCTAAAATTTAAATGATAAGGAGAACAGGTGAACAGGATCATTTGCATTTCGGTGAGGTTTGGTGGGAGCAGGAATCCCAGAGTGTCTCTTTAAAGCAGGTGGTCTATGGAAATGCAGGTATGAGTTACACATGCTGAGGATGAATGTGGTTGTTCAGATGCCTGGCAGACATGTCTAGTCTTCAAACAGTGAAACTACCAGAGTCAGGCTGGCGCCACCGTCTCCAGCTGGGCCAAACAAGATGAGCTGGCTAGCTCTTTCACACTCAGAGGTGTCTCGTTTTTTATGCCTCCCTTAACCCTCCTCTCCTCAACAAGCATTACATCACTGACCCTATTTCAGACCAACAGCAAAGCACGACACACGGCCAAAACATTTCACCACCATTTAGTGTCACTTGAATCTGCACCTGCCCAACGTCCACTTTACACTGTTTAGGGATTAGCAGAAGCATTGAAAATGAGCCATTCTGAGAGTATTTGTTGTGGATTTGTATGTGCATAATTTGGTATATAATGATGGGCGGTAACAGCTGCTGGAGTATGCAATGCACTCTGATGAAAGCTGTGATGATGAAACCAGGGTGACCTGATTTATTAGTACACAAGCGTCTTCAGAGGAGTCACAGGAAGTATTTCCATATGGATTTTTTAGGGACTTGACATTGGAGGCACGGAGGCCTAGCTCTCTAAAAAAAAACACACCCCAGGCCCTTCTTTTGCAAGTGGGCGGGGGGTCTAAAATAAAATCAGCTGTCACTGTCTACTCGTTTGGACAGAGGTGAACACATAGTACTGGAGCTGGTCTCCGACACTGACTGGGATTTGCTTTGGCTTGGAACGACCCTGCAGGCCGGGGGTGCAGTGGCCTTCGAGTGGGATTTTTATGTGCTGAGCTCTTTTTTTTGTATTTCATTATCCTCCTTACCTGGTAGGTGATGAACACTCTGAGAGCTGTGTTTGAGTTGAGTGGAATTTTGTAAAAAAAAAAAAAATATATATATATATATATATATATATATATATGTATATATATAATAATTGATTTTGGCTTTTTAAATGATGTTTTTATGTTAATAATTTTGCATCCACAAAATGTAATGCATTGTAAAATCTCCTTAATTTCTGCAGAGAAAAACATGAAAGACTGGCACTGTAATATTGATACTCTAAAATGAATTCCCATTGTCCTCGTGTTGAGTACACTTCCACTCAAAATACAGAATACAGAGGCAAAATATAAATCTTATGTCCGTAACACTAAATTAACTCTGGATTTTTACCTTATAGGAGGGATTAGATTTATTCTAACTTATTCCTAAATAGATGGAGTTCTGAGCTGTTTGTACCAAGGCCAGCACTTCTATCTGCCATGCTCTACTTCATGGTCCCCAGGCAAGCCACGAAATGAAGAATACTGCAGAGAATTTCAAATACAGAATTACACAAACACAAGGTCATCAATGCAGGCTCTATAGAAAATCTTTTGGAAAAAGAAAGCCTTGACCTACAAGCTTTCCTCTATATTTCACTGAGAAACACGACCCTTCATGGTTACGTTTAAAATAGGCTTGATTTATTTTTGCAAGTACATGGCGCCTAGATTACTTCACTTTCTTGTTATTTGAGCTCTCAACGTGTCATGAGATAGCCTCAGACTGTTGACAGATTTTTGTTGGCTACAAATTTGAGTTCCTACCACAATAAATTCTGTGAGTCCATGCCCTCAATATTTAACTTTATGCTGCAGTGCAGAATTTTCCACTCATAAAGTTTCACTGCCAAAGTGAAGATTTGAACTAAAATATGTACTGTAAGTAACTAGAATTCTCTCATTTTAGAGCTGTGTTATCTATCTTAATTGGCTGATTGGTTCACACAAACATAACTACCATTCCTCCAAGACTAAAATACATCATACTATGGGGACTGGTGAGCTACAAATCAAGCATAGCAAAACAAATATGTCAATGGAAAGCAGCTAACAACAGTCCAGTGCTCCAATAGATATTCTAAAATGTGTGTTTGCCATGAAATTTAGAGAGTAGCATTAATGGGTTTACCATTTTCATATTCACAAGCCCACTATTCAGCTTACTTTTAAATATCTTCACGTTCAGCTCTCTGCTAACTCCAAAAATTGGGGTGTTTTGATCTGATTTGGTATTTCATTGGGTCTGTTCTTTATTTAGATTTCAGTACTTTGAGAAATGATATGCAGTGATTAAATCTGTCTTTTGCTGTCAAAAATGATATTAAAGATGTGAAATATAATCTCATGTCGCCAGTCTGGCAGCTTCTGCTGACATTATTCTTGATATTACAATGAGTTGGATATACACATGGCTTCGTGTAGTGCTAATTCAACACAGAGCAGAGCTGCGATAACGATTTATGTATGCTGTTAGCCTTCAGAGTAATGGATAGTCTTATTTTGACGCTGTACTTTTATCAAACAGCAAAACAGTCTGTATTCATATTTCATCCTCTTATTTGCATCAGCACATTTATATCCACAAGTGAACTGAGGTGTGAATACTTTGAATTTGATAACATAGACAAAAATGTTTTGTCAGCAATTGGCCCGATATGGAGTTGGAGTTATGGAGTTGGAAAAGTCAACAATCACACTGACTGTCTTTAGGCAGATTTTAATACCCTGCAAGTTAACAATAATGTTCCTTTGTTTCTGGACTGTTTGTTGATGCAATTTTAGACATAACACATAATACTGCCTAAAATGAAAATGAAAAATCTTCATGGCTGCTAATACCACTTCCCAAATAATCCCCTAAACCAGGGGTTCCCAACCTGGGGTCCGGGCACCCCCAGGGGGGCGGCAAAGATCACAATGGGGGCGCAAGTCTTTATCTGGTTTGAGGTTGAGGTAAAAAAAAAATATTTGCACATGTTAAACAATATGATAATACACTAGAATATATAATGTATACAAAAGTCTGTATGAAAACTATATATTTTGTTGTATGCTTGTTTTTCCTTCTGCCACGGCATCACATCACGGGCTCACGGGTTGGGAATCACTGACCTAAACCCCTTAATACATTTCTATGCTGATTTGAAGCATAGTCTACAAGCAGTGTCTTTATTGACTTTGATATGAGTTACTGAGTAGTATGAGTGAATATGAGTATGGTAACACTGATTTTATGCAAGTCATGTCTTTCTTAAAAACTCAATGTGATCTAAGTGACCATTTCAAGGGGCTATTGAATCCCCTGGGGAACACTGTTAGAGAAGGATTATTTTGGACAAAACCATCAGTTCAGTTGGGATTGGCTCTAAATGCTTTCACTTTCACTCAGAGGAGGCATGGATCAAACTCACCTCACATCATGATTAAATAGCAGTCACTCTGGACAGTTTGAAGGTTGTTTATGATTATTCATCCTGCACATCTTGTGAGTAACTGAATGTCAGGAGACAGGTGTGTAATTGGTTTAAATAACATCCCTGTAGAGAATTTCAAATGACTCACAAGGCATCATTTACAAGAGCACCACGTGCACTATGGTAGCACCTTTAAAGCACTACTGGAGAATGAATTCGGTTGTCAATATATATCTAAAAGCTGAACAAATATCACTAATTTTATTCAAAATAGTAAATATTTTTTATGACAGACTGGTGCTTGTGTGCATTACTTTATTATTATTAGAATCTATGTAGAATATGAACCATGTGCAATATACTGGAATATACTAAACCAGGCTTATATTGTCAAAAAGAAAAAGGTCCCTCCTCTGTACTGCTTTAAAAAAAAACAACCGCACAAACAGGGATCTGCAGACTGTCCTCACACAGAAAACGACCATATAGGTCGATTGTGCAAGCAGCTTGTAATGACCCATATTTTTGTTTGCTGTTAGGCGGCGACCTCTCGTGATCATGGTAATTATTACGGGAGCAAGTGAGGAAGTGAGCTGACAAGTATAAGAGCGCCAAAAAACAAAAGGGAATTTCATTCAACAGACCATGGTTTTTATCCCTTTGTGCCCCGTGTGAAACCAAAAGTCAACTTTTTTAAATTAATCAACTTTTACGGACCTTAGTCCATGCTGCAATTAAGTCCTTATTTTAGTAGTTTTACGCAGATAGGGAAACTTACAAATTACAATTACTCACGTTACTGTTATTGATTAGTTTTTTTGTGTACTTTTACTTTTTAAATCTATAATTTTACTTACGTACTCTGCTACATTTTAAATCACATCCATTACTGAGTAAAAAAAAAAAGTAAGTAAAAAAGGTCTAGCCTTAAGTCTTTTTGTTACCTCAACTTAACTAGTTCCGTTTAACAATGTTAACTATGTGTTTAAAACTTCGACTGTTACGTTAAATAGAATGGTCACATGATTAAAAGTGCCACTGCGGTCACGTTTTACGGTCACATTCACAGTGCTGCAGTAAACATAACGGTGATGTATGGAATTTTTCATTTTGGGAGTCATTGAACATGTTAAATCACTAAGTATGGTGTGCTACCTCTAAGTAACTGAATTATACCTAATCACACACAAGAGAAGCATGTTATTGAACAGTTTATTGGGTATTTGTGCCATAGCTGCTGGCAGCGCAGGTTGAACCAGGACAGGACTTCCTGAAAGAGATATATAAACCAGAGGAACCGGATTCACTCTGTGGACTCAGAGGTCATCCCACTGACCGACTGTGAGGCCGTGTACCAGCCAGCTGTCTCCAAGCAAGCAGATAACACCATCCCCGGCGGGGTACTTTAGTTTGTGCATGGACATGTATTGTTTCTATTACAACATGTAGCTACAGTACCTGCCAGAGCTGCCTGCATTAAAAAGAGCATTTGTGCAATTAGAAGCAAACTTTCTTTGGGCAATTATAATGGTTTGCTTGCTTTCCTGTTGTATGCTGTATAGTGTATTATTTAGCTGCTACAGGGCATCCATGGTTTCACAGTAGCTGGTCACCATTATTGTTGGTGTTGTCATGCAGTATTATTGGAGGTGATGACAGTTTTGCAGCTGGGGAAAATATAAATAGAGGGAAACATGAGAATCCCCTCATAGGGCAGAATATAGAAAAAGGTTGCAGAAAATATTGTTGCTTTACTTTGAAAAAACTCTCACAATTCCTTATGTAAATTTGGAACTATTACTTGAACAGCATATTATATGAGTTTGAATATGTGAGAGAGCCAGATACACATGCCATTAGCTCCACCACGTTTGATTTCAGGTCATGTTGAAGTGGAGGTAGCTAATGATATTTCCTGCTTCATTAGGTCATGGAGGAGTCGGAGGTCTGCTCCCTGCCTGGGGGACTTGCCAGTGTGAGGAAACAATTTGAGACCCAGGAAACTGCAACATCACACAATGTAACCCAGTTCCATTTTCATCACAGAAGTGTGCAGGTACACATGTAGAACACAGTATATTCATTCATGAGGCTGAGAGCATGAAAGAGATGATGTGGTCGAATGACGGTAACATTTCTTCTTACCTGGGCATGTTTACATTTAGCTTTAGAGTTGCGTGACTGCATTGAGAGCTTTGCAAGTAAAATATGTAAATGTAGGCTGAATATTAACACTGAGGCTCTTATTACATCTTATTGCACTAATACTAAAGTGTGTAGCAAAGTGTGTGGGTTTAGGAGACAGACATTACTTGACATTTCTAACAACTTTCCCTTCAGGGTGCTTTTTATATTTTAGCTCCATCCGGTTGATAGAAACTTTACAACACATTAGATAGGAATCTTATTTCTTATTTTGCTATGGTACAGTGTGAGTGAACAGCTTGACACATTCTGTGTCATTTGGTCTCCATCTGTGATTAGTCATTTCAAACTGCAGTGAGCAATCTGGTCTAGCATCTTCTCTGCATGGTGTTCAGTTGTGTACTATTAAGCTTTGGCTGGTGGAGTAAATTGGAGTGGAGTAAACTCAAATCTGTGGCAAGAGGGGCAATGTGGTGAAGCCAGACTGAGAGAGTCATCTGTGTGTTTGTGTGGTATGCACACGTTTTCCACTGTTTGACAACTGCTGTCCTCATCCTCACAGGAAATGTCCAACTCTGAAGTGACAGTGTCAAGCAGCAGCAGGCAGGTTGTCCCAGGCAGTCAGCAGCTAAATTTCAACCAAGAAACAATGGTAGTAAACTTTTTTCTGTCCCTGTCCCTGTGCAGCCTGAGAAGGCTTTGCTAATGAGCTAAATACTTTGATTGCCTTGTTGGGTAAAAACTGTAACTGATCGCAAGCAATCACATTTGTGTAATTGGTGTGTGTTTGGTAGTCTCTAACATTTTAGGCTAAGATAGAAACATTCTTTTGAATTGAAACATGTGTAGAATTCATAGGTAAATGATTGGTTGAATTTCTGTGTTTCAGTTTTTTAATCATCGGTATCTTTTTTCCATTTCTCATTTAAAAATGTAGGTGATGTACAGCGATAATACCTTGGCATCTACTTATGAAAACCATCAAAATGAAACAGGTAGGAAGTTGTTGGATATTTATTTTTCTCTGCCATATACACTGTCACTGCCTAACAAAGGCCTGCCTTTCTATTTTTTACTGTGCTGACTTTCAGAAGAGGAGTTTCCCAGGTACACAGCAAAAGAACTGAGGGATCGCTTTGAAAAAACAATAGAAGAGGCTGCTCCACAGAAACCAATTAAGGTACGCATTTCCATTTCACTTGAGTTAGGCAAAAGTATTGCAAATATGAAGGGAAAGCATATAAAATTTAGGGTAAGTTAATTTTAAGATAATAAATATACTATAAGATAATAAGATTTAAGTCTGGGTTGATTTGGCAACACCTGTGGTTACTGGTGGTAACAGCAAGTGTGGTTAAACAGCAAACATTCCACGAGCACCTTCTTTGTTAGCTGTTTTAATAAAAAAAGTCAGTCAAAAATAATCGTAGGTTCCAATGGTTCTATTCATACAATGCCATTAACCTTGGATTCACAGGTGTTCTGCTGTGTTAGATTATTCATTTTTTATGATGTAATTTTTACACTTTATCTGCAAGTGTTACAACAAGGTGAAATATAATGCACATATAACTCTGTTATGGGGTAATGTGATGGATTTATAGTTATTCACCCGTAAATATCATTTTTGTTCCTTAAAAAGATTGGACGTGATATCAATCGATCTAAGTGGTCCTCAAATGTGACACAAAGCAACACCATGACTAGAGAGGTTTATGGAGCATCCGCCACTGAGGCAGCAGAAGAGATATCAGCTGAAGTGATGGATTATGAGGACTTTCCGCCCCCACCACCTGAGGATTCCGACTATTTTCCACCCCCGCCTCTAAATTTACTAGAAATGCCATCAGACAGTGAAAATATTTCAGCATGCCATTACTCACCTGGGCCTCCGGAACCGGCAAACCCCTCCAAATACTTATTCAGCAAAGAGGCTTACTTCAATCAGAGGAGTATGCATGAGCTGAAACGTCTTTGCAAGCACATTCATCCTGAGGTTCGTAAGAATATAGAGAAGGAATACTACAGTGATTACAATGAAACTGAGAACAACCAGTTAGAGAACCAAGAGTACATGTATGAGAATGATGGTGATAGTCCTGATGATATCAATGATGAAGAATACATGGATTGGGAAGAGATTCTTCCTGGGGAGGTGCAGGCGATGCGATGGAAGTTTGAAAATAAGCCACTGGACACCATTAAAGATGAGACTCCTGATGAGGATGATGACAACAACAAAATAACTGAACAGGAAATGATTCTTGGAAAAGATGTGAGACGTACAGCTTGGATGTTTGAGACCAAGCCAATGGATGAGCTGAGTTTACACAATATCAACTCGACAGAATATAAAAACAAATTCAACAAATTTGATAAAGGAGATGTCCGCGCTGCAGCGTGGTTATTTGAAACCCAAACAATGGGCACCCTAAATAAAATGCATAAGGAGGAGGATTTAACAAAAGAGATTGTCTTTACAGAGGAGGATGGAAATGCTACTATTTACATGATTGACAATAAGTACATGGAAAGCCTTGGCCACACTGAGACCATTGATGAGAGCCACCTCTTGAGTCTGAGGTCAGTATTAGAAGAAATTAATGGAGAGGTGAAAACTGTTACGAGCACTTTTGACACTCAGTTTAAATGTATCATTATGGGACAATCGAGCCAAATGCTGGAGATTAAGTCTGTGCGTAAAATTGAAAGTGAATTGGAGAACTCCATTGCTTCACGTTGGCTTTTTGATACCCAACCCCTGGACATGACAAACAGAGAATCTACATCTTTGAAACTTGTGTGTAGTCTTTCCATGGAGGACAGCAATAAGGGAGACTGGGGCAGGTGGTTGTTTGAGATAAAGACATTAAATTCTCTCAATGAGTGGGAAAGCTCAAAAATGGAGAAGAAAGAGATTAGTGGAGCCGATGTGCGCAAGCATTGCTTAGTGTTTGAAACCCAACCAATGGATTCTCTGAAGGATGACTCCAATTCAAGATCCCAGTCTATTGAAGAAATTATCGGGGGCAATGTTAGATCTGCGAGGCACTTTTTTGAAAGCAGCCCTCGAGTGGAGAGGAAAACTGGCCCTGAGGTCGGAAAACTTCAAAAGGCTAAAGTAAATGAAGAAATGAAAGGCGATGTGAGACACCAAAAGTGGCGCTTTGAGAGTCAACCTCTAGAGCACATAAGAGAGGGGAAGAAAAAGGTTACCCGCACTGTAAATGTTGAGGACGACCTCACACAGGAGGATGGCACAAGCTGCAAGGCAGATGTTCGTAAGAACTGCTGGGTATTTGAGACTCAGCCAATGGATACTTTAAAAGATGATTCAAATACTCAGCCCCTGACAAAAGAGGATATTATTGCAGGTAATGTAAAATCAGCCAGAAATTATTTTGAAACGTTTCCAACTGAGGAGTTGAATGAGCTTGCAGAGGTGGGCAAACTGAAAAAAACAGAAGCACTTAATGAGGAGAGGGGTGATGTTAGACATCAGAAATGGCGATTTGAAAGCCAACCACTGGAGCATATTCAACAGGAAAGGAAGGACGTCATCCGAACAATTGACCTAGAAGAAATTGATAGAGTTGATGTCTCAAACTACAAGCAAATCTTTGAGAGCACAGATCTAAACTGTAAGGATGAATCTCAAAAGATTCTCATAGAGGGTGTAACATCTGGTTCTGTGAAATCAAATAAAAACCTGTTTGAGTCTACTTCACTGTATGCCATGCAAGACAGCTCAGGACACTTCCATGAGGTGAAAACAGTGCGGCGGGAAGAGGTTGTGAAAGGAGATGTAACAACATGCAAGTGGATGTTTGAAACAAGACCAATTGACCAGTTTGATGAAAGCATTAATAAATACCAAATTATCAAGGGCATATCCAAAGAAGAAATAGAGTCTGGTGATGTTAAAACTGCAAAGTGGTTGTTTGAAACACAGCCTCTTGATGCTATTAAGTACTTCAGCAATATTGAAGATGAAGAGGTTGTGAGGACAAGAAGTAATCTCGATTTCATGAAGGGTGATGTCAAAACCTGCAAGTGGCTATTTGAGACAAAACCAATTGACATCCTGTATGAAAGAGCGGAGTTAAAGGGTGAAAATGAACCTGAAGAAATGCATAAGGGAGACGTCAAAACCTGCACATGGCTTTTTGAGACACAAGCACTCGATAGTATCCACGATGAGACAGAGACCATTTTAAAAACATGCACTGTCAATCAAGAGGACATTAGAGGAAAGGATGTAAGAACGGCTTGTTTTCTCTTTGAGACAGAGAAACTGGAAAACCTCACCGGAGAGGAGACAGGCTCTTTTAAGCGTGTCACCGAGATAGACATTGCGTCTGGGGATGTGTCAGGGATGAAATACATTTTTGAAAACCAAACGTCTGATATCATGACTTCTACATCTGAGGAGGTAATGCAAAAGCTCAAGAGAGTTCAGACTGAGGACATACAAAAAGGAAACGTGGTGAACTGCAAATGGCTCTTTGAAAACCAATCCATAGATACAATCCACGATAGCCAAGAGGAATTTATTAACAGCCGCACAGTGAATGATGTACAAGGAGGAGATGTAGATAAGGGACGTTTCATTTTTGAGACCTACTCCTTAGATGAAATTCAGGAGACAGACACAGAGCTGATGAAAATGCGAAAAATTGTCCGTGATAAAGATGAAAAGGGCGATGTGAGAAATTACACCATGATGTTTGAAAACCAGCCCCTTTACGCCATTCAGGACAAAGAGGGCATTTACCACGAGGTCACCACTGTCACAAGCGAGGAAGTAACACGAGGAGATGTTGTCGGAACCCGGTGGAAGTTTGAAACCAAGCCCCTTGACACCATCAAGGACACAGATGAGGTTTATATCATTAAATCTGTCACACAACAGGATGTGCAAAAAGGAGATGTCACGTCTGCCAAGTGGAAATTTGAGACACAACCTCTCGACAGGATTGCTGAAGAGAAGAAGGCTTTCATAAAAACTGTGGATGATATTCAGGGAGGCAATGTAAGGATGAACAAAGATCGTTTTGAGTCTGACGCACTGTCACAGGAATCTGTTAGAACGGTTAATGTGAGTGAAATACAAAAAGGTGACGTCAGGTCTGCGAAATGGAGATTTGAAACCCAGTCCATTGACAAAATAAGAAGCATGAGCTCTGAAAATCTGATTGAAACAGTTAAAAAGGAGGAGGTTGAAAAGGGAGATGTCAAACATTCAGTCTGGCTCTTTGAGAAAAATCCTCTTGACCACATTAAAGAGGTAAATGAGGATGAAGGTACAACCATCACATCACAAGAGGAGATTTCCAAAGCGGATGTAAAAACAACAACGTGGCTCTTTGAAACGACACCATTTGACGACTTTAACGAGACAAAAATGGAGAAGACTGAAATCCTGGGTAAGAGTGTCAAGGGAACTCTTGAGGAACTTTATAGTCAGAAAATGGTGAAGTCACAGGGAATACTCATTGAAGCTGATGAAATAGGTGATGTTAGGATGGCAAAATATCAGCTAATGAATAAGCAGGCACCGGAAATTCAGCGAGAGGATGTCATCAGGGGAGATCTGCAGACTATTATGATGAACCTGCTGAACAGACAGGAAAGACAGGAGCAGCAAATAGTCATAGATTCAGAAGAGAAGGGTAATATCAGTTCTACGGTGCATCAACTTTTCAACCAAGAGAAAGGCAGCAGTATTGAAAGAGAGGAAGTATTACGAGGTGACATTCAGGAAGCTATAAACAACCTTTTCCATGAGAGTGGTTCAGCCAAACATGGAATACTCATCCAGGAGGATGAGAAAGGAGATGTGCAGATGACATTATATTCCCTTCTCAATAAACAAGAGAATGTTAATGTTGAAAAAGAGGACATTGTAAGAGGGGATATAAAGAGTGCTCTTCAAAGTCTGTCCAGCTCAGACAAGACAGATCAGGCAGTGAAGATAAAGGTAGATGAGGCTGAAAAAGGGAATGTCAACTTTTACTCCACATGCATCGAATCTGGGGCTCTCGACTATCTTAAAGAGCTCCATGTAGGACCTGATGAGACTCTACCGGACAGAGCAGAAAAAGAGAAGATCATTGGAGGCGACATCAAGAACACTAAACTTATCCTTGGCCGTAAACAAATGCAAATTGAGCGTACTGTGGAGGATGTTATACCCGGTGATGTTCACAACACGGTGAAGGTTTTCATGTCAGAGCCAACCCTCCCACTGGAAAGAGTCCAAAAGGAAGAGATAGTCAAGGGCGATTTAAGAGCTGTTTTAAATTCATTGTCTGAATCAGCGAATCAGACAGTTGTTGTAGAGAAAGAGGAGGTCGTGAAAGGCAACATACCGAAAACCCTGCGGTGTCTCGAGAGGGCTCAAAAGCGGTACAAAGAGGTGGACAAGCCAGATATCATACCTGGAAATATCAAAGGGGCTCTGAGATCTCTTGAGAAATCATCGACATCCAGAGTTGAAGCTGCTGTCGAGGATTTAGTTTCTGGAGATGTGAGGGCCACATTGAAATCTCTGGAGCTGGCAAAGCAAGTGGTGAAGGAAGTTGAAAAGGAAGAAATTGTGAGGGGCGATATTCGCACAGCAATGCAAAGTCTGCACGATGCCTCCAGTGAGAGGAGGACATGTCAACAGGGAATAGATGTTCAGGGAGACGTCAAAGGAACGATCCAGCTCTTAATGGAGGCTCCGCCTTCACCGAGGATGGAAAGGAGCCCAAGCCTCGAGCGTGATGTAAAGGGTGATGTGAAGATGTCAATTAAGTCGTTATATGAGATGCAGGAGCAATCCCAGCTGGGAAAAGAAGAAGTGATAAAGGGCGATGTTAAAGGCACTATTAAATCGCTGTTGGAAACAGCACAGCGTGAAGCTCCCAAAGTCAGACTTGGATCATACAGAAGAGTTCGAGTCAAGCAGAGCCCTCCAGTTAAAAACCTAAATGCTGATGCACAGAGGAACATACAAAAGATAAAAACTGCTAATTCAGTTGAGACATCAAAAGAAAATCACTCCATCTCTAATGAAACTGATATTGTTAGAACAATGTCAAGTTCTGTGCAGCAGTCTGCTCAGCAATCAACTGTGGTGGAGCATAGAACGATTACCCAAAACCATGGCATCAAAACATTAAAGACAGAGTTTCGTAATCTAAAGTCGAAGGGAAAGGGAACAAAAAAACTAGACAAAACCAAAGTAAAGACTGGTGATTACATCATAAACTCACAAACACCGGAGCCTGATCTGCCTCTCCCACCTCCACCTCCACCGGTGGCAGACACTGACCTTCCTCCTCCTCCTCCCTCTGTTGATTCTGACATTGATCACCTTCCTCCTCCACCACCACCACTCACCAGTGAGCAGGACTTCCTCCCACCTCCTCCATCTCAACAAGAACTGGAGAGCATGCCAGCACAGGCAATTCATACTTCACCAGCAAAAGCAAAAAAGATGATGGTCAAAAAAGTGAAAGCTCCTGTTTTACACCAGGTCCAGAAGCTGGAGCCTAAAGTGGAATTCAGTCAAACACAACAGGTGGAGGTTAAATCGGAGAAAGTGGTAGAAATGAACCGAAAAGAATCGAAAACAACACATACATCAAAAACTGTTTCATGTGAAATCCCTCCTCCGCCTGAGTCACAACCACTAAAGAAAGTTTGCATCTCTCCTGTGAAATTTACCCCTCCTCCCTCTCCTCCGCCTATCAGAGGGAAAATGAGTAAATTTAACACTCCATTAATAAAAGCAGAAGGAAAGTACAGGAAGCTGGTGGAGGAAAACACCCCCCCAACCACTCCAACACCCACTTACATACATGACTCAGTTACTGCTTCTCTTGATATGCTCTCCACCAGTGATGTAGAGCAGTCAAATAACAACACATCAGAAATCACAACAGAGAGAGTTGAAAAGTCTGGATTGTGTGTTCATTCAGATTCCCAATCCTGTGATTTATCCAAGCATGTTGTAGTTGCAAATACAACCCAGAGCAATGTCAGCACTTGCCATGAGAAAATCCTCACAGATTCAACAGTTACATTGTCTGCCAAACAACAAATTGTCTCATCTGTCTCAGCTGTTAGACAACAGATGCATACGACGACACAGAAAACAGTTTCTGTTTCCTCCAAGCAGTCTGCTCAGTCTGTCATGGTTGACAAAGTCCAGACCTCAATCACCGATGTCACAAAAACTGAAAATATGATGGCTGATAGAAAGAAGGATTCCAAAAATCAGAAAACAAAGAGCTCCAACAAGTCTGAAGATAAAAGTCAAGTCAAATCAAGTGAATCTGAGAAAAAAGACAAAAATGTAAAGTCTAAATCACCACAGCGCGATAACAAGAACCAAGAGAAAGTTTCTAAAGAGCCCATGCAAACAGAAAAGGCTGCCACTTCTACAAATAGTAAAGCAAGCAAACCAAACCAAAAGGTGAAAAAGAACAATAAGCAAGAAAGACAAGTAGAGAGAAAATCACCCATTGAGAGTGAGAGTATTTCACAAGATGTCAAGGTGGAAGTGAAGGAAGCTACTGAGGTGAAAGTGATCAGTGAACCTAAAGAAGTTAAGACAGAGCTAAAGCAGGGGATTAAGAAAGTTACTTCCTCTCCTGCTGCTGAATCCACGCCTGCTGTTACTGTTAGCAAGACTGACAGCCAACCAGAAACTCCGGCTCAAGCAAAGAAGAAAAAGAAGTCCAAAAAGTCTAAAGGGGGTGCACAGCCAGGTCAAGGTAAAAAAATGTCCACAGAATCACAGACATGTGTTATAGAAACCAAGACAGCAACATCTGAAAAATCCCACCAAACTCAGGAAAAAATTGCAGTTTCCCAAATTCATAAAAGTATAAAAGAAGAGCAGATTCAAGTCAAGAGAGAAATCATTACCACAGAAAGCAAAGACGATCAGAATACCCAGCAACAAAAGGCAGTTCAAAAGCAAGTGAAGGGATCTCAAAAGAAGAAAGGAGTGACAGTTATTAAGCAGAGCGTAGAGGAACCATCAGGAGAAAGTAAGAATGTCCCAATTACAGTGACAGGCGAGTCAGAGCACAATGAACGGATAAAGTCCACAGCAGAGAGAACTGAAGAATCTCAGAGGCGAGAGGTCCAAGTGTTAATCTCTCACATCACAGAGATACAAAGAGTTTCAGAAAATACTGATTCAAAATCTGTGCTCAAAACCATTCCAGATTGGCTCTTGAGTCCGGAAAGTAAGTGTGAACTGGAGGGCTCTGTGGTGGAAAGTGATGCTCAAAAAAGTGAAGAAATTCTTTCAGGTGTGAGGAAACTTGCAGAGGCTAAACTAATGCATCTAGAAGACAATGAGACAATGGAAAAGCATGAGTGTGAGACAGTTTCTGAAAAATCTGTTTCTGGTGGGGCAACGCCAAGAATATCCAAGATCAGTATTGGTTCTGCCAAAATTGAGAACCAAACAAAGAAGAAGACCTCCCATGAAAGACGGAAAGAAGAAGTGAGTCTGAGCAAGTCCGTTGACCTTCGGGCTCCCTCGCCGTTACTGAGGATGCGCTCTCCCTCACCAACGTTCATCACCATCGAATCCACACGAAGAACCGACTCACCCCAGAGAGTAACTCCGTCGCCTACCCTGCTGCATAGGCCACCCACACCTCCCACACCTCCGCCACGCAGGTGTGACACCCCGATATCACGCCTCACAAGAATCACACCCTCTCCGACTTTTGACAGAGCAGAAAATTTGGCTCGACTGAAAGACACGACAGCCAAGCTCTCACGTGGCGTCACGCCACCACCTCTGCTTCCCCAACAAATCTCAGAGAGGAAATCTGAGATTGTGGAATCACCTGCGTCATTCCATCGGCAAATCAAAATCGAGTCCCAACATGTGGAGGCTTCAGGGACACTGATTGCAACTGAAAAGCCCAAAAAGAGTTTATCTGGGGAGGCACAGCAGGCTGATGTAAATTCTTCATATGTAGAAGAAGATCAAGCTAATATTTCAGAGAGTTTGTATGCAAATGAAATACAAAATAGCATTGAGTGCCACATGCCAAGTGACCCAGATCTTATTGATTCTTCAGATATTTCAGAGCCATCATCTGTATCCTTCAAAGAAAAGAGAGAGTTTTTTGAAGAGGCTCAAAAGGCTGAAATTAACAAGACCTATGTGCGAAAGGAGCCCATTGCTATCCCTGAACGATTGGGCCCAGACATGGAAGACTGTGAGGCAGAAAATAAGAACAAAGAAAAGGATGAGCTTCCCAGGGCAGACTTGTATGGTCTTGTAAACAAATTTGAATCACCAGAAGAGAATTTCTTAATCAGAAAAGAGCTTATCCCACTCACAGAGTGGCTTCACAATGACACTGAAAGCACAGATGATGACAAAGAGAAAGAAGATATCCTGGAACAGGAAATGCCAACTTTTGACATCCAGGATATTAAAAATGTTTTTGAACTGGGTGAGGAAAGTTCCTCATTGAGAGAGTTGAAAAAGGATCGGGAGGAGACTGTGTCAAGCCTGAGTGAAACAACAGCTGACACTTCAAAGCGGGAAAGTCCTCCAGAGACAAAGAGAGGCTCACCGCAGAGCACCCCCCTCCCTCCTCAGAAAACTGAGGTAGAAACTGTGCCAGCAGAACCATCAGCCTTCTCTGAAACCAAATCAATCACAGAACATTTCTCAAATGTTGATGAGTTAGGTAACAAGGTCACTGGAACAAGGACAGCTGTCACTGCGCACTCTGAGAGTGTGTCAACCCAACGGGCTCCTTTTTCCTACGCTGATGCAGTAAAAAAACAAGCTTCAGCAATGAAGCAAACAGAAACCTACGATGACGATGCTACTGACAAGTTGCTGAGTAATTTCCACAAAACGTGGACAGAAAGTGAATCCGTTTTCAAAAGTCTTGGCTACACTATTTCTGAGGAGACAACATCACAAGTTGTGTCACATCAGACAAAGATTGTCTCATCTGGTAAATACCTGTACAGCATGAAGCAACAGCAACTAATGGCATTGACTATGTTTGGATGGGATTTCTTTGAATGGGTTTGTGGTGTGTTACAAAAGCAGCATTTCAAATAACTGCATTGTATGAATTGTGAAGGCTTTTCTGTAAAATAAAAATAGTTGGTAATTGGTTGAGAGCTTGCACTTAACTGGATGACAGTTTATTTGTAGTGCTCACAAACAATGCCAAAGTGCTGTTGAGAGACGCATGGATATCTGTGCATGCATGTGTGTAGATGAGTGAATAGAATAAAATCTTAAGGAAAGATAGACCACTACATTTGCTTTTATCAAACAAATGAATTAACCATATCAGGTACATTTTTAAATACAAATGTCATCTATTTTACTGCTTTGTACTAACAATATTTACCATAATAACATAAAGAAAGAAAGAAAAGCCATAGTTGTTGCATTGTGAGGCAACCCAAAGGAAATGCTCTTCCCATGTGATGACCGTAAACATAATCAAATAATTAGCATTTTATCTCTTTCAAGCAGGTTCGAGTTCCAAAGGCGGAGATCTGCACAGTATGTCGGAGGAGAGCTTATCCGATGGATGCTCTGATAGTGGACAAAAAAAAGTACCATAAATCCTGTTTCTGCTGTGAGCACTGCAAAAATAAATTAAGGTAAATATGGCAATCATTTAAATAAATGGTCACCATGGGCACAATTAAACACCTATTTTATTCTAAAAGAAAGGATGTTCTTTTCTCTTGTAGCCTCGGAAATTATGTCTCTCTCCATGGACACTTCTACTGTCTACACCATTACAAACAACTCCTCAAGTCCAACGGGAACTACGATAATGGACTTGGGGAGAAACCTCCCGCAGGAAGTGGTGGACCTATCCCCTCAGATGCGAAACTTGAATGGCGATATTCCATGAGCAGCCTAAGTTCCGTAGACAAAACACACAGCAGTGAAAACGCAATGACAAAAATGTGCGATGAATGCAAACCACACTGCAACAAAATATCTGTAGTTTGGCCGCCACAGGCTGATTCCCCGAAGAAAGCCTTTCAAATAGAAGATGATATTCAGCTAACTAAACCACAGTGGCCCCCTCCTGACAACTCCCCCAAGTCACCCAAACAACAACACAGAAAGGCTGTTCCCAGAAGTGTCCTTTAGAATAAAACCACCCAACTACACACTTCAGTCAAATAAACCCAAAGTAGATGCCCAAAAGAATGAATGGTACAATAAGATGCTCTGAAAGAACTGTCCTGTTGGTACAATTTAGGAAGTGTTTGGTTGGAAGATATACGCAGTCAAGTGATTTAAAAAGGAACATGAAAAGTGATATGAAAAGAAACTGTATATAGCCTACTTGTAAATGGGAATGTGAAGGGAAAAGCATGTTGTAACTGGAATAGTAAGTACTATAGAGATTGATGATGAGAAAGTTTGGAAAGTGGATGTAGACATGAAGCAGTGTGCCTTGAACCACATTTGTTTCATTCACTGTATTTTAGCTTTATTTTTCTTGACATTCAGTGATAAAATTCAGTATTTGATACAACAGGATCAAATCGAATCAGTTTTAACTGCTATAAGAATTGCCATTTGCCTCGTTAGACAAGGTATAGCTAAAAACAGCATCATGACAAAATTAAGATCTGGATCAAATATGAATATTTATTTGGTTTCACTCTACATTTCTGGGTGGAAATGTGTATGTCTAAACCTTACAATTCCCACTGCTCATGAAAGAAGCACACTAAAAAAGTTTTCCAATATAATTTGACTCACTTTTTTTTGGCTTATTGTACAATTCAATCTATTCTTTTGCTAGCATGCCGGTTCATGGAAATAGTTTCATATTGTGGACTCTGTTGTATTATTCTGTCAGGTCTTTTATCTTTCAACATATCAACATTTTTGCATTTGCCTTTTTTAGCACCTGGTGTGCAGACTACTAAAAGCATCTTGGAATTATTTTATTTATAATATTGAAAGTATATAATGTAAACAAGTGAATTGGTGATAATCCTGTTTGTTTTGGACATTTGTATCCTATTTTGAATGACAGATATTTTGCAATGACGAATTATATTTTTTAGTTTAGATGGTTATACCTTGCTTTGTACAAGAAAAGTCCTGATTCTGTCATCCTCACAGACTGGTTTACTTACTTTATTGCTGATCTAAGGGCAATAAAATATTGAATTTATTTGTTTCATGTGTCTTTGAAAGTCTGTTATTCTGCCATCCAAATCAAACCCAAAGAGAAAGTACTATCACAGAGCTTGTCAGGTGTGTCTGGTTGAAGCAGCCTATACAAGGAGACAGAAGCAGGTCAGCAGATCCCTCTCACACTGTCAGTATAATCTCCTTTAGAAGCTGTCCCCACCCTGGAGGGGATTTTGCAACTCATACCACAGGTGTGCCTACAGCAGACTGGGAAATAATTTCCATGTGGGGGAAAAATTTGAAATTGAACATTTAAAAAAAGGAAGATGAGGGACAACTTGGACACATGTAGTGTGATACAGCAGCAGAGTACAGAGCACATACTCTAATTGAATTTTACAGCCAGTTCTAAAAATAAGCTTATGACCAAATTTGGTTACTCACACTCTTACTGCTCCTGAATGTGCACAAGTTTAGCATAGAGTATACTGACCTGTTCACCTAACTGCAAGACTGTAAATATGTTTTTATTTTATATTATATGTCATCATATGTTTGTGACTTAACGTGTGACAAAGTATTTTAAACGTGAATTGAGGGTTTATAAGCTGGTATTTAAAGTAGGAATATAAACAGCATAGTGTGCGGTCTATAGTTTGCCTTATACAGCTGTGACATATGTACATATTAACTTTGGTACATGAAATTACAGTACACAATGGGCCAATATACTGTACTCTTTAGCTTTTTAATACTTTTAAATGTACAGTATATACTTTTGAATTTCAATTTTTTTTAAGTATTCTTTCTATTTATTTTCTACTTCATATTTTGGTTCTTAGTCTTTTCTTTATTTAAAATTAGCCTTTTAGCATAGTCGTATAAGCCACCCAGCAAGGATATACAAGCTTTAAGAGGCCTTACATTCTTTAAGATACATTGTAATTTAAATTATCAGCGCGGACTTGTTTGGCCCATTTAACTATTATGTATGGATGGTTTGGACAGGAGATGTAAAACTGTTTCGAGGAGTTGACTGGAAATTCTCTCACAGCGTCAATCTAGCTTGCTACTACTGTCTGCTTGCAGTCCTCACTTTCTCCCTTTGAGCGGATTGGTAAAGGCTCTATCGGATTACACTCTGATTGGTCGGCTCTCTGTCTCATCAGGCGGTACGTCAGCCCAGTTGCACTAACCATCATGTTTCCTCCCCCCTGGTCGAATAACAGTGCTTTAGGATGCTGGAGCAAAGCAGTAACGTATCATCAGGACCAGAAGTCTGAGTGGGATGGAGACACTGAGTGAGGTAAGCGCGAGGACGCTTTCTGTCTTTTAATGGCGTGTGCTATGCAGGTTGAGCTTCACTTACCCTTTCTTAAGGAATGCGATGCAGTGTGATGGTTGTACTTTTTGTCATTTCTGAAATGATAGTAGATTCGCCGATCCGCAGATAATAATCTGTGCTTCCTCGTTTCCGTGCGCTCATCCGCAGGTTTTCTGTGTCCCGGTTATTGTGGGCTTTGATCTCTGCCTTGCGGTTATACCCTTCTGGGGTCTTTAGTGATGCAGCTACTTTGGCTCAATCCCCGTTTAGCATACACTGATCTCCATCCTATTTGCAAGGGCTTTCACCTCTCCACTTACGGTTAGAAATGCGTAGGTTTTCCAGGACGATGGGAGGTGCAGGGGGTCAAGTTAGACAGGATATCAAACTTTAAAGAGACGTAGGCCTATTTATTGATTTTAATGTCTTTTTTTTCTCATCCCTCTTTTGCAGAGTGCTCGTGCCTCTTAGAACATGTTTAACTCACTCATGTTTCACTCTAACACCAAATCAACTGCATGTCTATGGGGTCCTGTGTGTGCAGTGTGAATGTGTGTATTTCTGGCCTGTGTGTGTGTGTGTGTGTGTGCGCGCGAGCGCGTGTGTCCTGCATAACCTCCTCCTTCATGTGGGTCCTATTTATTCTATTTTAATTAATAAATAATTATTAATTATAGGTCAATAATAAATGTTACTTAGTGAGCCAGACTTTAATGTCCAGCAATATTAGCCCACTAAAAAATAGAAAAGGAGAAAGCTCTGATGGATCTTTCTACTAAGTCAGATGATGTTTTGTGTCATGTCATCTAATGAAGTTTTTGTTTTTGTCATAGATACTACTAATGTTTTCTATCCTTAATATTTATTATGGTAGGCAACAAAACAACATTTACTTATTGTACTGATGTGTGTAGGATATGGAAGCTCTGGTTAAAATGTGCATGGACGCTCATCAAAATCTCCTGAAGAAATCTGCACATATACCATGCAGATGTAGTTTGTATTGTTATAATCCATTTTAGATAAATACATAATCTTAAAAATTACTTTAAGCATCTTTTAGACAATTAATTATGACACTAGTTAATGTTATTTATTTTACAGTATTTTTCTCCCATTGAGATAAACAACTTTATTGACTCAATTATCAATTCTCTGACTCCAGCCATTTTTCCTTGGAATTGTTAGTTATTTAACCATTTATATAGCAACCAGTGTGAAATTAACCACAATAGCTTTAAAAGTTCAAAAATGAGCGAGCTCTCAAATGGAGCTGTGTTTTTTTTTGGGACATTTTAGGTAAATATCTGCATCAAACGCTAATCTCCTCATTCAACCACATGATGGTTTCCATTACATGTCCATCTTGTTGTACAGTAAGTAATGTTCTGTCCATCAGTGTCCAGAAGCATCTTTTTGTTTAGTTTGTTTGCTGCAGAGCTTGTGCTTATACAATAACTCCCATGTCCATGTCTGTGCCCTGCTTACTGTGACTGTTCTCACTAATCACCTGTCTGCAAGGTGTAATTAGTCTAGGTAGTCTGAAGCCTTAATCCCTGGTTTAAGTGTACGGTATCTTTGCTTAGTGTTGCTTCCCTTGTTACAATGGGCTTACAATCAGCATCTATTTAGTTGTTGTGAATGTATTGTGTATTCAGCTTTTGTTTTGAATAAATCAGTATTGTGAAAGCAGCAGGTAAAACATTATTCTATTCTTGGCATAATGTTACACATTCGTGCATCCTGTCCATTTAGGTCTATAATGAATGCTGTATCAAGTCAAGACAATAGCGCAGCATTACTTGTCCAAAACTGCCTGAGCATAGGCTTGCTAATAATAGCCTTTTCTCTACTCGCAGCTTTTTCTCTTCTCTACATAATAGCACAGCTTGACATAGTCTTTACTAACAAATGTATGACATATCCCAACCTACAGTATATAAGAATGGCAAAATGCCATTGATCAAACTTCTCCTCTTCTCCCTCACACGCACACACATAATGCGGCCTCTCCCTGGCAGCTTTAAAATAAATAAATAAATAGAGCAGAGATCCATTAGAAACAACTGCAAATATATATTACAATGCATACTACTGTTAAAAACTCAAATGGGTTTGAAGCAAATTTCTCGTACACATATTAACAAACTGTAGCCTAGTTGACACCAGACTCTTCTCAGTTGTAACTGAGAGTGGGTCTGGGCAAGGTTCATTCGCAGCTCATTTCCAAAGGGGCGTCACCAACGGACGCTGCTCAAATGCCTCTGGGCGCAATTGGATAGTCCTTCAACCAATCAGACCAACGATCCAGGTGACATTAGTGACAGCGGCATCAACGGGTTGTTGCGCTTCGGTAGCCATCATGTTGAATGTAAACAAAAAGCTGCTCACCGTTGCTGCGCTATTGTCATCGTGTAACGGTTGTGATTGGTGTAGAGCCCGCCTCACCGGTTGAGATTGGTGCCTCGATTTGGAAGAATTGGAAATGGGCTTGAATGGGCTCTTGGCCAGACTGACTTGCAGAGCAAATCTCAAATTTGCCAGAAGTTCTCCAGGGTTTTCCCAGGCTTAACAAACTGTGCTGTTGGGGGGGATTAATTAATTGATTGAAGATGATTCTACTGTGCATTGAATAGAATTGTAATTAGCACAGTGTAGGGGCAACATTATCAGTTATCAGCGACATGTAGAGGTACTTGTTCATATTGATTATCAGATAGTGAGGATCAGGCAATGTGCAGTGAAAGGCCACAAAGACCCTTCATAGATTGTATTGTTTAATCATAACCAAATTTCACTCATAAGAAACCTGCCGCAAAATGTGGGGGGAGTTATTAGAAGGAAAAGGAGAGTACAAGATTGTTGGAGAAGAGAGAACCAAAGTAAAAGACAAACCGATACGTGTGCAGTTTTTGATATGATCTAGATTCAAATCTTTGAATGTTGTTTACTACAAAATGCTTGCTCTTACATGGAGGAACATCTTAAGAGCTTTGCCTCGTGGGAACACTTTCAAAATGGTTCAGAAATTATGATTAGACCACTTTTGCCTCAAATTATCAGTTGGCATTAAAACTTTGACATTGCCTTTTCTGTGTCTAAGAACCCCAGGCGATTACAGCCTCCATCCCACTTCCTATTCACAAGACCCACTTAAACAGGCTTTCCAGTATTAAAACATTTTAATTTTAGTTTCTCAAACTGCTGATCTGTCCAGCAAAATGAATTACTGTAAGTTGTCAAAATTGTATTAGAAGGGTGTTTTAAAATTCCTTTAATCATAAAATTATGATATAATTTGATATAAGATATTATATCAAATGCTTGTTTCTTATTTAATCTAGACATAAGTCAGTTATACAGCATATCCATGCCATTTTCACCAAAACAGCAGTACTGTTATACAATTTTGTGAAAGCATTTGCAAAGAATTATTATTCCCCCCACCTGGAGCTAAATATATGAATATATGTTTTCATGGTACTTTCTGCTACAATTGTATTTCCATTATTAAATGTATATACTGTATAGCATTCACCATCTTTTTAGTGTAGTGTGTGTTTGTGTGTGTGTGTGTGTGTGTGTGTGTGTGTGTGTTACTGTAATTACTTCTTGTATTCAATCTTTTAACGAGACTGTGGAGCAGCCTTCCAGCTGTAGTTAGTTTTTTCTCATTAGACCCTTCCCACTTATGAGAATACAGTAAGAATAATCTAAAACATCACACTTTTAAATGCAATTATTATAAGTCTTTACTGGCCTTTGATTTGTGCTATCATTGTTGTGTAGTCTTGCAAAAAAACAGGTTTACTTTTTAAATAGATACAATCACATTCTTCTCTCCTCCTTCTCCAGTGAATATCATTTTTATCGTTTTGAATCGGCCTAATATATAACTAATATCGGCAATTTTGTTCTACCCATATTTATGCATACAATATGTTTCATACCGCAAATATAGACAGATTCATTTTATAATTGATGTGGAAAAAACATAATGATAACAGAGTGGTGGGCAGTTTCCATCTCTATTCCATCTGTTTAATGGGTACAAATTGTGAGACGAGAAGAAATGCATTTTACTGGGAGGCATTGAGGAACAATTCCAGCCAATGACTGGTTTCTACCTACCTTAGAGGAATGAGTCTAAACTGCTGTCCTGTTGAAGTTTGACTTAATTTCCCCAGTGACCAGCAGACCATTGCTGTAACAAAAAGGGCCCTAGACAAGTTCTGCAGGAGCCATGACTGATCTGCAAAAAGAGCAGAGCAGCATTTATGGTCAATTGTTGAGAGTTTCAAGGTAACATGAAATATTGTATTTTGTATAGTGTTTGACTTTAATTTAATGTCGACTGACTTAATCATTTAAATATATAATTGTTCTCTTTTTTTTTGTTTAATTGAAACTAGTGTGACAGATTCAAAATGCAATTAATGAATACATTCCACACTGCATCTACTGCTATTATTGGCTCATAGAAATTGCTTATTGCTGTTTCCGGTTGAGCTGGTACAGTTAAATACTCTGTAGTTTACCATAACAGAGCTGTGTTGTAATCCTTTAACATATATGCTCTCTGACTGACAGTCTGTCTCAGTCAGCTGAGCAACTTCATAATATTTAACAGTCTGAGCTCAGCCCAAATCTTATTTATTTTCCTCATGCTTCTACAATTTTGAATGCCTCAAAAACCGACTTGTACATTCTGAGGTAACAAATGGCTCTCTTAGGAAAAAAAAATGGGCCAATACAAAAATCTATGCAGAAATAGCAACACTTTAATCCATCTACAAACAAACAAACCAAAATTACCTTTTGTCATGCTGGGGACTGCAGGGAGCACTCAGACACAGACAGAAACAGGCAGAGTTCAGTTCAGTGTTTTATTGCATAGATGAGCTTTCAGACAGGTTTTGGTAAGGCAGGTACAGATAGGCCGACAGTCGGGTTCCAGTAGTGTTTGACAGACAGGCAGATTCAGATCCAGATAACAGAGCAGAGTCAGTGGGCAAGGGGCCTGGGAGCTAAACAATGGAGCCAGGGTCCTCAGGTGGATGACCTGGGGGTGTGGCAGCAGCGTAGGTCTAGAAGATGAGCAGGAGGCCAGGCAGGAGGCCAGGCAGAGGAGCCACTTTGTAGGGAAGGCAGGAGGCCAGGCAGACCGGTGGAACCACTGTGGAGGACAGGCAAGAGGCCAGGCAGATCGGCAGAGCCACTGTGGAGGTTGGCGATGTAAGCAGAACGCCTTTTGTGGATGGCCCGGGGTTTGGCTGGTTGCTGGCAGGACAGGGTGATGACCGGTTGCTGGCAGGACAGGGGGATGGCTGGGAAGGAGCCGGAACTGGTGCGGGAGGTGGAGCGCTACCGGTTAGATCTGGTGGGGCTTACCTCTACGCACAGTCTCGGTTCTGGAACCGTACTCCTGGATAGGGGTTGGACTCTTTTCTTCTCCGGAGTTGCCCAGGGTGTGAGGCGCCGGGCGGGTGTGGGGATACTCACAAGCCCCCGGCTGAGCGCCGCTACGTTGGAGTTTACCCCGGTGGACGTTGTTTGTGCATATGCACCAAACAGGAGTTTGGAGTATTTGGCCTTCTTGGAGACCTTGAGTGGAGTCCTGCATGTGGCGCCAGTGGGGGACTCCATTGTTCTGCTGAGGGACTTCAACGCACACGTGGGCAATGATGGAGACACCTGGAGAGGCGTGATTGGGAGGAACGGCCTCCCTGATCTAAACCAGAGTGGTTGTTTGTTGTTGGACTTCTGTGCTAGTCATGGATTGTCTATAACGAACACCATGTTCGAACATAGGGATGCTCATAAGTGTACCTGGTACCAGAGCTGTCAACCGATCACCATCTGGTGGTGAGTTGGGTCAGGGGGTGGGGGAAGACTCTGGACAGACCTGGTAAGCCCAAACATGTAGTGCGGGTAAATTGGGAACGTCTGGAGGAGGCCCCTGTCCGACAGACTTTCAACTCACACCTCCGGCGGAGCTTTTCGTGCATCCCTGTGGAGGCTGGGGGCATTGAACCCGAGTGGACAATGTTCAAAGTTTCCATTGCTGAAGCTGCGGCGAGGAGCTGTGGTCTTAGGGTCTTAGGTGCCTCAAGGGACGGTAACCCACGAACACCGCGGTGGACACCGGTGGTCAGGGAAGCTGTCCGACTGAAGAATGAGTCTTTCCGGGATATGTTATCCCAGAGGACTCCGGAGGCAGTTGCAGGGTACCGAAGGGCCCGAAGGGCTGCAGCCTCTGCCGTGAAAGAGGCAAAGCAGCGGGTGTGGGAGAAGTTTGGAGAAGACATGGAGAAGGACTTTCGGTCGGCACCAAAGTGCTTCTGGAAAACTGTTCGCCACCTCAGGAGGGGGAAGCGGGGAACCATCCAAGCTGTGTACAGTAAGGATGGGACACTGTTGACCTCAACTGAGGAGGTAATAGGGCGGTGGAAGGAGCACTTTGAGGAACTCCTGAATCCGACTAATACGCCCTCTATGTTAGAGGCAGAGCTGGAGGATGATGGGGGATCATTGTCAATTTCCCAGGCGGAGGTCACTGATGTAGTCAAACAACTCCACAGTGGCAAAGCCCCGGGGATTGATGAGATCCGTCCAGAAATGCTCAAGGCTCTGGGTGTGGAGGGGCTGTCCTGGTTGACTCTTCAACATTGCGTGGAAGTCTGGAACAGTGCCAAAGGAGTGGCAGACTGGGGTGGTGGTTCCCCTTTTTAAAAAGGGGGACCAGAGGGTGTGTGCCAATTACAGGGGTATCACACTTCTCAGCCTCCCTGGTAAAGTCTACTCCAAGGTGCTGGAAAGGAGGGTTTGGCCGATAGTCGAACCTCGGGTTAAGGAGGAACAATGCGGATTCCGTCCTGGTCGTGGAACAACGGACCAGCTCTTCACTCTCGCAAGGATCCTGGAGGGAGCCTGGGAGTATGCCCAACCGGTCTACATGTGTTTTGTGGATTTGGAGAAGGCGTATGACCGGGTCCCCCGGGAGATACTGTGGGAGGTGCTGCGGGAGTATGGGGTGAGGGGGTCTCTACTCAGGGCCATCCAATCTCTGTACGACCAAAGCGAGAGCTGTGTCCGGGTTCTCGGCAGTAAGTCGGACTCGTTTAAGGTGAGGGTTGGCCTCCGCCAGGGCTGCGCTTTGTCACCAATCCTGTTTGTAATATTTATGGACAGGATATCGAGGCGTAGTCGGGGTGGGGAGGGGTTGCAGTTCGGTGGGCTGGGGATCTCATCGCTGCTCTTTGCAGATGATGTGGTCCTGATGGCATCATCGGCCTGTGACCTTCAGCACTCACTGGATCGGTTCAAAGCCGAGTGTGAAACGGTTGGGATGAGGATCAGCACCTCTAAATCGGAGGCCATGGTTCTCAGCAGGAAACCGATGGAATGCCTTCTCCAGGTAGGGAATGAGTCCTTACCCCAAGTGAAGGAGTTCAAGTACCTTGGGGTTTTGTTCGTGAGTGAGGGGACAATGGAGCGGGAGATTGGTTGGAGAATCGGCGCAGTGGGTGCGGTATTACCTTCAATTTATCGCACCGTTGTGACGAAAAGAGAGCTGAGCCAGAAGGCAAAGCTCTCGATCTACCAGTCAGTTTTCATTCCTACCCTCACCTATGGTCATGAAGGCTGGGTCATGACCGAAAGAACGAGATCCAGGGTACAAGCGGCCGAAATGGGTTTCCTCAGGAGGGTGGCTGGCGTCTCCCTTAGAGATAGGGTGAGAAGCTCAGTCATCCGTGAGGAGCTCGGAGTAGAGCCGCTGCTCCTTTGCGTCGAAAGGAGCCAGTTGAGGTGGTTCGGGCATCTGGTAAGGATGCCCCCTGGGCGCCTCCCTAGGGAAGTGTTCCAGGACTAGGTGGAGGGATTATATCTCCAACCTGGCCTGGGAATGCCTCGGGATCCCCCAGTCGGAGCTGGTTAATGTTGCTCGGGAAAGGGAAGTTTGGGGTCCCCTGCTGGAGCTGCTCCCCCCGCGACCCGACACCGGATAAGCGGACGAAGATGGATGGATGGATGGATGGATGTCTGGAGGGGATATTTAACCATACTGTAGTTTTAATGCATAGATAGTGAAGAAAGCAAGAATTTGAAAAGCGTTGGCACTGGAGGTAAGAAACTGGCATCGATCGTAATCCAGGATTTTGCAGAATCGTCTAATATCTTCATTATTGTCTGGCAGTATGCTCTATCCTGTATATATATATATATATATATATATATATAATGATCTACTTGTAATTACAGTAGGCTTCTATTCTATTTATATTTATCTAGCCACCTTGTATGAAAAACATTATTTTAAAATGATGACCTGTTATCACCTCCAGCTAGCCTCTCCTCAATTTAGATACTGCATGAAGATAATATGTTTTACCTTTCTTTATTTCTGCAACTCTAAGGCAAATGTGAGACTGGCCATTGTGAAGACATAAAGTGTAAACTGCTAAAATGTGAGACAAAAGACCAAATGGAGCAGGATATTAGCATAACGTAGACATTAACTAATATTAACAACATTTACAAAATGGTACAAAGAGAACTTCACAGCCAAGTAAATGTTCCAATGTAGCAGAACATGCTACACTAGTTAACATATTATAGTTAATTTTAGGTGACAAAGATCAGTTTTTATTTTTTTCTGGGTCTCAAGTCCAGTGTGTGTCTTAAAGACATTTGCATTACAGAAGAGAGCTAGCTGATGCCTTCCTATATTCATATTTATAGCTGTGAGGGCCAGAGAATAAGTGGTTGTGTGTATAATGTGTGTCTTAATAATTACGTTAGTGTCAACCTCATGAAGCCAAGCCTCAATCATGTGCCCTGCACTATGACAAAAATATGTCTTTTGAACCCCTCCCACTTGATCCAAGGCAGTTATCAAAAAAAAATGAGAATTGATGCCTGTGATCTCAGCGCTATTCCTCTCTCTCTCTCTCTCTCTCTCTCTCTCTCTCTCTCTCTCTCTCTCTCTCTCTCTCTCTCTCTTTCTTTCTCTTCTCTTTCTCTCTGGGGCACAGAGCACCAGGACAGCCTGTGAAGTGTGAAGGTGACACTTTACCAGCACCTTGCACAAAGCAATGCACAGCTTGCCTGGAATTGATATTCCTACAAATCCCCAGCCAATTACTGGAGTGGAGCCTCGGTGGTGAAGCTGCAGAAAACACATGAGGCATAGCTCAGGAGGATGACAAGTACTTCAGTCTTGAAACATACAATATGATGTGCTATAAGTGCAACATAAATTCTGATTTGTGTTTTGTTGTACAAGTGGATGAGTGTCCTGATTCTGGATCTATCTATCCTAAAGCACCAGAGCTGTCACTGCAGTGGCTGCTTGAAAAAAGAGCTTTTAGTTTAAACTTAAGTTAAATAGAAACATTTTAGCCAAAGGAATCGAGGGAACTCAACCATTCGATCATTCCCCAAAGCACACCTCAAGCACTTTTTCACTTGTTATTCTGGCATGCCTGTGGAGAGCTTGAGGGAATTATTATTGTACGTCCGATGCTTTTGATTCATAAAAACTTTTTTCACCTTATCATTTCAAGAATTCAAGATTAAGTTTTTCTTTTTAGCAATGTAATGGATTTTCTTTCATAGGATAACTTGTTATTCAGCAGGTAGTCTCTCCCTCAGAAGAGAGAAAAGGTCAACTCCTCTGCGACTTGATAGCAACATCTGTTCAGTGATATGTTAGGAGGAAGAGCTCTCCAGTTAGACACGCTTAATGAGGAAACGTGATTGAAATCAACTGAGACCACAGATGCTATTGATTTGTTGGGAGTTATACAGAATGGTATGTTATGTGTCTAAAAAAAATGATATGTCCTTCTGCTTGTTGAAGCTCCTGTATGAAAGCTAGCGAGTAAATTAGACCATTTGATGGAAACAAGTATCTTGCTTATTTGCTTCTTGATGGTATATTCATCAGCCAATAATTGTATAAATTAATTATGAATAGAAAATCACAAAGCGCCACACATAATTTCAACAAGAGTTGATGGTGGCAATTGACAGAGGAAGATAAATGTATGGTTGTAAAATGTAAGATTTAAGACCTTGACTTGAAGGCTATTGAAAGCTGAATTGGAGTAATATTTACCAGGACTGGATGGATGCAAGAATCTGTGACAGATGGAAAGTCAGTTTTTTTTCTAGCTTAAGGCAGCTCTAGCCACATGAAAATATATTTTGTAAACAGGATATTTTTTGAGTCAAATCAAGCTTTGCAGCTATCGTTGGACTTGATTGCTTGACCAGCCTGGGGTGCTGTGTAAAAAGCCATCCTATGGGCCAGTCATTTACTGCAGGCAGCATATATATAACTTTTGCAGATCAAAGAATTATTCATTAACATATCCAGAAAAAATTTGTTAGTTAAGTTGGTAGGGTTGCTATCTGACCGGGGGGTGGATAGATAGACTACGGACTCTGTACTACACACTACCCTAAATATTAAATTTAAATAATAATATATAATTAATAAATAACAGTTGCAATGTTCAATTTTAAGCTCATTAAACTATTTAAAAAAAGATATATAAGCTATAACTCGCATTGCTGCCATTATCCTCCGTGACATGCTCTCTCCCACTTCACCTGACAACTCTTCTCCAAAACAAACAGCTCTGAGATAACAGAGCTCAGCTCATAGCTTCACTCACTCAAAGCAGATAGTATGCGTGAAATAAAAACAGGACACGTAATTTCACTGTGTGTACTGTTTAACTACGCTAACTAACCGTGTGTTGTGAACCGCGTGTAGTGGTACAAAAAAAACAGACAACAGCTGTGTCTCAAAGACCGGGCAACAGCCGGGACTGACTGGTCACATGACATCGGTTACAGAGCTCCGTGCTACAGAGCGGCAGTTGTTAGCTGTTTAAGGTAGTTGGTGGTCTAGTTACCCCAGAATAGGTGACTGTGCGCTGGGTACAGAGCACTGCGAGCCTCCGGTCATTTCGGCGGAGATTACGGTTAAGTTTAGGCAAGAAAAAGTGAGCGTTATGCGGCGACGAAAGTTAAGTTCAGACACCAAAAAGACTATAGTTCAGGAAAAGATTGTGATTTGTATTAAAACTCTCCCAAGGAACACGTATTTCCTGGGTGAAAGTCTTTTATTTTTCCCAACTCCGCTCCCTGGCTTATAAGTCCTATATGTTAACGCCCGCCCATCCTCCCAGACCCCTGCCCTATACACAGCCAGCCACGTTCTTATACAGCAGCAGTCAATGTGGTGAACACAGCAAAAAAAATGGGTAAATTATACGAATTACAGTGCTTAACTTTTCTTAACATTTCATAATTAGCATAATTGACACCCATAAAATAGAAATACAAGGCAACACTCCATGTGTGGGAATGTTTTTTGTTTGTTTTTTCACAAAAATGTAACCAAATTTGATTGTAGTTAATTTCTCTATTATATTTACACTCCATTCAGAATTATTAAGATTAAGGCATTATGATTTCAGATCAAATAAGTGTTTTTTACCCCTGTGGTGAAAACTATCTGTACATGACTGGCACTTGGTACGTTACAATTGGCCACTTCCTGTATTTAAGAGCTCTGCTTTAGGGGTCACATCTTTTGCTTCAGCTTGACATTTCACTGAAATTGTATTTTATATGATTTCACATGACAAATAAAGTGATAAATTGACAAGATGTCCCGGCAGAGAAACTAAATGTGTGCACTACAAATAGAAACGAATGTACTGCCAAAACAGAGAACAGAATGTGGAGAGAAAATGAACTATAATGTTTTTTTAAACTTTAAAAAACTAAGGTATACAGGAGGGTATATACAGTATGTCTGTAGTGTTAATATGCATAGAGCCATTTTAACAGGAACTGCACTGTTCAAGCTGCCCATCTTGCCTGTAATGATCACAGTACTAAAGATGATGTGGTAGAAACTGCATTCACCTGCTACAGCTTCCATATTAGCATGGCCCTTGCCTCCCAATGAGGTTATTAAGTCATATTGTGTAATGCAGGTCGTGACATGATCTCCCTGAGATTAACCGAGCAACTAGACAATGTAGGTCCTTTACAAATTGGTTTGTACTTTGTCTTTAGTCGGCGTCACAGTTAAAATAATAAAATGTTTTTAAAAAATTGAAAAATTTATATTTCTAGTACTGTGCAATAATAGAACACCTCAAGTAAGTGGCCAGGTTGGATCAGTGGGTAAAGCAGGCACACATATTTTTCAATTTCATTATAAGCAGCCCAGAAATATGTAGCTGGCTACAAAATGTGTCAATGAACTCAACTTAATTACGATGCATTTACTAATCAATATTTATGACAGCAGTGCTGTCTTTTTTTATATATGTTATATTGGCATGTCATAACACATTCCATCACTTCACATTCATCTGTGACAAAATAAACGAGGTGTAGATTCATCATGTTTCTCGTTATTTTATGCCAACCTCTCTTGTGAGCGTCTTCTCACTAATGATGTCTGACAGGGACAAGTTGAAAGATAAAGGTTAATCACTGTGTCCAAGTGCTCAAAGACGTGAATCCTTTCTGCAGTGCCGTCCTTTGTATTCCACCTGCGGCTTTTCGTTTCCCCCTGTAATTGCTTTGTGCAAGGGCAATGTTTCAAGACAAAGTATAGATAAAGGAGTTTTTTTGGTTGTGTTTGTACTGGCCTAAGCGTGAAAGGATTTAGCTCTCAAGGAAGTCAAATCATTTTTCATGCTCATTCAGTAATTTTCCTTAAGAGGGCTGCAACTACTGACCTGTTCCTTTTTAATAATTAAGCTATAACAAATACTGACAATTTCATATTACACAATACTTTCTCAATTGCAGTAACTGTAACTGAAAAAGCATAGTGACTATTCATACTAACCATGCAGTGTGATCAATGTTGAAATGTATTGAGAAGTATTCTGTGAGCAACAATGTTTTTTTCATATTTCAGGTCAAAAATGCTAGCAATAGGCTGAAATCTGCAACAGCAAACACTACAGTTCTCTAGATAAGTTTGTTACATGTAGAGACAGCCTCAGGAAGAACTTAAAATGAAAATTATTGGTCCTTTTTAAATAGTTTGTCGTTGGGGGACGTTGGTTGTGTCTCACTGCCATGTATCACATACATTGCACAAGGCTCCAAACAGCTATGAAATGTGCTTCTACTGCTTGTGTTATGTGCTGTGTGATACAATCAATAATCCCTCTGTCTGATGTATTACTATCATATTAAGTCTGTCGCGAGATCCATAGTTTTATTAGAACTAGAAATGTAGATGGGGAAATCATCGATTGCTTTGCTAATTCGTAGCACAAAGATTTATATTCACAGTATGTAGTTTGTTCACTTTTTTTCTGAGCTTAAGGGTCACATCACTGTTCAAATGCACTTAAGTATGTACATTAGTAAGTGAACGCATCACCATTCATACGGCTCAACGTGTAATAGCTTCAGTTCAGTAGCATGTTCAGTCTGTTGTTAGTCACATTCAGTTCAGCACAAAACTGGGCAAAGCAAGCACTGTACAGAAGGTTAATAGTTACGAAGTCTGTTAATATGCTATAAGCAAGGAAGCTCCACTGCTTAAAGCTACTTATTCGGTCAGTGATAGTGGTAATTCTGTATTGTCAGTTCACTTTCAATATTCGTTGATAAAGATTTGTTCGAACATGTACTGAACACCTCTGTACTGAAGTTTAGAAATAAGCGTCCATCTTGTTTTTGTCTTATCTTACAATAAAGAGTCCACATCGAAGCACAAGTGTAGCAGCGCATAGAAAGTGCCTCAAAGGTTTGGCATTACTTTATTTTTGGAAGCTGCAGGTGAACAAAGCATCACAGCTCAATTTGCCACTGGCCTTTATCTCAAAGCCTGATTGTAGAAAGTGCTGTGCCACCAGCCAGCATCAGGCCTCGCATCTCCAGTATACTGTGCAGTGGAGATGGACCAGAGTGTTATAGAGTGTGGTCTAGGCCTACTCTATCTGTAAAGTGTCTCGAGATAACTGTTGTTATGATTTGATACTATAAATAAAATTGAATTGAATTGAATTGACCAACCCAAGGCTGTGCCACCACTGGCTTTGTAGAAACTTTGTCCAACTCTATCAGTTTGTTAGGTGGCTGGACTTGAGCTGACCCCAGATTGGTTGTAAAGTCCTCTGGGATATGGGGATAAATAAATAATGTGACAACGCCTTGTTATTTAAAAAAGAGAAGCAAGTTAACAAAGCTGAACTGTATAGTGATAGCACAGCACAGTATGTTTGTGAGATTTAAGGCTCTAAGGGCACATTCTTGCTCACAGATATGTTTGTTTTTGTCTTAGCAGCTATGTTTGCTTTTGTCTTAATTGTGGAAAAAACCTGTGAATGAACATTCACACCAAACATAAGCTGCTCACGTGCATTTGCCTATTCTATTCTGTAACTTTTTTTCTTTTTTTTGCAGTCACATATTTTGGAATAAAACCTGATGTGGAATAAACAGGAGATATAGTAAAAGCATCTATTTACAATTGAGGGAACTGACTTTAAGCAAATTTGCCAGCCATCACTAATTTTTATTTGAAAAGTGCCAGAAAAGATTGTTGTTATAAATCTACATTTTACACATGGCCGCACACAGGAGCCTTTATCTGTATTTCATATTTTACACACTACATATGATCTACTTACATGATAACACTGCACTGACTGCGCTGATTCTTTAAGATCTATTTTTTTTGAAGATTTTCTGCAGCACCTTGCACATTCTCTGCAATCTGTCTCATTACTGAGTTACAGTAAAACTGCCAAAACATAATTACAGACAGTAACTGTGATGAATCTACTTCTGTAATTACTACGCAGTTCTATTTCACTCATTATTGACTGTCAGCACCAATTATCTGCATAATGAGACACATTTTGGACAATCTAGAGCTGCAGGAACTGGAATGCTTAGTCGTATAAATCATAACTAACTTCAGGAAATCTTTTTTCAACTCATGTCTCATCTGTCTTAAATAACAGGAGGAATTTAAACAAATGGAAATAGAAATTTGGTCAGAGATTTTGTGTAGGTCAAATTATAAAATGAATTTCTTTGCATAATAAGAAATAGTAATATAAGTAGTGTCAGTGAAAATGTAAGTCACCTGTCTGACTAAAACAAATTGCTGCTGGATTCATTTTAAAGATGTTGCCTTTGACAGCCCCATCTGCCTTGCAGTGATTGCTTTTTACTTCTAACACAGTAAACCTCCCCATTTGTGGGGAATAGATTCAATGAAAACAGAACAAAAGTAAATTTAACAATTTGTAATTTTGGCAGACTTCATAAGAAGTTGTGGATTGTGTTAATGAAGGGGCACGTGTGTGTCTGTCTGTTGTTGGTACTGTTTCATAACCTTCTCCTACATATTGTAAATGTTGCAGTCACCCAGTCTTCTTGCAGGGCAATAAGGGTTGGGAGACCACAATAGCGTCTGACAGTTTGGAAAATATGTATATTCTCTTTCTTGCTAAGAGTTGGATGAGAAAATTGAAACCACTCCAATATCTGTACACTAAATATGAAGTGTTGCTGGTTAGCTTAGCATAAACACTGGAAACAGGGGAGGGGGTAGATGGGCTTCGTTGGGGAGGTCCACCGAGATCAGCAAGAGGCCATGTTCCTTTTGCCAGTGATGATAAACACAAGCAGGCCCAGAGAGAGTGGCCGGGGGCATTGAGGAAGACCTTTTCATTTTGAGGACATTGGCCCTTTCTTTATAAAAAACCTGCCATGAAACAATGTACTGCTGTTCTTCACTGAAGGATTGTTTACAGAACTCTTGCTACAAACAGACACATGATACACATTGAGCCAGCTGTGGGGGGGGGGGGGCGTTTCTGTCTGAGGCAGAGAACGTTGAGCACCTTGTCTTTGATAGCTGGGAGCCGGGTTTGCTCGGAAAGGTAGAGCTTATGGATTAAGTGAGTATAGAGCTTTGTGCATAAAAGGTGCTGAAATACAAAAAGGAAGATGTTTACTGGTGGCAGGTACTACACTGTAAACCCAGATTTAGTTGTAATTTTACTTTTTAGTGGTCACTATTTATTTTTTCATGTGTAGTTAAAAACCATATTCATTTCTAAATCACATTAGTTGTTTGTAATTATCAGCTTAAGTATGCAGTGCACAGATCATATTAAGCAGAGATAACAAAGGATGTTAAGTTTCTGCATGGGAGGTGCGGGGTCGTTTGAACTGTTCTTCGCTGATTCGGTGCAAAGGCTCATGGGAAAAAATAGTTCTGAACGGTTTCTGTCCTAGAATGTTCTGTTAATGTTGGGGGTGTGCATTTATGTTATCTGGGTTTAAGTTTTGTTGATTTAGTGTTTATCTACACTTATTGTTGTACCATGACCGAGACCCAGGTGGGGACGGATGGGGTCTGGGCAGCAAAATAATGTCCAATATTGTGTTCTCAGATTGGAAATTGGCCAAGCTGACTTCTGATAGAACCTCTCCATGCAGCACATTACTTTTCAATGTTATATGTTCATTGGTTTTCTTTCTGTGTATTTGGAATAAATGTATTGAATACATTGTTCTTAAAATCATACTGACATGAAGGAAAAAACAATATTTATATAATCAAATAGTTTGAGACCGCAGCATCCTTAGTCTCGATTTGCCAGACCCTCGTCCAAAGCGCGCTGAAGGAGCATCCACAACAATGTTGGTAGACGCTCAGTGGCGGTTTTTGGCACGGGTGAACCAGTTAGTGTCATGCTATACTTTGTTTCGCTTTTTAGAAAAATGTAAGCATATATTGTAGACATGATAACTACCTACAACTTCACTAAAGACAAAAGTGAAACTAGTTCTTAAAAAAAAACAGGGAAGAATCAAAATAAAGATGAAAATACTGTAGAGAGTAAACGAGAGAAGCAATTACGCTAAATACATTTGTTCTACCAACTCAGACTAGACTCAAATGTTCTATTATAAGGAATGTACAGTATTTAGTAGCAAAGTTTAAGGATCATGTATAAAACATTTTTGATTGAATACAATTCCATTCCATGCATGGCTGAAAAATGTCTATCCCGATTTATATTTAATATTAGTGATTATCCATCATATTCTACACTCAACAGCTCCTACCTTTACAGAACTACAATACAGAAAAATGACAAAATTCCAAAGCAAATTAGAAACTTATTTGGCCATAAATAGACGGTTCATGATGGCAGATTGCCTGGTCACTGTTACTGACCCTGAAGTGATAAAGCACAGCCTGAATGTGGAGACAGGCAGAGCTGCTTAGGAGGACAGGCTGTTTTGATTCAACAAGAGCTGGACAACTGCAACTGCTTTTTTCATACTGCACACAATCCAAGAAAATATAAGCAGTAATTTTAACAATTACTTTTAAGTAATTGTATCCTGTTTTCAGAGGATAATTAGTTTCTCCTTCTCTGATTGTGACATGCAATACAACAACATCTAACTGCTCGTTTGACACAATATTTTTCCTCTCAGAGTAATAGTGTGAGATAGGAGTCTCAAGATTATATTCATTGTCGAATTTAGGAAATTACATTTTCCTAATATATTTTTTTTATTGTGTTGCAATGATTTAATTTTTATTCTGGACTGATAATTCACATACATCAATTGCTTTGACAATAAATATTATAGCTGCAGTGGGTAGAAAGCAAAAAATGCCCGAATTTGAAACTCTCTCTCTGAAATAACCTGTGATTGGCCAAAGTTTCCCATCAAGGGCTAGATTTTGTAAAGCCTGAAAACAGATCCAAGAGGAGATGCAGAAGTCTAGTTTTCTCTCAAACCACTTGAATTACAATATGCTGAAAGATTATGATGGAATGTTTGCCCAACAACATTGAAAATATAATAGCCTAACACTAACCCTTTAACGTGTTTCAAGCAGTTTTTTGTTTTTTCAAGTCTAAACCCCTGGTTTAAGATTATTAGTAGTGACATTTAATTCTCTAAGATTCAGTTATTTGGTCCTGTCAGTCCGAAATTAGTCTTTGCAGAGTCACCAATTTTGAAGCCAGATTTCAGAGTTCATAAAAAGTACACATAGCAGCTTTTCATAATCATCAGTTGAATATACTCTAAATATTGGACCATGGCCTCAGAGGCACAGTGTCTCTGGAGGATCTTTAATTCTCTGTGCTCAGTAGACGTATATTTTAGCCGTTCCATTGGGTAAACTCAGATGTGCAGCTAAACTGCCAAATGAAAACAAATGGCAACGTGTCTTTTCAAGTACAAGTAAAAGTTTCAATTCCACTGGACAAACAACAGAAAGCCGTGCAGAGAAGCAATAGGTGTCCATACAGGCTGTTGAAAAGGAGTAGAAAGTATGTTAAAGTAAATAATTTTTAATTTGGTCCTTTAAACAAGGACATGGTGTTGCACCTGTTCTTTGCTCTTTCTCTAAGCCACACAAATCAGCAGCATGATTGTCTTTCATTCCTGACATAAAACCACATTTCTCTGAAGCTGAAGCATTGACATTGGATGAATGGCAGGCTGTTGTTGTGCTCTGCATGTTTTTCCTCTTGGCATGAGATCTGTAGCCTCTCCATATTGAAAAGTATGAGACTTTATTTGCCCTGCTGTGATGGCTGTTTTTCTCCCTTGAGTCAGATAACCATCAAACCCAGATATATATTTTTTTCTTTACGTTTGGACAGAACAATGCTTTTTTCTGTTTCCAGTCTTTATGCTAGGCATTTAGCCCTTGGTATGAAAGCGAATAAGTGCATTTCTCAAAGTGTCTCTCATCAGCATCACTTTTGGCCGCAGGAGGCAGCTGTTTTCAGCGAATTTCTCTAAAAATCCACTGTGCCTTACCTGTCCAGCACCAGACAGCAGACAGACAAAGTTAGCAACTAGTGGTTAGCTGCTTAATGTAGTGTGTGGCATGTAGCAGTTGGTGGAGACCGAAAATAGAGCTAAAATGAGAGTGAATATTGGACTTCTATTAGCCAGGTGGCCAGAAACACGACTCCAAATGAATGGTAATGTAATGTTGCTCTGTGTCTCCTAGATGTGTAAATAAGATTACTTGTTTCTGGTTTCTGCTGCCCCCAAGTGGCAATTTTGATAATGTAATAATATTTATACTTTAATATGTATTTTGTCAAGCATATACTGACTCAGGTGTTATCTTAATCACAGTTCCTTGAAACTACACACTAATCAAAACATGGAGTCATCATAAAAGGGCATCCAATGGTCATATCCTTGGAGGCCTTTCAAACAATTTAATGTGAATAGCATTTGAAAACAGCTGTTGGCTCAACACATGAGCATTTTAATTTTTGCTGTGTGTTCCTATGTCCTTGGTGCCGTTAACACAGCCAGAAATGTGGTATTATGGTAATTTACTTTCTCTATTTACACACCACTTAGCAGACTGAGCTCCCAGCCAGAATGGCTTAGTGGAAGCATATATTATTACTGTGTATGCACTTTTGACTTAAAGCATAATAACTACAGCCTAAAGTAGCAAATAGCAGCAGCAGAGAGTTTAAATATGTCGACTAGGCTGAAAATACAAATAAAGCACACAAGAATCACTAAAATCTATTCATGGTTTCTGTCACTTTAAATTTGAGTCAAAGGCTTTATGCACAATTGTGCCTTTATAGTTCAGGTGGAAGAAAATTGAATAGAACACATTGATTTGGTACAACATTTGCCATGTCTTTCTCTACTTTTCTTTTCATTCATCTTAGGCAACTGTGCCCATTGAACTGAATACATCGCCTTGAACAACCCTTCAGATGGTGCAAGCTTTTTCTCTGATGATGTGGACATGAATCACTTTGTCGCTGCATCACAGAAAATGAAGATAGTATTGATTTTACTTTAAATTGTGTAGCTTGCACTGTTTCTTTTCATGATGGAGGAGACATACTGCATTTTTATTGATGCCTAGAAATACAGAATAATGTCTGTTTTATGACAGGGAATATGTCATTTGTCAGAATGTCCTTTTGAATTTGAATTTTGGGTGTTCATTATATTCTTCCCTCTGCAGGGGTGCTGTGTGGACACATGGCCAACTGCTTGAAGTACATGTATTTCTGGGGCAGGGCTGGAAATACCATCTCTGTCTCGTTGGCTACGACCATCTGCTTGTAAAGAAAAGATGTATTAATTAAGAACTCCTTGACAGCATCATTAATTAGGTTTCTGAGTACCTCTTTATTGTTGCCTTAAAGGTGGCCTGCCACACTTATTTCATTACTTTGTGGTAATGTCTGAAGTTCTACCATGGACTCTGTAACATTTTTTGTGGAAGAAATGCCTTGGTTACCTTGTTTCAAGCCATTCTAGCATGGTATAGAAAGCCTACAGGAAGACTCAGCTCGATTTCTGCCAGTTCTCATTAATATTCAACAAGCTAAGCTGTTTGAATCTGATTGGCTAACAGAGAGCCTGGCTGTCAGAATCCTTTACCCAGCCCAACTGGGCGAGCTCATGAATAGTAATGAGCTCAGGCAATATGATGTCAGACTGACCAGCTTTTGTAATTGGCCTGATTTCTCTGCTTATTTCTTTTCAGTGGCTAGAGCTGACAAAGGAGGTAGCAGTTCATTTTCACATTCACAACATAACACAAACACATATGGACCTAACATATTTAAAAAAAAAATGCAATTCAAAACGGTTTTATATGGCAGGGCACCTTTAACAAGTGCATGTGGAAAATTCTGCCCAGCAATTTAATTGCATTTATAAACAATGGATTTTGTTTTTTGTGTTGCAATACAAAAAAGGAAGAGGTCCATCTCTGCACTCATATACTGATTTAAACTGGATCCAGTTACTTTCTAAATAGTTTGGGTTTTACGATAGTCTCTTTCACCTCACATGGCACTGACATTCTGTTTCAGAGCAGGCTAAACTTTTTTTCTCTGGAGACACTTGTCTTCTGCTAGCTCTCTATATTCTGTACCTGTAATGGGAACCCTAGAGCTGTATGTTTCTAATGCTCTGCATTCAGTCTTGCTGATTCTCTCAAACAGCTATGCTGGCTCTCTGCTTCATGCTTTCACAAACACACAGCCAAGTTGCATGATACCACAGTTACATAAGATACAAGATAGTTACATGTACAACACACACTGTGTTATGATATATGAAAAATATGCATTCAGTGCTGAGAAAAACCTGATTCAGTAGCTGGATACTTACCATGAAAGTATCCCATTTTTCATTTGATGATCAATGGAGACAAAAGGTCTGAGTCTGTGACAAAGTGACTTGCGGAGGCCAGCTGTAATTGTGTTTGCCTCACAGCTTTAACTTGAATCATAAATTATCCACAGCACCATACTGATGAAAAGCTGATGAAAAGGGTCTTGAAGCTATAAGTACCAGGTTTTACTATTGCGTTTGGCAAAGGAAGCCGGCTGTTCCTATGTGAATGCATATTTCATGACAGAGCTTTGGGAATGAGGGAGAGGGAAGAGCGGTGAATCGAAGACAACCTGTACTTTTAAGGGGTACACACAGAGACAGCAGTGTTATCACAAAAGAAACTTGTGTGTCTGGCATTTTGCATGCTGTGTGATGCGATTGTGTGTGGGTGCATATGATAATAAAACACTTTTGTATTTCTGTATTCAAAATGCATTTCTTAATTCAGTTATCTGACACGAGTGCAGCACATTACACATGTAACTGGGGTCAACAACATGTGGCATGTTGAAGTGCTTTTTAAGAAGGTTTGGTGATCCTCTTCACATTGCCACAGGGCTGAAGGAGTGGAGAGATAATAGGATTCAGACAGAGGTGTCTTTGGGGAGACAAAAATGCCAGATTCACCTGCATAATGATTCATCATTAATGCTGATGTTACCACAGAAGGGAAAGGCTGCGGTGACAGGAGGTTCATGCTCGGCTATTTACATAAACTGTGACCGTGCATTTGGAGCATTTGTGCGAAAAACCTTTGGAGTGCATTAATGGTGTGCCAATTGAGCAACTCTGCAAAATTAAGCTTGGTTACTTCCTGTCATGTGCAAGTCCCTCAGCTGCTTTTACTCTATCGATACATCTGTGCCTGTCTTCATAAAGCACACATTTACAGACCCCTATTAACCTGAAGATGAGAACCATATTATAGGAGCATATTTGGTATACCAATTTTATTTTTTTTGCTTTTACTATTCCCAGCAATCAGCAGATAAAACAATTTACAATCAGCCAGGCAAGGTACAGTTTCTGTAGCACTGGTTAACTTTATTAATTCTGTTGTTTCACATTAAAGTGCTCATATTATGCTGTTTGGCTTTTTCCTTTTCCTTTATTGTGTTATATATCTTTTTTGTGCATGTTATAGGTTTACAAAATGAAAAAGCCCAAAGTCCACCCCAAAGGGAACTTACCATCTCCAACAGAAAACACTGTTCACAAACTACTCCAAACAGCTCTATTGTAGTCCAGCATTCCGTGATGAAAGTGCGTCACTTTGTAACACGTTATAATGCTCACCTAGCTGCTAGCGTGGCACTTCCTCATGCTCTGCAACTGACTAGCTGCTTCATAGCCTGAAAACTGTGCTCTGATGTACTGAAGCAACTTCTGTGCTATAAATGGCCACCATCATCAGATTTTTTCTTTTATTGGATCTTTTAATATATTTGTATATCAGGGACTATCAACTGGACAGCCTGGGTTCACACCTCTGCTTATATGCTCCATGTAAGGAAGCATTTGCCTTGTGAAAGTGTTTTTGTAGAAATCACTGCCAACTCTCAGAGATGATGATCTGCAGCTGATTCTCCCAGATGGCCGCTGGCGTAGGGCATGTAATTCATACACAGTGGAAAAGCACATGGTCCATTTTGCCACCTGAGTTGAGAAGAAAGGTCGCTCAGAGTTTCAGTATGATCTGGACAGATAACCCATCAACTTTAAGAGTAGTTGAATGGAGAAGTTCTTGTACAAATGCTGCATTTAGCCTCCAGCTTTACAATGAAATATAAAAACCATAAGAGTTAGAAGGACAGATCTCTTTAGATTAGGTAAAACTGAAATTGTTTTATCCTGGCATAGCTCTGATGAAGATAAAACTTGATATTCTGTATTGTATTATATATTGGGATGAAGCAGTTTTGCTTACAAGTGAAGTGAAACAGTTTAAAAACATGAAAGAGTATTGCAGTATTAGATCAGGCAGAGCACTGAAGCTATGCTTGCATTAGTTGATTGGTGTCAGCTGCTTTATTCATGCTTCAAAATCGCTGGCTGCTTGGCTATAATGTGATTAGTAACATCGAAAATTCATGCAAGTGTACGGTGCAGCCATTATAACCTGACACTTCTCCGTTTTCCTCCACTACCAGATCCTTCAACTGCCCCAACATCATCCTCCTCCTACGCTTAGCTTTTTTGTTGATTTAACTAAGATGGGTCTATTGTTCCATATATTCAGTAATATATGGCCATGACCAATCTCACAACAAGTCCTCCAAACCATACGACAATATAAGTTGTTTATTCCTAGCCTCTAATATGACCCATAGGAGTGTTTCATAAATTAGCGCCTGCGCTGGCAGGAAATACGACACACAGGAGTGTTTCCCATCCTATCTAAACCAGAGAACGTAAAGGTTGTATTTTAAACACGCTGTGTAACATTGTGAAAGTTTGGTTAGGTTTAGGCACAAAATATGATGCTTATTTACTGTATACTTCAGTGCACGCACTGCACCACAACACCTCTGCGCTATGTATTTTACTTTTAAATCATCACCGCCCTCTTGAACCAAGATATATCTTGTTTAAATGTCTTGTTTCACTTACTATACTTCTAACAGATCAAATAGTCAAACCTCTTTTTCACACACTACAGAGAACTGCTTTGAATTTGTGCATTTCTGTTATTAACATTGAACTGCCTCCAGTAACAATTTACCTGGAAATCTTTTTACAGTCGCAGTTTGACACATTGATTAAAGACGTTGCACTTGCACAGAGTTGTTAAAGTTGCAGACTCAGATCTTGCTGGATGACTTGAAAATCATCTAGGAGGTCATTCATCTTGTTGAGTTTTACATAAATTTGCCAAAATTGAAAATATATCTAGAGAAATCCCCAGATATAATACTTTGCAGACAAGGTGCATCCTGTTGAAAACAACATCAATGACTAATTTGGCTGTTTGTCAAGCATTGCATGACCTTGTTTTCCCAATCATCATGTTGTTTATTTTGTGTTTTTTAGCAGACAGGAAAAATTATAGATTCCTTCATTCGGGAAGATCTGGGCTTTGAAAGAAAGGCTCCTCCTCTGCCTTTGCTGCATTTATGTTTATGTATCAGACATTCAGTGACAGCCACCATTAAAGTGACCCATAATTCATCTCTCCTCCATCTAGTGTTCATTATTCCTGCAGGGGCTGCTGCATCCTGTTTCATCCTGTTATCAAATGTTGCTCCTGTCTGTTTCTTTCATGATTGCTGTGTTATTTCTAGTGCAAGTAAAACTGTATGGCTTCAAATGTAAATTCAGAACCTCAGAAGCATCATCAAGAGAGATTACAGGCCTTAGGTTGTTTCACCTTGTTTTTTCCACATGTTGAAATCAGGTTGTTGGGGAGATAATAGGGATAATTTGTAGCTGCTCAGTTAGTGACACAGCTTTCCCCCTTGTTCTGCATTGCATATTTCATTCAGCACACCCCTTTTTGTAGAACAGACAAATATTTTTTACTTTCTCATACAATCCAGATTTGACATTTTCATTTTAATGTTATCCATCTCATGTCTTTGCGGGTGATTTTTGTGTAGAAGGAACATTGTGAGATGGTAAAGTGACAGTTGGTTCCCTTTCGGTCGGTACACTCGGTACAACCAAGCGACAACCTCTGGTGCTGAAAAAGTAAGCCATCGCAGAAGTGCCATAAACTGCAGTTCATCGAGTGGCCACTTGAAGCTGGCTCCAAAAGGGAGTCAATCCACATACACCTCCATATTAAAATGCCCAACTTTACAGCAGAATTGTTTTCAACCATTTACCGTTTAAAAAAAACGCTTTTGGTCCATATAGCTAAGTCATGTAGGGACCCCTTCATGACTCTTTGTCCTTTTTTGGATCAATGGCCAATGAGACTGTTGCAGGTAGGAAGTATTGCCTTTCAGAGGGCTACAAAAGACCCATCTTAGTCACTCCTCCTCAATCCATTTGCACTCCACCTTGTCTCGCATAGCCAGACCCATCTCCACCACACTGTGTCAGTGCTGTAGAAAGGTCTGGCTGCAACCATTCTGGTATATACAGTAGTTTTAAAAAAATGCTCTGGCTTGCTTGTATTTTTTTTTTTATCCCCATACCTCGATGTTAAATACATGGGATGAGGCAACATGATGTCTACAGTTAAGAGACAATTTCACAGAAATTCAGATGTAAGTAACTGGTATTTTGATTAAAAAACGAGAGAAAGGGATCTCTGCAGAAGAACAGAAATCGGCATCACAAAGCTTGGGCGGCACTAAACCCAGGATGCAGCAACGGTGTCCTTGCAAAATAGATAGATATAGCAGAAGGGGGTTGGTTCATACCAACATTCTACATCCAGTTAGACTACACTCCTAGCTTAAGCTTAGTCTTGCAAGACCCTTGGTAGCAATTTAACTGTCCGACAGCAGGTGAGCTAGCTCCCTACCCATTGCGCTCATTTAGCTTTTTTTTAGTTTGCTAACTAGTTGCATTTCTTGCTGTTTAGCTTAGTTAATGGATACTTAATTAGCCTCGCTAACAAATTTACACACCTGTTTAGCATGGATGTTAGCTTTTTTTTTTTTAGAAACACGGAGAAGAGCTGTCCCACTCCCAGTCAGAGACTTTGTTTTATGGGTCTGAATATGGATACTATGGGAAATTGGGCCTGGTTTTCGCCTCCGCCTTCAACCGATCTCTATGTTTCAGTCGCATCACATGGTCTATCTCTGTCAGTGCCAGCACCTACTGGGATTTATGGCCTCTGTGATTCCAGCAGTGTCCCTGGGCTTACTTAAGAGGAAATTGAATGAAAATGCCAGTGCTAGATGCAAGTCAGGTGTCTGAGCAAAGGAGCCCCATGTGGGCCGGATGGTGATCGAACGTGGGAGATGCACTCAATGGACCAGCTGTTCGACAATTGTGGTAACCCTGTTAAAGGGAGAGCACGTTCCTAACAACGGCTTTCTCATTGCATTGAAAAGGTGATCTTGCATGCCTGTCTGTAAGGGCGCATAGATGCACAGTGGGGTGCACACTTACTTCATCAGGGGCATGGCTGTGTCTGGGGCTCTCTCTTTTTTAGGGGAGGATGTCTGTTCTGCCGCGAGCTGGCCTTCTCCACAAACACCGTTTTTTATTGCAGAAATGTGACAGCCCAGGGTGTCCCTAAGTCTGTGCTCTCAGCAGTAAAGTAACTGACATCACTATTACCTCTGTGCCAAGGCCTGATCTTCTGCATCTAGTGTATCTGCAGGGGTGTCTCCGGGCGTGAAGCTATATTCCCATAACTTGATATGTTGTACAGAATTTGCAGACTCGGTGGAACTGGGGGTTATGCAGATAACCAATGTTCCCTGAGGGAGGAAACAGTGGTACAACACAAGTCACACATCAAAGCTGCAATAGGTATCCTGCAATTTACAGAAGTGTACTTTACATTTCTGTCTTTATGTGAGCCTCGCTTTTTCCTTCACTGCTCACTACATCTGAGGAGAGGCATGATGAGGAAAAACACCTTCAAATTGGTCAGCAGAGAGACCAATCAGCCACAGCACCATCTGTCCCTCTAATGACTACCTAGCTTCTTTGTGATGGGACACGGTTGGCTGGAGAGGCTCCATAGCAAAAATCCTCTCATTAAGTCTCTGCATTTCGACTCAACTCTGCAACACTGATGACACATGATCAGGCCTGTCTCTTTCTAACACATAAAACTAAACAGTGCCCCTTCATCAATGGGGAAGAAGATGGTAATGATTTTATAACCTTATGTATACAGTAGAAAGTGAACAGAATGTTCCTTTGTTCTTAATTTGTCAGTCAAGATTGGAATACATCACTGCACTATAGTCACATAACCCTCGTGAAAATATTTGCAGTAGCAGAGTGATGATCTACTGACACACATTAATAAGTAGATCAACTAGGAAGAAATAACTTAAGTATATATACATTCACCTAAAGGATTATTAGAAACACCCTACTAAGACCGTGTTTGATCCCCTTTCGCCTTCAGAACTGCCTTAATTCTTTGTGGCATTGATTCAACAAGGTGCTGGAAGCATTCTTTAGAAATGTTGGCCCATATTGATAGGATAGCATCTTGCAGTTGATGTAAATTTGTGGGATGCACATCCACGGTAGGAAGCTCCCGTTCCACCACATCCCAAAGATGTTCTATTGGGTTGAAATCTGGTGACTGTGGGGGCCATTTTAGTACAGTGAACTCATTGTCATGTTCAAGAAACCAATTTGAAATGATTCAAGCTTTGTGATATGGTACATTATCCTGCTGGTAGCCATCAGAGGATGGGTACATGGTGGTCATAAAAGGATGGACATGGTCAGAAACAATGCTCAGGTAGGCTGTGGCATTTAAATGATGCCCAACTGGTACTAAGGGGCCTAAAGTGTGCAAAGAAAACATTCCCCACACCATTACACCACCACCAGCCTGCACAGTGGTAACAAGGCATGACGATCCATGTTCTCATTCTGTTTACGCCAAATTCTGACTCTACTATCTGAATGTCTCAACAGAAATCGAGACTCATCAGACCAGGCAACATTTTTCCAGTCTTCAACTGTCTAATTTTGTTGAGTTCGTGCAAATTGTAGCCCCTTTTTCCTATGTTTAGTGGAGATGAGTGGTACCCGGTGAGGTCTTCTGCTGGTGTAGCCCATCCGCCTCAAGGTTGTGCGGGTTGTGGCTTCATAAATGCTTTGCTGCATACCTCGGTTGTAACATGTGGTTGATCTATCATCTGGAATCAGTCGGTCCATTCTCCTCTGACCTCCAGCATCAACAAGGCATTTTCGTCCCCCAGGCCTGCAGCACCCTGGATGTTTTTCCTTTTTCAGACCATTCTTTGTAAACCCTAGAAATGGTTGTGCGTGAAAATCCCAGTAACTGAGCAGATTGGGAAATACTCAAACCAGCCTGTCTGGCACCAACAACCATGCCACGCTCAAAGTTGCTTAGATCACCTTCCATTCCCATTCTGACATTCAGTTTGGAGTTCAGGAGATTGTCTAGACCTGGACGACACCCCTAAATGCATTGAAGCAGCTGCCATGTGATTGGTTGATTAGATAATTGCATTAACGAGAAATCTTACAGGTCTACAGGTCTTACAGGTTATACTAATAATCTTTAGGGTGAATATATATATATATATATATATATATATATATATATATATATATATATATATATATATATATGCCATAGAGTATAATTTTGTTCCATTAAGCTACCAAAGGTGTGTTTGGGCAACTGCAGTGGCCCAGTAGTTCACGCTGTCTCCTCACAGCTGTGTAGAGTTTGCATGTATGCAGGCATGTTTTCATGGGTTTCCTTGAAAATAGGTCTCAGAATTGAAGTTGGTCCACTTGGCACTGTGGCTGCCCACTGCTTTGAGATTTGTCAAATTCAGGAGATGAATTTCCTCACAAGGTTAATGAATAAAATATAACCTGAGATAGGTAACTTTTTTTTTAATAAAGTAATTCTCAACCTTGTATAAGTAGTAGTGCATGTAAATAACTGCTTTTGCTATGTTTTAAGTCTTTAAGTTACCTAATCTCCAAGGTAAATGTATTTTGGGTTCCAAGGTTGCGGCTTTCAGTCTTGCAGAATTGCCATGGCAATTTTATATTTGAATGTCATATATTGAGTCAGTCCCAAGAAGCAGATCCCTGTTAAACTGCCTGGTACTGTACCATTCACACCTTGCAATCGAGGAGAGACATCGTGCTACTACTAGTAGGGAGGTGGAGGATAACAACAACACTGGTTACAGAATCAGTACAGTTCACATAAACAATTCAATCTAAACATTGATTGTTCAGATAATACAGTAAACTGCCAATCCACAGTCTGAGTTATGTGTGGTTAAATCAAAACGTAATGTTAGAGTCAAAAGACTTGCCCTGTAAGTCCTAGTTTACCTCAGCTGTATGACTGACATTGTGTGACTGATTGGTGCTGCTCGTCCACTCACATTAATCAGGTCGGTGCTGACTCAGTACACAGTGGGCGGTTACTGGGGACTGTCAGTCTTTTAAAGCAGGAAAACCATGTTACACTGGCGGGGGATAACAGGACCCAAACGCAGAGAAAGGGCAGGCAGGCAGAAGGTTTGAGCTCAAAGGTTTAATGGTAACAAAAACCGGCAACACAGAGACTGGAAAAACACGGGGGAAAATTCACAAGGAAAAACTCACAAAAGAACACAGGGAAGATTCCAAAAAGACACTTGACAGGATAAAGGCAAGAACTAACAGGGCAAGGACACAAACAGACACAAAACGATCTGACAAGAGACAAAGGAAACACAAGGACTAAATACACGGGGTAATGAGGTAACGAGGGGCAGGTGACACAGCAGGTGAAACACATTAGGAGAGACAGGGTAATCAACAAAGGCGGGAAAACACAGGAAGTAAAACTAGACGAGACAAGACAGAAAACCAGACTATCAAAATAAAACAGGAAACAGAAATGCACACAACAGGGAACAGAAATATACACACACAACAGAATATACACAGGCCAGAGAATATACAAAACAGGAAACATACAAAATAACAACAGGCAACAGAAAGGTCCATAACAATCACAAACCATGTGCCTAAAACCAATTTTTAGTCCATTTGACCAGCATGTAAACAATGCTTTTTTGTTTCCACATTAGAAAAGTGTGAGTGAATAATTATTCTGTTGATAGAGGATATGTCATGGCTTAGCTGAGCCTGATGATGTCTGGTAGCCTGTGTACCAGGGCACGCATAGCCCTGATCCAATTTATCCCTGTCTGTGTGCTTATGCCAAAAATCCAGGGCACTCTTTGTGACATTGAACACATCACTCAAAGTTGTGCTCACTTGACATTTGAAAACTGATACTTACTGTATATTTAATCCTCGCCTGTGTCATAATTTTCATTATTTTGAGCATGGAGTAAATACTTAATCTTAATCAGAGGGTGCCAGTCATGTTCGGGATACTGTATATTACATAGACTTGCAAAGCATCTTTATTTGAGACTTGCTCTCTACTGTGCCGTATGCACTCTGCTGTATGCTGTAGGTTTAAAGGATCAGGGTGCCGTTATTGTATAGGTTTCTTACTGTCAACAAATTCCATGAAGAGACCAAACCAATGATAGTCCATCTCTCAATAGTTTCAGACCTCCCTACCCTGCCTGTGGTTCTCAGGCCTAAGCCCTTCATTCCTCCTAAAGACATACATCTCACCAGTTACAAAAATGTAATAATGTAATGTAAATGTTTTAGAATGAATGAATGTTACTCAGGTAAAACTTTGTTGGGGAATATTTTCAGCTGCAGATTAATATGCATTTGGTGCTCTAGTGAGTATACAGTAGCAGGACAGTGTATGTCAAAACTAAACTACAGTGTCCATGTTCATAATATTAAAGAAATATGTCACCCAGTGCAACAGTTTGTAAAATCTAGAATTTGCCACCTCATCAGTTAATTGGTCAAACACTAAGTATGCAGCATTTATGCAGTAGAGGATTTACTTGTAATGGCTGTCCCCACTGCCATTTAAATTGCCTTAAGGCTTTCTTCTGTAATATAATACCAGTAGTTTGTCATTCACTATGGAAACACTGTCCCTTGGTAACAAAGCAATCAGTGTTTACAGTGTAAAAAAAAGAAGCTGTCTTAAAACCGTCTACTGCTTTTACTGAAAAATGTCTTGCACAAATATGTACTTGTTTGTTTAGGATTGAGATATTTTGCTGCTCTGAAAGAGACCAGTCAGTCATGTACATGTGGGTGATACTGCGAATCAGACATTATAGCATTTCCTCTAGCAGCACCTAACCATAAACACTAATGACAACTTATTTCATGGAGTAACTTTTGAAAATCATTTGCAAAACAGAAACGTTAGAGTCAGCAAAACTGTAATCACTACAGAACACAAGAGAATGGATTTCTCTACACATTTCGATGTCTATTTTTAACAACACTTAAAAATAAAAGTTTTGAGATTGTAGGTGAAAAGATGAGAAAGCATTTTCATCAGCATTTCTTTCTTTTTCAGTTGGAAAGACAATTACTGAGTTTAAGAGAAATCAGACGTTTGCCATTTGCCACGTCGTAATTTTGTGTCTTGGCCTTAGTAATGAAGGTCCTTCACATTATATTACTTGGGACAAGATACAGAAACAGACAAGACAGTACGCGATCAAGAAGATAAATCCAGATTCAGCATAGCCACCAACCAGATGGCAGTATTTTCTTTTGTGGGAAAGAGTGTATCCCTGGGATGGTTCTTGTATAAGTTCAACAAGGGAAGTGCTTCAATTTCTTGTTGGCTTATTGGATTTCTTATTTAATTAAGACTCAAAAACATTTTTGTGAGAACGTTTAGGAAATATCCATCAAGCCAGCTGTGTGTAACAGTGACACATCTCTCATACTTTACAGAAATGAAACTGAGCCCTGAATTTATACAGCAAAATGTAGAAGAAGCTCTCTGCAAGTCATTGTTTATGCTAAGCAAAGTAGCTCATAAAAAATTGAAGAAGCAGTTGGTGGTTTAAAACTGGCAAGAAGTTCTATTTTTTCTTTTTTTCCCAAGTCCTGTCCTTTACGGACATCAAGGTGAGCATTTTTATTCTATGTGCAGCATGCAACACAGCTTGCCTTTGGAGAAGGGAACAAAGAATAATGGGCACTGGGCAGCATCTGTTCAGGGAGAAAGATTGCTGGCATCATCCCAGCAGGATGCCAGCTTCCTGTTTGTCTGCAGCTCAGCTTTGAAAAACTCCGACGCACACTGCCTCTTTGCTAATATTTTTTGGCAACACCTGATGGCAGAAAGGTGCAAGCAGTCCCCACAGTAACCATTGGCAGAGGATCTTTGACCCCTTTTTTAATCCTTCCTCTAGTCCCTCAGTCACCATTATTACTCCTGTGGTGCCGAACATGCCTGTAATATTCCAGCCAAACCTAGAAATAAATCTTATTGTTTCAGACACAGATAATGATTAATTTGCAGACTCTGTTGTGCCCAGGCTTATAAATAGTTTTACCAGCAAGTGTCTAAAGGTCGGATCCCTCCGAAATCTCCATGTTCTGGCTTGTTAATAGCCTTCAGTAAAGTCCCACAGGAGTGGATGTTGCCCGAGGACAATATCATGCTAATGAACAATTAAATATATTGAAATCAAGAATCAAGTCTTATTGAAAATATAGCACAACAAACTGTCTAATATAGTGGCGCTTGTGGAAGAATATTACAACCTTGTTGCCTGGAAATTAGATTTATACACAAGCTGCTAATTTGTTTTTCAAAATACATTTTGAGGAAAGCGTAATTGTTGCCTCCATTATGACAAGAAAGTTCTCCTTTTATTTTTTTATTTTTTTATTTATTATATTTTTACAACTTTATTGACAAATCAGAACAGGGGAATAACAAATTTCTGCAAATAGCAACTCTAGAGTTAAATCATAAGTCACAGACTTTATAAAAAAGAAATTTGATTAAATAGTCTAAAATATTGCCTAGGTTTAGTAAAAAAAAAAGCATTTTGGTTTAGGTTAGAGGAAAATAGTGGTTTTCGTTGAATGTTACACAGTTCCTGTCTCAAGCTGCAAGTCGCTTTTGATATGTCAATATTAATATCTACACTTCGTTTCCTAACCTTAAAAGGTGCACTATGAGTTCCTGCATGGTTTCAGCGTGATTTCATTTTTGTCTCAAATCGTAGGCCTCTCTCCTTGATCCGCTAGCTGCCTGCCCCCTGAATACACTGTGAAAAAGCCCGGTCTCGGGAGACAACACAGGGGTCGTAAACGTCAAATAAACAATAGGGGCACAGGCTGTGCACCAAAATACAACAAACTAGGGTCCTTTATATAGAGAGTGTGGCCAACTCAAATCATGGGTGCCATATTGGAGACCAACGTCAGATGACTCTACAGTGTAACCCTATGGAGTGAATATGCTATCTTGAAATAAATCGCTTATTTTCACCATAAACGGGAATATACATGTTATTATCAACGTTTGTCAATATGTAAAAGGCCCTTATGGAAATATTTCAGTGTATATTTACCTTCTATATGTTAAATGGGCCTCTAAAAAATGCCCATTGTAGTGAGTGACCAGTCGCCTAATAAGTCTCTGAGCAGTGTTTACCTTTCTAATGTCCGCTAGCATACGTACAAGCTAACTATAGCTTTGTGTGTAACGTAACAAAAACCCACCCATCTTGTAGGAGCAAAGCTTTTTATTCAATAAAATGATGGTACAAAAGGAGCACTAACGCCACAAGTCTTATGTTGACAACATGGACGCAGATATAGGAAACTCCGAAGGCAGTGTAATATTTACCTAGCAGGCTAGGCTAACACTGTTGCGCTAATGTTAGCAAACATCGGCGTAGCTGTCTAAACTTGTGAAAATCCAAACAACATCCTCGTCCAACCTGTGTTTCACTTTCCCTCCAATATTATTATGAACATAATAAAGAGACCTGGATTCGGTTGAGACCAAAAGCCATACGATTATGGCAAGATCACAAGCTACGTAATTTGTTATCATATCGAAGAGAGAAATTGACATTTACCTCACACAATAATGAACTGCTCCCATACTTTTCGCCTTTTTGGTTCACGGGGGGACTTGTGAAATCTTTTGCTGCTTCCCTGTCTTTCATTGCAGCCAAACATGCAACATTTTTTTAAATAATGTATTACATTTTTCCACTATTCCCTGCACTGTGTCAATGGGAATCAGATGAATGTTGGTATCCAACATGGAGTCCACGAAACACGTGACCACCTCGGAACCAATCGCATAAAGGGATAGCTCAGAACATTCGATTCCCTAGTTGGCCACACTCGCTATATAAAGGGCACTACAACAAACCACATTCCAGCCAATCACCAACAAGATGGTTGGGTGAGGGGGTGGTGGTTAGTAACAGTTAGTCAGTTAGTCATGACAGTTACGGAAACATGGGGGGAGGGGCGAGCTTGCTCTGTTTTGTTTGGTATTTACTTTGAACATCAACAGAAGTGACATCATACAGGAACTCATAGTGCACCTTTAACTTTACTTTTTCCTCATTATGTTGATGAAATTAATTTAATTTGCATCACATTTCTTAATAATATAGAGATACATATATTTGACCATTCGTTAAGCCTGACCCCACTTGGATGTTGCTATGCATTTGCATTTGGGCACATAGCCTATGTAGTTTACAATGATAATGGTGACAGATTAATTGAAATTCTAAATCATTTTTAAACAATGTTTATTTCAGACAGAGGTAGATAAAAGCAGGCTTCTCACTTAGAGCTGGCGACAGTTGATTTTGATTTAGAAATGGCCGTTTTTAGTAGCTGTAGCTAGCTAATTAAGCTAACACTCCATTTTTGCCAACTGACGGCTGACTTTTTAATGTTTCCAGCTGACTCGTTAATGGAAATCTTGTAAAATTCAAATAAAGAAGCAGCATTGTTATAGTTTTGCAGTGTATATCTAGTAAATCCTAGTAGCCCCCATATAAGAAATATTTAATTTAAGGTCAGACTGTTATTTTACATAACATATGATATGCTCCTTGGCTGGGTTACTACTAGGGATGGGACAACCGACTCTTTTACGAGAGTCGGTTCAACCGGACGGTCGTTGGTTGGCCTACCGAGTTAATAGATTTGGTCACCGGTTCGCATGCCCTCAGCGGCGAGGGGGGGGGGGTGATCGCGTTTAACTTTACATATCTATCAAGATAACATTACGTGTATTTGTTAAGAATTCTCTAAAAGACGTGTTCTTCAATTTCTGGAGGAGGAAGGAGAAGCTGGGTCGAATTGAAAGTTAAGCAAAAGGTTTAATGAAACTGCATGAAAACGACAAGACAAAACACAATCAAACATAAAACATAAAACACTGCAGCTGACAACGGACCGATCTCATGCTTCTCCTTGCGGAGTTACAGAAGAACAGTCATGCGACATGACAAACAATTACACTGTAAACAGCGGACTTCAACGTGCTTCCCCTGTCGGGGTCACAGATTGAAGTGCCGAAATCACCTCAGTTTCCGAATTATATTCCTGTGGAATTGTGGGTCTCTGATTAAGGACACACCTCTGAATTTAGGTTTACCCCAGGTCACAGACTAAGGTTGATTATCATGGAAGTGTTGATTATATTCAAGTTTACAGAGTTTGCATTTCCTTTGTTCTAACCCAGACTTGGCACCAGGAGGTTGGAAACTCAAAGAGACGTTCCTCTTCATATGTTAATAGTTGGTTTTAACCTAATCAATTTAACCAAAGACAGGAAGAGAGAGGGAGAAAAAGGGTCTGTCTTTACCTATTGTTTACAGAGACAAAAGGTGGTGATTGTGATAACCAGATCAGTCTGGACCTATTCTTTACATTCATATACATTCATTCCTATTTTCATAACCCGGTTACAGCATACAATTTATTACTTAAAACATAAAACATACCTAGTTATTAAAATCAACATTGTTACAACTTTATTTAACTCCACAGTCCCTCCTTTCACACTTTAAAAAGGTGTGAATATAATATATATATGTTACTGAACAAAAATGTAGCAAAGTTGTAAGAACTAAATCATGATTTATGAAAGAAATTCATGTCCTCTTCTGACCTCATCATCTGACTCCTCATCTTGTATCAAGAAGGATATTTTCTCTTAACAAAATATGTTTTGCTGGTTTTACTCACAGTGATTAGTGACTTGCATTCCATTTTAAACAAAAACAGAAACACTTAATTAAATCAGAAGATACTAAAGCTGTTGACCAGGTAAAGACAATGGAAGGGAAAACATCTTAGAAATCAAAGAAAACAAGGTAGGGCTGAAATCTATTCCATGGCAGAAAATATCTTTTATCTGGCTCAAGGAAAGAATGCATTAGGTTTGATCTTAATCTCAAAGGAGCTAAAAACTGATACACTCACACTTCAATATATATGCTATCAGTTCAGATGGAGTGAGCACAAAGAAACAGTCTTCATCAATGACCTTTCTGTAATGAAAGATGCAGACTGGGGAATGGTCTGAAATCCAGATTTTGAAAAGTTCTTTGTTCTGTCTTGTCCAATCTGAAAATTTGGACAAAATCTCAGATCGCTGCTGGTTCATTCTCATGCACCCAGCGCCAGGCGGCAACGTCACCAAAAACCTTAGCAGGCTATGGCGCACTCTTGATGTCACATTTGCGCGCCTAGCTTGGCTGCAGCTGCTGTAAAAAATGCTCTTATCCTCCTGAGCATTCTGGCCCTTTAACCGTTGAAACATGAAGATGGACCGGCAGGGTGTGCTGCTTGCTACAGCACCTGTAGAAAAAGCCATCCTTAGCTTTTTGGTGTGTCAGCAGGGACTCCAGGGTCAGGGGGTGGGATTCAGTCTCCTTGCTCTGTCAGGAAACCACCGCAGGAAGTCAGCAGAAGTCAGCACCGCTGGTTCTCTCCGTCGGCGTCTGAACCCGGACTGGGTTCCTGTAGGCACTCTGCTGGGCTGAAGTTGAAGTGTGAACCTGGTTCCTTGTGATGCGTCTCTCCCACTCCACTGCAGCGCCGGTGTCCAGCAGCACCTTGCATGAATCTGTCCTGGATTCCTTGATCTCCTTGATCAGATGTAGTCATCAGGCTGAATGAGTTCATCAGCAGGAATCTGGAGGCTGCTTTCACCTGTGAATAAAATGGCTTTGACACACTGACTTTTTGCAAAAGTCATATTAGTGTTTTCATTTCTAGGGGTGAAAACAATGAAGAAGAAAAAATGTGATAGTTTCTCCTTGATTTGTCCATTAATTTCTCATGGGAGGAGAAATGTTTCCTTTGTCATCTGTGTTTTTCAAAGTCCTTAAGACAATGGGCAAAAAGCTTTAGTCCATAACACAATAAATGATCCCAAAAAGTCATGAGTCCATTGTAAACATACAGTATAGATCATCAATTACAAAAACACAAAAAAATAAAAAATAAAAACTCCACAATTTTCTTTCTCAATGGGGGAATGTGGGCTGCGTGATTCATCTTTTACTATTACTTCAAACATTTTTGACAAACTTGATCAGCAAATTGCTATTTTTTTTCCTTGCTCATTTTTTTTGAGCAAATCAATTTCTATATAAGTCCTGTGTCATTCTTTTGTGCCCCATTCAACACCCTGAGCAGAAGATTTGCATAGCACTTCTGTGTGGCCAGCACAGGAGTTTCTACAAATCTTCAGATCTCCCCCCATTTTGTATTTATTTTTTAACAAAATATTTACATATTTGTATGTGATATAGGCCTAATACCTTCCACTTGGTAATGTAGCATATGAATTTCCATGAACACAATTCTAAAATGCATGAGACATAAAGGCTTCTGCTATCGGTTGATAACTCAAACTTGCCGAGAACCTAGACACCCGTTTGATTACATGACTCATGCATTAGGCACGGTTACGGTCTTGTTCAGTAGTCTGGTGCACAGTCTACTGGTGACAGCCTACCTATCACGTAACAAACATTTAACTTAACATAACTAGTAAGATAACATGACGTGCATTTGTATGTGATATCCATCGATAATGTAATCTATTAATTTGTATGTACACAATCATCTAAGATGCACGATTACGGTTACGGTGCTTACGGTCTCGTTCAGTAGCCTGGTGCGCGGTCTCCTTGTGACAGCCTAGCCTAGCTACCACGTAGCAACATTCACTTCTCTTAACATTTAACTTAACATAACTACCAAGATAACATGACGTGTATTTGTATGTGACGTACTGTACTTCCCCATCGATAATGTGTGAATTGCTGTGAACACAATCCTCTAAGATGCACCAGAAACAAGGCTTGGTTAATAACTCAAACTTGCCGAGAACCAAGACACCGCTTGATTACATTAGAGTCGGCCGGTTGCACGGTTACATTCGGTCTCGTTCGGGTCTAGGCATTAGTAGCTTATTTCCTGATTGATTCTACCACCACCACTCCAGTCCAGCGGAGGCGCTAATGAGCTAGATTACAACACACACAGTAGCAGAAGAATACCTGCTACACAACGGCCAACCATTGACATATATATAATGCCAACAGCACGAATGAAGTAAAAGAAAAAAACAGGAGTGAGTCGGTTCATTGACGTATGGCACTCGATTCTCCCGGCTCAGTGACACGAGTCTGGTTAATTAACCGGCTCTTCGGTCAGTTCGTCAACACTAGTTACTACTGTAGCTGCCGGTAAGCTAGTTTGTCGGATATGCTAACGATTGCATCTTACATTAGAGTAAAAGAGAAAATTTTATTAATTATTTCTATTTTCTTGTGTTTTACCGCACCCTCAGTCAGTGTGCAAAATTGCTTTGTTACACTTCACCTCCTATGCATTGAAAATAATTGTTCTTGCTGCAATCGTCCCAGTGTAAAGCCAATCTTGCATTTTACTAAAAGGTTGTAGGCTATACAGTAGAAATCAGTCCTCAATCCACCCAAGCAAATTTCTGTTTTAAGCAGAGGTGTCAAGTAACGAAGTACAAATACTTCGTTACCTTACTTAAGTAGAAATTTTGGGTATCTATACTTTACTGGAGTAATTATTTTACAGCACACTTTTTACTTCTACTCCTTACATTTTCACGCAATTATCTGTACTTTCTACTCCATACATTTTAAAAATAGCTCAGCTATCCCAATGGAGGAAAGTAACAGGGATGCCAGTTTAATGTTTTTCAATCTATCAAAGGTTTTCATTTAGCTTAATGTAGCTTCACTGATTGAATTGCCAGTATAGATTTTCTTTAAGTGTTTAGCTTTCTATAATAGAAGAGCACAATTTAGATCAAGCCCTAAGCCTAAAATATGTAAATGACAATATTCCCCTTATGTTTCAGTCAGGGAGCAATAAAGAGGGCAGGAGTCTGTGGGAAATAGAGAATCTGATTCTTTTGTTCGTCTGGTTTTAGATCAAATCTCATCTCCTTCTGCAGAGAGATGGAACAGCTGACTAGACTTTTACTGTTGCATGAATGGGGAACGGAACTTGTTATTTTTGTTTTGTTATGTCAAGAAGCGCTATTCAATTTCAAGGACGAACATGTGAGATGAAACTTGACCCAAAGTGTCCAATATTTTAAGACCCATTTTATTTTGAAAATGTGTTTTGATCATTGTTAGGTTCACTTGATGTTTGACGATGACGATGTTCAGAGTTTGACAGTAGAAGGCTGTTTTCACATTCTCTCTCTGTGCTCATCTGAAATCTGAGTTTAAGATGTATTCGTGCCAGCAGGATTTTGTGGTATTGGAAGCCAATCATAGTCTGATATGCAACTTACACAAGTGTGATTTGGAAAAACTGAAACACCCTGTGCTCGAACAATGAGAAGGGACTTTTCAGTAAAGTAGGAAGTACTTTTGTCCAGGAATGAAACACTTGGGATTAGATTTTTCAATAAGGGAGAATAAGTAGACCAGCTTTTAAGAAGTTGTTTTATGAGAAAAACCCATATTAGACACAAATTATTGTTAAAAGCATAGCATTTTATTAGGTCTTATAACATGTTTGGAGGGGATCTGTAATAATTGCAACAAAACCAATGAAATTGTAAAAATCCAATATTGCTTAACAAATTTAGCCTATGAAATGTCATTTCATCCTCCTTTTTCTTTACAATAACATTCAGCAAGTTCATTGCAGGCTATTTTGATTTCATTCCAGCTGTTTTTATTGCCGTTTTTATTTCACAATGAAAATGTCCCAATTACTGTTATTTTATGATGCCATTTTTCATCACAAAGTCTTTGTCTACTAGTCACGACAAACCAGGTAGGGGCCAGTTAGCTGTTGCCTCTGCCTGAATTAGTGGACATTCAATGAACGGCTTTTTCATTTCACAATTTCATATTATGTATTTAATATTGGACACTTTGGGTTACCACAGCACACAGTAGCAAAAGAGTAATAGGCACAGCACAGAAAAAGTAAATAATGATATAAATGTCACTACACTATACTAATACATGAATGATCTACTGTGGCTGTCTTTGAAAGCGATGCCATGTTATTTGGAAGAAGTGTGTGTTTTCTGAGTTAATGTACTAAAGCCATCTTTGCCTCCAGAACAACAGATCTTGCAGTAGCCTACATTGTATTTCTGGAAAGATGCATTTATAGAGACAGGGTGATTAAAAAGCTTTACAGGCTTATTCTTGTTTGAAGTGCCCATATTGTGGAAAAAAACACTTTTTCTGGGATTTGGGATGTTATTTTGTGTCTCTGGTGCTTCCACACACATACAAACTTGGAAAAAAAAACATCCATGCTCTTTTGAGTGAGATATGGGTTTCTGAATGTCTTCTGCCTTTAGTATCCAGGTGAGCTGTTCAAACTCTGCAGGGCTTTCTACGTCAGTAGCCGAGACGAGGTGGCTAACCGTAGCTTGCTAGCTCGTCCTCAATGGCACAACACTGCTACAACACACACTAGTTCACCATAATCTACAAAAGAACTACTTACATGTCCCTGTTCTGCAGGTATTCCACGCAAAGTTGGAAGTGCGCTCTCGTTTAGAAGATGTCTCCCGGCTAATCCTGCCTTGTACTAAGTTGTAGAAACAAACAGCTATACACACAACCGGCAAATACGGGTACTTTGCTAAAACTCAAGGCCATCCCCCCTTTTGGGGTATAGAAAACAGATGGTCCCATAGAAGTCAATGTAGTTTGTGTGGATTTTTTTCTTGTTAAACAGATGGTTTGTTTTATACACAAGTCTAATGTTTATTGTATAACCTTGCCTGAACCTGAGCATTCACGATACCTTAATAAACTAAGGTTGATTGCCGTCATGTCCCCTGTCTTCCCCTTTATCAGTAGATCAATGACCCAACACGGTGGCCGCATACTGCTAAATGTAGAAATACATATCTGATTAAATCACTATTGTTAGGCTGAGTGTCGTCTGTAATTAATCAACCTGTTATTAATAACCAAGTGTTCGATATATAAGCTGAGCTTTAGTTGGAGACGACAGTCTGATGCTGCTAAACTGTTAGCAGCTTCCCACTAAAGCTCACGTTAGCTATCTATCAGTAGTAACTGTCACCTGCATCATTTACCACACTGACTGACAATATTCACGTTTCTTATGAGCCTCATATATCAATGTGAAAGTCTCGATTGACCCGCTACACAACAGCTGTTTCTCTCCTGATGTAATAGCGCGATTCTTCCCTCTCATAGGGGGTCTCGGTGATGCTGGTCTGGTCTATAGCCTGGAGCCAAAGCCCATCTATCAGGATCTATTTTAGGACATGGCAAGAGGACAAATCGAAGACCAGGGTTTTTGGATGTATTGTTGGTGCAACAAACTACTCAGCAACCTTTCGGCATAGTTATTAATTAAAAATGGTTTGTTTAAAGTAAAAGTTTGGAGCGATTTACATTTCCTCTGTCGTTATACTGTTGTCGTCTATGGGGAACGCGGGATTGTTTTCCCCTAAAAGTGGGCGTGAATCTGTTCAGAGACATTCTATGACGTTGCACCGGTTGTGCGTATCTGATGTGATCCTTACCTAGTTACTGCGCATGTGCGTCTTCCAACAAAGATGGGATAGAAGTGCGATGCCTCACTTTGTAGCTAAAACAGAGACCTGAACACAGAGGGTGAAAAGAGGATCTTCAGCAATGTGCAGTACAACAAAAATAAGGTGTTTTTTGAAAATTAAACCATGTTCAGTGATACCTCACACAAGGGTCTACATCAAACGGATCATTAGTTATAAGGGGGCGTGGCCTAAACAGGGGCGGGCCAAACCATCACCAATGAAGAAGGAAGTCTCTGCTGAGTTCAATGATACCTCACACAAGGGTATTCCTTAAACAGTTGAAATTGTATGAAAGGGGGCGTGGCTTAAGCATAGGGGGCGGGCCAAACCATCACCAATGAAGAAGGAACTCTCTGCTGAGTTCAATGACACCTCATACAAGGTTCTACCTTAAACGGTTCAAATGTTATGGAAGGGGGCGTGGCCTGAGTAAGTGGGCGTGGTCATATTATAGGGGGCGTCTCAGTATCACATGTAGACCACACATTCTAAGTTTCATGCAAATCGGATGATGTTTGTCATATAAGGCGCATTTCCTGTTGCCAGCGGGGGGCGCTATGACCAAAAGTAAATTTTGGCCTGTAGGTGTCCTCAGGCCTGGACCCTTGTCAATCGTGAGAAATTTCGGGCAGATACGACAACGTACACTCAAGTTACAGCAACTTCTTTGTTCATCGCTAAACACTCAAAATGGCCGCCACGCCACGCCCACACCGTCTGACGAAAAGTTTTTCTTTTAATAACTTTTCATTGCTAAGGTGTTGGGATGGTACAGACCAAGTTTGAAGTCCATCGGATGAAATCTCTAAGAGGAGTTCGTTAAAGTATAGCACCTTGACTTTTAGGCCTACTTCCTGTTGCCACTAGGGGGCGCTATGATTTTAAGTAAATATCGGCCTTTATTTGTCCTCAGGGTTGGACTCTTATGAATCCTGAAAAGTTTCGAGGTAATCGGACAACGTACACTCGAGTTACACCCACTTCCTGTTTCGGTGGCGAAACGCACAAAATGGCCGCCCTGCCACGGCCACGCCTTACGATGAAAAGTTTTTCTTTTAACAAATTTTCATCTTTAACGTCTCAAGATGGCACAGACCGAGTTGGAAGTTGATCGGATGAAATCTCTAGGAGGAGATCGTTAAAGTACGACATGTGGAAATGGCCTAAATTGCACTAATTTCGAACTTTCAATTCAAAATGGCGGACTTCCTGTTTGGTTTAGGGCATGGCTCTAATGACGTTTTTTGTACATCTTGACATGTTACATATGTGTACCAAGTTTTGTGAGTCTACGTTAAACGCACTGCAGGGGCTCAATTTTTTTAACTTTCTAGGGGGCGCTAGCGAGCCATTTCTGTGCGGCTATTCGCAAAACCCTTAAAATACGTACATTTTCACCAGACTTGATGCAACCGCCAAATTTGGTGAGTTTTTGAATATATTAAGCCCCTCAAAAAGCCAATTCATTTGATGGGAAAATAATAATAATTCCTTCAGTTTCAATAGGGCCTTCGCCGCTGTCGGCGCTCGGGCCCTAATTAAAGCTGCAAGCAGCGTTGGACGGGCCCTCGTGCCTCTGCGCGCGTCAAGGTTACTGGCCGCCACGCCACACCCACACCGTTTGACGAAAAGTTTTTCTTTTAATAACTTTTCATCTTTAAGATGTTGAGATGGTACAGACCAAGTTTGAAGTCCGCCGGATGAATTCTCTAGGAGGAGTTCGTTAGAGTATAGCACCTTGACTTTTAGGCCTACTTCCTGTTGCCACTAGGGGGCGCTATGACTTTAAGTAAATATCGGCCTTTAATTGTCCTGAAAAGTTTCGAGCTAATTGGACAATGTACACTCAAGTTACACCCACTTCCTGTTTTGATGGCAAAACACACAAAATGGCCGCCCTGTCACGGCCACGCCCTGTGATGAAAAGTTTTTCTTTTAACAACTTTTCAACTTTAACGTCTTAAGAGGCACAGACCGAATTTGAAGTTGATCGGATGAAATCTCTAGGAGGAGTTCGTTAAAGTACGACGTGGAAATGGCCAAAATCACACTAATTTTGAACTTTGAAATCAAATTGGCGGACTTCCTGTTGGGTTTAGGATATGGCTCTAATTAGGTTTTTTGTACATCTTGACATGCTCCATATATGTACCAAATTTCGTGAGTCTACATTAAACGCACTGCAGGGGCTAAATTTGTTTAACTTTGTCGGGGGCGCTAGCGAGCCATTTTTGTGTGCCTATTCCCGAAACCCTTAAAATATGTAAATTTTCACCAGACTTGATGCGACCGCCAATTTTGGTGAGTTTTTGAATAAGTTAAGCCCCTCAAAAAGGCAATTCATTTGCAGAAAATAATAATTCCTTCGGTTTCAATAGGGCCTTCGCCGCTGTCGGCGCTCGGGCCCTAATTATGAACCTGAAATGAGCATAATATGGGCACTTTAAGAGATCTGGTTTAGTTGAAAAATTGTCTTTTCAACTTTTTGTTTGATTTATGCTTTATAATAAGAGTACCAGAAAAATGTTTCAAAAAATATTGAGAGGTTCAAGTAAATGTTGTGAAAAACACCTTTTAATGGCTTTGAAAATGTGTGCATGGCCAGTCTCCGTTCTTTTCCAAGGTCAATGAAATCTCATCTATGAGCTTACAAATGTGTCTTTCAACATCATAATACTGGAGACTAATATTGAAGACTTTACTCCTTGCTGTGCTACAATTTTCATATCATCTTTCACATGTCTCTCCTTCATCAGACGGTCCTGTCATCAGTATTTCATATATCATTCAGTTATTTGTTATTGTGAAAAAATACACATCCATGCTGTGGTTGTAATCCACGTTTCAAATTAAAAGTCTGAGGAGAGGAGGAATGCAACCTTCATAACAGCATGGTGTAGATATGCTGTCAGAATTATATTAAAATGCAAAGCATGTATTAAAATGAATTTTGTTATCTCTTTAGTTCTGCCATTAGTGTGCTGCGTGATTAAAAATATAACCAGCATTTAAAGAGTATTGTGTCAAATAAATGCCAAAGTAATCAATTTTGGGCACAGGCGCGTGCTCCCCAATTCTCCAGCTTTGGTATGAACCAACTAATTCAATCTGGCAATCTATTAGCTCTGAGAAGTTGATATTGGAAAAAGCATTTTAGAGTCCCTTCTATAGATGGTCATTGGGCCATGAATCAAAACAATTTTGTTGTGTACAGAGGAGAGCGATATAGGCCCTTTTTAGAAACCGGTCCACCAAACAGTCAACCTAGAGGCTTGGAGAAAGAAATGTCATGTCTTGATGAATGACTGTCTTTGTGCTGTGCTCCCCATACAAGTTTACCTCTTGCTATAATAAATCATGATAAATTGGGTCTCTGTTGGAAGTGTAGGCTAATTATTTCTTCATTTCATTCCCCTCCCTGTTATGCTTCTGGAGTACATTTCATGTCCTGAAGGTTCACGGCTCAACAGTTGTGCTTCTCCCCATATGAACTGTTTTATATTTGACTATCCTTTCTGCTAGTTAGCAGCCAAATCTGGTCACACAGAGCGGGAGATTTTATGACTGACTCTCTGTGTGACATCCAATATTACGGAGACAGATTTGAATAATAGCTCCGCAAAGGTCTGGTGGCCTGCCTGCTGGCTCTATTCCATGCTACAATCATCTAAACACAAGCAGAGCAATCTCTGCCACAGACAACCAGAGACTGAACCTGAAAGGCCAACAAACTACAGACAGAGCTGTGAATACAAAAAAAAGTATCTTATCTTACCACTCGGAGTGGCGCTAGTTCATAGGTAAGAGCTGCTCACAAAGCTGCTGAGAGCAACTTTTGCTGAGGGGCTTAGGGAACTCGAAGAGAAGACCACGTTGCTATGGATGACGTCATCTTTCATGAATGAACTTACTCACTGTACACACTGATAGGTTGACAGGTGTAAGTGTAAGTACATGCAAAATAAAATCTTCATTAATAAGCAGCAGTGCAAGAACATAGCTAGTGTTTATCCAGCAGGGAATATAAAAAGTGCTATGTATATATACATATAAGTATGTGCAGTTGGTCATTGTTTATGTAATGTACACTTAATGAGCTATTGAACAAAGTGGGGTCTAAATAGTTGTGCCATCTATCATCTCCTGTATTTTGGTGTGTTGGTGAAGTAGCTGGATCCTTATTAACTCACCTGCCACCAAAATATGCTTTTAAAAGTTCATTATCATTGTATTGTTTCAAAACACTGATGCAACAATGCCCATTGCAGCAGCACGTAATGGAAAGCCTTTGAACATAATATTATTATGATGCTATTAAAAATCCCCAACCATTGTGAATGGCAGCTTTTCTGTAGAATATCTTAATGTTTGCCACTTTACCTAAAGGAGGTCAAACAAGGCAGCAGAGCAGAAAGCATACTTATGCCAGGTCTCATTTGTTGAGAGCAGATTTTTGCACATTCAGTCAGGATAATACATCTCTTACAATCAGCATCTACATCTCTCTGTCTCTACCTCTTTCCGGCTCTTACCTATACCCTTTCTCTCTATTATATCTTGCCCATATCTCAGCAACTGATATATGCTGCCATACGACTCCATGGCAAATAAACCCATTTATATCTCTCTGTCTCACCCAATAGATAAAACACACACACACACACACACACACACACACACACACACACACACACACACACATATGTCTGATGTTGAATCTAAATGGATGCACTGAATGATACGCCTCTCCGGGAACCATCACCTTATCGTGGTGGAGAGGTTTGTGTGTCCCTATGAACCTGAGGGCTGTGTTGTCTGGAGCTGTGTGCTCCTGGTAGGGTCTCCCAAGCCAAAGTGGTCTCAGGGGAGGGGCCAGACAAAGAATGGTTCAAAAACCCTATGAAACAACGTAGAAGAGGTGAAGTTACCCTGCCCGGAGGAAGCCCGGGGCCCCCGTCTGGAGCCAGGCCCAGATGGCGGGCTCGTCAGCCTGGTGGCCGGGTTTGCCACGGAGCCCGGTCGAGCCCGAAAAAGCAACGTGGCAACTCCCTCTCCATCCCATGGGCCCACCACCTGTGGGAGGAACCGCTGGGGTCGGGTGCGCTGCTACACGGGTGGCAGTGAAGGTCAGGGGCCTCGACGGACCAGACCCGGGCAGCAGACGCTGGCTATGGGGACGTGGAATGTCACCTCTCTGTGGGGGAAGGAGCCGGAACTGGTGCGGGAGGTGGAGCGCTACCGGTTAGATCTGGTGGGGCTTACCTCTACGCACAGTCTCGGTTCTGGAACCATACTCCTGGATAGGGGTTGGACTCTTTTCTTCTCCGGAGTTGCCCAGGGTGTGAGGCGCCGGGCGGGTGTGGGGATACTCACAAGTCCCCGGCTGAGTGTCGCTACGTTGGAGTTTACCCCGGTGGACGAGAGGGTCGCCTCCCTACGCCTGCGGGTTGTGGGGGGGGAAACTCTGACTGTTGTTTGTGCATATGCACCAAACAAGAGTTCGGAGTATTCGGCCTTCTTGGAGACCTTGACTGGAGTCCTGCACGGGGCTCCAGTGGGGGACTCCATTGTTCTGCTGGCGGACTTCAACGCGCACGTTGGCAATGATGGAGACACATGGAGAGGCGTGATTGGGAGGAACGGCCTCCCTGATCTAAACCAGAGTGGTTGTTTGTTGTTGGACTTCTGTGCTAGTCATGGATTGTCTATAACAAACACCATGTTCGAACATAGGGATGCTCATAAGTGTACGTGGTACCAGAGCACCCTAGGCCAAAGGTCAATGATTGATTTTATAATCGTTTCATCTGATCTGAGGCCGTATGTTGTGGACACTCGGGTGAAGAGAGAGAGCTGTCAACTGATCACCATCTGGTGGTGAGTTGGGTCAGGGGGTGGGGGAAGACTCTGGACAGACCTGGTAAGCCCAAACGGGTAGTGCGGGTAAATTGGGAACGTCTGGAGGAGGCCCCTGTCCGACCGACTTTCAACTCACACCTCCGGCGGAGCTTTTCGTGCATCCCTGTGGAGAATGGGGACATTGAACCCGAGTGGACAATGTTCAAAGTTTCCATTGCTGAAGCTGCGGCAAGGAGCTGTGGTCTTAGGGTCTTAGGTGCCTCAAGGGGCAGTAACCCACGAACACCGTGGTGGACACCAGTGGTCAGGGAAGCCGTCCGACTGAAGAAGGAGTCTTTCCTGGATATGTTATCCCAGAGGACTCCGGAGGCGGTTGCAGGGTAACGAAGGGCTCGAAGGGGTGCAGCCTCTGCCGTGAAAGAGGCAAAGCAGCGGGTGTGGGAGAAGTTTGGAGAAGACATGGAGAAGGACTTTCGGTCGGCACCAAGGTGCTTTTGGAAAACTGTTCGCCACCTCAGGAGGGGGAAGCGGGGAACCATCCAAGCTGTGTACAGTAAGGATGGGACACTGTTGACCTCAACTGAGGAGGTAATAGGGCGGTGGAAGGAGCACTTTGAGGAACTCCTGAATCCGACTAATACGCCTTCTATGTTAGAGGCAGAGCTGGAGGATGATGGGTGATCATTGTCAATTTCCCAGGTGGAAGTCACTGATGTAGTCAAACAACTCCACAGTGGCAAAGCCCCGGGGATTGATGAGATCCGTCCAGAAATGCTCAAGGCTCTGGGTGTGGCGGCGCTGTCCTGGTTGACACGCCTCTTCAACATTGCGTGCAAGTCTGGGACAGTGCCAAAGGAGTGGGGTGGTGGTTCCACCGGGGTGGTGGTTCCCCTTTTTAAAAATGGGGACCAGAGGGTGTGTGCCAATTACAGGGGTATCACATCTCAGCCTCCCTGGTAAAGTCTACTCCAAGGTGCTGGAAAGGAGTGTTTGGCCGATAGTCGAACCTCAGATTGAAGAGGAACAATGCGGATTCCGTCCTGGTCGTGGAACAACGGACCAGCTCTTCACTCTCGCAAGGATCCTGGAGGGAGCCTGGGAGTATGCCCAACCGGTCTACATGTGTTTTGTGGATCTGGAAAAGGCGTATGACCGGGTCCCCCGGGAGATACTGTGGGAGGTGCTGCGGGAGTATGGGGTGAGGGGGTCTCTACTCAGGGCCATCCAATCTCTGTACGACCAAAGTGAGAGCTGTGTCCGGGTTCTCGGCAGTAAGTCGGACTCGTTTCAGGTGAGGGTTGGCCTCCACCAGGGCTGCGCTTTTTCACCAATCCTGTTTGTAGCATTTATGGACAGGATATCGAGGCATAGTTGGGGTGGGGAGGGGTTGCGGTTCGGTGGGCTGGGGATCTCATCGCTGCTCTTTGCAGATGATGTGGTCCTGATGGCATCATCGGCCTGCGACCTTCAGCACTCACTGGATCGGTTTGCAGCCGAGTGTGAAGCGGTTGGGATGAGGATCAGCACCTCTAAATCTGAGGCCATGGTTCTCAGCAGGAAACCGATGGAGTGCCTACTCCAGGTAGGGAATGAGTCCTTACCCCAAGTGAAGGAGTTCAAGTACCTTGGGGTTTTGTTCGCGAGTGAGGGGACAATGGAGCGGGAGATTGGTCGGAGAATCGGCGCAGCGGGTGCGGTATTGCATTCAATCTATCGCACTGCCAGACGAAAAGAGAGCTGAGCCAGAAGGCAAAGCTCTCGATCTACCGGTCAGTTTTCGTTCCTACCCTCACCTATGGTCATGAAGGCTGGGTCATGACCGAAAGAACGAGATCCAGGGTACAAGAAGCCGAAACGGGTTTCCTCAGGAGGGTGGCTGGCGTCTCCCTTAGAGATAGGGTGAGAAGCTCAGTCATCCGTGAGGAGCTCGGAGTAGAGCCGCTGCTCCTTTGCGTCGAAAGGAGCCAGTTGAGGTGGTTCGGGCATCTGGTAAGGATGACCCCTGGGCGCCTCCCTAGGGAGGTGTTCCAGGCACGTCCAGCTGGGAGGAGGCCTCGGGGAAGACCCAGGACTAGGTGGAGGGATTATATCTCCAACCTGGCCTGGGAACGCCTCGGGATCCCCCAGTCGCAGCTGGTTAATGTTGCTCGGGAAAGGGAAGTTTGGGGTCCCCTGCTGGAGCTGCTCCCCCCGCGACCTGACACCGGATAAGCGGATGAAGATGGATGGATGGATGGATGAATGATACACAGTCACCATGACCATTATAATCAACAGATTAGTGACTTATCATTTGATTTGATTGATTGACAGTAAAAATACATGACAGCACTGAGCTGTCACTCAAGCCATTTCTTTGAGCGAATGTTTGTCAGTGCACGAGAAATCGCTGTTCATAGACAGAGCAGAGACAAGACCTTATGTAAATTATCTCCCTTCAGTTTTGCTTACACACAGAGCATATTCAGCTCATTCTGACTGACCTAATTATTGACATTCAGAATTTTCTTCAAATTGACTACTGTATTTTTAAATACTAGTGTTCAATTTAGTGTGTGTGTGTGTGTGTGTGTGTGTGTGTGTGTGTGTGTTCTTGTTTAACTATATTAGTGGGGTCCAAAAACCGGGAGTCCAGTATACTTGTGGGGTCCGGACATCTTTGTGGGGCCCAAATGCTGGACCCCACGAGTTTAAAGGGCTGTTTGAGGGTTAAGACTTGGTTTTAGGATTAGGGATATAATTAGGTTGTGGTTAGGGTTAGGGTAAGGGTTAAGGTTAGGCATTTAGTTGTGATGGTTAAGGTTAGGGTAAGGGGCTAGGGAATGCATTATGTCAATGACGGGTCCCCACAAAGATAGTGCCACGCACTGTGTGTGTGTGTGTGTGTGTGTGTGTGCGTGTGTGTGCGTGTGTGTGTGTGTGTGTGTGTGTGTGTGTGTGTGTGTGTGTGTGTGTGTGTGTGTGTGTGTGCGCGCGCGCACATGAGACCCCGACCAGCTTAGAAATGTCTGTTCTGGAAAACCACTGGAGGGTATGTTTTACAGACTGGCAGCCAAATGAACTGTCATATAAACATTGCCTCAATTCTGTCTCATAAATATTTTTGCTTCAGTCTAGAAAGTGAGATTTCAAAGTGACAATGTGGGACACAGTGACTGCTTGCTACCAGCTGGCCCTGGTTATTAGAACATGTGTATATGTACAAACATTATATGCCTTTGCACTTCATTAACCTCAGCACAAACAGTGATTGCCCTGTTATTCTGTCTTCACTCTGCCTGACCCTCCTCTAGTATTAGAAAATATCGGCATCTCTGTTTTTTTTCTTGTGTCTGAGTAAAATGTTGCTATGAGAGCTAATAGTCATTTCAGAAGTAGAGGAGAAGTCTGATATTGTGACCAAACACTCTCAACGTAAGAGTTTTGCTGAAACAGTCTGGTAAAAAGGGAACTGAGAGCGTATGTAAACCAGTCTCAGATTATTCTCAAACTGACACCAAATAAAGAGTGCAAGATAACAAGTTATATTGTTCTCATAGTCCACAGGCATACAAGTCAAACAGTATTTCATTCCCTTCTACAAAAAATGTTTTGTTTTCAAAGCATGTACTGTATGTATCCTTTGTTGTTCATGCCATCTCAGTCTAACAAAGTACCTTGGTATGCAATATGGGTATAGGCTGCAGGTAATTGCACTCTTAAATGTAATTCAAATTATGCCATTACGGCTACATTTGTCTGCTCAGCCCGGGTTTTGCTACTCTCCAGCTTGATCTATATGCTAACATATACGGCCACCTGCACAAAAAGTCTAAAACAGTGTAGTTTAGTGCAGAACGACTGCTAAAAAAAAACAGACATGGCAAATTTCTGTCAGCTGTCAGAATGCTGCCAACCCCACACAACTCCTTTGAGCCACAGAACAAGAGAAGTTGTAAACCGTACTTTTTTTTGGGGGGGTTGCTTTTGGTTTGAGTTTAAAAGGGCATTTACTCTTGTAAATGTCAACCTGTGTACCAGGATCATGTGTTGAATGTTGAAAATTGCATCACACCTTTTAAGTTCCAACCCTAACCCCACCTCTACCAACAGTGAAATACTACTTACACGTTAATGTATCAGCTATAATAATCTAATAATATATAATACTATAGTAATAACAGGGGCCAGTTTTCTGTAATGAGTATGTTTGCTTTTGATACTTGTAGTACATTTTGCTGATACTTGTGTGCTCTTACTTTACTTGAGTAAAGAATCTCAATACAAAAGTCTCAGGAAAACACATTGCAGTTTGAGGCATTTGCAACACTAATATGCAAAATGTCAAATCTGTTGTGACAGTGCTTCTTTTGCCCTTTAGAAATCTGCTTCCCCATTACATGATCATAACCATTATGTATTCTGTGTTGTTTGTCATTGAATGTGAGAGCATAATTAAAATGAAATTAATATAGTCATAATGAAAGTCATAGTCATATTATCACAGAGGGAATTTGACCCTTTATAAACCAAGGCGGTAACACATTATGCAGAAAATTCTTACATGACAATGTGTGTTACCACTGAATAATAACTAAACTTCAACAATAAATAATATAAATGTTCTGGAGAATGAGTCACTTTTGCTGCACGGCTAATGGCACCACAATCTTCCACGTGTGTTTCAGCCACTCATTTATTAGATATTGATTTCATCTGAGTCATTTCCTTTCTTCCTCTGACTAGATTTACTCCAACACTTTTTTTTTATTGAGTTGTTAATTGTATAAATATAAGATAATACTCAGGCAGCATTTCTTCATTTATTTGACTTGTTGCAGTTGCTGATAGCAAAATCTGTATTGTGGCTTTTATTCTTATTTGAGTTGTCACTGCTGAGTTTATTGGATTAAAAAAATGCTTTCTCTCATGTTTTATTTAAATATATATTTTTATGGCCTGTCTGATGTGTATATATATTTATATAAATCTATTTCTCTCTCTCCCTCTCTCTCTCTTTCAGATGTAAATGGAGAAGCAGCAGTGGCACCAAAAGAAAGTGGATGCCCATACGATTTTAAAGTGCTTTGCATTAAAACACAAACAGCATCACTTCTCTCTAAAGTAATCCATTACTGACAATTAATGTCAAACTGCACGCTGGAGCAGCTTCAAGCTGCCTCGCTGGGTGAAACATTGCTAATGGAAAGAAAGCCTTATAAGGTCCAGCTGATCAAAATACACCTAAATGCAGCATAATGCCTTCAAAAGTGTCATGTTTATACCTGTTGACAGTGGTTTGCTGGGCGAGTGCTCTGTGGTACTTGAGTATATCTCGCCCAACATCCACATATGTCGGTCACATGTCTGTGCCTATACGTAAGGCTGCGAAACCCCCAAAAAACATCACCTTCACCAACATCCACACCCGCCCCCTTAACCCACATGCCTTTGAATTTGTCATCAATGAGCCGAAGAAGTGCGAAAGTGCCGCTCCCTTCCTGGTCATCCTCATTAGCACCACGCACAAGGAGTTTGATGCGCGGCAGTCAATTCGGGAGACCTGGGGGGATGAGAGCACCTTCGGTGACATCCGCATCCTCACCATCTTTCTGCTGGGCAGAAACACAGACCCCGTCCTGAACCAGATGGTGGAGCAGGAGAGCCAGATCTTCCATGACATTGTGGTGGAGAACTTTATTGATTCCTACCACAACCTCACCCTCAAGACCATGATGGGCATGCGCTGGGTGGCTACCTTCTGCCCCAAAGCGCAGTATGTCATGAAGACCGACAGCGACATCTTTGTCAACATGGATAATCTGATCTACAAGCTCCTGAAGCCCACCACCAAGCCAAGAAGGAGATATTTCACTGGCTATGTTATAAATGGTGGTCCCATAAGGGATATGCGCAGTAAGTGGTACATGTCCAGGGACTTGTATCCTGACAGTAAATACCCACCCTTCTGCTCGGGCACTGGCTACGTGTTCTCTGCTGATGTTGCTGAGTTAATCTTCCAGACTTCATTACACACAAGACTGTTGCACCTGGAGGATGTGTATGTGGGACTGTGTTTGCGTAAGCTGGGTATACACCCGTATCAGAACAGTGGTTTTAATCACTGGAAAATGGCCTACAGTCTGTGCAGGTACAGGCGGGTTATCACCGTGCACCAGATCTCCCCGGAGGAGATGCACCGCATTTGGAACGACATGTCCAGCAAGAAGCACCTGAGGTGTTAGGGGGCACGAGGGCCACTGAACAACTCCTTTTTTTGTTGTTGCCTTTTTCTCCTTTTAAATCTCATCACAATGAGAAATGTAAAAACATTGAGGGCTGCTGCAAGTCTCTATTTTACAACGGATGTTTTCATTAACATTCATTTATGTCTATTTCCGCTGATAACACCTCACAACTGTTAATGAATGCATGAGGCTTGTAAAGCGCGTATTCTCATGCATAATTAAAATGTGGTGTTTGTTACTGAAAGACATTTGGTCCATGTATTCCAGGTACAACTTTAATATAGAAAGTTCTTTATAAGCATTAAGTCAATCAGCATTTAGCATTACGTAGTGTGGCCTAATGGGTAGAGAGACTCCACTTCAACCAGACAACGTTGGTTCAAGCTCACACTCACAACCTTCTGCCCTGCTAAAGTGTCCTTGAGCAAGACACTGGATCTCTACCAGCTGCATGGCTGCTGACTTAGCACCCTGATCTTCCTGCAGGACAGCAAGCCAAAAGAGAATTTCTTTGCAGGAAAGTATCAAATTAGTATATTACATCTATAATATCATACATTTTAGAAGTATTATTTGCAAATGAAAGACAAATTCCTGAACAATGACAGTGCAAACAGTTATCATATCCAACAACAAACCTGGTCGTCTGTTGAGGTAAAACTACATTTGCACTCATGCTGCTCTCCCCTTTTTTCATCTTTATCATAAAAGCTGTCAGGTACGAAGCTGAAAATAAGATGCAGTATATCATCACTCTCCAAACAGACCAAGTTGAAAGATAATTTGATATTTTTCTCTTGCGTTGGCAAAAAGGAAACCACCTAGCTGTATTAACTTTTTTATGAATTTGCCTGATGTTATTTACATATTGTTATAATTTCGCTGCCTCTTCTCTATGAAAAAGTTAGATGTATGTTTTGTTTTTTCTCCTCTTTGGCATTTTTATACTTGGTAATTGTGTGTCTCAGCTACCAGCTCCTCATTAATCCAGCTGCTGCTCTTGTATGCTGTATACGTCAGCAGCTATTTCAACTCATCGCCTCCTCACATATCAAGAGAAATACAGCATCCTGTCGTGCAAGTATGAGTTTAACTGTAACTAAGACCATTACAGACTGGATGTATTATCATATGTATCTGGCATATCAGTGATTGCTGAAGCACTGCTACTGAAATCATGGAAAAATTCTGTGTTTCTCAGAAAATGTGTCTTTCATGGCCAAACTTTTCTTTTCTTTTTTCAAGAGTTTTGTAGTATTAAAAGCTAATGTGACATTTACTGTGAAAGCATCCATCCCGCAAGGGGTTGTTGTTATATATTGTGTTTTTTATATTAAAAAACAAATGCTTGACTTCCCTGTTAAAGGGTTACTTTAGGTTTATTGAGTTTTTTTTTCCAAATGTCTTTGTGTTTCTAATTAAAGAGCAGATTAGTCTACAGTGGTCACATAAAGGATTATTCAAAATGATTTACTGTAGCTATTTAAAGCTAACTTACATAACTTCCTGAACAACAGATTTGACTACAAATCCTAAATTCCAGGATAAGGGAAAATGCTGAAAAGTAGATTAACAGAAGCACAAGTACAGTAGAGACAAGTCATAAAGTCAGCAAACTCACTCTCTATTGTGAGTTACACAGTAATATCTGTCTAAAGTTTTCTAACCTTGGATAAAGGTAGTTACCATACGGTGCTGGTCAAACCAGACCAAATAAGGCTATAGCAACACACAGTGTCTGGTGCATTTTATTACTCATAGATTCAACTTTTCATTTGTAAGAGAAGAATGTGTAATTCCTTTTTTTTTTTATTATTAAATAGTCTTGCTTGAAGCAAATTTATATCAGCACTGCTTTCGATTTTTATAGTTATAATTGAGTATGTTATGACACTGTGAGCTAAAAGTAAATACTCCACACCTGTTTTAAATAATAGCAATTCTTTATTGTTGCTCCTCTTTAGAAATTTGACATCAGCTGATTACAGAGAGGAAACAGGTGCAATATGCTGAAATGGTACACATACTGTACATAGAAAACAATAAATTACTTCATAAAAGAATTTAGTAGAAGTTAATATTTACCACCTCAATATTTAAAAATAATTTCAAGCTACTGGACTTTGGACAAACAAATGGCTCGTCACTCTTTCAATAGTTGCCTTTTGGTTTCATCCTCAGATGCATTGTCATTCAGTACATTTCAGTAACTGCTATAATTTTGGGAACAAAGGGTTTTATAGTGCAGCAGGACAGAGCAAACAAATTAAACTGTTGTGGTTTAGCTGATTAACGTGGCATCTGAATACACGTAAACCAGAGCAGATTACATGACTATAGGTTCTGTTATGTTTTATTTGTCTGATGACAAAAGCGCACAAGTTAACTTGTCTCCGGGGGCTAAGCATCTGCTTGTCGGGTGCACACACTCAGCCCAAAAGTGCATTGTAGCGTGTCTCATTAAGTTTACATACTTGACTTGAACTAAAATGGTAATCTGCAGGTCCTGCTCTTTGTGTGGTCTCATTGTCTACGTTCTTAGGCACAGAAAAATGAACAAGGCACCTCTAACATCTTGAAGCATAAGCACTGTTGAGAGCAGCAAATTAAACACAGTACCATCCGGGTCTCTTCTTTTTTCTGCACTCTCAAGGAAATGGTTCCCTTCTTGTCAGTGACAAACAGGTCTTAACACAGAAATACAACTCTTTCTCTTTTTAGACATTCATTATGTTATTATGAAAATGTGCTTTTCCCCATAAATTAACTCAATCTTACATTCTGACAAAGACCTCAGGGAAACCTCACAAATGAGTGTGTTTGTGAGATGCGAGTGAATTTGTCACTGTGGCAACAAAACAGCGTGAGAAACAACATAAAAAAAAATACCTCCTCATTTCAATAAATAATGAAAGCTTTGCGGAACACAAAGGCAATGTGATGTAAAACAAAAATGAGTAAAAGAAAACAAACAGAGAACATTCAAAGCTACATCTTAATCACCTTATGTCACCACCTGAGTACATCTTTAGTTTCCTGGGCTGTGTCCTGCTCCTGGTCTGTGCGCTAGGCAGTGGAATGTTGTTAAGGGTAAAGGTCAGGGGACAGTGAGCAGGGAAGTCGGCGCTAAGGAAGTGTAGGTAGGGCGGTGGCTGAGCTTGGGTTCAGGGAAGGTGAAAAGGAGTGAGGCGCGGGAGTGAGTTTTCAGGAAGTGTTGGGGAAGATGTTGCAGGAAGTGGTGGTGTGTTCCTCAGTCTGTCTGCCCTGAACTGTCTCACCTGCTTCAGGCGTGACGAGGGCATCAGCTAACACTTAGCTGTGCAAAGCCGATCAGCTTCACCTCGTCTGGTATCTCCGTGTTGTCGCAGCCGGAGGCCTGCATGAGGAGGAAAACATGGAGACGGTCAACTTCGCATCCTGACACTCTCATCTCCATCAACAAAACTAATCCTGCAAAATCTCTCGAACCGCTGTGGTCTAACACCCTGGAGTAACCTGGGGATTGGAACAACTGCAAGCTTATTGTCTCACAAAATAAAGGTTTTGACTTATTGTTTCAGAAAATAAAGGTTTTTCAACCTGCTCAGTCTTATTTTTATAAAACTTTAAAAACAATCTGGGTTTGTAATTTACCTGACTAACAAAGACAACAATGAAGTGATTACACCATCTAGAAGTGTGTCTGTGTCACCAAAGCCTAATAAAACGTATTCCTCTATGGCGTAGACACCTTCACTGTTAAAAACATAAATAAACCACACCATTGCATTGGCTGACATGTTCTGTCATCACCATGAACACGGCCTCTGTAGTTTATTTTGAGTCAATACCACATACAATGTCAAGTTGTACACCAAATGTGTATTAATCCGCAGCTGAAAATAGTCCCCAGCAAATGCAAATTTACTCCTGATAAAACAGAACTAAAACAGCGGGGCACTGTGGTTTATACCACATATTAGCTAAAAACCGCAGTACCCAGCATTCTACAAAAATGTAGAATATTGCCAGCTTTATTTTTAAAGTGGAGACATTCACATCAACATTATTTTTAGGCTGTGCAAATGTTTAATTATATTGTTATATTTTTTTTTTTAAAAAACCTTTATTTATCCAGGTAAACTGTTTGAGAACAACTTCTCATTTACAAACATGACCTGGCCTGGTTATAGGAGGTTTTTTTAATTGCACTCTACAATTTTAGGACAGTGAGAAACAACAGTATTTTAATGTGGATGAGTCGCATCTGGCCAATACCCAATCTGTTAAATAAGGTCAGTATTGGCCATGCAAGCTGCAGTATATTCAGTCAGAACATCACTATTATGCAGTTGGATTAAATGTGAAAATAAAACATTTTAAGTCTTAGTGCATTAATCTCTTCATATCTGTACATGTATATCATGTATAATTAAACTCTACGTATCAAATAAACAATATGTGTACTTTTAGTCAGGGGCTGCTTGTCATGGTTTGAACTAGTCAACTTAGTTCCAGTGAGAGGAAATCTTAACCTGAGAGTATACAATTACATTTTAAAGAGTGTTTTTGTGGCAACAGTTTGAGGAAGGCTGTTTCCTGTTTTAATATGACAATGCTCCCGTGCACAAACTGAAGTTCATAAAGAAATAGTTTTTCCTGGTTTGGTGTGGAAGAACCTGACTGGCCTGCTCAACGCTCTGACCTCCATAACATCTGACACCTTGGGGATGAACTGGAACGCCGACTGCGAGCCAGGCCTTATCACCCAACATCTGTGCACATCCTCTCTATTCCTGTGGCTGGATGTGAAAAACCCAGGAGTGGGGGCTGTTATAGCAGCATATTATTACCTCCACTAGGGAGGTTATGTTTTCAGTTTGGTTTGTCTGTCTGTCTGTCTGTCTGTCTGTCTGTTTGTTGCGAAATGTATGGCATGGCCTTGGAGGAGGTTTGCGCTCTCAGAGTGCCCTTGTAAATGATTTTGGAATATGTACAACAATCACTCATAGGTGTAATGTTCAGGCACTATGTTTGGGTGTCCACATACGTTTGACCATATCATGCACCATCCCTAAACTTAACAGCTTCCAATGAAAAAGCACAATGTTTAATTTACTGACAGTTCAGCCTTCCAGCACCTGCATCTCACCCCAATTTTAGGCTGATCGGATGCTATTCACAGAAGCAATATTTAAGGCATGGTGCATTTAGATCTGCCTGAGGGAGTTTCCTTTTGTATTCAGCTCTCCTCCTGTGGAAAAGCCACTGTGAATGGGTGGCCTAACACTTACCGGCCTCTTGCAATTCACACCTGACTGGGGAGAGAGGCTCCATCTCTCTGGTGGTCTGAGAGCTCTGCAGTTGTCTGATCAATATGGAGGGACTGTTGTAAAAAAGGTCACTCTTTGTGAGGTTACAGAGTATATAGTGACCTCTTGTTAAGTTAAGTCATTAAGTTGCTCTAGAGTCACCCACACCACACATTGCCTGCATAAAGGGTTATGAACTGCTCCTCTAGCGACGGTAATTATTCTCACTCCCTGGATTTTGTGACACTGCACTCAAGTTAAGCTACAGTGAGAATTTTGCAATGTCTGTAACGGAGCAGAGTTAACATATGGAAATTGAAGCATGCCCATATATCTACATGGCAGTACTGCCCTCACTCTGACTCCCCCACTGACTGGTCCACCTGTGATACTCACTAGCTGCTGATAAGGCAAACAAAACAAAGGTCACTTTGTCAAGCACTGTGGCCCGAAGCACAGATGTTGTTTACCCACAATTACAGAAAGGTCAATAAAACAGAATTAACATATGATTGTTATATCCAAAAGGATTGACATTATTGCTTTTTGTCACAAATGTCACTGTTTCTCTGATAGTCATACAAAGGCGACTTCTTAAAATGGCACACACGCAACACTTAAGTCTTCTTCTGTCTGTGTGTTCTGTGTGTTGTAATTAATGTTATATATGGAGTAGTAGAGAACAGCATTTCTGCTGCAACGTTAGTACCAGGGGAAGCTATTGTTATCCAAAACGCTGTACAGGCGCAGGTCTTCTTAAATGGACTGTCGATAGAGTTTTATTTTTTACCCGATTAAAGATGGCTGGGAGTTTTTCCACAAAATACTTTCATTTCTTCATGCAAAGCCAATTATTAAGTTATTAATCCAAAATGCAACACTTTTTCGCTGTACATCGTCTGGTTGCTGTACTGTGTTTGGTTGAGTTCTGCTTTTTTCGTTCCACCAACATAACTTAATTAACATTGTACAACAACTGGCTTGTGAATCGATTCAGAATCATGGAGGGTAAGAATCACAGTTCTTATGTGAATCGTTTTTTCCCACACCCCTATCAAGTAATACCTCCAATTTCCTTCACAACAAAACATCCTTGTGTCATCAACTGAAAAACATTCGGTGACAGATGTTGGTTCATGCTGAAGCTATTTGTTGTTTGTGGCCTTTCTAACCCCTTAACGCCGACTGTCGCTAATTTGCATCAAACCCCTTCCATTCCGACTGCAGGCGAGATAGCGTGTGTATTCCCCCCAATGCCGGTTTGTTTACATGCGATACATACCTAGGAACCTTTTACATGCACTGGTTTCTCGTAGGACCGGTCGGAGTGGGAGATACATCCGGTTCACGTAAGCGAAATTAACCCTAACCCTAGCCCTACACCTAATCCTACCCCTAAACCTAACCCTACCCCTAACCCTAAAGAAACTACTGTCAATGTTAGGGAGTAGGAGAGTGTTTTCTTTAAACTCCAGCTCTCACATTCCTCACTGGACCTATTATCAACAAGCTGTTTACGGCTCGACATTGTCAACCAGGACAAACCCAGGAGTGTGTGTCATCAGCCATCAATCATCTGGAAACTCACCAGCTTAAAGGTCAAAACTTTGTAGGTAGTTGGGTCATCTACAATCTTCTGAAGGTTAGAAGCAACTGTAATGTAGAGGGCATGCAACAACATATTCAATGTTCAAATAAGTTATATGCAGATATATACAATATGCAGAGTGCATTTCAGTACATGTTTTACAACAGTAAAAGAAGATAAGTTTAGTGTCAATATCAACACTAGAAAAATAAGATATTTTATGTATTTTACCAGTTCCCATACTATATTTCAGATTCAATGTTTATGAAAAAAAGTTTTAGTTATGTCAGGTTCTGTGGACTTGCCAAATGAAATGTCCATCTTTGATAATAGCATTTCTAGGAAAATGCTGATACTCTCTAAATGTTTTACAGTAAATGGGCTTAGCTAGGCCAAGTGTGTATTCAGACAACACAATTTACTAATATACAGAGGTGTAACATTACCAATAACAACATCGTGCCCGTTGACCAGGCCGGCTGAGAACAGTTCCTGGGAAACGCCATCAGCGGTGTCTGGTGAGGGAATAACATGACAAATATTGGGCCTGCAGCATTCCACTTAGCAGGTAATTGTATTAGATATCAAATTAGATACTGTTATGAGAACAGGCAATGCCATTACCTATTACACACAACATAAACTGTGCCTGAAGATGTAATCGCAGGGGGTATAACACATTCAAATCCATATAGGCAGAGCTCTTACCTCGCCCAGGAGTGAATTCAAACCGGATGTCATTCAGCTCCTTTCTAGAGTTCCTGAAAGAAGAGACAGGAGGGTGTGAGGATTGTGATTGAAGTGAATGTGTGCAGCTCTGTCTATTAACAGTTGCGAGTGCAGAGACATGACTAAGCTGCAGAACATTAGGAAACATTGAGAGACAAAGGCTGTGTGTCAACATGCAAATTAATTTTGTGAACTAGCACAACCTGCATCAATTATATTTATATATTACTTTTTTATATATTTATTTTTTGGGCATTCGGGGAAGTGGAAACAAGCTGTAAACACAACACTGACATACTATCACCAATTGATAAGGGTGAACATGCTAGCAAGCAGCAACAATTGAGTTGTGTTTGTGGTTTCCATGATAAAGGGTAGTCCAATATTCACTATCCTAAAACTCTGGTTTTGGTCTTGAAAAGCTCCTGATGAAATATTAGCTACAAAATGCTCCACTATGTTCACCAGCTACAAATTTGTCTGTGTGTCGAACAGTTGATTTCATTGTAGATTTTTTGCTAAAAAAAAAGGCTCCGATAGGAGCGGTGAGAGTGTTAAGTTAAGTCACGGCCAAGAAAACCAAATCAATAGGCTAAAAAGGTAAGAAAACACTCAGCAGAATTGAGGAGAGTCTGAAAATTATTGTCACTACCAGCAACGCCTTTCAGATAACTAATTTTGATAAATTTTGTTTTAATAAATGTAAATCACCTTTTCCTACAATGGTTAGGAAAATGTGCTGCCACAAAAACGTAATGGACATTAAATTGAATTTAGATTTTCCCCCACTTTGATTATTAAGATGATTTGATTTACCATAAAAGCAGAGCACCTGTGGGAGAAATGTGCTGTACTGTAGCACTGGATGAACGAACTTTCAGAATACATTTCTCAGTGGTTTTACAACAGTATGAAGGAACAGCTGCCTAACTGCTTTTCCTGCATACCTCAAACCTGCTGCATCCACTGATTTGTTATTGTTTGATATAAAATTTTTTACTTTTCTCAAAACAACTGCAAATGTGTGACTGCAAATTAACTGTCTGGGTGCTTTGTGACCTGAGTGAGTTTACCATGTGCCATCCAAAAGTGACAGAGCCTTCGTCACAATGAAGAACTGCAGAAAATGTTGGCATCTGCTTATCTGTGTGCATTTACCTGTTTAGATCATATGCTCTGTGATTCTGTGAAGATTAGATGTGACTAAAGGCGATTTTAGTGTTTAAATAATGTTGTAATGTAACTGCAACTTTGAGGTGGTACGTATCCTCAAACCTAGACTGCAGTAAAATGAAAAAAAGAAAAGAGGCATGTATCAATCCAGCTTGTTTGATTGCATTAATGAAATGTGCCCTCCAGCCTCTTTGCAGCTTCAACTTGCATTCATTTGCATACAAAATCTGTCTTTTAAATTAGTGTGTGACAGGGGAGTAGCTGTTGCTGATAAAAATAGGACGTGTCAGTGCTGCCCAAAAGAAGTGTGGTAGGAGAAGATTAATTTAGTTTGTAGTCTACAGCCCACAACACTCATTTCAATTGAAATTAGAGCCATAATTCAACAAATGCATAAGCAAAGACATATCTGCAATGAGTTTGTTAGTAGTAAGTCTAAACAACATAGTGGGAGTGAGAATTTACTATCAACTTAGCTGTGAGTCAGCTTGACTTTTTTTAATTTGAGAGTTACATTTGAAAAAGAAAAAACAGGGTAAAAACTCTGGTGGACCAGATGGATGTAAACAACATCCCTATTGCCAGCAGAGGAACCAGAGGAAACACATTGCCAAGGCTTTCAAGGCAACATGTATGCAAAGCGGATCATAATCCTGCCCAAATAAATCTTGCCTAAAATTCACATCCTTTTTAAATACCACTGTGAAGAGTCAAAATTTCCACAGTTCAACAGCAGTAAAATTAGCATTTCACCCACTAGCCCCCTTTTCATTTTTCTTCATTCATGTCACACTGATAGGAAGGCAGTTTCTTTAAACATAAATGCAAACAGTATACAATGCTGCTCATGAGTTTAGGAACCCATGCTAAAGTTGACTAAAAAGAGGAATAAAAAAATCATCTTTTGGAAATTGATCTTAATGCCTTAATTAAAAAAAATGGGGTACTTTCCATAAAATCATCTCTCAATGCAAATCAAACCAGCTATTAGGTTAATTGAAATAAAACCATGCCAATCTCTAGGTATGGTGAAGGGTATGTGATGATGTGGGGCTATTTTAACTCCAAAGGCCAAGGGAACTTTATCAGGATGCATAGTATCTTGGATCCATGAAATAACTGGCCTTTAAAAATATAAATCTGTCTGCCTCTATGGGAATTTAACATAGGGGTGTACTTACTTTTGCCCCCTGGATTTTCAGGAAGAACTTTTATTTATTTACGATACATTATTCATTTACAAAAAAATGTGTGTCCTTAAAGGTTGGATTTTTCCTCATTTCTTTTAAATTAAGGCATCAATCAATTTCGAAAAGATGATTTTTTTATTCCTCTTTTTAGTCAACTTTAGCATGGGTTCCTAAACTTATAAGCAGCATTGTATATGTGGGGAGAATTCACTGTTATGACTGAAAGAAGTTTATAAAAAAAGAGGGGATATTTTCTTTGTGTCTTCTGCTATTATTTTAGCTTATGCTTCATGAGGCAGGGGTTTCCCTTCTTTAGTCGCCCCCAGGCCCTGGGGAGGAAGCTGGCTGTCAGAGGTTGCATCCAATTAATTTATTTTAACTAACTGCAAGCACATTCCCTCGGAGGGGATAACCCAAGAGGAAGCATGGGCTTGTTATTGTACTAGCGACACCTAGATGCCAAAGGTGGATAGGATTTATTTGGTCCAAAACAACTGAAGATGGCAGCAAGCTATAAACCCAACTTCAGGCTTATGGATGACATTGCAGGCGCTACTGTTTCTCTAAGATTTATCAAGAAGATATTTCAGAAGCTACTCTGACATTAGTCAACTTCTACATACCCTTTATATAGAAGAATCTTTAGAAAACATGTAAATGTCACCTGACTGAACTGCTCAGTGAAATCAATTTGCATCTGTGCTATTTAAGCTCCAATGACATTGCAACAACAGCAAGCATATTATGCAAGTCTGAAATTCCCATTCAAACTGCTGACAATACTCTTCTCAAGAGACCTCTGTGCCTTTGTAAAAAAAAAAATATATATATATATATTGAATGAGTGGCAAGCAAAATGATGAAAAAATCCAATCATGCTGCTGCTGTTCCCCCGTCTCCGCTACAGAGGGGATCATATTACCATGAACTCATGCTAATCAGCTGAACAGTAGAGAGAGAAGACAAATTAGCTGTTTACTTTGCTCTCTCAAATGCAATTACTTTCATGCATTCACTATTTAACTTTAAATTTTTACAATTAGGGTTTAATTGTTGTGTTTTTGCCATAATAACCATACGTAATATAACATTTTTATACCATAAATAATATAACATTTAACCTGAAAACAGACGAGATAAAAGTAAAAAAAAAAAATATTTGCTTTGAATTTACATTAAAGCCAAGCAACATTGATATTCCAGATACATCTTTCATTTAATCACCCAACTTAAATACAGTGTTTCTTCTTACGCAGCCTTGCACTAAATACGGCCAAAAATATCTGCCCCCAAAACATAGGAACACAGCCAAAACAAAATCCCAAAATATGATGCAGTCTCTCATCTTATAATACCTTCTGTGCTGATTCACTTTAAAACGTACTAGCCAAATCCTTCTCAACAATAAAAAAGGTAAAGTTATTCTTAATAAATGAAGATAAATACTTTTAAAATGACTGATTCTGTCAGCATAACATCTGCTGTTCAAATGGAGATATCTTTGTTGATAGTATAAAGAACTGCATTTGTACAATAAGAGGGGCTCAATGTTATTCACCCTTTCAAAAGTTTTTTTTTAATCTTGCTGCTACATCAAATATAATGTAATGTTCTGTCAAGTGTGTCTTTTCTAGTCAAAAATCCCATCGTTAACACATCCCCTATGTCAGACTTGAGAGCATGTCAAAGACGAGCGTATAGTGAAAGGCCTTGGTAATCCACCAGGGCATATTTAGCATTTGAAAAACTCATATTTCTAAGAAAAAAATTTCCTAAAGCTTTATGGCTTTACATCTAAGAATGCATCCATCACATGTCTGTATCTCTAATACTGAATATTCCAGCTGACAAACCAGAGAGATGAACTGACAGCCTAACAGCTGGGATCATATTAGACACAGTGAATGATCCGTAGAATTTCTCTGTAGAAATTAATTAATTTGCCGCATGACTCTGCTTTGACAAATCTTTACAAGATCATTCTGAAGTTACCGGAAGAACAGTATTTTTACTTTTATTAAGAGGTGCAATGGAAATTTATGTTGTGAATGTACCAATTGATAACCACATCTGACTAACACAATCTAACACAATCTGCTCTTTGTGCCGCAGCCATAAACTCCACAGATCGAACAACAATAAATTGTGAAACTGAGGAACCAAAAAAGCCCAAACCATCGCAACTGGCAATTCATTTTAATCACCAGTTTAGAATAATGGCTCTTCGCCTGCCACCAAACAGTAAGCCGTCCCCTGTTGCATCCAGACCACTGTTTTGTTATTAAGCACAGAATAAAATGGTTTTCTGTGTCATGCTGGACGTTCAGATGTCTGTTCAACCAATAGTGTGCACCAGCTCATCAGGGAGCTACAGGCAAAGCTACTGTCTAACAATACATCCCTTAAAATGCCCTCTCTCTTTCTCTATTGGTGTGTTTGTATACTGAGTAAGATGGAGAAGGAAAATATAATGTATATGATAAACAGATAACGTATTTGTGATGTGTACACCTGCCCTCCTCCTTATTCCATATGTTGAAGTGAAAGGGCAGTAAATGTAGTTGTTTTCTAACAGGAAGTATCTACAGTACATCACAAGCCTCCACTTTGCCATTAAAATATGTTCATGAACAGCAATGTCTGGAATAGTAAAGCAAGAAGCAAAAGGTGCAATGAAAGGAGGAAAGCAGATTGTGGAGTACAGCCAGAGAACCAATGGAGTGTAACCCTCTCCTCCCTACAACACGAGCGGTGAGACAAAGGGAGATGAAGGGATCCCTGGCAATGCCAGATCGCCTCTGTAGCAGGCAAAGATCATTAGGTATATTAATGGCCTACATGTTTAGGACAAAGTGAAGTGATGATTCATACAGAAACATAATTAGAAATGTTTAAATCTACTGGGCATTTCTGCTTTTACTCCACAGAAACAGAATGTTGCCACGAGTAAAATAAATTCATATTTTCTTAAGATTGCCGAATGTATCAGCCAATGATTGAGAAAATGTTCTGAAAATAAATACCTTAGCCGTAGCACCATGTTCACAGCACCTTGAATGTAGGGTGTATTCCCATAGGGTTCAACCTGTGTGAGAAAACATCAGATGAAGAGGCAGTTTACCGTGTAAACTTAGAGCTTTACAGATCAGACAAACAAAAATATTTCCTCTCGAAAAGAGGAAGAAGATTTACAAACAGCTTCTACTGCAAAGCAAGAGGTTCTGGTAACTGTAAGATAAACATATAGTCAGAAAAAAATCAAGTGCCCATGTGCTTTATTTTTTCTGAAAAATGTCTTCCATTTATTGCAGCTGCAGGGGAAGTTGTATGGGAAAAGAAAAGGAACAAGACATAAAGGTGTGTACGGATCAATTACCATTATCAGAACCATATTACAAATGAGCTCTTTTTCTGGGGACATTAGGGGACAGAAATGACTGCTGAGTAGCTGTTAGATTTAATTGGTGACTAGAGCACAAGACTACACCTCAAACTGCTTTGGCTCATTTTCAAAATGACAAGAGCCTTAGAAAATGGGTTGCAATGGCAGTGAGTCTTTAGTTGAGATACACCCAGGAGAGAGAGGGGCATGAGAGCATCCCTCCAGGAGACCAACATTCACACATGTACACACACACGCACGTATTCGCCTACCTACACACGTGCACAGACAAACACACACACACACACACACGTGCAGTATCCACATGCATGGATGCACACAAACACACACAGACAATCACTGAGGCATCAAGGTCACTGAATCATGACAAATTAGTACTGTGGTTGAATCCCTCACCTGGGGATGCTGAATAGACAACCCTTCAATAGGGACATTGTTGGCATTCTCCTCATTCTAGGAGGAACAAAATGAGAGGCGTAATTGTGCAAAATGCCATTACATCCTTGGTAAATATCAAATCAGAGCTCATCTTATAAAGACAACACGAGAAAGTCAATTTAAAACAATGAATGAGGAGCAATTTTTTTGGCATTGTCAGACACTAAAACAGAAGCTTGGCTGTTTTGATTAGTGTGTTGAAATAAACATTCATAACGGAGTTCATTACTTTTACACAAGCTTCAGCCCAAGTAATCAAGTTAATTGCATTTCCAAAAATGCCCCTCTGCCAGTGCCAAGTTCTACAGCAGCAGAGAGGATAAAGTTTATTTTGCCTCTTCACCAAAATACAAAAAATGTATTTATAGTTTTAAACTGGTGTATGAGAAGAAGAGCTAACTTACATCTTTGGCCTCATCTTTGACCCTTCGTGACTAGAGGGAAAAAACCAAACATACATTTACATTTGTATTCATAGGTATGCAGCAATAATAATGATTGATTTCCTTTTTTGTTTCTCCACGAGCAAAACACTTGGAATGTACAGACTTAATGTTTTTTTTCATATACTATATGTCTGTTTCTGCATCTGTCCATCCGTCATTCGGTCCAAACTTATTTGCTTTAAAAAAAAAAAAAGAGCAGTACAACTGCTGAAAAGAAACAAGCCTGAGATCCTTGTAAAAACACTATCTTCAACAATGTATTTCTTAAATCAAAACTTCTGGTAAAGTTTTATTTGTTGCATCATACATTAAAGCTGGGTATCTTTATCAAAGGGATCTTTCATCATAGCTGCCTACTTCCTTCTGCCTCAAATCCTTGCAGCTATCTTCCAGCTCATTACAGCGACCTCATGACGGGCTCTCTCAAAGATAAGCCATCGACTATCCGAAAAACACTGACTGATCAGGGAGGAAAGGGATGTACAGGATCAAAGACAAAGTGGAAGGGTTACATAACATCGATCTACAGGTTACACATGGTATGCAACAATAATGACCAACACCTTAATAACCCAAATTCTGAATTTCCATGTGCACATTGTAGTTTTGTTACAATGACAATACAGCTGAATCCAAACAATAATCATGATAATGAATAATGTGTGATGAAACTTGTTTACACTCATGCATTTGAAGATGAATATAAAGGATCATGAGTAAATTTGAAATAATACACACTGCTGAGGTATGTAGAGTCCCACCTACCCTGCCCTGGTTCACCGCTGCCTTGCCCTCCTCACTGCTCTCGTCCAGTTCGTCGTCGCTCCACTCCCAGTCTCCATCCTCTGTCTTGTGCAGGTGGCCACTGGAGCCTGGGACTCTTCTCACCTGGACCATCACAACACACAGCCAGCACACTTAATGTTAACAACGTCATTGATCATAAATGTTTTAATTGAACACCTATGTAAATTGTGGTTTACATTATCCATGATTCCATTACAGGTTTTACAGGCCTTTATGTTATAGCACTGGAACCCCTGTGCTGAGCATAAAGTTCCCCCTCCCTGAGAGAAACTACTGACATTGAGAGAACCTCAAACTCTAATATGTTGTTAAAACAAGAAAAAGATCAGCAGATGATGTCTATGTCTAGTCTATGTGGGTAATGATAAAGTGTTATGTCGTTATAACTGAATAATTTGGTATGTAGTAATAATGAGAAAATATGTCATAATAACATAAAAAATATCTTGTTATAAAAGGAAAAGGATCTTGTGAAAATGTAAACATCTTTCACAGACTCATGGTGCATCAGATAGGTTGTAGGTTGTATATTCAATTGGCTCATTTTCAAAGGTCATTACAACACTGGCGATACAGTACACAGTACACTGACAGACAAAACGGATCAGTACTCCAATAGAAACCATTGCATTGAGTTGCTTATAGTAATTTTATCAGTTTAGTAGGCACAGTCTGGGTATAGCACAATGAATATAGCACAGTACAAGGGAAAAACTCTATAAATCATATAAAGAGGCAACGTATAAGAGATACACAATGGTTAAACACCAGTAGTAGCATAACTGCAAATGTAACCAGCACGATAAAGCAAATAAGTATGGCACAGTCATCCCTAAAGCCTGTTACTTGTTGCAGCTCTACAGTCTGGAGAAGTGTGTAAAGCAAGCAACACATGACTAGTCTAGCAGTGTGAGGTAAGATATGAAAGCACCACAGTATTACGGAAGAGACAGCACATGTAAGCTACTAGCACCAGGGTCATATAAATGCCCCAGTGTTAAACAAGGGCAAAGTTAAAGAAGCACTACCGCTCTGGTGGTGTCAGGTTTTTTTTCCAAACCTGACATAGAACCAAGGCTCCCCCAGTTCTGCTCAGGGTCCTTGAGCAAAACAGACACAGATCAATGCACCCTGCAGCCATACATGATCACCCGACCGACATTCAAGATTCCTTTTATTGTCATTCAGCAAAACACAGAAATGTAACACACAAACGAAATTACGAGCATGGCTCCTTTAAAAACACACCCAAATAAGCTAACTAACAGACATGCAGCTAACAAAATCATCCCACTGTAAATGTATGAAAATGTATTTAAATATACTATAACTATAAATAAATAGTAAATATAGAAACATTGCTCAGAATGTAAGTGTTGATTATAGCTGATATCAGGGTTTGCAGGGAATACAACTGATGCAGGTAAAATGCACTGTATTTTTAGGCTTCAGAAAGAGTCCATGCAGAACTCAGTCAGTATTCCATCATGATTTGTGCAATGGGCCATACATTTGAACTCAATATGAATAACTTTATATGTTCCAACTATTAACAAATCAATGATTCAAGCCCACATCGGTTGTAAGACAAGACAATCTCTAATCTTTACAATAAATACTAAATTTTCCATTTGGAAGCTCTATTGGGGGTGTGAGGGTGCCCTCTGTTGGTTACTCAACTCACATACATCTAGAGTTCATACTATATGACTCTGAACATGATCTTTTTGTTTTACATTCATATTTCAAATATGACGCAATTAGAGACGATTTCCTGTATTCGTGATTTGCTTCTTTTTTTTTTTAGGAAATCATTCTTGAGTTTCTCCCTCCTTTCATCAGATTAAGGATTAATTAAAAATAACTTTGTTGATGACAGCTGACTGGAGGATCTGCCATCTCCTTTTCATTTAATGGAGTATGTTCAAGGGGAAGTTAGATCCCATGGTTTTAGCTGTCTGGCTTTAAGTCTTGTCTCTTAAACCCACATAGCACTTGTTTCCTGGGAGTAGAGTTGCATGTGTTTACCACACAGTAAAGAAACTACAGGAACAGAACAAGAACACCAAGGAACTGAGGTGCAAAAGGGCAGAGGGACAATATTGCAGTTTAAAGAAGTCAAGGAGGTTTGGGAGTAACTGGACAAGATCTTAAGAGAGCGAGGCCACGGTAGTCTTGATATAAAGAGGTCACAGCATCCTGAGACCACAATCTTTCGGCAGTATTGCTTGTCTCTGCAAGTTTTGGGTAATGTTTGCTCAATGTATAATAGAGATGACTGTGCAGGTCAAATCAGCACAAAATAACAAGGACACTGGCTCTGTGGCTTATACATTTCACCCACCGAAGCTATCAGGTGAATCAGACATTACCTGGCTGTATTTTTTTGTGCATGCTGTCTATTTTATACTTTTAACAGGACTCCACACATACAAATATTTAATATTAATTACAGTAAGCGTGATTGTGCATTTCCATTTTGGGATAAATGGCTCCACAGCATATAGGTTCTAGTCTGCGAAAGTGCATTCATTATATCAAATCTCACATAATTTGCTTCAGAGATGTGAATACAGTCTAAATTGGAAAAGTGGTCGCTGTATTAAACTGTATTGACAAAGCTTAATATATAAATCATCACACCAGTTTAACAATAAGTGCCTTTCCATTCATTGTTGTGACTGCTAAAGATGCCTGTAGTTATCAACAAACCTCAACATGATGCCACTCGCACAACAGTTGCCTCCCTCTTTACTGACACATTTTCCTGTCTGTGCGTAACATTAATACACATACATACACCGTAACAGCCCTGCTATCCACTATGCCCTCCATTTACTCCCTAGGAGTCAGTAAATTTCCACCCCTCCACTCAGCCACTCTGCCTTCTGGCAATGGCCCTCTGTTCCCATTTCTGTCCTGGCCATCCAGGCGGAGTGTTATGTGAAACCAATATCAGCTGTGCCTGAAAACTGCACTTCCTCCCAGTAAACTGTGACCAGTGGGCAACTGAGCAAGCACCCCGAACAATAAAGTGCTCCCTTCTAATGGTAATAATTAATTTAATCCTGGTGGGTGCCCTATATAGAGAGCTGCACTGGGAGCCACCTATCTCAGTACATCTTCTGCTGCAGTGGCCCATATTCTTTTTTTTACATAATCTACAGTTTAGGCATTAAGTGTTTGAGGTGCTTAAGAAAGTCAGAGTGCAAAGCTTATGTTGACTGTACATACTGTACTGCCATACTTTGGTCATATTTAGTCACGAACTGAGTTATTTGACAGGGAATGTTTGAGTAAACATACCTTCTTCGCTCTCTGGGAAATCTTTGGTGCGTGACACAAAAGCTTTTCAACCAGATATTCTTTGTTCTGCAAGAAAAAAATCAAATTACGAATCAAAATATCGTATAGTATTGTAAAGTATTGTGTTTTTAAATGGTAGCCATCAGATATCAACTAAGTTGGTTGAAGTACAAAAGGTGTGTGGTTTTTAAGGTTAAGTTATCTATTATTTTTAAATGTTTAAAGTTAGACCATTTTAAATGGAAACAATGGTGAGATTTCAGTACTTGGTCCTGCTAAATTCCCTTCATAAAATTAACACTATACAAACTATGCTAACTGATTATACAAATAATTACTCTATTTTGAGATATTCAGCTTTTCATTTCTCTGAACTAGAACTTATTTTCAATTATTGACAAAGACATAGAAGAGAATTGTGGATATAGATATAAGATATAGAATTCAATTAGGGAAAGATTTATAAGTTTTCCTTTTTCCGTTGTCATTTTTTCTGCAATAGTATATTGTGATGAATACATACAGTGTCCTTGTGAACCTTTTATACTGTATGTTGTGTATTGAGGTATGTATAACCATCATAAACTAATACAAAACCTCAACATACAGGGCTGAATCATTGTTGGAGTTGGCATGAGGCCAAAAGTAAAACACTAATAACAAGTCAAACATTTGAGATGAAACAAATACCTTGGCCTTTTGGAAGAATTTACACTTCAAAAGCTCTGCAGCTGTAGGCCTAGAGATAAAGAAAAGTACATTCTTGAAAACACATCACCACACAGCACTATCTGAATGTTAATCGGGTGCTTTTCATTGATCACAAATTGCGCTCTTCACTGACATATTTGGTTGATATATGGGATGTGGGCCTAACCTTTTGGCAGGATCCTTCTGAAGGCACATAGTTATTAGCTTTCTAAACGATTTTCCGTATCTTTTTAGCACTTCCTTGTCTTCTACACCCGTGTCTAGAGTGGGTGGATCATTCTGTAGGGTAAGCATTAAAACCTAAAATGACAAGAACAAAAAATGCTCAGAACCGCCCTCACATTTCAGCAGCAACACAAAAATTGAAGATGAGAGAAGAAACTCTAAGCAGGAAACTGTTTGTTGAAGAAATGTAGAAGAAAAGTAAAAGCAATGGGTTTCTTTAGATAAAAAAAAGGATGCCTCTTTATTAGTTTTTTGGTTTGCCTATTACAGCAAAAGCAGCAAGTCATAATGTGTTCAGTTTTTTTCTTGCTATTAAGGAAATTTCACAGAAACAAATTGGTTTAGAGGAAAGTTAAGTAAAAGTTAATTGGCACTGCTTTCTTCTTTTCTTTGACAGTGCTGGTGAAAGCCACAAAAATAGATGTGATTAGGACACCACACTGATTATTTTACACCCAATAACACCATCTAGAACACTCACCTTCATGGGAGGGTAGCGGTGATAGGGTGCAGAGCCTGTTGCTAACTCTATGGCTGTAATTCCAAAACTCCATATATCTGCTTTGAAATCATAGCCTCGAACCTGTGGGTATATAATTACAATAATCTGTAATATCAAATACACTTAAATCTCTGGGGCTCTATGTTGTTCTAATGTCGTGATTTTGTCAAAAATACATCAGCTAATATCATTACATCATGAAATGGATTAGCACTAAGCGCAGCAGAGGTAAACTCAGGCAAATACATGTTGAATGAGATATGATGAACTTTACACCAGTAGCTGCCTTGTTGTATGAATAGAGATAGACTCACCTGTTCCATCACCTCTGGTGCCATCCAGCATGGCGTGCCAACAAATGTCTTTCGTACTTTGTTTCTAGTCATATCCCCCCCTGTGGCTAGGAATGCGCTTACTCCAAAATCTGAAAATATAGATAAACACGTGGAACTATGTGTCGAAATGAACACGGCTGCAGTCATGGCTTTTTTAGCAGATCTAAAAAAATGACAATATACAGTACAGTATTTTGTTAATTTAAAAATCTGTGTTAAAACACCTTTGTGACAGACAGGTAAAGTAGTCAAAATATGCATTACCTTTTTCATGTATTCATACAGTCTGTGATTTCAGTTCCACCATTTAGGCATTTATGGTTTTAGTCGTATTAAATTAAAGAAAAGCATGAATGTAACAGAGTACAACATTAGCATCATGTTGAACACACCTGCAATCTGAACGGATCCATCTTCTCCCAGTAGTATGTTCCCAGCTTTCACATCCCTGAGGTCAACAAAACGCAAACACAGTCAAACAACAAAGTCATGTGGAGCAGCATTGATTCTTCCGTTCGTGTAAACGAGTCCCACAGCCCACCACCATCTGGAACTCTGCCCAAGGGGCTGACAGAGGTTTAATCCTGCCTCTAAGTGACCTTGAAACAGTCAACAACTGCACTGCTTGCCCATTAATATGACTGCACCTGATTCATTTTACATTTTCTCATAAGTTAAGCCATTTGTTTAACTCTCTTATCCAGAGAGTGACAACCTTTTTCAATGTTTATACGTTATGTAGAATATATGTACATTTTCAACTGGGATTGTTGTTGCTATAGGTTCTCTTACAATTAGTTTAATGAGTCTTATAAGAGAGAAAGAAGAGATAATTTTATTGATCCCCAGGGAGGGAATTAAATTTTTCCACTCTGTTGATATATTACATATTACAGACAGGCCCAAAATACACATTGATGCACGAGCAGGACTTACACATGCGCTAACGGAGAGATGTCAGAGTGAGGGGGCTGCCCATTAAAGGCACCCCGAGCAGTTGGGGTTTGTGTGCCTTGCTCAAGGTGAACTGGCACCTCTCCAGCTACTAGTCCACAGTCTGTACTTGGTCTGTCCCCGTACAGACCAAGAACCCTCCTGTTCCCAAGCCAAGTCCCTACGGATTGAGCTACCGTTGCCCCTAATATATTATAAACTGTATTATTTATTAAACCTTATAATAAACTGATCAAAAACTAAAATCAAAACAGCAAACTTCAGAATAAAAACAAAAGGAAAGTTAAAATGGTAAACGAGTTACCGGTGAATCTGTCCATTTCTGTGCAGATAGTCCAGGCCCTCCAGGACTTCTTTTAATATAGTAGCAATAATAGGCTCATCTAGCGCTCGATTTCTGTCCTCTTCTTTGTTTGTGTGCTTAATTATATCCAGCATCGAGCCTAAAAAACACCACAGAAAAACAAAAACACTCCTCTAATTCTCACTCACTTATTTTTTTAACATATTAATGAAAAACACAAATCAGCTGCAGTGTTACTCTGAGTCACTATGTGATCAATATTCAGGCGCAAATTACTTTAGTGTCTGTTAATCGCTTGTTCTTTCAACAGTTGAACATAATAGGCAGTACATTAGAGTGAGTAACGCCCATGCTATAATTCCTTCACAAGAGAGAGCTATAAGCTGTTTACAATAGCATGCAACCAAGGGTCTGCTACTGCTTCCTTATAACTGTAATAAAGCCAGCCTAAAATACTGTGCTGAAAGAATATGTATTACCTCCACCAAAAATGTTATATTTTCAGCTTGTTTCCTCCACCAAGGAGGTAATGTTTTTGGTTTGTCTGTCTGCTTGTTTGTTTGTTGGTTGGTTGGTTGGTTTGTTTGTCAGCAGGATTACGGAAAAACTACTGGCCCGATTTTCATGAAACTTGGTGGAAGGGTGTAGCATGGGCCAAGGAAGAACCAATTCGATTTTGGAGTGGATCCAAATCACGGGGCAGATACACTAATTATTTTTCACGAGCATTAACACCCAGTGGCATGACGTGATTTTTCCACTTGGTGAAGCTACAGCTTTAAGGTAGTTGTGTGCACATTGGTCGTCTCTGTTATGTTTGCAGCTGCAACCCGCAATGCCACAGACAGATAGCGGTGGCGTTTAGATGGTGAGTTTCAGTTTGTGTGATTGTCACATTATATTTACAGTATTAGAAATGCAGATAAGATAGCCCTTTTTGATTATTATATGCAAGACTAACAAAGAAAAACAAAACTTTTACTTTTAAGGTCTTATTTCTTGCCAGTTGTCGCTTTTACTAACTACATATAAGTACAGATTACAGATATTAGGGCTGAACGATTTGGAAGGAATATCTATTTGCAATTATTTTTGACTGATCTTGCAGTTGCAATATGATTAACGATATAGGAGCGAATGATCATTGTTGCATTAATATTTTCATTCGAAAAATATATTAAAATGATCATGGTGTGATATCTGTACCAAACAAAGATTTTTTTTCTTAAGTCTGTACGATACGATTTGTAGGCTGGGAAATCTCTGCAGCACCAGAATATTTAATTCAGAATGATATTTTGACAGAAATTTTGCCTATACAAATATTGCGCCACCTGCGATTTGGATATTGCACTAGTCCACATTGCCATTTCAATCAAATTCAGATTCATTGTTCAGCCCTAAAAGATATGATTGTAATAAACATAGTCAAAAGAGAATTAATATACTCTGTATAACTGCACTATTTTTCATTTTAGACAACTACAGTATAAGTGAGTTATAACCCAGGCAGCTGTTACATAGTTGGCAACAGATCAAAGCACAAACATATAGCATCTTCACATTCACTGAGCATTCATGTATTATCAAGCCAGAGGTAGATTTGGTCCCAGGTAGCTTGGCAGCTGAAGCTTACCTCCACTCAGAAGCTTCATGACTAACCAAAGTTCATCCTTCACTACAAAGGAGGTGTAGTAGGTGACAACATTGGGATGGTTGCACTGGCTCATTGCTTGTATTTCTTTCTATTGGGAAAGAGAAATGACAGGATATGACATGTCAAACTATGTTAAACTGAACAGATTTTAGTCAACGTTTTCTCACAACTTGCACTTCCTTTCTCATTAGAGAGAAAACGTAGTAATAGGAATTGATTTACATCTCAGTGTATACGACCTTAAAGAAAAATATTCAGAAATACAACCACTTTAGGTGCATTTATGAATATTGCTAGTCAGACTGACACAGAACATTAATCATATGGATCAGAAAAAAGTAGTAGCACAGCATTAGATAGTAGAACAAAAACTCTGTGCACACTAACTTAGGAAACAAGCCCACATTTATTGTACTCACCAATAGCTCATCCATGCTTGTCTGGCATTTTTCCAGGTTTATTCTCTTTATGGCGACGCGATCCTGTCTGGGGGTACAGAGGGCTGCCTGCACCACAGCTGTGGCCCCGCTGCCTGGAGTCACAGCCACAACAGAGCAATGACAAAGTGGACAGGAGCAAAGAGGGACACACAGCACACACAGCTGGTAGACAACTCTTAAATTCAGCATCACTCTGTGGCTTTACGGTATTTGTCTGGCCTTCTGTGCCTTAGGTTTTGTGTTTGTGTTATGATATTCATCTTTTATGTGTGCAGACAATGACATAAACTGACTTTGATTACAGAACAGTTTTTTATGTGACAGGTTGTTTACTTAGTTCATTACAAATCAGGCCACGCTGGAGTAGTGAAGTTGTTCATGCCAAGAAGCTGTGACACAGAGCGTATTGCTTTCCAACTGTTAGTGGCAGATAAGGAGAAGGAGAGAACGCATGAGATCTGACTGCTTACCAGTTGATTATGAGAACAGAGAGGGGGGGCTCACTAACTCATTACAGTCAGCAGTACACAGCTGTGGTGCTACTTCTTATCAGTATTGATATGACATTTTAGCTCATACACACAGTGTGCCAAAAATATTCAGGCAACTTTTGAATTTTGTCAGTACATTTGAGATTTTCATTGTTGTTATTCAGTAATATTTCTAAAATGTAATTATTCATGACAACACTGAACTTCTGTAACGTATGTAAGGACACAACTTTTTCAAACTCTGAAATAAGTTGAATTACAGGAAGAAAATCCAATAGAAAATCCTACAGTCCATATATATATATAACTATTTCATAAATCTACGACAGGCATATCCACAGTCTTCCAAGTATAGTGTCAAAAACACATAACCACAGGGTTAATCATGATAACAACTCCATAAAACACATAAAGACTATATATTGTCCAACGTTTTTATTCGAGGATGGTAAACAAGACTTAACAATTGATTGAACATGCAGTTCACTGCCTTTGACTCATATCAATTGTGAGAGTAAGTGCTTAAACAATTAGTCAGTTAATTGATTACAGAAAATGAATCACCACCTATTATGGTAATCGGTTAAGTCAACAAGCAAAACTTGTAAAGATCTTTTAGTTCCAGCTTTATCTAATATAAGGATTTGCTGCTTTTCTCTGTTATATGATTGTTAATTAAATATCTTTGAGTTTTAGACAGTTGATCGGAGACATCGCTCTTGGGCTCTGAGAAAATATGATGGGCGTTGTTCAGTCTTTTCTAACATGAAATGGCAACAGAGTAATCAATAACAGGAATAAGTTAGTTACAGCCCTACAAGGAGTTGAGTCTCAGAGTTTTAGTCTAACTACTATTGTCACCATTATAATTATTACTATTATAGAATTATTTATTTATTAAGTTATCATTAGTACATTTAACATTCAAAACATTGCTCACTTGAGATGACGTCCCATCACAGATAACACAAGTGAAATAACACATTGCCACATTATCTGTGATTTTAGTAATGCTAATAAACTGGACACGTGCCATAAACCGGCATTGCTGGAGTAGGTCTCCATCATCTGAGCGACTATAAAAACGCTTAGGGAAAGTGACATTTCCAACCCAGTACAGTAACCTGTATTTCAACCGCTTCGGCTTCCTCAGGGTCGCAAACACAGCTGATGTAGACCGGTAGTCTCTAAACGTGCCTGTTCACATCCGCATTGCAAAGCATTGCAGGAGGCTACCGCATATAAAAAAAGCCGGTAGGCCCCTCATCGTCATCCACAGCTGATAACCCGCCTCGGCATGCCTTTCCATATTAATATAGCTATAGCGTTCATCACATCTCCGGGTACTAACCTATAACTTCTTGCAGCTCGTACGACTCTCTGGTAATTGGCCAGCTGGTTGTCAGCGCTGGTTGCGGGTGGAGGATAGGAGCCGGAGTTTCGCCTTGATCCGCCATGATGATGATGATTCTGCGCTAGTTAGCAGCCTATCTCACAGACAGACTGAGAAAGAGAGAGAGTGAGAGAGAGAGAGAGAGAGAGAGAGAGAGAGAGAGAGAGAGAGAGAGAGAGAGAGAGAAATTTGACCTCACCTCCTCAGTACAAATGTCAGCTGGCGACTGCTGCACAGCAACTATCGCCAGCGATGAGACGACCCGGAAAATAACGGGCTGCACACATGCGCGCACATACAGACACGCGCGCACACTAGGCTATACAGTGACATGCCAGTTGACGACACAATGGTTCAATACACACAGGGAGACATGCATTGATTAAAATAACTATTAATAGTCTTGGGAAACAATAATGCGGCAAAGGCTGCAATCCAGACCTTTAATAGAGTTTTCTTTTTTTTAATAAATGTATTAAGCAACTAATATGTTAAAATACTTGGACGTTGATTTATTATCAGGTAAACCGAGTTGGCAGCTGTGTGAGGCCATGGATGTAGTGTAAGACACGGTACGCCATGGTAGCGCCGCGTTTGTGTGACGATTTCATGTCACATACAGTCAAAACTGCAAGTGACGTTATTAACACTGGCCAGTAGGTGGCGTCATCACATCTTTATGTGCAGCGTATGATCACTGAAGGACAAAGTAATCACCGTTGATCCATCTAGAAATATAGAACATATGGGATTTGCTATTAGAGCTGAAACAATCAATTGGTCAATAGATTAATCAGCAACTATTTTGTTCATCCATTAATGATTTATGTTCTCAAGTTTGTTGTTTTTTGTGATGGTAAATATAGCCTTGTGTTTTGGACTGTTGGTGGGACAAGAAAAGCAAGAGAATAATCGGCAGATTGATCTATAGCCTACTGAAAATAATCATTAGTGGCATGCCCTATTTGTTATATTTTATATATAATGTGTCTACAATTAAACAGAATCGTTAAATATACCCTCTAGCAGCACTATCTTATTAACATTTAATGATTATGTTGTATTTCGCATACAGCATATAAAACATGAAAAAATCTAATGTTTATCTTTTGTACTGTGCTTGTGGATTATATATTATATATACACTGAGTTGCCAGTTTACACTGAGCTATGACGAATGCAGTGTATAGAACAACCATGCAATAAAATACGCAGTGTTTTGTTAAAATTGTTTTAAAGATGTCTCAATTTGACTTTTGGTCATTTTGGAGGCTATATAGTTTGTGGTTCTGTTGCCTTATAATGAGAGATGTTTCTAATATTCCAGTGATATAAATGTTTGGACAAAATATTACACCTCTCTGTATGCAATACAGTTCAAGAGCACCACAAACTGCCTCAAAATATATATATTTATAAACACATAGTTTATAGGTGCCCCAACAGAGAAGCTTTTGTGTTCTTCCATTTAAAGAACATAAGAATACTAGGTCACATATGCCTAATTAATGAATTTCACATCCCTGAGGTCAACTAGCCTACATCAAAACTGACATTAGGTGGCGTGGTTTACCAACATGATGTCGTCTGAAGCCCATCGCTCAAGTGTTACCATTCTAATTGCGCTTAAATTTCACCGTTTTACTATCAATTGATTAATGATCAGTTTGAGTTTGGCAATAATAATACATTAAAGCTGACGCCTCACCTGGTAGGCAGGATATTGTAGGTTTCCTACTAATATAACAGCAATAAATGTGTAAAACTAGCGAAATAAACTAAACTAAAAGCCATTCAGTCTTACCTCCACTGTTAGGTTGAGTTACTATAAAGGTGCGATACAAAAAGTGGTTTACCTTGATTACGTTATAGCTGGCATACTGTAACGTAGCCTACACTGTCACTGACTGTATTGCATGACATTTCAACGCACCAATCACTTGCTGAGGAGCTGATTGAGTCTACTTCCCTACACTGGGATAGCTGAGGGGAAGAGGACGGACGGCGACCTCGTACGGATATCTCATCATCAGCCGAGTCTGCACGGTTAGATCGCCTGCGAGAGAGCTCCGGGATACAGCGGGCCGTCGATTTCTCTTTCCACCCGGTCACGGTGTCTGCTGCAGGGAGATGGCCGGTATTTTGGCGTGGTTTTGGAACGAGAGGTTCTGGCTCCCACATAATGTAACCTGGGCTGACTTAAAAAACACAGATGAAGCAACGTTCCCGCAAGCCGAGGATCTCTATCTGGCGTGTCCTTTAGCATTCTGCATCTTTATGATACGGCTGGTTTTCGAAAGGTGGGTCTAAGCACATGCGGTAATCCATGTGGCTGTGGTACAGTACATTTTGTTGTGTCGATGAAATGCTCACAGTGAATGATTCCGCACACCCCGCTGTCCATGTTTGTCAGTCTGTTATCTAAACAATTGCCTCTTATCTGGTTAGCCCACAAATCACCACGGTTGATCATCCTTCTTTCTGCAGGCCTGCAGCATTACGCGCTGTCTGCATTTGATGCATCTGTCAGAGAGCACACAGTGCAGCCAAGTTGCCATACTTGCCCAAATCCAGTTACTGTCCTCTCAGCTCAAACCTGAATTTCAACAAAGCACCATGCTGGAGACAGGCTCCTTTTACTAATCCGGGTGGTTTGTTTTAACTCTACTGCTCCAGTTATGACATGGTGCATGTTGCATCATCTTAGCCTATTATAGAGCCATGATGGTCACAGCAATGCCTGTCATGCATATGTGTGTCAGAAGTCTCTTCTGGGAGTAGTGAGCCCCACTTAACCCTTCACTCATGTTCAGTATTTATCCTTGAAAACAGTGTGTTAATTCATAAAGTGAAAATCATCTGAAACAGAGAAGGCTACTGTATGACTCAAATGTGTTAAATCCATGAGATAATGCATATAGCCTATCATGAATGTATTCATTGTATATTTACATAGTAGACTTGTTAACTTGAGTAGCTATTTGCCTATCCCCGCATCACTGCTTGCCAAAATAAAAATCAATTCAAGTGTTTTACTAAATGCAATCAGAAATGTGCAGATTGCACATGATTTGTAAAGTGGTTTGCAATATAATGCCAAATGCTTTGTGTCAAAAGGACAAAAAAATATAATTTTCTCATGGCTGTGTCGTTCCCAATTCTTCTTTTATTCTACATGTAAATGTCATCCTTTCAACCAAAAATGGTCTTCCTCAAGATATCCTGTGGAAGACCATTTGTTGTCAAAACATTGTCATGTTCTGGTAGAGTAAAAGAAGAATTGGGAGGAAGCAGATGCACGTGTCCAGGTGCAGATAACTTACCCAGCACCTGCAAAGAATTTATGGATATGCATGTGTTTCCTTGTGATTGCATGACTTGTGTCCCGTCCTTAAATTTAAAAAATTTGCATTTAATTCACCAAAAAGATACTGTCTATGTGTTGATCTAGAAGATGATATTTTAATTGCAGGTTTATTGCAAGACCATGTGCCATGGGCCTGAAGATCCAAGCCAACGGGCCACAAAAAGCACAACCCAATGCTATCCTGGAGAAGGTTTTCACTGCTATAACCAAGGTGGTGCATGTGTTCACTTCATTATTGTTAATGTTTTATCTCATGACATTTGTGCCACAATGAAAACTACATCTAAGACATAGAGTGTGTACCTTGTCTTACCAGCACCCAGATGAGAAGAGGTTGGAGGGCCTGTCCAAGCAGCTCGACTGGGATGTGCGGACCATCCAGCGCTGGTTCAGACAACGCCGAAACCAGGAGAAGCCCAGCACGCTCGCCCGATTCTGTGAAAGCATGTAAGGCAAAAATTCACTTTTAACACCACAACTTATAGCATTGTCTAAATTAGCTGCAAGCCATTTTTCTCTGAATGTTATAAAATTCAAGTTTGTGGAAATGTACTTGCAGACTTTAAACTTGCCTAAGTTAGTGAAGATCTGCTTTGCTGTTATCATGTGTATTATTACTTTATTGATGATTGGTAATACAGTTGTAAGTGAAGACTTATTCAAATAGGCTGCACTGCCAATAACACACCTGTGACAGTAAAAGCAGGCATGATAACTATTTCATGTTCCTGCAAGTTAATTTCCATAGTGTATGGAAATGAAGGGAAACTCTGCAGTTGCTTAATGTTGCTTGTTTCCAAACAGTCCAAGACCATGTCCTCACATTTGAGAAACCATTATGATGGTACTTCAGTTTCTGCAAACCGTTACTGTATCTTACACGGCTTCTAAAGATTGCAACACGAATGCTGGTGCTGCCGTGGGATGATCGTCAAATGTGTCGTAACGCAGAACTGGCTAATCTGCAGTAGAGCATTTGCCATCAGGGAGATTGTTGTTAGTTAGCAGTGTGATGTTAAAGGCCAACAAGCCAGTGTGGCTGTCAGAGTAGAGTCATGTCTGACACCAGTAAAGCCAATCTGGCAGTTTGAGACACAGGGAGCCTCACATCTTCTGATCTGCCTGAGGCTGCTGTTCACTCAGGAGAACACTGCTGGCTGAGAAAACCACTGGACTCCTGTTACAACCTAATGGAGGAATCTGTAAAAGCAAACCTGCTTTCTTATTAACCAGAAGAGACTGAGTTTGCTCTCCTCTGTAATATATTTGTGAGCTTATTGAACATGCTTAGCTGGCATTCAATCTGTATAAGCAACTGTACCAATGCTGTTATCTGCATGCAGCATAACTGACTGCAGACGATATTGAGCTCTGGAATAGTTTGGCAAGGTTTTCTGTCTCAGTTGCTTACGGTGCAATTCTCCAAACAGTGCCGGCTTCAGTCCGTCCAGCAGTGATTGTGCTCTAATTAGGCCCTCATGCACAGCTGTTGCCGACTGATAGCATTCTTTGTCTTTTCATAATGCAAACAGAGAGTATGTAGCAGACACATCTGGTCTGGAAATAATGAAGACACTGCATAGATTTAGTTTACCAGCTATTGTTACTGCCTCTGTTTCCCCAGTAAATACAGAAAAAAACATCCCAACAAGTTCATGTATTGATTTTCTTTTTCTTTTTTTTGCAAGAAACCTACAGTAACCTCTTTTTTACAACAGAAACTGAAATTCTTCAGGTCCTTTGCACAAAAACAATGAAAAATCACTGGATACAAGTATTATTTCACCACAGTGGCAGAAGTTATTTGTGTTAAGAAAGATTCATTTAAAGCCTTTAAATTAGATTAAATGACAAATTAAGATGAGCCGTGTTTTCAGTGTAGTTTTACCAGAGAGTCCCTCCTCTTGTCAGTTCTCCTTGGTTAGGGCGGGCGGAGGAAGAAGCAGGCTTTGATGTCCTCAATTGCCCCTTTTGTCTGATCTCATCTTCTTCCTTTCTCTGAGAACAAAGAAATCATCAGAAGCAAAACGTTTGAACTTTTTTAAAATATAGAGGGTATTTCTGTGACAAGATTTTAAAACACTTAATATATTTACTATTTTTATCTTGTAATATCTATCATTGCGTTGGCTTCAGTTTATATTTGATGTATTTGATCTAATGGAATGGTTTCACCTATCATCTTTTTATAAGTTGAATAATAATTTTAGAATTATTCCCTATCTTGCAAAGAGTTGGATAATAATATTAATAAGCACCTTTATATCTGTACAGTACGCTAAGTATGAAGCTACCACCATTAGCCGATTAGCTTAGTTTAGCACCAAGACTGGGAACAGTGGGAACAGCTAGCCTGGCTCTGCCCAAAGGTAATAAAATACCAATAGCACCTCTAAAGCTAATTAACAGTGTATCTCAATACATCCCAGGCTGTTTCTTGGACGGGCGCAGTCACTTCCTGTGGTCTTGTCATCAGTGTGAGGTTGCCATGTAACCAGCTTAGACTTCAGAAAGTCACTGTGCTCAGCAAAGAAATAGTCTAGCATAAACCTCTCACAACCACAACTTTTTGTTTTTTGACTTAAATATTAAAGAAGCAAGATATAACATGGGTGTATCCATATGTATAAGTGCGCTTTAGAGGTGCTGGTACATGTCGATGTATTTTATTACCTTTGGACAGAACCAATTTTTCAGTCTTTGTACTAAGCTACGCTAACCAGCTGCTGGCTACAGCTTCATATTTACCATACAGATACAAGAGTGGTATCGATCTTCTCATCTAACTCTCGTTAAGGAAGCAAATTCCTCCAAATGCTAAACTTTTCCAATACATTTTTTTTGTTGCTGTTTTTGAGTTGGGTGGTTTATTATAATGCCTCATCTCATAGTTTTATCACATTAATAGTCTATATCCATGACGTTCCACTTCCGGGAAATTCCGCCGGATTTCACTGTTATCGGTGTTGGAATTTTAAACTCCGGTCGATTTGTAAGAACTATGGTTAACTGCTCCTCAGATCTCTGCAGGGTAAATCGAGACAGCTAGCTAGACTATCTGTCCAATCTGAGTTTTCTGTTGCACGACTAAAACAACTTTTGAACGTACACATGTTCCACCAAAACAAGTTCCTTCCTGAGGCTATTTTGCAGCGGCACCGTGGTTCTGCCCGGTGCTTAGCGCCAATCATGACGATTGTGATTAAATGCCAATAAACCAGAGCATGTTTTTCTTCCATCCCGGAATGCTGTGTGGACTAACCAGACCCTCCTCCGCAGCGCTGTGGAGGTGGGTCTGGCAAAGCAAGACTATCACATTAATAACCAAAAATGAACACTTGCATTTTCTTGACAATTATTAGCCTTTAACTATGATCTCTTAATTTGTCATTCCTCTTCTTTACTTTCATCAGATACAAAATCAAAGCCTGCTGTTGATTCTCAAAAATACATTTAGGCAATTAACCTCTGTAGAAACATGCTATTAATATCAGCTGAGATTACCAGTATTCTCATTACTGCTCTTCCTATGACCGATATGTTGGTGTATGATTTCATACCTTTTAACCAACACACCTCCCCAGAAGTAGCTCAGCAGACACCAAGCCAACATCTAATAAACTTTAAGTTAATAAATAAGTTTGTGCTCAGCAGACGCTTTTACGACAGCTGAGAGATCAGCCATTTACACGTGTTCTTGAGAGACCACAGCCTTAATTTTAATTAGTTACAGTCTTCTAGCACCACAGTAAAATAACTGGCTATTAACAAGTTTTTTTTTTTTATTTGGCCAATTTAATATCAAGCAAAGAGGGAATATATCAAGGTTTTTGCACAACTGAATTGTGATCAAAGCTTGATCTTCATGACTAATTGTCATGTTGAACCACCTGAATGTAAGCAGTTGCAGCCAGCTGGTGCTCAGACTACCCACCTGGAGAAGTGACAACGTGGAATTAAATGAGCCAGCATGGTCTGCTTTTTATTGTTTTATTCCAAAGCTAGTTGCTACACTCATAATAAAGCCAGCCTCATCACTGAGTTTTTGATCAAATCAAAGTTGCATTACAGTCACATTGTTACCTTTTCTCATGCAATGCTTTGTCCAAACAGGTACATTTGATTTAATAGCAATCAGTGGATCCGTCCCAATTTAAAACCCATAGTCTCATCAGATATCATGAATGATTCATTAATGTATAATCAAGCTATTATGATATAAGCCATACATACATAACATATGCCAAACATAAGCCTACTCTTATTTTGTTATATAAACTACAGTTTGTAAGTTGTTCAAAATAATACATTAACATAATTCTGTTCCACAGTTACTACCCAGCACTGATGAATATATTTTTTTGTAATTGTAATTGGCTAGTTTCGGCTACATTATGTGCAGAAAATAAACAGCAGCTCTAGGATAATTAAATTAATAACATTTAGTTAATTTAGTTTTCCCACAACCAGTCTTTATCAACACTGTATCTGAAAAAGAAACGTAACTCACAATTACAAAAAAATATGGGCCTGACTTCGGAAAAAACTATAACTATTCACAGGAAGCAGTTGTGAGTCATTGTGATTGTACCTATGTAGCAGCGATTCAGCACTTGAAAAAGACTCTTGCAGGCTTGATGAACTAGTTGCCATGCAACAGTCTTTACTATGTGCCAGGTAGACTTGTCCAGTTAATTTGGTTTTACAATATGGTTTATCAAGCACAAAAAGCAGTTAATGACAGCTTCCAACCCGCTTAGAATTTTTCTGGCATTTATTAAAGAGTTACAAATGAATATCCTGCATATCATACAAACATTCACCAAAAAGGACTATGTCTGTTGGAGAAGCTGATTTATCCTGTTCTCTTTTTGCGTGTTCGTGTCATGTTGTGTTTGGAGGCTCTGGATGTCAAAATGTGTTTGATTTGAGGTCAGCTGGAACAACCACACGGCACAACCTTTAAAGTATGCAAAAACTCCTCTCACATGACAGGTTGAACAGCTTCTGTCACAGCCTGGGGCGTCATCAGTCAACGTTTTCTCCAATGTTACAGAAATCAAGCTTTGTTTTCTGCCTGTTCCGTACGTTTTGCTTCATAAAACTATTGCACCGTATTAAGAAGTGAATGTATATATCCTAAAATATAGGCTCGACTGGGAAAAACATTTAATCTAATTGGTTACAAATCTGTGAAATGCTCTGACCACTCAATACCGCACAACAGGGGGTCTCTCATTCAAGCCTATCAGACATAATTAGCTTTTGTTCCCTGTAGAAACACATATGATTTTGTCTGATGCAATTTCCAGAGTTGTGTGGAAAGGGGGGCTTGCTGGTTGGCCAGTCTTAAATCCTTCCTCTCAGTTGCTGACTGTTATAAGTTGGACATATGCACATCTACCTGCTCAGCAAGGCTTTGATCACTTAGCAGATCATTTCATCAGCTTGTAAGCTCAGACCTCATGATCACCTTCCCTACCATTGTTTTGTTGTTGTTACTGTACATTATGTGCAGGGTTATATAAAGCACGGATCAAGATGGGCTGGGACAGCGTTAGTGTCTTGTCTTTGCCCCCGGATCTCACCAATGTGAAGTCACTGATGTCCAATTGTCTGTGACTCACCCCAGACTGTAGATGTGGGGAAGTATGAGGACATCACACCACTTCAAATTTCTGATTACAGGCATGACAGCCACATAGTGTGCCACAGCGTGCTGCACCTAGGGACAGAACTACATAAGCAGTTTACAGAACAAGTTGTGTTCATGTACATGTCCCCTGGTAATGTTTATGTTTTTTATCTAAATTATTTGCCTACATGTGATGTAGCTGCATTATTCTCTATAAATTGGTTTTAGCATATTAAAACACTTTGCTTTTCCCTCTAATTTATTCATCCTTAACTGTAATCCATAATTGTATTATAGACTAGACTTGACAAATCAAAGTGGAAAAGAGAAAGAAAAAAAGAATTGCAACACACTGTACAGCTAAGGGCTACTTTCTCTTACACTTGCAATTTCAAGGCAGGGGTTCTCCATATTTAGCCTACAGCCTACTTAAAACCACTTCTGTTATTCACAAAAACAAAATGTAAAGATTGCAAAAGTAATGAAAGGTTTGTTACCAAAAAAAATTTGATTTATATTCATTATATTTTTTTTCTCTGTTTCCTTCAGGTGGAGATTTACATTCTATCTATACATATTTACCTATGGAGTGCGTTTCCTTAAAAAGGTAAGCTTTCCTTACAGACAAATGAGCATCAGCCTGCTGTTATGACTGAAGTTAGTTAGTTTAGAGTCACTGAGGTTCGACACCATTTTCTACAGCACATTTTGAAGTGCATGGCTAGCATGAAAATCTTGTGGTTTCTGGCATGATTAGCGCCAAGTCATGAGATTGGCAAGTAAAATTGATGTTCTGGTCTAAGGGAACAAATTATATAAAGGCAATGTGTAAAAAGCCTAGTGCACAAATTGTTCATTAATAATGGATTTTAAAAGGAAAGAGGGAGCAGCTGAAAAGAAAAACATTACCAATGCTAAACAATGCCATGCATTAAACACGCAAAGCCATTTTTCACAAAGTATGTAGGACTCAGTGATGAGTTGTCTTTCTTTTGTTTGCTGCTGGAATTCATATGATATGTGCCATTGCTGGATATCATTCCATGTAGGATGTGTAATTCCAATGGTTACTTGAAATGCCTGCTTGCAAAATAATGACAATTGAGATGACTCTAGTATATAGAGTTAGGCTACCTGTTGACAGTAAAGTACATTAAACGTAACGTTACTGCTTCAGAGTAACGTAAAGATGCTAACAGTGTTAACAGTAGAATATGGTGGTGGTGGTTGTTGTTGTTGTTGTTTTTTTAAATATATCTTTAATAATATTACGATTGGGCTGGTTCAAGGCTATGATTGGGCTATTGGTGTCAGTGAAATCTGACAGCCACATGCTTAAATTAGCGCTTCAAAATAAAGTTAGCATGCTTTACTTTTGACGTGTTTTATATGTGCTTCATAACTATACACATAAAAAACTATCAAGTTAAGGCACAATGGCAGTACTGTACGTTTTAATACCAGCGAACCAACCGCAATGCTGGCGTTTAACGTTAACGTCCATCATTTCTGGTATTAACGTTAGCCTGTGTGAGCTAGCTAGGAAGAACATTATCTTAAGCGGCTAACGTTAGCTAAATGCATGCCAACTTTTCTAACAAACATAATGCCAACATTTTTTTTATATTGAAGGCTTTCTTGTCGAAGCACTTTTACCTTTCAAATGCTTCTGCCAAGGTTGTGAAAATCGATAATGATAATGTTACCATGCGTCGCTGTGCCACGCGTAGTTCAGGGGATATAGGAGATTAGAGTATTAAACACAGCTCTCCTTGTTTAGAAAGTATGAGCCACATTTGTGAGAGTTAGCACTTGTGGTAAATTTGTCCAATGTGCCAGTTAAATATAAATGAAATATGTGGCTGAGATAGAATGCTATATTACATTCATATATTTAAAAAAGAAAATAAACATAAATGTTTAGCTATAATCAACAGAGCAATAGTTGAGATAGCAGAGTAGGACAAATCTCTCAAAGACACAAGTTGCATGATGAAGCACTTTGTGCAAATAGTGCAAATTCCCCGGCCTGGCAATTCCTGCCTCAGGCTCCAGTCTCTGTGGGATTTATTAATAGAGCAGGTCTGGAGAGGAGAGCAGGAGATGTAAACTCAGTCACAGTGATGGGTCACTGTTTGCTTACACATTCGTATGTATTACAGTTACCATTTCTCTTGTCGTCCTGATGCCATATCCTTTTTCAGGACTTCCTATGAGGATGAACCCCCCTGGTTCCTTTGTAATCAAGCTTCCTTTAATGTCAAAGTATGCACTGTAACAAAATCTCTTTCAGTCATTCAGTATTTTAAAAACAAAAATGTTCACATTAATATTGATATGTTAAATCTGAAATGACATATTGAATTGAACTCCACTGTATGTGTGGGAACAGCATAACACTGCATTTATATTGCAGGTAATGGAGCCTGGAGCCTGCTCTTTCTAGGTTTCATTGTAACATGACATATGAGACTTCTCAGGGATTGAACAACAAAGTCTTTCCAGCGTTATCCCTAGAGTTTTCACAGTACATTGTATTACAATGCTGTCTTAACCTAAGATTATGATCTTTAAAGATGATTTTTAAAATATAGTATAGTTTTATTTTTTTCATATAGATTTTTAAGTTACTCTTTTTATTTTTTGCAGACTGCATGGCTTTGGAACACTAAAGAGTGCTGGTACAACTACCCTTACCAGGTAAAAGTCTTTTAATACACCCATCCTCAGTAATCATGATACAACCAGATGACTTGTATTAGCAAAACTACCTAGTTCTCAAATATTTGTTTTAACCTTGTTGCTTTTTGTCTTTATGCAGCCACTGACTGTGGACATCCATTATTACTATATACTGGAGCTGTCTTTCTACCTTTCCTTACTCTTTTCCCAATTCACAGACATCAGGAGGAAGGTAAGAATGACTGCAAGTCACACCAAGTTATGCATAACAAGCATCTCCAATAACATGGGTAATTGTTAAAAAATCTACTGTAAGGCAAAAAGTGACACTTTTAGTCACGTTTTTCCACGTCAGGAAGGTCTGTTCTGTTTATGCCATTGCAAGAAGTTTTGTCACAGAAAAGACATAATTTTTGCCTTGCCGTCCATCTCTTTTCTTACTGCCATGACTTTGTAACGTTTAGTCTGTTAGCTTTCCGCCTCAATGTTTTCTCACTGATGTGTGAAATAACAAAATATTGCAAGGGTAAAAAGGATTAACACTTAGCATTCAGAAATTGGATTCCCTATCAAACTTCACAAAAATCTTTCTCAAGCTTTCCCCAACTATTGGTGCAGTCTATTTTTGTTTGATATTGTGGACACTTTTGTGTAATATGTCAGTTACATGATGGTGTCATACAATACTCAAATAACATATAAAAGTTTGAAGAATAGATCAACTGAAATGGTTTCTCTTCACGTAATGACATACAAGTTTAGTCTCTTATTTATATAAATATTTAATCCTGAAAAATAATCCACAATCAACAAACGTACCATATCACAAGTGTTTACATGTCACTGATAGCACTGCCTTCTTTCATGTATATTAACCATTTTAATATAAAAATACTTCCAGCAAACTGCTGCAGGTGACATTAACTTTATATTCCAGATTATAGGTTTATACTGTATGCACATTAAACACATTGTACTATAAATAAAGTTTTAAAAAGGTTCAACTTGGTCAGTATTTGTAAGAACTGAGGTTAGCTTGAACAAACATTCATCAACCCACTTTCATCTTCTTTTTTTTCAAGAAAATGGCTACTTTTGGTTCATTAAGTATCAATTTGCATGCTTTCCAGCCATGATCTTACGCCTGTCTCCAGTCCATCCCCAGCTCTGCCCTCTTCACAAAAACACTTCACTCACTGTACTCACAGCAGCCCTCATGATGCCATGCTGTGTATGCCGTCACTCTGTCATCTCTTTGTTGACTGTTGGCATGTTGTCTGTTTTTGTTTCTCCTTTCAGTTTTTTAATGCACAGTACTACACTGAGGAGGTCCTCTGCATCCCCTGCCAATTCCAGTATGTTCTCCCCGCACACTCTTGCCTTGCTTTCATTCTGTATCTTGCATCATTACTCTTCCTTCTCGTCCTCCTTCTCATGCTGTCTCCATTTGGGACTGGTTCTGGTTGCTTTGAGCTGATACATTTCTTAAGATTTGCTAGAGGAATGCTTTTCCATGCCAGCTGTCTGCATCCTTAGTCCCCTGGGGCTTCATTCAATGCTATACCACACCTTACGGCTCATACTGTACCAAGACAGGACCGAAGCTAAACTATCATTTATTTTCACTTTTAACTACAATTTTGTTTTACATTATGTTGAGCTTAGGTGATATGCTTGATTCTGAGAACAGTGGCGGAATGTAAACTAAGTACATTTACTGCAAGTGCTGTACTTTACTCGAGTATTTCCATTTCATGCCACTTTATACTTATTTTCCACTACAATTCAGACGGAAATATTGTACTTTTTACTCCACTACATTAATTTGACATATATAGTCACCAGTTACTTTGAAACATTAATATTTGACATACAAAAGGCGGGGCTTGTTATTTTTGTTTGTGTAAGTGGTGATTAATTATTATTTTGTCATAACTTTGTATATCTTTTCATAGCTGCCAATCACAGCGGCATATGACGAACACGGTTTACCAAAACAAAAACAGGAGGTTTTATTTTGTGCAGCTATTCACTTGGGCAAAGACCATTTTTGAAAATATCATCAGTAGGGGCCTTGTCATTTTTTTTTAAATAAAGAATTAATACACAATGTTATGCGTAAGCTAATGTGTGTGTGTGATTTCATCACGTCGGCACTGCACTAGATGCTCTGAGTAGGTGTCGCATGCAGTGACTCAAACAGTCGTGGGGCAGTACGTTAGTTGTGTGACATTTCCATGGCAACTGTGTCCCCAGGATTTCCTGATCATGTTCCTGCACCATGTGGCAACAATTTCCCTCATCACCTTTTCCTACGTGAACAACATGGCACGAGTTGGAACTCTGGTCATGTGTCTCCACGATGCAGCCGACGTGCTGATAGAGGTGAGGATGGGTGAGAGAAGTAAAGGCTGTAGATGGACAGATGGGCAAAGGGAGGCAAAGATGGATGGGTGTGTGGGTGTGAGTGTTTGGAGTTTACATGCTTAGATATCCTTCTTTATCTACATCTAACTGCAATCCTTATATTATGAACATTATGGCAGACTGTATCATACAGGCACAGTGCATGTTCAACATACTCTTTGTTGGAAACTAGAGCTTTTTAATTATATTGTCAGAGATGTTTCAAGCACTTGTTTACATGTCCAGATTAACGGTTGTTTCTTTTTTCTACCAAGGCTGCCAAAATGGCCAACTATGCCAAATGTCAGATACTGTGCAACCTCCTGTTTGCAATGTTTGCAATTCTCTTTATAAGTTCCAGGCTGGGAGTTTACCCTGTCTGGTGAGTGTAATTCTCTTTCTTGTGTACCATAGTTAGCGTCCTTCTAAAGGCTGACTTCACTGAAGTAATGTTAGCCTTTCATTTTAATACAGTACAGTCCATACAGGCAGTAATAGATGTCAAAAGCTGTGCAGCAGATGCATGTGATGCTCCGCACATTTTGGCAGACCATCCCTGAAAATGCATGTCAATGCCACAAAGATCTCAGTTCTTTTTTACTTCTTTCTCCGCAACGGTTTGCAGATACATCTCTGTGAATTTTGTTGCTAAGTAATAGTTACTATGGATACAGCAGCTTTAACGTCTCAAATAAAGCCGAACAAATGAAATGCAGCACATTATGGTCATTGCTTTGTCATTGAAAAGTGACTGGAGTTGAATTTTTTTGTTAAAACATCTAAGTTTTTTTTTTTTTTTTTTTTTTACTAATAAGGATCTCTTATCATTTTGCGGTGCTGCTTTACATTGCATTTATTCAGCATTTCAAATTGTAGCCAATTATAACAGGCCTTTCTGATATTTGCCAGATTTACCACAAATCAATGTTAGTCCTTGAAAGTGCATACATCAGTCATCAAGCAAAGGGAGACATGATTTAGTTTCTCAGTCGGGCAGCTGCAGTCTGCTTTTCTATAAAATACCATCCATTCTTGATCCGCACAGAAAATCTATTTCAGGCATCTAGATTTAAGCTTGTCTTTAATAATAAAAAAAAAAAAACTAATGTGCAGCATTGTAAGACAGCTTTTTAAACAGGTTTAGCCAACACCCCATAGCTCTCTGCCTTTGTTTCACTATAAAATGATGATACACTACATTTTAGTCAGCCCCCACCACACCAGTAGTAAAGTTGTCATTACTGTAAAGCTGTTGCCATGGCTTCAGTATCTGGAGGATGATTCAGACAGCCATTTGCAGGATATGTCTCAGGGATATATTTAACAAGAATCCTTGACGTTTTGATCGCATGTCACGTGAAGCCAGGCTCTTTTTTCTCTATTAGCAATTTTAAATATATATTTCTTGTATTGGACTATGAACAAAATAATTTTTCAAAGACACACGTCTGTTTGTGCTACAAACACGTCATCAAAGGGCAGGTGTTGCGTGAAAGACGAAGAGCTGGAGACAGAGAGAACTTTTACTCCTTGTGTTTTTCTATGAAACATGTCAAGTTAATTATCTCCCTCCCCCTCTGTTGCTATGGAAGGATTTTAAATACCACCTTGTTCGAGAGTTGGGAGATTGTAGGGCCCTACCCGTCCTGGTGGGTCTTCAACCTGCTTCTGATCCTGCTGCAGCTACTTCACTCCTTCTGGTCCTACCTCATAGTGAAGACAGCGTGCCAAACCATCTCCAAAGGAAAGGTGAGTCACTACACTCAGCTCTTCTTTCAAGTCCCTCTGCATAATCCTTCCATTTATAATTCCTGTTCTTGCATAATAAGGTGTTTTGCTGCTAGTACATAAATACTATGTAGTGCTGGCAAAAGCCACTTTTGACTTTCCCTTTCTATTCTTTATGCTAACCTGCATCCTTCAAGGTGGGAAAATGGAATCCGTTGCATGTAAGTAGTCTTAAAGGGAAATATCTCAATCATAATGGTGTACTGTGTGCTTTGTGTATAATTTCATGTCTCCAGCATCCATGCAATCATTTGCATTCATCATGACCCCGATTGTCAATATCAGCCCTAACATAATCAGAGCAGTTTTAGCTATATGCTCCTGGCATGGCTCCGGGGATGCAAATGTCAGTATATCGGTCGGTCCACCACTTTGGTCCAGACTAAAACTATTGTACGTACATATACGCCCTGAAATCTTGTACAGACATTCCCGGTCCCCCAACGATTATTTGGTGATCTCCTGCGCTTTAGTCTAGCGCCAATAGCAGGTTAAAGTTTTACACTTATCATGTGAAAATCTCAACATCTACTGGGTGGATTGACACAAAATCTTGTATAGACATTCATGGTTCCCAGACAGTTAATCCAAATTAATTGAGATTAGTAAATTGTAAATCTTATGTTGGATGAATCTACACTTACCATGTTTGATTATATAATGTCAACGTTAATAAATATAGTAGTTGATCGACAAAAAATGATGCCCTAATGCTGTTCTCTGTTTTAAATCACTGTAAATTGAATGTACAGAATATGGGTGTATGGGTTTGGACTGTTCGTAGGACAAAACAAGGTCAAACTCTGAAATTGCGATGGGCATTTTCCATTATGTTCTGACATTTTACAGACTAAATAATAAAGCAATCAATCGAAAAATAATTTAAAAAAATCATTAGTTGCAGTCAAAATAATGTCACGTTCAGAGGTCTCTTCAAAAATGGTTTGTATGGCCGCTTTTACAGCCTGTTGCTTGATATTGATTGGCAGAACGCCTCCTGGTTTGACACACAAAAGACCATTTGTATTGCTGCCACACATGGCTGCCACAGATAACGACACAGATAAGAATTTTATTAAGAATGTAATCTCCAACCATCCCTCTTATTTCTGCAGGTCTCTAAAGACGACCGCAGTGACATCGAGTCCAGCTCTGATGAGGATGACAGCCCCCCACCCAATCACAAGCTCCACAGCAGCAGCACCACCAACGGGACCAACAAAAATCATGGGACCAATGGCTACCTGACAGGGCCCCCATATGCCGATGAACACTGACTAACACAACATTGGAGCCATGCTAAAGACACCATCCATCCATCCATCCATCCGTGTGTGTGTGTGTGTGTGTGTGTGTGTGTGTGTGTGTGTGTGTGTGTGTGTGTGCGTGTGAGAATGCAGTTTTCAGCTATCAGTTTGATTCTTTACTAATTTCCTCGTGCAATTTATTCTCTTCATCTATATATTTGTATCAAACTGCACTCAGTGAAATATCAAAGCACTCCTATTGGTACAACCCACTCTCTGTTTAGCCAGTGAATAAAATTCCAATTTATGATGTAAGCATGCTACTTTAACATACAGTAGTCTGGCATACTGGGGGTGTGTTTTTTCTTATGTTCGTGTTTTTCTATGTTATTTATTTTTTTTATAAATATGTTTGCAGATGGTGGGACATCTACTTTACTTTGATGTCAGTGTTAAAGATGAAATAATCTTGAACACAGATGTTTTTTTCACACCACACATCATGATAAGTATTAGCAAAATGCTAGATACCTGGGTTTACTTTCAACGCTACACCCCCAAAGATATGCCAAAAATGTGTGACGTTTTCTCACATTTTAAAACACATTCTCCACTCAAACTGTGTAAGAGATGTCAATAACAGTATTATGTGTGTCTTATATGGCTAGATGCTGTATTCCCTATTAAAGCATTTGGTTAAGTATTCTGATACGTTTCTGGTAAGCATTTCATGAAAAGCCATCTAAGGAGACAGACATGAGTTGTTTGAGTTATTCAATAAATGAAAAAACATGAAGATTGCAAAAGTGTGTGGGTCTGTTCAATAAGGATATGTTCAGACTGCAGGCAAAAGTGGTCCAAATCTTGATTTTTTTTTGGTGTCGAGTGACCAGGTCAGACTTCTTCAGAAGTTGTGTGAACACTCAAATCTTGCCCAGATAAGATTTTTTTTCAAATCAGATTTAGACCACTTCCATATGTGGTCCTGAATCAGACCAAAGTCAGATTTTTTTCAATGCGGCCGCAGTGTGAACAACCAAGGCGGATTTGATGCGACTTTTACATCAATCTACATCGACATTTGTCACAATTATGCGCTGGTGGGAGTTAGCCCTAGACACAGACAGTAAAATTAAAAACTTGACTAGGCCTAAAAAATGGAGAACAGTGATGGAGCAAGTGAATGGAGGGAGAGTGAGGTGTTAGACCTAATTAGTGTATGGGGAGATACTTCAATTCCATACCGTAACTGCTCCGTTTCTACCTCTGCAGTGAATTTGCATAACCCCACAAAAGGCCCAAATAGCCAATTTGGCTCTCTTTTTCTTCATTCTTCTCCTCCTCAGCACCTGCTCATTAATGTTACGGCTGCCATTAGACACACATTTTGAAATAAAAGCGAAAATGCTTACTTCCTCCATAACCTCCCTAACTTTAGTGCAACAGCGTGCTGCGTCTGATGTCACTGTTTTTGTTCTTTTGCGCATGCGGGTCAGTTTGAAACCGCAAACAGTTCACATTGGAATCTGATATAGGCCACATTTTAAAGGTAATGTGAACAGCCAAACAAAAAATCGGATCTGAGCAAAAAATGCGAATTAAGCATTAAAACTTGCGGTGTGAACGTAGCCTAAGTGTAATTAGCAAAGAAAACCTTTATCAAATCCTGGTTGTGAATTCTAATTTCATAAAGAAATTTCTTTTGCCAAAAATGACTTGAGATTTATATTTTCATATTATTTTGTATTTAATTTTTTACTTACATTAAGAAATGACACATAAGGACAGCCATAGGCCTTTTACAGACATTTTGATATGCCAAAGTAGAAAAAGCATGTAGATGATAAAATGATGGCTGAATTCCATTTAGCTGCTTCTGTTTCAGGGTCCAGGGTCAGTTTCAGGGTACTGGTCCAGAGCCATTGTTGTTGATATTAGCGACTATAATCAACATTTTTATATTAACAACGATTAACATAACTGCTTGTATGTGAAAGGGGTCGCTCATAGTGACAAACCCACAGAGAATTATCCACGACTCTGCAGGTCCCCTCAGTTAGCTACTAGCTGGTGAACAAAGTGAAGCATTTAGCAGCTAGAGAGTTGGTGTAGACAAAAACTGGTTGTGTGAATAGGCAAATGTTTGCTAACAAGCTACACCTTCTTTTTGCTGCTCCAAAGTTGCCAAAAATGTTTTCTTACTGCTGGTTTAACGATTAGGCTACCAGGACGCCTCATATTACCAACATTTATAGTTGCATAGTACATAGTTGGTGTACTTTTTAACATGAAATAATAAAGCAACTCATTTTTGGGTCATCACTGATTGGCTGAGATTAGAGCATGTTTGATGTTTATATCTTTTCCTTTATTTATCTATATCTGCCGCCGACTTGCCATCCTGCTTGAGTTTACATTTGTAGGTTCTTTTTTTTTTTTTTTTTCTCTCACTGGAATTTTCCTTTGTATAGGCCACTGACAAAAGCTCAGGTGATTTCCGCATGAGTGACTTTAGGAGGAGGGTGGTCAAAGTTCCAAGGTCCAAAGTCAACAAACAGCCGAAGTCTTAAGATGAAGGACCCTATCAGCACCTGCTCTGTGAGTATTTATTTGACCAGTTCAGTTCAGTGTACTTCCAAAATGCACTGGAGTAAAAAATAAGATTTTAATGAGCATTTTATTCACACCTGACTTTGTATCGGTTTGAACTCTGTTGATTCAGGCTGTTATTGCTTCATGACAAACATCTCATGGAGCCCTATTGCCTGTCTTTCAGTATAACCAACTCTATCAAAATGTTAAACAGTTTTCAAAAACTGGAGAGTACTTCTGCAAAGAACTTATGGCAGTTTTTCAGCAAAGGTAGGTTCAGTACAGTTACGGCCTTCCGACTAACTTTTAATGACGACAGAGTTACTGTTTGACTCAGTTATTGTCTCTGGCTGCAATCTTTTCCTGTTTTAGGGCTGAGCTGGAACTAACTTATTCCAAAGGACTACAAAAAGTTGCTGGCAAACTCATCAAGGCCTCAAAGGGAATGTCAAACAAGTAAGAGACAGTTCAGCATTTAATTGGTTCTGTCTTTTTGTGTTCAACATGAGCTTTTCCTGCCAAGTGCTGTACAGTAATAATGACATCATGGGAAATAGTATGAGCCTAGTAAGTTAGATGTGATCAAAACACAGGCAGGTGTCAGGCAAATGAGGCCACAGCTCTAACCTTTTCACTCGTGCTCCCCACTCAGTTCCACCTACAGTGCCTGGTGTCATGTGTCAGATGAGATGTACTCGAGAGCAGATGCCCACAGGTAGTTTTTAGCCCAAGTTCACTTTATAACTATGTCTGTCCACACAATTTGGATTTAAATATGGTGCGTTTTTCTAATTTCAGATCATTAGGAAATGCATTTCAGCAAGAAGCAATTCTGGAAATACGACAAGTTTTAGACGAGCATAATAAGAGGAAGAGGCCTGTATGGAATTGATTCTTTATCTTTGTATCAGTATACCGTATCTGTCTGTTCAAGCTTCCGTTCATTATGTGTCTCTGACCTGTTCTGTGCTTTAATAGCTTGACAGTGCCATCGAAAGAACTGGAAAACTTTTTACTGCTAATTGGAGTGAACAACTCAAGGTAAAGAAAAAAACTGCAGAGATATGAATCAGCTATGACGGAGTCTCAGTATGTATAGATACCTGCATAATCGGTTCTGAGTTGATATAAGCTTTAATAGTGCATTATGATGTGTTAGAACAGTTACCAGCCATTGAAAGTAGGATTACAATACTTTACTTACTTTACAAATTTTCGATCAGTCATAAACCATTGCATGCTAGGTTATAAAGTCTTAGAAACATCTTGGTACTGAAAATATTATGACCAACCATAACCACACTCTTTGCTCACCTTACAGAACAGCACCATAATGTTCTTTACAACCTGGCATGCAAAATTGATCATGAGTGACTGTAATGTTTGAACTAATGATGTATTTTATTTAAATGAGTGGCTATTGCTATGAAACACAATATATCATAGGGTGTATTATAGCAACCTTTACACCGTAGTATGAATGTGTTGTAATGTAGTATGTAACTGTTAAATATGAGGGATTTGTACACATTTGAACACTTTACTGTTCTTTCTGCAAAACAACATATAATTTTGTCTTGCTTTGAATTTACATGAAGTATCTTAAATATGCAATAACTGAATTACTGGAATTAAGACTTTTTAAATTTAATGTAGAAACGCCATATCAATTCAACAGGCAGTTGTATTTATGTAGCTCAAATTAAAATTAAAATCTGGCAGTTTAAAGTTGCTTTAAAGCGATTCCCCCTCAATTAACCTACACATGCTAAATGTAATCCTATTCAGAGTTTAACTATTTGCTTTCGTCACAGTGATATGTTAATGTTGATTATTGCGTGTCCTCTCCTAAAACAGATAAAGAAGAAATTGCATGGACTAACAAGAGAGCATGAGGCTTTGTTCAACTTTGTTGACAACAACAGACAAATTTGCACAGAAAAAGAAAAACAAAAGGTTCAGTATATGACTACCAAACCAATGTTTCATACATTTTCATCATCTGGGAGTGAATCCTTGCTGGTAAAGATGCCAACAAGTTTGCTAAAAGATTTTTGTTCTCTCCTGTTCTTGACTACAGATGCTGAACAGGTTGACAAAGTCGGCAGAGATGCAGGCGCGGGTGGATGAGGAGTACTTTAATGTCAACATGGAGGGTCATCAGATGAGACTCAAATGGGAAAATACACTGAAAAACTGCTACCAGGTGCGGAAAAATACTCTCCTGCTTCACATACTGTAGGCATTTAGCTGTTCTCCTTATCCAGAGTGGCTTCTTTGTGAGTGAACAGGTAGGTTCAGTGCCTTGTTCAAGGACACCTTATGTATGATAAGAGTTAAACCAGTGAGCTTTTTGTTGCAGAACATGCTCTATAAGCACTAGATCAGTCTATCGCCCAAGTACACTATTTGGAGCAGCACATTACCACAGTCCACCCAGTGCATTCTGCAACTTATTTCATGCTGTTTTTCTCACACATTTTATCAGCGTGCAGCAAAGAATGGTAGCTTCTGGTTACTGTACAATCTTTTCGTCACTATGAACTCATTTTCCTCAGTGCTTTTGTTCAAATTGTGCCAGTAGGTGTAGACGGCAATCATCCAACAGGAGGTGATATGTGATATGCTGCACAGAGTAAATGACAAGGACTCTGGACAAGGATTGAATGTGCTGCACACAAAGCATCACAGTGCTACTTTCTGCTTTTTCAGATCATACAGGAGCTGGAGAAACAGCGAATTGAAGTTCTGTGCAACATTTTGAGTAGATACAACCTTCACATGTCCAGCTTTGGGCAGACCCTCAAACATGTAAGTCACCCCGACATCCATCCTGCTCATTAAGTATGCACTTAATCCTTTTATGGATGTTATAACTTATACCTGCCACTTCCAGGGCCTAAAGCAGATAGAACAGACAGTCCAAAGGGTGGATATGGATAAAGACATACAAACCCTGGTGGAGGAAAACAGCATCACAGCTGAAGATCACAAAGCAGAGTTTTTGATGGCCGATTATTTTGTAAGTCTGCAATTTCTTACTCTGAGAGAGCTTGTGTGCAGGCCACAGATGCAGTGACTCACCCGTTCAAAGACAGCCAGTCATCTCTGCAGGGGGTCTTCTGATGCAAGCCGCAGAAATAAAGATGTATTTATCATTTTGTGACAGGGCCTGGCACATGAAGGCTGTCTTTTTAAGTGTGGTCTATGTATATTTACTGTTTGTTTTTTTACATTTTGTTTATGTAGTTGTCAGGTTACACTCTGGTCTCCCTTGAAAATATGATAGTCATCCCAATGGGATTTACCTGATTTAATAAAAGGTTAAATACTGCTATATGAATGTGCAAAGTGCAGTGCGTTAGTGGCAATAGCATGTTTGTAAAATGTGCAGGAAATACTTACAGCACAAAAGACCTTGTAGCCTTGGCACATATTGCATCAATGGTAGATTGTAACCAAGACTGTAACCAAGACTATCTTAGTTACTGATGTGTGGTCTGTGTTCTGGATGCATCAGGAGGAGGACAGAACATCACTGATGGCCAAAGACCGAAGAAAAGAGGCCATCAAACTCAAACTCCGGCGTCTGGAGGACAGTATTACAAAAACAAAGAAAGACCGTGAAGGCAAGTTCTGCACAAAAGTGTTTAATGCACTAAAAGTACACAATATAATCTGATGGGGACGAAATATGTCTTTCAGTAAAATTCAGTGATTCATAATGGACAGTACCATGCTGTCATTCATTTCGTTTCTAAGTGACCTTCGACATTCTCGTTGCAGGAATTGAAAAACTAATTAGAACATATTCTGAAAATCCATCTTTTTCAAACCAAAAGAACCTTGAGGAAACTGAACAGCAGAGTGATGAGGTAAACATTGTGTGTAGAGTGGATGGATAGTGGTGTTTCCAGATGCATATTTACCTTAAATTGATCATAAATTAGATTTGATGATGTGTTTACTAATGCCATCTTGTTACATGCAGAGTTCTCTCAAACTGGATCTCCTTGAGGCCACTCGCTACAAACTCTCTTTATCACTGTCTGAAATAGAGGGGAAAACCAAGTCCTTTCACCGATTCAGTGACAGCATTGTGAAATGGAAAGACAAGGTAAGACAACATGCATCATCTTCAGGACATAAGGTATGTTCTGCGGTAGTCTCGCTTTGACAGACCCTTCTCCAAAGCGCGCTGAAGGAGGGTCTGGCTACTCCACTATAGCATTCGGGGATGAGAGGAAAACATGCTTTGGTTTAATGGCATTTCTTTAAACCAATCAGAATCGTCATGGGCAGTGCTAAACTCTACACAGAGCCGCTGCACAGAAAACTCAGATTGGACAGATAGTCTAGCTAGCTGTCTCAATTTACCCTACAGAGATCTGAGGAACAGTCAGCAATAGTCCTCATAAATCCACCAAATTTAAAATTCCAACACAAAAAAAGTGGAAGGAAATGGAAAATACATGCATCCTGCAGAATTTCCTGCAGCGTAAGAGCAATCCTGGAAGTGGAACACAAAGGATATAGACTAGACTGTGGTAGTGGTAGCCTATTGGCTAAAGGAGAGGCTTTAAATTGTAATGCCACTGGTTTTAATTTAAAGTTTTATCTCAGTAAAGCATTAAACATCAATACCTGGAGCAGCCTCTAGCTCACCCAGTAAGAGCATTCACCCCATGTTGGCAGAGTCCTGCAGTGGCGTGGGTTCTAATCCGACCTGCTGCCCTTTGCTGCGTGTCATCCTCCATCTCTCTCCTCTTTTCCTGTCTAACCACTGTCACTGTACAATAAAAAAGGGAAAAGCCCCCAAAAAATAATCTTTAAAAGAACTAAAACAAAAAACACCTGTCATGTTTCAGAGGGGTTTTTAATTATTTAATAAATCATCAGTCATCAAATAATATTAATTACACAACATATATTGTTTATTGGATATTGCTTTCATGTTTTTATGCAAGACATAGTAATCCTGGGATTGTCAATGTTAAGGCTTGGTCCCTTTTTTCCTTTTAACAACCACTTAGAGTGGCAGAAGTTGGATGTTGTATACAGTATTAGTCAAGGCAGGTCAATTTTATTTTTATGGCCCAAAAGCACAAATGTCAAAGAGTTTTACAATCTATATGCAGAAGTACTTCTGGTTAGGAATTACAGTTCTAGGATATTATATAACACAAACTACTTTCCTTTTCGAGGACTGTGAGCACAGCGTTGTTCAACTGACTCGCCCAGTCAAACTCAGGAGGACCCCATTCAGATCCCGACAATCACTGAGAGCGTCCATCATTTACAAAGGACCTGCTCAGTTTGTGACACAGCAGTCTGTGGAGACTTTACCAAGCGCCACCGACCAAGTCACTTCCACAGCTGCAGCTGCAGAGTGTGGCAGCACCCTTAATGGAGCTCTGCCTCACACTGATGATGACAAAGGAAAAGGTAATCCATTTCCAGTGCAACACAAATATTTATTTCTTTTCAGCACATTTGGAATTGCATCATAAAATTAAAGCAATTAAAAATATCAACATTGAACAGGTCAAATAACACAGGAGGAGATGTGCAGTATGGGAAAATGTAAGGTCCTGTACAATTTCACACCTCAACAGGATGATGAATTGACTTTGAAAGAAGGTAAGTGGCTACGTAAGTGCCGAACATCTAAAACACTAGATAATTATTCTTATACAATGACTTAATTTTTGTTTCAAAGGAGATCTTCTAGACATTTATGGAAAGGAAGAGAATGGTTGGTGGATTGGCAAACTTGACGGGAAAACCGGCCATTTTCCATCAACCTATGTTGAGGAGCTGCCTGTGTTAAGCTCCGTCAAATCATCCGATGCCTGACTGACTTGACCCATCAGCAACACAAACACACACAAACACACACACACAGCCCTAGTTCCAAATAAAACTACAAATTCTGTTTGTACTACTGACTGATGATAATTGCTTTAAAAGTGTTAATAAAAAGACAAAAGCATGTTCCTCTAAGTCAAGATCTATAAGTTTTGTCACTGCGCTCCCTGATGTTTTTATGCTGCAGGGATTCATACTGTATGTGAATTTTATACCTAAGTGTATATTTATTCAAGTTATGTTTTTCATTATTTATCACAGTGTACAGATGAACTCAACTATAGTGAGTGGTTTAAAAAAAAAAAAAAAAAGTGAATTTACCAGATAGACATGAATAACATAAGTAAAAGTGGAGCACAGGAAAATAAGACTAGCCTATAAACACTTTTCCCCACCCACTTTAAACTAAGTAATGACATGAGAAAAGAAAAGAGTCTTCCACATCTGTGACTGATCAATTACTTTATCCATCTTTACCTCATCTTTTACTTTATAGAGCATCTACGGTAAACTGGTGAATGTTTCAGGATTTAGAGATATTTTCCGCAGAACATCTGTTAAGATGCCAAACTTCTTTGAAACAATGTCAAATACCCAGTTTCCACTAAATTGTGAAACTATGCTCAATAATGAGACAATTTGTTCAAACAAATACCAGTGATTATGAGAAGTCCAGATTTTTTAAAAATAGCTTTTTACTTATTGCCCACAGAAATGTATAATAAATCCATAAGTATTAGTCTTGACAAGGCAGTTGATGTTTCGTTTACAGACCTGTACTGTAGATACAGACTGAAAGCTGTGCTTCTTATATTAGTCCACATTGCAGCAAGACGTTTCTTGAATTGTATTTCATCCTCCCAATCTTAGCAGCGTGCCAGAGAGATAAACTCCTTCCTGACGTTTGCCAGGAATGCTGGGAAGTTATTGGTCTCCTGAAGCCGGCTTTCCAGGATTGACAAACACTTGAGCACGGGGTCACTCGACACAACTGTAGGAATTGAAGACTTGTTTATAGAAGCCATTTACAATGGTTGTTGCAGGATAAGACTGGTGAGATTTCATATTTTTATTATTGTCAATAAATCCCACGAAAACACCAAAACCAGCAGTGCAATATCTTTTGACTTCCCTGCTATATATCTGTGGCACTCCTATGACCATTACTTCCTGTTGAAAACATAAATGTTTAAAACAGCTGGGCAATGTAGTTTTAGGCAGATGTTATTCAAACAGTAGTAAATACTGCATTTCTTAAGGACTATTTTTAGGGGTAGATTAATACACATTTGGTGCTCTAGTTTGTATATACACAGCAGCAGGGCGGTGTAAATATGATCGACTCAAAATAAACTATAGTAGTTATTTCATGGAAATGAAGGAACACGTCAGCCAGTGCAACGGTGTGGCACATTTATACTTTTTTTTTTTAATAGTTATTGGTCAACAATGGACCTCTATGGCACAGAAGAATATGCTATAAGGCTTTGGCTACACAGCCAATACTTGTAGTAGGATCATTTCATTGCTGGTTTTGGTTTTCCTTTGGCAATTGCGACAATATAAAAAATACAGAATATTGTCAATTATCTTCATTCAACTGCACAAAATAATGCCATTACAGAATAGTTTTCTAATATACAGTACGGGTATGTAACTTACTCTGGTATGATCCGTCTTCTTTAATCCCAATTGTGACAACATAGGCGCTGTCCTGATCTGAAGGGCTGATATTCCGGAAAACAAACTGCAGCTTTTCACCTTTACAAAGACAAACACATTCTGTAAATTCTGACGTTGTTACTTTAATGGAAGAGAAAGTCAGGGCATTACCCGAGACAAGCTACAAGTATTGTAATGTGTATTAATTGCTATTAACGTTTAAAAACAACGATTGATAACAGAAACAGGACTCAAGAAATACGAAATAAGGTTTGTGTTTGACATACCTTTAACCAATTGTGTTTTGCCAGAGATTGTTCGCATCTCCATGTCCAAATGATCCTGAAAGACTGCTCTGGCTTTCTGGAGATTCCTCAGTCTGTTTTTGTTAGTTTTATATTGAGACTCGATTACTGAAAAGAAAGGAGTCAGTTACTAAAACAGCTTCATGCTACAGTCACATATTAAGTTATGTGATCTACACCACTCATTAAATGTTCAAATATAAACTTACACTCTTTTCTCTTGGCTTGCTCTTGTTTAAGTTTCTCTATCTTCTGGATGATGTCATCTTTCTGCATCTCCTTCTGCTGAATCTCAGATATCATTTCAGAAATGGCATGCTGTTTCCTTTTCAATGATGCATTTTTTTGTACCAAGTCTGGGGGAAAAATATTGCATCAGTCCAAGTACGCTTTCACATAAACAATGAAGCCTCTGAAGCAACATTACAACATTTTGTCCCAGACAAGTATGGGTCCATAGTGTGCATCAGAAAATGAGCAATTATTCAGCAGATAAAAACAGTTTTCAGCAATCTTGTTCTCACGACTGAGTGGATAGTACACATGTAAGGCAGAGATGTAATACTTTGTAGCTTAATGCATAAACTCACCTCTTTCGAATGTCTGTATTTTCTCAAACAGCATTTCATCGTCCTTACATTTCTTTAAACATGAATCTACACAAAAGGAAAAAAACTTCTTAAAGACAGCCTGATGTTTATATATATATATATATATATATATATATATATATATATATATAGTAAAAAAGACAAACTGGTCTTACTATTCAACAGGACAACAACATGAGGAAAATTAAAACCTGAAAAGAAAGACCATCCAGCTACCAGCTTTTTTTTTTTTTTTTTTTTTTTTTTTTAAATATGGCCCCAGAGGAACATTAATTATTGGAAAGACAACAACTAATGGGGAAATTATTAGAGATGGTCCGATACCGATACTGGTATCGGCTCCGATATTGCCTAAAACGCTGGTATCGGTATCGGGAAGTACTGGAGTTTATGCACCAATCCGATACCACGTAATAAAGCCCTAAAGAAAATCTACATTAAAGTAGTTTATTTATGTTCTTTTTCCGTTATAACTGACTGTCAAACTGGAGAATAAAAGAAAGTTCTACGACATTCATTGTTTGTGTTTGTTCATGTTTTACAAAGAGTTTAACCTGAGCCAGACAGCAAAGATAGAAATCATATCACATCCATACAGGGATAGTAGTATACAGTTGTTATAACATAATAAAATATATGACACACTGGTATCGGATCGGTACTCGGTATCAGCCGATACGCAAGTTCAGGTATCGGAATCGGTATCGGGAAGCAAAAAATGCTATCGGGCCATCTCTAGAAATTATATCTCAGACATACCATGTGCAGACTTCACAAACTGTCTGTGGGACTGGCACAACTCTGTAGTCATGTCAATTATCTCCCCAAATGTTTTAAGCTGTTTGTTGTGAATCTCCTCCATTGCACTGGCGAACACGTCGCTCACGTTTGGATCAGTAATGGATGTCATGATGTCCACAGTCTGCAATAAAAAACAAAAAAAACAATAGACAGCACAATGCTCATCATGAGCATGTAAAAGAGCATTATTCTCACCTTGGACAGCACTTATAAAATAAATATAAATATATTTATTTTTTTACTATAGATTTCCACTGTTAATGTCATCAGTGCATTCTTCTGATTTGTGTGTATAATGTCTGGCTGCATACTAAATTTCCTTTGGGATAATAATAAAGTTGAGGTTGTTGATGCTGAGAAACAAATAGAAAGGGGCCAGTGTTTCAACCAAAGTTCAATGCAGGCTACTGACTGTATACTAGTATTAGAAGAAGAAAAGAAAAAAGAAGACACTTTATTAATCCCCGAGAGGCTCTGTTATTATACAGATTACACACAGGCCCAAAATACACACACATGCAAACGTGACCTATATATTAACACATGCATTAAACAGCAACAGAGATGCAATGTCAACAGATCTATCTCCTTGACTGACAACTGAGCTGATGGACCATGTGATACTGTTGACAGCTCAGAATTGATCAAGAAATTAACTTTGGGATTGTTTTGTAAAAGTTTAATAAAACATTAGCAGCCTCAACTCCCACGAGAAGCTTGTTGAATTCCTTCCTACCAGGGTGGTTGGTACCACAAAATAACAGTATGACAGTGACTGAGGAAGGTTTGCGTTATTTATGGTCAGTTAAAAAGTAACAAAACAGTACGAACAACTTATGTCACTCCGTTCGAATTGAGTAACGTTAACGTACGGTACGAAGTACCGAGCTCACAAACGGGGCTACCTTGTCCCAGTAGAACATCCCAGAGTAACCGTTAAAACCTAAACAATTCGAGTGATTAGCTAACATTATCGTATCAGCCCTGGCAACATTAGCAGGTTAACGTTAGCGTTTACGTTAGCCATAACTTAGCTAGCTAGCTAACGTTACGCAGGAAACGAAACCAGCGGATTTACAACTTGATTAGCTAGCTAGTTAATCTAAATGTGGATGCAATACCGTTACTCACGTGTTTTAATGTGCATCCGTTGGTCTTTTTCGATGTAACGTTAAGTCTTGCTACTGAACCAGTCGTTATTCTTTTTTGAAATCCGCGGTCTGCATCCCGCCCACAGCGGGTTCCGGAAGTAAAAATACAATGCAATGTATCCATTGACAAATTGGAGTATAAGCCATAAAATGGTAACCGTCGATGGTAGACTTAAAACCAGCATGCCGACGTGACTAAGCGACTATATATGCTCGTATAAACGCCAAAAATCATGGGGCACCAACCTTGTTTTGAGATAAACGTCTTTTATTCGCGATGTCTTGGATAAGTACTTCATTACCCACAATCCTGAACATTCCCACAGTGATGCCTCTGATTGGTGGAACTCATGCTGATGAGGAGGGGGAGGAGGGGGAGCCTATATGGGGGGAGCCTCCTGCAAGATCCGTCACGAGGATTTACCATAGACAGTACATAGGGATTTACGCATAGACCGTATATAAGATTTTTTTCAGATTACATTATGTGCTTACATAATTGCAAAAGGGTTCTCGACTGTTGTAGAAAGAAGTGGCTGATCTTTAATGCAATATCTACATTGCCCATTATCAGCAACCATTCATCCAATGTTCTAGCCTGGATGCCAGCCGAATTTAGCCCCGTCCACAACGTCGAGGTCGGGAAGTTCGGTCTAGAGTCGCTCCGTTGAGAAGCAATTATTGAACAGGATATGTTCGGACCAATCAGATTGTCGGACAGATGATCAACAGCAGAGCCATAGAGATATAATCAACAGTAACAGAATCAATCACATCACCAAAGAACGCTTGGGTTGAATTTGTAGATTCCACCATCGCGTCGGTTACAGAAGATATCGACAGCGCATTCATTTTAAAGTCCTCAGCGGAGGAGCCTCAACAACTGCCCGAAAGCACAGTAGCGTTGGTGGAGCGAGATAGAGAGAGACTGAAGAGAGAGAGCGTTATATGGTGGAGAGAGATAGAGAGAGACTGAAGAGAGAGAGCGTTATATGGTGGAGAGACATAGAGAGAGACTGAAGAGAGGGACCGCCGGCGCTAGAACAAAGCCGTGAATCAGAGAAATAAAACGTGTTTTCGCCGATCTATCTCTAGAAATGCAACTGTAGCGAGCATGTCACTATCGCTAACGTTATCCACATTTATATTTACAAGAAACAAATGATATATCCAGCTTCAAAAAAGTCTAAAAGTCGGATGTTAGAACGAATGCATTGTGCAAAGAGTGGTTGCTATGGAGACGATACACAGTGTTGAGTTCCGTTGCTCTGATTGGTTGGAGGTCTATCCAATGAATGCAGAGGCATTTTTTTTTCTGGTTCGGTTGGAACCGTGGTTGGAACACGCCCCATAATCACAGCCCAATGGAGCGGTTTCAGACTCACATTCTGACTAGAATCTGAGTAGGACCACGTCAGGCTACCAATGTTCCAAAGGCACATTCTGTTTACTAATCTGATATCATTTTAAAAGGCTAACTGAGAAAACATTGGAGAACCCTTTTGCAATTATGTAAACACATAATGTAATCTGAAAACTGCTGCCCTGGTTAAAAAAACAACTGATCTCAACTGGTATTCTGTCTACAATGGAGTGGAATGGAAATTTCTAAGTGACTCCAATCTTTTGACCGTTAGTATATAGCCTACATATAAAATATTATTAATGACAAGTTTGTACAATGCAAGGCATTTGCAATGCAATTACAAAGACGACTGTGGTTTTAAAATGTAAAGAAAGCATGGTGATGATATATCCACTGAATATATGCCTAACTGGATGCCAGATGGACTGTGTTTTTCACTCACAGTATTATGGAAAGGCCATTTTGTTGCGTTTACTGAGAAACAATATTAATGAGGCTGAAGGGATCAAGGGGGTTACGTGGGGCACTGTCTCTTTTAGTGTGTACAATGGCTAATATGTAACAACTATAAAAGCAATGGTCTGTAAAACATCTAATGGCTACACAGTCAAGATGTAAACAGATTTTGTAACATCTCCTAAAATGCTGAGCTGGCTCGGTAACACATTATTTTATCATTTGAAAGCTCAAACTGAAGCGCTTGCAGTTGTTGCCATGGCTCCGTTGAATGATTTATGATGCCAGGTTGAGATATAAAGCTATCTTCGGTGTGAAGGGGGTTCATGGTGCTATAACTGAAGAAGCAGCTGTTGCACTCAGGCACACAGATAGGAAACCTCCGATGGATTTTGTCTACAGCAGTGGGGTGCTGGTTATACAGCACCTCCAGAAGAACTACAGGGAACACCAGGGCTTTCTCAACTTCATGTCAACTGTTGGAGACCCTCGTAATATTTTTTCTGTTTATTTCCCCCTCTGGTTTCATCTCAGTCATAATGTGGGCACCAAGATGATATGGGTGGCTGTTATTAGTGACTGGTTCAATCTTATTTTCAAATGGTAAGCCAACTCTGAGGTTAGTATTTTAAATTTCAGAGCATTTTGTGTTTTAATCCAATACTTGTGTTTTAATCCACATGTTTATCAGGTTTCTGTTTGGGCAGCGACCTTACTGGTGGGTTCAAGAAAGTCACGTCTACCACAATGACTCATTTCCACATTTGGAGCAATTTCCCATCACGTGTGAAACAGGGCCAGGTCAGCATGTATGCAGTATATTTTAGCTAATGCCATTAAAAGTAACCCTATCTAGCATTGTCAAACACTTTCTTTGATGTTTCTTTATGCAGGAAGTCCATCTGGTCACGCCATGGGCTCAGCATGTGTGTGGTATGTGATGATCACCTCTGCTCTCAACCTTACTAGGCCTTCCTCCACTGTCACTTCTGTGCATAGTTTTCAAAGGTGGGCAGTTATTTTGTATCCTACCATTACATCAGTGATTTCTTCATTACTGGTTGTGTCTAAATATTTCAATCCTTGCAGGTTTCGTCTTCTGAGATCATGTCTGTGGATGGCTTTTTGGCTCATTCAGATAAGCGTTTGCATCTCCAGGGTTTTTATTGCAACACATTTCCCACATCAGGTTATCCTCGGCCTTTCAGCTGGTGAGTTTCTTCTTTCTGTCACAGATTCCTTGAGCTAATACTATGTTACATATACCACAGCGTTATAATTAATAATTCTGTTTTTTTCTGCAATGTGTAGGTATGCTGGTTGCCGCGGCATTTGATCACATCCCCTTAGTCTACAATGCAAGCTTGAAAGTGTACCTCCAGACCAACATTCTTCTTTTCTCTTTAGCCATTTGCTTCTATCTGATCCTCAAATTGACAGACAGTGATCCTTTGTGGTCAGTTACTAAAGCCAAGAAGTGGTGTGCTAACCCAGATTGGATCCATCTTGACACCACACCCTTTGCTGGTCTGGTGAGAAACCTGGGAGTGCTGTTTGGTCTCGGCCTGTCAGTGAACTCTCAGATGTTCATACACAGCTGTAAGGGGAAGAACAGCTACAAAACCAGATTCAAACTCATGTGTGTGACAGCATCTCTCACATTCCTGCAACTGTATGACTTTATCAAAATGTTCTCTCACACTGAGGTTCTGTTTTACATTTTATCATTTTGTAAGAGCGCTTCTGTTCCTTTTGGTGTGGTTGCTGTTGTTCCTTACTGTGTTCATTTGTTAATTGGAGACGAGAACAGGAAGTTAGCTTAGATTATGGAGGGAACTGTGAAGTTTTGTAACATTGTTCTCATCACTTTAATTAGCATTAAAGAAAATGTTTTAGGTGAATACACACCACCTGTCAGTTATTCACAGTTATTGTCACAAAAGCACTGAAACAGCAATATATGTTGGGTTAGAATAGTAAATGGGTTTTTATGTTGTATAACTTCATGTGATGAACATAAAACTATAACATCTGTAGCATATCTGATTTTTTTTTTGTACACAATCTACTGTATGAGTGTACATATTAAGCATTAATAACATATGAAAGATTGTTGTAAATAAAACTTTTAGGATTTTTATCAATTTGGAATTCATAGTTTTCTTATTAAATAGTTTTTTAAAGAGTTATATTGCATCACTTTTATTTTGGAGATGCTTTCACCAAAGCAACTTACTTTTTCCTACCAATACACACTGGGTGCATAGAGTTCAGTGTCTTGCTCAAGGGCATTTTAGATTTAAATAAATAAATATGTTTAAATTATTTATTTTACTCTTGGCCTGAAACAAAGTCATATACCTCACCTTTAGCATAGCTTTCTGAGACACAATTTTGATTTCTTCTATGTCAGGCTGCATTAACAATCAATGCTTAATTTCCCCATCAGTCCAGCATATCAGTGAAAAAACACTAAATTAAGATATGTTATATGTATAATTCTATCAGACATATGCATTGTGGCTCAGTTGAAAAAAAATAAGTGATTATATTATGTCAGAGATAAGTGAGGGTTTCTCAACATTTAGGTTATGCTGCAATATGAAAACAAAAACCTAAAAATGAATGTAGGCTACGTATTGATTAAACAGGGCTCGCTTAGTTTTTTCAGGCAACTTCAGAAATTGATCAGCCAAAATGTAATGAGGTGGAACAGAGTCTCTGATGTAATTAGATTAGGCAGATTAGTTCAACTTCTCCCACCGCCTGTGGTTGCTTAGCATCCTGTGGCACCTGAGGCCTGGTAAATGATGTAACTGTCCTAAGACACACACACATGCTATTACAAAAGGTATTTTGGTAAAAAGAAAACTGTCAGGATTGTATTAGTTGCCACTGCTAAAAGAATACTACTGGGATTTCCCAAGACAAATGCAAGGATGACACTAGACCTAAAGCATTCCTTTGCAAGTGACACAGTATAGTTTGATATTTTTGAATGAATAACATGAAGAATAATTCAAAACATTAATTACAGTCCAACAATACAAACATTGCCAGATGCATGTAAAAATCTTTACCCCTTCATTTATAAAAATAACTTCTCGTAAACAAATAAATATAAAACCAGACATATACAACCAAATAAACCACATGATTACTACAAATGGATTCTTCAAACCAAAAGCTGAGAAACATGTATATTCTATGCCAAATGAAAAACATATACCCATGGTTTATGTGCAATCTCTGAGAACATTGCATGAAAAGAATAGACCTATAAATGATGGTCATCGTATGCTCATTTTAAGTGCCCGCAGGCGTCTAGCTGATAGGAGCGCCTGTTGTGACCAGTTTATAATAGGCACCCCTCTTGGCCATGAGTTTATCATGTGTGTCTTGCTCTATGACCGCTCCATTAGACATCACTGCTATGATGTCAGCAGTCTGGATAGTAGACAGCCGGTGAGCGATGACGATGCAGGTTCGTCCTTTTCTTGCCTCATCCAGAGCAGACTGTACACTCTGCAGGGAAACAGAACTTTGTCAGGAACCCTCATGTAAGTATGTGGAAATTGATATCATACAATATACTTATACAAATATGTATATGCTGTTTGATGGTGAGAATTTTTTTTACTTGTTCACTCTCTGTGTCCAGGGCAGAGGTAGCTTCATCTAGTAGCAGGACCTTGGGGTTTCTGACGATGGCCCGGGCAATGGCGATGCGTTGTTTTTGTCCTCTTGACAGCTGGGAGCCCTGGGCACCAACCTGAGTCTCATATTTCTTAAAATGTGTAAATGTTTTGAGAGAAGTGGAGAAAGCAAAAGTTCTCATGGTCAGCAATGCTGTAAATCTGTACCACCACAACAAAATGCTTTCTATTATATTAACTTCTTAACATCTGATATACATTTGCATATGTATACACACACACACACACACACACACACATATATATATATATATATATGTGTGTGTGTGTATGTATGTTTAACTGGTTGAAAGGCATGCACTTAATATAGATACACAAATATCAACAATATCACATATAAAATGAAACTAACTTTGGACAGCACGGTGGCCCAGTGGTTAGTGCTGTGGCCTCACAGCAAGAAGGTTCTGGGTTCAAATCCAGGCCTTTCTGTGTGGAGTTTGCATGTTCTCCCCGTGTCTGTGTGGGTTTTCTCTGGGTTCTCCGGTTTCCCCCACCACTATGTTCCCCCCCCCTAACTAGCTGATGTGTGGTGAGTGTTCTGGTGCCTGGGGTCGTAAGGCGTTGTATGGCTGCCGTGCATCACCCAGGTGGGTGCTACACATTAGTGGTGCTAGTGAGCAGTCCCCACCCCCCCTCCCCCCAAATGCGCTTTGAGTGTCTATGATAAAGCGCTATATAAATGTAATTAATAATAAAACTGTTTGGTATTAAAAACAAATCTACACAATATAGCTGACAGTGATTAATATCACAGTCAAATTAGCTTCCAACAAAGCTACAATACTTGAATTGTGTTTTTGTTAACAGTAAAAGAGTGGCTTACAGTACCAGACTAATAACCAGGATTTGCAATGGCAAATGGTATGTGTAAAGTTGTATCTTTAGGGTGTTTATACTCACATCTGGTAGCGTCATCACAAAGTCATGTAGGTAGGCTTTCTTTGCGGCCTCAAAAATCTCTTCCATGCTGACACTACATGTGTTATCTCCGTACTGAATATTCTCCGCTATGCTGCAGTCGAACAAAACCGGCTCCTGGGACACTATGCCAATCTGAGATCTTAAGAAGGGCACATTGACTGTACAAGATGGGCGGCCATCAATCAACTGAAAATAAATGATAGCATAATCAAGACGTTGGAATAGATTACATTTATTTTGTGATTGGTAAAATGAATGTCTGAAACAGTGTACATACCACTTTCCCTTCATCAGGATCATAGAACCTTTCCAACAGTTGAACACTGGTGCTTTTCCCACAACCGCTTCTCCCAACAAACGCTAAAGTCTGACCAGGCTTCACAGACACAACCAGGCCGTTCAACACTTGGACATCTGGCCGGGTTGGATAGGTGAAGTTGCAATTGAGGAACTCTATTTCACCTCTGAAGTTATCCTTAAAATGAATAACTGGGTTTAATCATGTGAATGTAACATTGTGACAAAATGACATCCCATGTATGATTCTGTTTTATTTACTGAATTCACCAACCCATTTCTCTCCATCTGCATGGCTTATGCTGATTTTAGGAATTCGGTCCAATAGTTTGAAAAGCCGAGCAGCAGCAGTTTTGGCTTTGGCATAATCTGGAGTGAAGGAGGACGCTTTGCCTAGTGCTGTCCCACTGATTACTACAGCTGTAATCACTCTGGAGAAACACCATAAGAGCATTTGATGTTAATGTTTGGTAATCACATCACAAAACACAAAATAGATATAGGATCTGAAAAAGACATATTTTCCATTGAAAGAAATAATTTTACCAACCTGAAAACAAACATGTACTGTAACCCCTCAGAGCTAACCAGGTAGCCTCCATATCTAAAAGAAGCAGCATACGCCATGAAGATGACACACTGGGAAAACCCGAAACAAAGCCCATAGATGATAGCTTTCTTCTTGGCAGATTTATATGGAAGCTCGAGTTTCTGCTCATATGATTCAACAAATGAGCTCTCTTTGGCCAAGCCGGCAATCGTCCTGATGTTGGCAAGAGCCTCACTGGAAACCTGCAGGAGAAAGTTTAGATCTTACACTATAGCCTTTGGTTTCTCAGGGAAATGTATAGATATCAATGCACCTTAATGGCAAATGTTCTTTGGAGCTTACCCAACCTGCTGCTTCCATGGCTTTTTTATCTTGATTTGCAAAACCTGTCAGCATTTTGGCTTGGAACACCCCAGACAGCCCGATGAGCGGCAGGAAGCACATTATTACTAAAGTTAACTTCCAACTGAAGTAAAAAGCAATGATAAAAGAAGCTCCAATGCTGGTCAACGAGTTCACAATCATGCCGATCTGACATCCTGTTGCCTGCAGAAGCCATACCAGCCACATGTTGTCATTACAATACCAAACCTATGCTTGTTTGTGTTATAAATAATGTGAAATATGGATACAGGTCTGTAAATCTGTAACGTACCCCCTGCACCATGGATGCATCAGTTGCCAGTCTGGTGGTCAGAGCTCCAGGACTGTTTCTGGGGTCATCAAACCAGCCAATCTCCTGCCTCAACATGGCCTGGAAGCCCACTTTCCTTAAACGGCGGGTCAGCAGCTCTCCAGACTTGGCAAAAGCATATCCCTAAAACATTAAATCAGAGTTAGTCTACATGTAAATCCTAGATTACTCAGTTCTGCTAGTTTTCTATATCAAATTGACAATGTGATGTGTACTATACTGTATAGTCTGATGCAAACCTGTAAAAAGTGGGAAAAGAAACTAATCACAGCCACAATGCAAAACAGAATACATATCCCGTTGATTTGTTTCCTCTGGTCGTTCAAGTCACCGATGGCAAATGTCTGCAAATACAAAGATCATGTAAGTCGTTTACACTTCAGCAAACTACTTCAGCTTGTAAAACATAACATAGGCATTTAGAGTATGGGAAAAACACAATCCTCACCCCAAGAATTTGGCTGAACAGGACAGCATAGATGGGGTTGACAGAGCCATTGACAGCAGCTCCCAGTGAGCCAATCAGCATGTAGGGCCATTCTGGTTGGTTGTACTTAAGGATACGTGCTACTGGAGCAGGCTCTACATGTTTGTCTGCATCATCCTCACATTTCTGTTAAAGAATACACATTGGATCTATTCATTTCCACACGACATTGATAAAGTAAATGTATACCACAGCATGAAAGAGAACCTCAGTACATTTGTGAACTCATTGTCCGAAAGGGTCTTGAGGTCGTCTGATAATGTGTCATTTGACAATTTACTCTGAGATCGCAGTCGAACAGAGTCCCTATAGGAGTAATGTTGAGAACAAAAAATCAGAATATTTAATTTTGTTTAATAATTTCTTTATTATTATTTAATTATTTTATAGTTTTTTATCTGATATGATCTTTCTGAATTTTTACTTTACCTTTTACTGGATGTGCGGCTCCTCACTTTTAGATTAAAGTCTTCTTCGAGAGCTTCGCTGATCGCGTCTGGCAGGAAAAAAACCCAAATCAAAACAGCATTTATCCAAGTATTAAAGCTTCCGTTGCTCTTTAGCAAACACAGGAAAGACCTTCAAACACTAGGATTGCCAACTGACTCCTGTGCTTTGAAATGTGCCGTTTCAATCAATCAGATTGGACCCACCAACTGCTTGTGATACTGGGAGGTATTTGTGGGGACAGCGTGACAAGGTGTTAAAGGTCCCTGCCTGTGTACATACAACATGGATTATAATACTAGTTTTGTTTTATACATATTTTCCCTTCTTATCATCATCCTTCCAAAATAGGTCGGACAGATTAAGGCCATGCTTACAAGCCTGTACAGCATCACAAGCAAACCACACAGCAACCAACATCACCTCTGACTGTGTCTGACAAGATGGTAGCTTACTGGCCATCCTTATTGGCTGGACCAGTACTGTACTCTCCACAGGCAAGCCAACATGGTCTATTAGTAGGAACAAGTGTGTGCAATGGAACATTAATGTTAAAAATGTTTAAGGATGTGAAATGCACTCTACATTGGAGCTGAAACAATTAACTGATTTATTGATTAGTTTCTCAACAGAAAAATAATTGGCAACAATGTTGATAATCAACTATACTATAAGTCATTATACTAGCAAAAATAAGTAAAATAATATTAAATATCACACAAAATTTACTTTTCTCTTTTGTAAACTGAACATTTTTGAGTTTTGGACTGTTGGTTGGACAAAACAAGCCATTTGAAGAAGTCACCATGGATTCTGAGAAACTGTGATGGACATTTTTTACTTTTTCTGGCATTTTATACACAGAAATACCAAAAAATAATAATCGGCAGATCAATCTATAATGACTATTAACTGCAGCCCTAGTTTAATGATTTGAGCCCTAAATAAATTTTACCTTTAGTTGTGTTGGATTTGCCTTGGTTCTGCAGGGTGACCAAGGTGAAGTAGACACCTTGCCTTTCTATGAGCTCACTGTGTGTTCCCTTCTCCACAGCCTGTCCATGCTCAAAACCAATAATGGCATCTGCATTTCTAATTGTGGAAAGACGGTGGGCTATAGAAATTGTTGTCCGGCCCATGCGCATCTGCACACAGTTATTAGGGTCATTCCACAAAGCATGATGTGTGGCTGAAGTTAATGGTCAAAGTGCACTCAATTATGTAGTCTATGGACAGAGAGTGGCTCACCTTATCCAGTGCCTCCTGGACAACAGCCTCACTCTCATTGTCTAAGGCAGATGTGGCCATATCCAGCAGCAGGATCCTGGGGTTTCGGATCAGAGCTCGAGCAATAGCAATCCTTTGCTTCTGTCCTCCACTCATCTGTCCTCCACCTTCTCCCACCAGAGTATCAAATTTCTAGTGGAGAAGTAGTAAACATGTTAATTTTAGGCTGCACAAATTTACATTTTTGACTATGAAACTGTATGCACTGTAATTCATCTGTATTTATCTTGTAATGTACCTGTGGCAGATTTGTGATAAAATTATAGGCATTGGCCTCTTTTGTCGCTTGAATGATGTCTTCCATGGTTACTCCAGGACGACCAAATCGGATGTTTTCTGCAATGGTTGTAGCAAACAGCACTGGTTCCTGCTCTACAATACCAATGAGAGATCTGAGCCACTGGATGTTTAAGGTACGAATGTCATGGCCGTCCAAAGACACCTGAGAACGAGAATTTTATTTGTAACATTACACTGAAGCCTTCAAACACTCCACTGATGTCCGGTGTGTCTGTGCAGGTGCTTGCTGATTGTTACCATTCCTTCCTTTGGGTCATAAAACCTTTGGAAGAGCTGGATTGTGGTGCTCTTTCCAGATCCGCTTGGTCCCACAAAAGCAGTGGTTTCTCCTGCCTTGATCTGCATGCTCAGATCATTTAAAATCTGAAAACATAATTGGCTCTTTATGAGTTCATTTTTGATAAGTGAGAAATGGACATAAAGAAATGCTTGTTGACGAAATGTACCTTAACTTCAGGCCGGGACGGGTAGAAGAAAGTGACATTATGGAACTCAATGTCACCTTTTACTTTATCTAATTTGTGACCTTTTTCTGAGAAACAATCGATTTCTGGTTCCTGTACACATAAGAACACAGAACTTCATTTTACGGTGAAGGTTCTTCTTCTTTAAATGTACCGTTTCAAATCTGTATTGTATCTGCAATAAAGTCTTAAGTAGCATCCTGATTTTACCCGGTCAATTGTGTCAAAGATGATTTTTGCCGCAGCACGACCAGAAGCGAAGGCCTCTAAGCATGGGGAGGCCTGGCCCAGGTGCATAGCTGCCATGAGTACTCCAAAGAATACCTTAAAAACAAAACACAGCCGCCACATGGTGAAACAAACGCCACTGTCTTTCAAATACTTATTTTATGTTATATAGAGTATCAGATATTTATTGCTTTTATCTTTCCATACCTGAATAAGAGTACCGGGAGACAGCTCCTTGGTGTCGATGACCAATTTAGACCCATACCAAAAGGCCAAAGCGAAACAAAAGAAAATGATGCACCACAGGTATCCTTGAAAAAGGCCTACGATCGTGCCCTTTTTCACACCCCAGTTCTGAGCTTCTGCGAGGTTTCTGTCATATCTGTACAAATTTCAGTTTCATTTCAAGTCATGGAGTAGTGGCTTATCATCATCAATCGCGATGCAGAACAACTTCTTGTGATCTGACAAAATGACAAAATACCTTTCAGCTTCTTTTTCCTCCCCACCAAATGCTGCTACTGTCCTGATGGATGACAGAACCTCGTCAGCCACTGCCCCTGCCTTTGCATAGGACTTAAGCTCTCGTCCTGTCAGCCTGGCCACAGCCTTCAGTAACAGTAAAGAAAATCACACATAAACATTAGCAAACATATTTAAACGTTGTGACATATGATACCACATACAGTAGCTATGTACTCCTATCCAGCAGTAAGAAATCCTTCTACTAACTTTACCATGGCCATAAGTCCAGCAGCTATGCCAATCAGCGGGCTCACTGCTATGACCACCAATGTCAGCTTCCATCCGCCAATGAATCCAACCATGAAGCCAAACACAAACGTAGAGATCCTCTCAATGAAGATAGACACCTGGTCAGCGATGGCATTGTTGATCTTGTTGATGTCACTGTCAAGGAACAGAAACATTATTCTGTGTAAAACATTCTCACAGCTATACACTGATAACAGCCTGACCTGCAGATAAACAGGTCCAACTCACTCTGTCATCCTTGTGTTGAGTTCACCAACAGAGTTGCAGTCAAACCATCCAATCTCCATTTGCATTACTTTTCTGAAATAAGTCTTTCTCATTCTATCAATTTGTCTTGCGGCCGCAGACACCCAGAAGGCAATCTACAGTAATCAGAATTGCACAAAAGTATTTATTTCAGTACATATGATGTGCTAAAACTTCATAACAAGCCATAATTACTCAAGAGGGTTTTAAATTAAAGCTGAATATGGCAAGCAGAAATACTTACTGTACCTGAAAATAACTAACAAACAGAACTCCTATTCCAATTCCAACATAGTAATATGCAAACATGGTCATCTGTGCTTCAATGTCCACCCTGCAGAGAGAATTTAATGAGTAGCAGCAGCTCTTATCTGTAACAGTAATCACATAAGCCGTTAACTATACACTTACCCACAGTACACAGTGCTGTTTTCAGCTGTTTCATATATGGAGCCATTTTTCCAGTAGATGGTGTTGTTGTTGCATTCCTTGTTTATGTCTTTCAGTTCTTGGACCTCAAGCTCATACGCCACAAACGTGTTTGTCATCTGGCCGTACACCAGAAGCATGAGAGGTGAAGCTGCACCATGTATGAGGGCACACAAACCCCCCACTACCATCATCACGGTGTCTTTGCAAGTGGCAAATCGAAACTGAAAAAAGGAATTTGTGGATTTTTTTTTATTATTTCAACAATGTAGTTGTGAGAATTTGCTCCCCATTTTTATTTGTATGTTTTAATGATCAAATCAGAGATAGTGAAAGTACAGTGGTGTGGAGAATTGTACAATCAAAATTCTACTTAGATAAAAGTACATGATATTATAATATTTTATAATTTTTTAACATGTTTTTATGTAAAATCTTAATCTAAAAAATAACTTGTAACTAAGGCTATCTAATAAATGGAGTGGATTAAAAAGTAAAGTGAAATAAAAATACTCAAGTAAAGTACTTGAGTACAGTATTTGAGTAAATATATCTTCATCTTAAGCAACACCTTTTCAGATTACAATTTTTTATGAATAAACTTAAATTAAAAAGGCGATCTCTGAGCAATTCTACTGTAGCAGTGAACAAGATTTTATTTACTCTCCCCATTTTGGATGAAACCTAGCTCTTGCTCCAACATGGTTTGAATGCACTTATTGTAAGTCACTTTGGACAAAAGCATCTTCCGTATGAATGTGAACTAATGAGTTACTTTCCATCACTGTTCATGAACAATGTGAGCAAAGACAGAATATTTACCAGCTCAAAGTATCCAACACTGGGAATCTTATTTTTTTTCTTCTCATCTCTGTAACACATGAACATTAACATTAACAACAATTAAAGTAAATCCCAGGAATATTTTGCAAACATATTGTGGTCTGAAACATACAGTAGTATATTATGAGAGATACATTATTACAAACTTACCCATTTTCAATGTCTGCTAAAAAAAAAAGAAAAAAGGAGAAATGAAATGTAGGTACCCCATTATTACTTTTTATACAAAACACCATTATTGTTTGTTTTTGTTTTTGCAATAAAAGTGGATCACGCACCTCTTTTATCGACACCTGGTGCTGTAAATGTGATCGATTTCTTCATGTCTGCTGCCCTGACTCAGGCAGGTGTGTCCTCACTAGGTAACTGTAATAAGAAAATACAAGCTTTACTGTCTATAATAGAAAAGCACTATTTGTATGCATAAGTGTCATTTTATAAACTGATTATTTGTGTGTTAATGTTAACCTAAGTGACCTGTTGTCCCAGTATGTTTCTACAATGTGCTTAGCAAGCAGAAAGCAGCATCTCTGAGGACGGAGCTTGGTGTACCCAAAGTATTAAATGTATCAGCACAGCTGAAGAAATTATGAGTTACAATCAACCAACAGGATGGCCAACAGGGCCACCACAGTAACTGAGGATACAAAATAATCTTGTAATTTGGATGTTAATCAATGGGATCCATGGTCCAGTGGGTTTCAAGAGAACCACGTTTTCAGATTAATTTCAGTCCACGTATGTGTCTACAAAGTTTAAGAAAAACTTCCATTGTTCCCAAAACAAATTGGAATATTAGAATAAGTTAATGTTATCTAATGGTTAAGTCACAGTTGCCATCCACTGTGTATTGTGTGTAGTAAAAATACTACAGCAACACACTGCTTTTAGAATCTTACTATATGCATGTCAACACAAACATTATTAAATTACTAAATTATTAAATACATAGATTCTGACAAGAACAGCAATTATTACAGGGGGATCCTTGTTAAGCATGAACTTTACAGTGGAAGAAAAGAAAATGTACTGTACCTGGACTTCTCGCTGAATGTCTTCTTTCTTCAGAAATCCAGCAGCACCACTGAGGCTCATCAGAGTAAATTCCTATCTTAACTTAGAGTCTAGACTCTAGAATCTAGTCTTATTTTCAGGTAACCTATGATTCTCCTTTCCTATTATCTATACCTCCCTTAGACTGATAAGAGTTGTGTCAACATTATGACCCTTCACTCAATCACTAAACCAAGTTAATGTTCATTGACTGCTATTAGTTATACCTTCTATGGTAATACCACTGTATCTTTGAAAACAAAGATTTACTTGTTATCATAAGTGATAACAAGTGATTGTAAAATGGGTTCAATGAACGTAAGGCCATTAGTTATTGTCAGGTGCTGTCTTAATACACACATAATCCAAATAAAATGTCATAAATAAGGAAATGTTGGTACCTACCTGTCATTAAAATTCATCAGAATGAAACTTTAATTAATTACAAATTTTACATTTTCACAAGGCTAAATAACCAAACCGTGTGAATGGAAAGAAATACCCCAGCACATTTTCAAATCTTTGGTAACACAAGTTTAAGGGGTTAATCATTAATGTCAACAATTTCATAAACATACTGTAGGCTAATACATTTTGTTTTTCATTAAAATGTCATCCATTTGTCTTGTTCCATAACTTTCTAACTGCAGTGTGGAGTTTACTTATTTCACAGTTAAGTACGCTATTAGTACATATAGCATGATATATGTATGGATGTTCTGATGTAAACTATGGCTAAAGTTTTGATGACAATTATTGTAAATTGTAGGTTACACCTTAGTGTATGTGGGAGTTTGATTGCAACAGACTGGACAAGATTCACATGTACGCTTTTACTGTTTGTACTGTAATTTGTTGACAGATCATGTCATTGTGATACAGAAAGAAAAAAGACAGCACTGCATAGCACAAAGAAAAGAAAAAAGTGAACATAGGACAATCTCCTTAGGGAAAAATGTACATGCAGTGCTGTATGAATTACAGTGCAGTCTTCCTTATTTTCTCTGGCTGTTGACCCCGTCCAATTCCTTGTCCTTCCATTGTCAGACACTGTAATATTGTGTTGTGTTCCGGCTATATATATACTTGCCAGTTGATGGTTCATGAGATGTACCTTCGTTAGAGAAAGTCAAGATTTAGCTGGAAGCAATTTACCAATTCAGGACAGATTTAGAAAAAAAATCTAATAGAAATGTATAGAAATATGCTTGACATATGACAACTTGTTCAACCATTCTGCATGTAAAGACTTATGCTGTGAACTAATGCCTAAATGTTGTGGGGGGGGTGAGACTATTCAACAGAGACCTAGGTATAATGTAGGAAACAGCAGAGAATTGTACATAATCATTTGCATTGATGTACCAAAGCATTTGCAACTTGTGACACAAATGTGACACAATGATGTGAAGATTGAACAGGTAGTTTTGAAAATTTCAATTCTGATCTGAGAAATGTACCAAAGCGACTGAGAAAAACTGTAATCAAGCGGATGTTAGCTGGGTTAATGCCCACTAGGACAAGAAGTAGAGGGCCTGCGTTTGGAATTTGCTCCTTCTTTACAACCGGTTATTATTCAAAACAAAGGTGATTAATAATAACACAGGAAGGCGGGGACTCAGAGGCACACTGTGATTTAAACTGACTTTCTGATTTTCTCATTCAGAGGTGACAGTTGTCTGTCATGGAGAAGCCTGCACTAACAACTGTATGCAAATGTACAGTAGGTGGCCAACATTGGTATAGTATATTAAATAATTTACACTATTATATGAGTGTACTTAGTTTAGGTATGTTGCATTAAAGAAGTTTGTTAATTTTGGTAGTACACTATTTTGTCGTCTTGCAAAGAGTAAGTCAGTTGATAATTAGCTTTGCTAAGTACAAAGACTGGAAACATGATGTAATTTAGATAGATAGATAGATAGATAGATAGATAGATAGATAGATAGATAGATAGATAGATAGATAGATAGATACTTTATGAAGCCTGATGGCTGTGAAGCATATAAAGGACTGCCTTTCTTGGCATTTAGTGTTTCAGTTTACTTTTTAACTCTGTGTTTGACCCTTTCTGTTGGTAAAAGGTTATCATACAGCATTAAAGGGTACCCCGAGAGACATTAGTGTCAAAGTATTTTATTTAATGTGCCACTTGCTGTAATATAGTGCCTGAGTATGATCGTATTAATTTTTTGATTTAATGAGGGAGAAAGAGTATATGTAATTTAAAGAACGTTTAACGAGGTAGTTGAACTTTATTGTGGTAAAAAAACATATTATGAGAGACAATGGGACCCTAACCTTAACTCACAGAGAGAGTAATTGCTGGACCTACTTCTCCCATACATTGTGTATCGCTGCGACATTGTCACAAAGTGTATGACACGGGAGAAAACATTGAATGTCTTATATTGCTCTTGCTGTTGCTTACCTTTTGACTTGGACACTGACAAAATGTGCAACCCACTGTAGGCTTGCAAGTGGGTCTCATCCAAGTCTTTCCAAATGTTCCAATACAGTTCAAGTAGGGAGAGGGACCATGATAACTTTCCATTTTTGGAAGGGTAACGTGTCCTCTGGAGGCTAAGAGAGAAAAGAATCTGTTGGTGGTTGATAGACGACAGTAGGGTCAACCCCAATAGTCTCATTCTCATCAGAGGAGGTTGGCTCATAGTCATGATCCTCCTTAACATTCCTTACTCTCAGACACATTCTCCTCTATGTCACTTTCCCTGTCAAAGAGCTGTGACAAAAGCTCATTGGCAAAAAAAAAACTTTGCTTAGAGGTAATTTTCAATGGAGAGTGTATAAAGAGAGAGTCCACAGAGCATCAAGAGAAATTGTTTGAAAAGGCTGCAGTAGGCTACAAACTTTTATGTTTGTCCCTCCCCTGGGACCTTAAACATTGACTGGGGTCAAATTGACCATGATACATTGTGTATCAATGCGAGTTTGTCACAAAATATATGACACAACACTGAATGTCTTATATGTCTTTTAAAGACCTTAAACATTGATTGTGGTAAAATTGACCCCAAGGATAACAGGAGGGTTAAATGAGGATTAGAAATATATTGAGCAAAACACTAACATAATATTGCATGGAAATATGGAAAATGTATGCTCTATCTCTCTTTCTTTCTATCTATCTATCTATCTATCTATCTATCTATCTATCTGATATGATCATATAGTCTCCAGCAGATGGCGATTTTCACACGTAATTTTCGTGAAAAGTGGGCGGATGAGGCGAATTTGCGTTTCTTACGATGGCGAAGGCATGTCCCGCCCTCTCTGCGTTACACTGCCTCTAATTGGCTACGAAGGCAACGTACTAGCCAATCAGAGGCAGATTAGGGCGGGTCATGCCGTCTCTAGGGAAAGCTAGATGCACAGAGGATACCTGAGTTCCCCGGAAGTTACCTTCAAATAAATGAAGTAGTAAAAGAAATCTTCACTATCTGTGTCTCTCCTGAAGATTCACGTCCTGCTGTCCTGCCATGCAACACTTAATGTATTCACTCTCCGCACGTAAGTTTTTTTTATTTTCACTCTTTCTCAGTCGCTTTGGTAAATTTCTCGAATCAATCTTAACATTTGCAAACCAGTAAGTCGATTTCTCAAAACAATGATTACAAACAGCACCACACAATGGATGACCTGCAAAAGCCTGTATAACTTGCTCAGAATCTTTAGTCCATTCCTCAAAAGTAAATCTTTATGTCGATAAACATGTCGGTGCCATCAGAATGTCAAGTCCTTGTGTCATTGTTCACAAAGAAGATGCTGTTTTGTCAAAACTTTTTCTGTATGGAGTTCATACATTTCAACAGTAGATAATCACACGTACCTTTATGTGAGATTAGGATTGAGATTGGACAGGATTCACATTTATGCTTTTTATTTTTGGTTTATCAACAAATTACAGTGTCCTTGCGATTCAGAAAGAAAAACACAAAACTATGTTGTGCTCTGTTTGGATAATGCTTGTCAATTGAAGGTTTATTTGGAGCACCTCCAAGCTATTTAACATAGAGGATGATCTGGTAGATCATTGGTTGATCTAGTGTTTCACACAATCCCCTTCATTAATGGAAGTCAAGATTCACCTGACAGCAATTTATCAAATTCACAACAACAATCTATAAGAACAATTGGAATGTATTGTATGGAAAACTTGCTTGACCGATTATGAAAATGAGTTCAACCATTTTGCATTTAAAGACCTATTCAATGAATTTATGCCTGTGATGTTGGGGAGGTAAGACAATTCAACAGACATCCAGTATATTATATTATGAGCAACATGACATGAGCAATTGATCATGTAAAATCAGCAGACCGTTGTACATGATCAATTTATTATTATTATTATTATTATTATTATTATTATTATTATTAATAAACACACTTATTTACAAAACACAATTTACAAAATCTTGTACATTTATCAATTGCATGTATGTACAAAAGCAATTGCAATTTGACCAAAACAATGATAAATTGCTTTTATCTTGTGCACAAGTGACTAGATCATGTGAAGGTTGAACAAGCAGTTTTGAGTGTTTAATTGTGATCTGAGAAATGTATCAAAGCGACTGAGAAAACCTGTAAGAGATGTTCATCTAGTTACACCTGAAGCTAGAATCAGTCCTCTGAATCTCACTCCACATGGTGAAATGTTGTCATCTAGCTTTTTCACTTTTCGCTTTTCAATTTTAGCATTTTTGGTAATTTTTCAGGCAAAAATATGCTACCAAACTTCACATGTTCCAGCTCATAAACAGTGAGGATTCGCTGCTTCTCTTTGTATTATGATAGTAAACTGAAGATCTCTGAGTTTTGGACTGTCTGTCGGGGGGAAAAAACTAAATTTTAAGTGGAATTGTTTTACTGTTTGACATTTTATGCATCAAATTCTCCATTTAATTGAGGAAATAATCGACTCGTTAATTGCAGCCCTCATGTCAGTAGATTATATTCAATATTCAGTCTCAGTTGAACTGGCTAATTTGTAAAGTATTTCCACTGCCTTTTACATTCATTAATTTCGGCCTGTATGTGTTTATTATTTTAGAGCTTTAGAGTAAATTACTTGGCAACCATTTTGTTTATAGATTAATAATTTAAGATTTGTTGAGTATGTAAATCTCTGTTGGTTTTTTTCTGGTCTTCTGTGATAGAGAAATTTATGTTTTGGACTGAAAAGAAGCAATTTAAAGATGTCAGCCTGGGCCCTGGGAAAATGTAATTGCCACAATTTCTTAAGCTTACTGCATCATTATAAAAAAAAGAACTAGATTTATTGTTAGGCTTGTAAAGTATCCCATTGATAAAGTGCAGTGCAGACAAAGGACTCATCATCACACAAAAATGTGCCTCCATGTTGAATAACGCACATAGCTAGTCATACCTGAAGGCGTGTCCTCCACCCACAGAAAGATACAGGTTTTGCCACATCTCAGTTTCATGTTTAAAGGTCCCATAACATGGTGCTCTTTGAATGCTTTTATATAGAACTTAGCGGTCCCCTAATACTGTATCTGAAGTCTCTTTCCCGAAATTCAGCCTTGGTGCAGAATTACAGCCACTAGAGTCAGTCCCACAATGAGCTTTCCTTAGTATGTGCCATTTCTGTGTCTTTAGCTATTGAGGAGGAGAGGGGGGTGGGGACATCTTGCTCCTTATGACCTCATAAGGAGCAAGATTCCAGATCGGCCCATCTGAGCTTTCATTTTCTCAAAGGGAGAGCAGGATACCCAGGGCTCAGTTTACACCTATCACCATTTCTAGCCACTGGGCAGGCTGGGGGAACGCATATTATTTTAAAAAAAACTCATAAAGTGAAATTTTCATGCCATGGGACCTTTTTTTTTAAAATTTCCTCAGCAGAATTTAGTGTTAAATGAAGTTTAAAATGTCATTAGTTTGAAAAAGTCCAGGGTTGCAAATGTAGTGCTTGCTTTACATTGGGAGGTACTGCAAAAATTAAAAAAAAACTCAGACGATATGATAAAATAAGATTGAAAGTTCATTCTTGACTTCGGAAACAGTAGGTGACGTCGTAATATTACCAGCTCTTTTGGAGCTTTTGGTCATATCACACTATCTTTTTCAGCTGATGTAAAATTGTCATTCAATTTGAAGATCTTTACATTTCTGACATTTACATCTGACTGCTTTGAAGACTTCTCATCCATGTTGTTTTAAAGGCATACTATGTAACTTTTCCACCTGTCTACCACCTGTCTGCTGCGCTCTTACGTTTTCTGCCATTTCTTCGATGCGTCGTTTAACACTGACATGGGAATGTCTTTTATTCTTGATTTTATTATCCCTTTGTCAAACAAAACCTCTGAGCTACAGATGAAAGCCAGCCTTTATATATATTCTCCATCAGTGAATGGCTTTCCCCGTTTTGCAATGTAATTAGCAATGTGATGGCTTGCTTTGGTAGCATGATTTCTGGCCGTGGCAAAGACTTTGAATGTGTTAGCTTGCTTCCCATGCCTGGACATGGCACGTTTTGATAGATTCAGCCTTGTCTGCCGCATCCTTGAAAGTTTGGTGTCAAAATGGCGTTTAACACTCGATGTTTGGCAAACAACATTTTCAAGACAAAGTGCACACAGCACCAATATGGTCAAAACCCCACTCTTCTGTCCATGAGGGCTGGAATGCCTGAACATTAACTTTAGCTTTCTTAGCTAGCGGGCTTGCGATTGCCGACATACAGCTACCAGAGCCCGTCTACGGTCTTATGGGCATTATTAGAAATAGACCTTTTATTACGGCAGACATGTTGACATGTCCTATAGTAGGAAAAGCACAGGTGTATTCCAAACCATTAATGATGGCTGCATTCCACTGAGGAGAGGCTCTGTTATTGTTCATGCTGACTCACTGAAATAGCTTACTGGGACACTTGATGGAATTGAGCCATTGTTAAGGGGATCAATTTTAGCTGTGCTTTTCCTACTATGACAAGTCAAAAATGTCTGCTGTGAAAGGTCTATTCTCTGCCGCTACCGAACCCAGCAGTGTTACTATTAGCCTACTAGCCAATCAGAGCAGAGGCAGAGTAGGGTGGGTCTGCTGCATGCGGATGGGGATAGTTTTTATACAGTCTATGGTGGGAATACAAGTCAAACTACCGCAAATAACAGGTCGCGCAACTGTGAACGTTGTAATTTGGCATGTGGATGAGAGTGATTCAGCATTTCAACCATGATTTCAACACATCAATAACTCTCTTGCACACATATTGCCACCGTGCCATTGGTTAAGGTTGCCGACCCGTTTTAAAGTTTAAGATTCAAATCTCAGATTCTGTAATGATCGATTAGGCAAACTCCATCGGCTGAAGAAGATTGTTTGACTATTGAAAGCTCCAGAAAAGCAGCTAAATGGACCTTGTCAGGAGATTGTTTTGTCAAGTGTATGTCAAAATGCAGGTGTAACTGAGCTCGTAAATACAAGGAGTATCCATCACAATTATTTAAAATTGTGACATGTCAGTGTTTTGTGATTTATTTAATTTATAGCCAGTATAGCATTATGAATGTGAGTGTTTTTGTTTTTTGTTTTTTTTATTCAACTCTGACAGTGTTTTTCTTTAGAAAAAATGTACCTGTATATCCTTGGACTGGTGGCTCCCTGGTTTGCCTATCGCTGGTACAAGAACAGCAGAAGAGTGCCCAACAAGGAAGATAAATATGTCTACATTACTGGCTGTGACAGTGGGTTTGGCAATCTCCTCGCGAGACATCTGGACAAGCTGGGCTTCAATGTAATTGCATGCTGTTACACTGAGAAGGGTGAGGATGAGCTGAAGGAGAACGCCTCCGACAGACTGACAACCTTTCACCTGGATGTCACCGACTCCACGAGTGTCAGCGAAACGGCAGCTCTCATCAAGACTCTGGTTGGACAGAAGGGTGAGTGGCTTTGAGGTGCTCATTTTATAGTGTCACATTTTTGTTTCTTTTATCTCACGAACGGGTATTATGTTTATCTCAGATTTTGTAGCATTATTAGGATGTAAGATGAATCAACAATATCAATGTTGTTGATGTTTAAAACTGGGCAGTGCTGATAATGTATCTTAAAGAAAATGTTCCAACTTTAAAGAAACCGTTCAACGTTTTAAGAAATGCACTTGGTCACTTTCTTGACGACCGTTAGATGAGAAGATTGATACCACTCTCATGTCTGTCCATCAACATGAAGCTACAGCCAGCAGCTAGTTAGCTTAGCATAAAGACTGGAAACAAGGGGAAACAGCTATCCTGGTTGTGTTAAAGGTGATACAATCAATCTACCAGCACCTCCTAAAGCTTAGTAACTGGATAGTATGATAACAGATAGTGGATTGTGTTATCCTTCGAAAGAGCCAGGCTAGCTGTTTCACCTATGTTTTTATGCTAAGCTAACCGGCTGCAGCTACATATTTACTGTACGTACATGAGTGGTATCAATTCTCATTGTCATGTAATGCTCTGCAAGAAAGGGAATACAAAAAAAACTGTATTTCCCATGGTGTCAAAGTATTTTAACTAAAATTTTAGGAATTAGGCAGTTATTTAATTTCTAGGTGGTGCCATGTAAGTGGGTACTCATCTCCTTGTGTTTATTATCTTGTTGTGTTGCTTCAGGCTTGTGGGCCGTGGTGAACAATGCTGGAGTCGCTCTGCCTTCTGGTCCCACTGACTGGCTCACTATAGACGACTACAAGGACATGATAGCTGTCAATCTGTGCGGTGTAATCGACGTAACACTGAGCGTCCTCCCTCTCATCAAGAAGGCCAGAGGCAGAGTGGTGAACGTCGCCAGTGTGTTTGGGCGAGTCACCCCGTTCGGCGGACCGTACTGCGTGTCCAAGTACGGAGTGGAGTCCTTCAACGACAGTCTGCGGTGAGAGGAGATGTAACCTTTTTCATGCTGTACACACATTGTTATTCTCACAAGTGTCTTCTTGACTAACCGCAAACCTAATTTATCTTTCAGTTTAAACATGGCACCATTTGGTATCAAGGTTGCGTGCATTGAGCCAGGCTTCTTCAAAACAAATGTGACTGACGTAGTGGGGATGCAAAATAACCTGAGGAAGCTCTGGGACAGATTACCTCAGGATGTGAAGGACGACTATGGACCTTCTTTTTTAAATGACTGTGAGTTACTCAACCTTTTATGTTAATAACCTTTTTGTATTGCTTTAGCAGCTCAACACATCACAGAACAATTCACAAAAAAGGAGATGGTTTTGTTGACTGGAGCTCATCTCTCCAAAAATGACCCATGTTCTCCATGACCTAAACAAACCTTAACAAAGCAGATTCTGCTAACATGTCAAATAACGAGTTCTGTTGCATATGTTTGATCGCTTATTAAATTACAAGTAAAGTTTTTATTTTATTTTTTTTTTTTACAAAAGATGGTAATGCCTTGTAGAAAGTGCATCAAGGGTTGTGTTAAGCGCTTCAAGTGCAAAGTGGAATCACTTGCTCAATGTCTGTGGCATTTTTTTGTTACTAGTTATTGTTTTTTAAATTTGATTACTTTGGGTCAACTTTGCCCGTGTGTGTCTGTGTGAATAAATAATATAGGGCTACATATGAAAGCTGCATATAAAAGTAAATGGTGTAAGATAAAAAATCTAATCCTTTTGGAGTTGGCGCCTTGCCGTGGTTGATTATCTTGTGTGTCTCAGTGGCACCGTGAGCTCTTCCGTCAGATTGATTTTTAGTTTCCTTATGGGTTCAATCAAGTCGGCTTCGTCACAGGTTAGAGACCAGACAAATATCAGCTCCCTTGCTCAGATTTGAAGGCCGTTGTCAAAATAAAACCTCAAATGAACCCAAAGTGCTTACCCAAATTTAAAAGTTCTCATGCGACCTGTGATTAGAGGTTACTGGTGACCCTGAACTTTATCCAGCAATATCTCGGTCAATTGTAGCCTAATGCCAATGAAAAGTGACACCGCTCCTTTATTTTTGTTTTTTTGCATTTTCCTCAGATTAAAAGCTTTTTTAAAAAGTAGTCTGTAGCCTTCTGACATCTGATTTAATGAGATTGAACAAGCCTTTTTATCAAGAGTCATTATGTTTTCATAACTTATAAACCTACCTGTGCTAAATGTGTCACTAGATGCACAATTGTAATGAATATTTCAACCCAGCTGCCCTACTATAAATATCAACACAATACAGCAATTAGATTTAGTGTTTTTATTTTCAGTCTGAGGACTACCTCTCTTGTTTTTGTCACCGAGAGAAATGGTCTGATCTTAAGGATGCTTTTGAGCGGTTAGAAATAAACCTGAAGTACTGATTTTCTTGCTCTTTTTCATCTTTGTAAGTCTGGCACCCATTGGTGGCACAGTAAAAAGATGCACATTCTGTTCTATGATGAATTATTCACTAAATTTAAGCAACTCTGTAGTAGTTTATAATTTGTGATTTTCTTCTGTATAGATAAACTTGAATAGGTTCAGGATTTTCAAAATTATATTTTCAAACATTTTGATGAGTTCTCTTGGTTATATCAGTTATGTTATGCTTTATGCTGTGGTTCCCTTATTTACTCATAATTAACATGTCATATGTTGTAGGTTTCCTAGAAGGAACTATGTGTAATTTGGACAGTGTTCTTCATATGTTAAATTGTATGCTTATCTGTAGACAAATAAGCATATTTGCCACTTCAGCTGGTCTTCTGTGCACAAACTTAGCTTACTGTTTCATTGTGATTCATTATTTTGTAGTGTACCAACTGAATCTTTTCTGTATAATATAATTCTATAATATCCCTGTATATAAACCATGGGTGAAATGCTTCTCTTTCAGCTATTGAAATGTTGACTCAACGGTTCAGGATGTTGACGGACAGCAACCTGATGAAGGTGGTCAGCTGCATGGAGCACGCCGTCTCTGCCGTTCATCCTCGTACACGCTACTCTGCCGGATGGGACGCGAAGTTCTTCTGGTTGCCTGTGTCGTACATGCCAACCTGCATCTCCGACAGGCTTTTGCGTAAACATAGCCCTACTATAAAACCAAAAGTCTCTGCACGGTAGTTTCTGTCAAATCAGTTATTTGAGAGAAAGAAATAGTGCTAATTTGAAGTTCATGTATGTTTTTTTTTTTTTTTTTTTTACTGCAATAACTGTTTGTACTTGAAGGATTATACCATTGACTGTATCATAAAACGTGTTTGGCTCTTTATCATGTCTTTGACTCCTGACATTGTCATGCCTGAGATCCAAGCTAAATGCATTACAGATAATGGCCTTTTGGCAACAGACAATGGATTTTTCTTCCTAACCTTTGCTTCATTAGGGGCATTTTCGGCATTCAATTATTTATTTTTGTATAGTGTTTTTTTTTTTTTTTTTTTTGCGATAATCATTGAACAATTGCATTAAGAACATCTCCCAGATGTTACATTCAGAGACTTTTTCCAAATTGACCCATACATTGTGTATGAATGAGAGTTTGTCACGAAATGTGTGACACCGTAGAAAACATTGAATGTCTTATGTCTTTTAAAGACCTTAAACATTGATCGGGGTCAAATTGACCCCATGGGATAACAGGAGGGTTAAATAAGGATTATAAATATATTGAGCAAAACCCATAACATAATATTGCATGGAAATATATATATGTGCTATGGAAATATGGAAAATGTATGCTCTATCATCTATCTGATATGATCATATAGTCTCCAGCAGATGGCAATTTTCACACATAATTTCTGTGAAAAGTGGGCGGAGGAGGCGAATTTGAGTTTCCTACGATGGTGAAGGCATGTCCCGCCCTACTCTGCCTCTAATTGGCTACGAAGGCAACGTACTAGCCAATCAGAAGCAGATTAGGGCGGGTCATGCCTTCTCTATCCTAGGGAAGGCATGACAAGATAATTTGCTTGGAGGATACCTGAGTTCCCCGGAAGTTACCTTTTTAAATAAATGAAGTAGTAAAAGAAAAAACAACTTTGTACAAATCTTTACTCTCTGTGTCTCTCCTGAAAATTCACGTCCTGCTGTCCTGCCATGCGCCACTTAATGTATTCACTCTCTGCACGTAAGTTTTTTTTCTTTTCACTCTTTCTCAGTCGCTTTGGTAGGCTACATTTCTCGAATCATTCTTAACGTTTGCAAACCAGTAAGTCGATTTCTCAAAACAATTATTACAAACAGCACCACACAATGGATGACCTGCAAAAGCCTGTATAACTTGCTCAACATCTCTAGTCCACTCCTCAAAACTAAATATTTATGTCGATAAACATGTCAGTGCCATCAGAATGTCAAGTCCTTGTCATTCACAAAGAAGATGCTAAATTTTGTCAAAAAGTTTAGTCGTGTAAAGACCGCACTTTTTCTGTATTTAATTCATAAATTTCAACAGTAGATAGTCACACATTCCTTTATGTGAAATTAAGATTGCATGAGATTGGACAGGATTCACATTTTATTTTTGCTTTATTAACCAATTACAATGTCATTGCGATTCAGAAAGGAAAAACGCAAAACTGTGTTTGGATAATGTCAATTACGACGCTGAAGTTGACTTGTCTTCTGATTGCAGCTTCCATTTGGCAGTTAAGGGGAAATTTAAGGGAAACTTAAAACTGGGGTCTCATTTATAAAACTGTCCGTAGGCTCCTTATTATAAGTGTGTACGCCCAAAAGCCCAAAATGGCGTAGGCCTACGCCAAAAAAAGAAGTCAGATTTATAAAACCGTGTGTACCCACACCTGTAAACAATGTTCCCTTTATAAATCAGAGATTACATACAAGCGTGCGTACGTGGATCAGCCTCTTATCCCGCCCTGTACACGCCCATTTTTAACCATAAATAGTCAATGCAAAGCACCTCGTGAATGCTGATCACTGTATGAATGACACTGGCAGTTGTCACCGTATCATGATGACTGGCAGAGAAAAAGCAAAAAAAAAATCTCAGACGTTCAGGAATTGCTGCAAGTTGAATTATACTTTTTTTGTTTTTTAAAAAGTTGAGTAAAAAAATAATCTTTTGGAAAATGATCTTAATGTCTTAATCAAAATAATTAGGAAAAATCCAACCTTTAAGGATACCAATTTTCTTTGTGAATTAATAATGTATCGTAAATAAATAAATGTTCTTCCTTAAAATATAGGGGGCATAAATATACACATGTTCAATTTCCATAGAGGCAGGCAGAGTTTTATTTTTAAAAGCCAGTTATTTCATGGATCCAGGATACTACGCATCCTGATGAAGTTCCCTTGGCCTTTGGAATTAAAATAGCCCCACATCATCACATACCCTTCACCATACTTAGAGATTGGCATGGGGTACTTTCCATAAAATCATCTCTCAATGTAAATCAAACCACCTATTAGGTTAACTGAAATAAAACCATGCCAATCTCTAGGTATGGTGAAGGGCATGTTATGATGTGGGGCTATTTTAATTCCAAAGGCCAAAGGAACTTTATCAGGATGCATAGTATCCTGGATCCATGAAATAACTGGCCTTTAAAAATAAAAAATCTGCCTGCCTCTATGGGAATTTAAGATAGGGGTGTCTATACTTATGCCCCTGTATTTTAAGGAAAAACATTTATTTATTTATTTACGGTACATTATTCATTCACAAAGAAAATTGGTGTACTCAAAGGTTTGATTTTTTTCCTAATTTTTTTCAATTAAGGCATTAAGATCAATTTCCAAAAGATGATTTTTTTTTTTTTTTATTCCTCTTTTTAGTCAACTTTAGCTGGGGTTCCTATACTCATGAGCAGCACTGTATGTACACCACAACAGACACATTAGAATAAGTGAATTCTCCCCGAGAAGTAGCTGTAGCTGACAATGCAATCTTACCAGCCATTCTGGAGCTTTTGGTCATATCACACAATCTTTTTCAGCTGATGTAAAATTGTCATACAATTGAAGATATTTACATTTACATCTGACTGCTTTGTAGACTTCTCATCCATGTTGTTTTAAATCTTAAGATTAAAATCTCAGTCTCAGATTCTGTAACGATCGATTAGGCAAACTCCATCGGCTGAAGAAGATTATGTTTGGCTATTGAAAGCTCCAGAAAAGCAGCTAAATGGACCTTGTCAGGAGATTGTTTTTGTGTATGCTAAAATGCAGGTGCAACTGAGCTCAATATATAAAAAAAAAAATACAAAAAGGAGTATCCATTTATCACAATTATTTAAAATTGTGACATGTCAGTGTTGTTGATTTATTTCATTTGTAGCCAATATAACATTATGAATGAGTTTTTTTTATTATTAAACTCTGACTCTGTCTGTCTTTTTCTTTAGAAAAAATGTACCTGTATATCCTTGGACTGGTGGTTCCCTGGTTCGCCTATCGCTGGTACAAGAACAGCAGAAGAGTGCCCAACAAGGAAGATAAATATGTCTACATTACTGGCTGTGACAGTGGGTTTGGCAATCTCCTCGCGAGACATCTGGACAAGCTGGGCTTCAATGTAATTGCATGCTGTTACACTGAGAAGGGTGAGGATGAGCTGAAGGAGAACGCCTCCGACAGACTGACAACCTTTCACCTGGATGTCACCGACTCCACGAGTGTCAGCGAAACGGCAGCTCTCATCAAGACTCTGGTTGGACAGAAGGGTGAGTGGCTTTGAGGTGCTCATTTTATAGTGTCACATTTAATGAGGTTTCTTTTATCTCACGAACGGGTATTATGTTTATCTCAGATTTTGTAGCATTATTAGGATGTAAGGTGAATCAACAATATTAATGTTTATGTTTTCTTAAAGAAAATGTTCCAACTCTAAAGAAACAGTTCAACATTTTAAGAAATGACCTTGTTCACTTTGATGACAAAAGACGCGATGGAGAGACTGAAAGATTCGTTTGAAAATACGGACTGGGCGGTTTTTGAAAATACTGCCAAGGATATAAATGAATTTACTGAATCTGTCTGTGGGTATATACAATTTTGCAATGATATGGTTGTACAGGAAAAAAGGGTTAAGGTATATGCAAATTGCAAACCATGGATGAATGCTGAAATTAAAAGGTTAATTAATGACAAAAGGAAATCCTTTGGTAGGGGAGACAAGAATACACTGAAAAAGATCCATAAAGAACTTAAAAGGGAAATAAATAAAGAGAAATATCAGTATAAATGCGAAATAGAAAATTATTTTAAAGAAAATGATATGAAGAAAGTCTGGGAAGGAATGTGGTTAATGAGCAGATATGCAGGGAAAGGGAAGGTAAATAGATCCCAGTTAAACGGCACAAGGGAATATGCTAATAATCTAAATCACTTCTATAATAGATTTGATAAAATAGACTTTTCTGATGAAAGACAAAGACTCAAGGATATGATTGGCAGCACAGAGGATGATAACTATAGCCTGCAAACAAACAATCAGGAGGTATATGGTATGTTTATAAGGCTGAAAGCTACCAAAGCAGCAGGTCCAGATGGATTATCTCCAAAAGTATTAAAAGGCTGTGCTTTTCAAATAGCAAGCATTTTTTAAAGTATTTTTAATTATTGTTTCTCTCATAAAGTGTTACCGGATTTATGGAAACAATCTTGCATTATACCAGTACCTAAAAAGAAAACTGTTGAGTGTATGAATGATCTAAGACCAGTGGCTCTAACCTCCATAGCTATGAAGGTATGTGAGAGAATTGTGTTAAATAGTCTGAAGCCTCATGTAGAGAATTATCTTGACCCCTGCCAATTTGCTTATCAGAAAGGGAGAGGGGCAGAGGATGCTATTGTTTGTAAATTGGACAGTGTTTATGCTCCCCTGGATGCAGGGGGACGGTGTGTGAGAATTCTGTATTATGATTTTAGCTCAGCATTCAATACGATACAACCACACATCATTGTAAATAAGCTTTTAATGATGAAGGTTCCAGGTGTATTTATTTCTTTTATTCTAAATTTCTTAGAGAACAGGTCTCAATTTGTTAAACTAAACTCAAAAGTTAAGTCAAACAAGATCATGACAAACACAGGTTCACCTCAGGGAACTGTTTTATCACCCTTTCTTTTTACCATTTACACTGCAGTCTACCGTCCACAGCAGGCAAGCTGTCAAGTTGTTAAATTTGCTGACGACACAGCGCTCATTGGGTTAATTGAAAATGATGACTATAGTCACTATCAAAATGAGATAAAAGCTTTTGTTGATTTTTGTGATACTCATTTCCTAGAACTCAATGTTAAGAAAACTAAAGAATTAGTAATTGATTACAGGAGAAATAAGATGACAACTGAGGCAGTGGAAATTAAAGGTTCAGTAATAGACAGAGTGAACACATACAAGTATTTGGGCATTGTTTTCAATGATAGGCTAACATGGTCAGATCATGTTGACTTACTGATGAAAAATTTAAGTCCACGGGTATACAGTATGAGGAAGTTGCAGTCCTTTAAGGTGAATACAGATGTGGTGAGAATGTTTTTTATGTCAGTGATATGTAGTGTTTGGAGCTACTGTGTGGTGGGTTGGGGGGGGGGGGGGATGCTGGGATAACCGAGAAGGCCAGGATTGATAGAGTGACTGACTAAAAGGGCTGGAAAAATGGTAGGAGAGTTAAATACAGTGGATCAAGTATATGATGAGCATCTGGCAAAAATGACACAGAAAATAACGAGGGAACCGGGTCACCCTCTTCATGATAATCTGACTGGTAGAGTTATGGAACGTAGTGGTAGGCTAAGGCCTCCTGTGACACGAACTAAGCAGTATGCTCTCTGTTTTATACCTCAGTCTATCAGACAGCACAACAAGCACTTTAAACGTACATCTTTATAAATTTTGTATGGTATTTATGTATTGTATTATATTGTATTAGGCGGGTGTGAGCACTGTACACTGTAATTTCCATTTTTATGGATGAAATAAACTTGACTTTGACTTTGACTTTGACTTTGACGACCGTTAGATGAGAAGATTGATACCACTCTCATGTCTGTCCATCAACATGAAGCTACAGCCAGCAGCTAGTTAGCTTAGCATAAAGACTGGAAACAAGGGGAAACGGCTATCCTGGTTGTATTAAAGGTGATACAATCTACCTACCAGCACTCCTAAAGCTTAGTAACTACACTTGATCTTGTTTTGTTTAGCTAATCAGTACAAAAACTGGACTATTTTTTTTTTTTTGCCGGGCATAGTAACTTCATAGTGGATTGTATTACCTTTTTGAAAGAGCTAGGCTAGCTGTTTCACCTATGTTTTTATGCTAAGCTAACCGGCTGCTGGTTGTAGCTACATATTTACTGTACATACATGAGTGGTATTAATTCTCATTCTCATGTAATGCTCTGCAAGAAAGGGAATACAAAAAAAAAAGTATTTCCCATGGTGTCTAAGTATTTTAACTCAAATTTGAGGAATTAGGCAGTTATTTCATTTCTAGGTGGTGCCATGTAAGTGGGTACTCATCTCCTTGTGTTTATTATCTTGTTGTGTTGCTTCAGGCTTGTGGGCCGTGGTGAACAATGCTGGAGTCGCTCTGCCTTCTGGTCCCACTGACTGGCTCACTATAGACGACTACAAGGACATGATAGCTGTCAATCTGTGCGGTGTAATCGACGTAACACTGAGCGTCCTCCCTCTCATCAAGAAGGCCAGAGGCAGAGTGGTGAACGTCGCCAGTGTGTTTGGGCGAGTCACCCCGTTCGGCGGACCGTACTGCGTGTCCAAGTACGGAGTGGAGTCCTTCAACGACAGTCTGCGGTGAGAGGAGATGTAACCTTTTTCATGCTGTACACACATTGTTATTCTCACAAGTGTCTTCTTGACTAACCGCAAACCTAATTTATCTTTCAGTTTAAACATGGCACCATTTGGTATCAAGGTTGCGTGCATTGAGCCAGGCTTCTTCAAAACAAATGTGACTGACGTAGTGGGGATGCAAAATAACCTGAGGAAGCTCTGGGACAGATTACCTCAGGATGTGAAGGACGACTATGGACCTGCTTTTTTAAATGACTGTGAGTTACTCAACCTTTTATGTTAATAACTTTTTTGTATTGCTTTAGCAGCTCAACACATCACAGAACAATTCACAAAAAAGGAGATGGTTTTGTTGACTGGTGACCCATGTTCTCCATGACCTAAACAAACATTAACAAAGCAGATTCTGCTAACATGTCAAATAACGAGTTATGTTGCATACGTTTTATCGCTTATTAAATTACAAGTAAAGGTGCTTTTTTTTTTTTTTTTACCAAAGATGGTAATGACTTGTAGAAAGTGCATCAATGGTTGCGTTAAGCTCTTTCTTTCATTCATTCATTCATTCATTCCAACCTTTATTTAACCAGGAAAAAACTCCTTGAGATTACAAATCTCTTTTACAAGATGGTCCTGGCAAGTGGCAGCAGCTTGGTTTCAATAAATACAAAGACAATAACAAAATAAAAACATAGACACACTTTCACTCATCATATTCAAACACCAATGTCATCATAAAGAAAATCTGGGTCCTAAATCAATTTATAAACAATGACAGACAGACTGCCTTTCTGCAAGATCTTTTAGAAAGCCTTTAAAAGAATAAAGTGAGACCAACTCCTTCATCTGTAGCTCAATCTGAAGCTGATTCCATGCAGATGGTGCTGTAAAATTAAAAGCCTTTTTGCCAAAGTCAGTGCGGGCTTTAGGGACTGACAATAAAAACAGATCCTGTGAACGCAAGTGATATGTCCCTGCCGACCTTGGGAGGATGTAAGCATTCAGATAAGGAGGAAGTAATCCTAGTACTGCTTTATAAATGAAAAGATGCCAGTGCATCCAACGCCTGATTGAGAGGGAGAACCACTCGACCCGAGAGTAAAGCAAACCGTGATGAGTATGAGATTTTAAGTTTGTGATGAATCTTAAGGCTCCATGAAACAACGTGTCCAAAGCGTGAAGACGCTGGGAGGTCGAATACATATATAAAATGTCACCATAGTCCAAAACAGACAAGAATGTGGCATTTAAAAGTTGTTTTTTTTGCTTTAAAGGATAAACAAGACTTGATTCTAAAGAAAAAACCTAACTTCAACTTCAGTTTTTTAACCAAACCTTGGACATGCAGTGTAAAAGACAGTGATTGATCCATGATAATGCCCAAGTATTTATAATGTGATACTTCTTCAATTTGCTTCAAGTGCAAAGTGGAATCACTTGCTCAATTGTGTGGCATTTTTTTTTGTTACTAGTTATTGTTTTTTAAAAATTGGATTACTTTGGGTCAACTTTGCCCCAGCAACCTGCACGTAACCCAGCCACAGTTTTCTATATTGTACAACTATATATATGCATCTGTTTATAAAAAACAAACAAAAAAATATAGGACTACATATAGAAAGGGCTATTGCATATAAAATAAACCCAAAGTGCTTTCCCAAATTTGATACTGGTGATTCTGAACTTTATCCAGCGATATCTGTTAATTGTAGCCTAATGCCAATGAAAAGTGACACTGCTCCTTTATTTTATTATATATTATTTTTTATGTTTTCCTCCAATTAAAAGCTTTTTAAAAAAGTAGTCTGTAGCCTTCTGACATCTGATTTAATGAGCTTGAACACGCCTTTTTATCAAGAGTCATTCGGTTTTCATAATGTATAAACCTACCTGTGCTAAATGTGTCACTAGATGCACAATTGTAATGAATATTTCAACCCAGCTGCAATATAGCAATTAGATTTAGTGTTTTTATTTTCAGTCTGAGGACTACCTCTCTTGTTTTTGTCACCGAGAGAAATGGTCTGATCTTAAGGATGCTTTTGAGCTGTTAGAAATAAACCTGAAGTACTGATTTTCTTGCTCTTTTTCATCTTTGTAAGTCTGGCGCCCACTGGTGGCACAGTAAAAAGATGCACATTCTGTTCTATGATGAATTTATTCACTAAATTTAAAGCAACTCAAACTTATATTTTTAAACATTTTGATGAGTTCTCTTGATGATATCAATTATAGGTTATGCTTTATGCTGTGGTTCCCTTATTTACTCATAATTAACATGTCATATGTTGTAGGTTTCCTGGAAGGAACTATGTGTAATTTGGTACTAATTTGAGAGAAAATAGACAGTGTTCTTCATATATGTTAAATTGTATGCTTATCTGTAGACAAATAAGCATATTTGCCACTTCAGCTGGTCTTCTGTGCACAGACTTAGCTTAGTGTTTCATTGTGATTCATTATTTTGTAGTTTACCAACTGAATCTTGTCTGTATAATATAATTCATGCCAAATTGTACAGCTCTATCCAAGAAGCCTCCTCAGAAATCATTAGGAACTAACTAGAAATGGAAAAAACCTGTAAAATAAAGCGTTGCCCTGTATATAAACCATGGGTGAAATGCTTCTCTTTCAGCTATTGAAATGTTGACTCAACGGTTCAGGATGTTGACGGACAGCAACCTGATGAAGGTGGTCATCTGCATGGAGCACGCCGTCTCTGCCGTTCATCCTCGTACACGCTACTCTGCCGGATGGGACGCGAAGGTCTTCTGGTTGCCTGTGTCGTACATGCCAACCTGCATCTCCGACAGGCTTTTCCGTAAAATAACCCTACTGTAAAACCAAAAGTCTCTGCACGGTAGTTTCTGTCAAATCAGTTGTTTGAGAGAAAGCAATAGTGCCAATTTGAAGTTCATGTGTTTTTTTTTTACTGCAATAACTGTTTGTACGTGCCATTGACGACAACATTTTCTGTATTATAAAACGTGTTTGGCTCTTTATCATGTCTTTGACTCCTGACATTGTCATGCCTGAGATCCAAGCTAAATGCATTACAGATAATTGCCTTTGGCAACAGACAAATAATTTTGCTTCCTAACCTTTGTGCTTCACTAGGGGCATTTTCAGCATTCAATTATTTATTTTTTTCAACATATTTATATAGTTTTTTTTTTTTTTGCAATAACCATTGACCAATTACAATCGCATCAAGATCATCTCCCAGATGTTGTTAAATTCAGAGGGTTTTATCCCTATGTAAGTGACTTTCTCAAGAGCCAGACTTATTTTTTTTCAACCACATAGGGACAATTAACATTTCTCCAGCAGAGGGCAATATAGCACATGGCCTGCAATAGACACAGGTCAGATCTTTCTGTAATTGATAGTCCACAATTTTCAGGGTAAAGTCTCAGAATACATAGTTTAGGGCATACAGGTACTGGGGAGGAGGTAATTTGAGAAATATAGCCTGTCACTGTCCTCCAGAAAATGTGTATATGCTCACATTCCCACAGACAATGACAAGGTACCTTGGTGAGTGTTGCACTTAAAACATTGGTAAGGTATATTAGGAAAAAATGTATTTAACTTAACACTATAGCAATATAAATTATCATTATCCAATTATACTGTATAAATCTTAATCTGGTACTAATAGTCTGTTTTGTGCTTTTGAGCATATTTTATTCCAATCGTCAAAACACAGAAATGAGATCCCACGGCTGTTACAGCAAGAAGTAGGTTTTCAATCTAGAGCCCTGGCTTCAAAACTTCAAAACTTTTTGTCTATTGTCCACCAGATTGAGCCATTTTCTCATGACATAACATCAGAGTAATTTTAAATATATGCACAAGGGTTAAGTCATATGATGTTAAACACAGTCACAACAAATTCAACTTGCAAAGCTTTTTTTTCTTGATGGGACTTTGGCTCCAATGGCCCTGTTTAAAGCTGTATTCAGATTCTTAGTGTTGATCTCCCTTCAATGTGAAATACGTAGACAGTCTATGAGCTTTGGCCTGAGATATTGTGTTTTAAGGTTGATTTGAGGTAAAAGGGGAATGCAGTTATCAAAACCATGGGTCATGTAATCTGGTGTTGTCTATTACACAACCCCATAATGGTGAAACATTTAACCCTTCTGTTATATCTACTATGGACCTTGACACTAGACACACTGATCATCACACCCTGACACAACTTGACTGAGAAAGGATTGTCACTTTATCAGTTATTGTCTGGACGACGCATCTTAGCCATGGTATGTTTGCATTACTATTATTTTTTTTAATTTTACACAACTTGCATTATTGTTACTTGGCTTTGATGTTCATTACCAGAGAACCAGAGGGGGGTTGGCTTGTACTTGACTGTAGTATGCATTTAGTGTTGCATTTGAAACACGAACCAAAGTTGTTGTTGCACTTAGAAGAAAAGCTATATGTGTGGAAACTATAAGGTTAGTTTTGCCAACGACAACACCCCTTAAAGGCGCTCTGTTTAAAATTTGTTTTTCTATTTTGTTTAATCGCTGCAAATCTGCTACAAACTTGGAGCGCTTGTTTCTGGCGGACATCCAAAAATCTTGTTTTGCGTATGGTTCTACGTCATCTTTCCGTGTCACTTCTCGCGTGTGTTTTCGTGACAAAAACGTAGTTTGCGATTATTGAGAGAGAGAGAGAGAGAGAGAGAGAGAGAGAGAGAGAGTGTGTGTGTGCGATGCATAATTATAATAACTGTATGACTCACAGTCTGGTGCGACTGTGAATCATACAGTTATTATAATTATGCAACTATGGTGTGAGCCCAGTCAGGTAGCTAATGTATGAAATAGTACAGCGAACTGGCGACTTTGAAAGTCTTGCAGTGGGAACTGTAGGAGCTCCCAAACAGAATCTGGATATAACCTTAACTTCCTTTAAAATTAAAGAAAAGACACAATTAAACGATTTATTATTTTTACAGGGACCAGCTTAATGAGATCTGATGCCATCTGATGGTTGAGAGATATTGTTGCATTAAAGGATAAGTTCATCAAAAACGAAAGTTTTCCCACTTACCTTTTGTGGTGTTAAACTATGCATGTAGGCTTGGTTTTATCCCCACTGCTACAACCCAGCACAATGGAGGTGAATAGGTTTTTTTTGTGATATGTAAACCATCACAAACAAAATTCAGTGCACGTGTTATTATAGCACAGTGGATATGGACCTTTTTCACAGCAGACATTTTTGACTTGTCATAGTAGGAAAAGCACAGCTGAAATTGATAACCTTAACCTTAAAATGGCTCAGTTCCATCAAGTGTTCCAGTAAGCTATTTCAGTGAGTCAGCATGAACAATACCAGGGCCTCTCCTAAGTGGAATGCAGCCATCATTAATGGTTTGGAATACATGTGCTTTTCCTATTATGACATGTCAACATGTCTGCCGTGAAAAAGGTCTATTCAGATCCTTCACTTAAGTAAAAGTTGTAAGCACAATGCAAAAAGGCTTTAGAAAATGTAGCCTACTTAAAGTATCAGAAGAAGCACTCATTCACTCAAGGACTCATTATGCAAAAAATGTCAGATAAATATATTAGAGAAAAGAAATACAATATTTCCTTCAGAGATTTGGTGAAGGTATAATATGGTTATATTATCATTATTATATTATGTTATTAAGTAAGGGATTCACGTTTAATCAGTTGATATGAGGGATACAAAATAGATATATAAACCCTGCTTTTAGTTTAAAATATTGGAAGTATCATGTCTAGTGTGCATTACTGCCATGACCAGATTTACCCACTGCCACTAGATGGCGCTGGAGCAGAAATTAGCTCTGGTTAAACACATTTGTTCAGGAACATGCACCATGCACATTTTGAGGCAGACCTATGAGTTTGACTTTTTTTTTTTTGATTATGTGAAGGGGTGAGTGTTCAAGTTAAATGAGGGGTTACGTTGCTCTTTAATTCCAATAACGTGTCTTTGTTAGTGGCGCATATCCCCAAGTAAATGTGAAGTTAATCACATTATTACAAACCAACTGACATATAAAAACAGCCTATTGGGCCTTCGGAGGCCTCTGTGGTTGGCAGGTTTATTGCTGCTTATTACATCTATGGATAAGGGATAATGAGGATGGGAAGGGGTTGTTCAATGGTAATCATCATGCTTCTGTGTATGCGATCTTAAACGTTTTGAACTGAAGAAATACATCTCAAGTTTCTTCACTCAGGTGTCAACTGCCAGTCTGACGATATATTTATTAGAGGTAAGTTGATTTCTCTTAGTTTGCACTCTTTGCATAAATATTCACTTTTTTATTTACATTTTACAGAGAATGTGTGTAGAATATTTAGAAAAAAAAGAGAGGCATGAAGTCAAAGCCTTGGATTGTGTGTTTTAGGCAATCCTGTCACACCTGGCCTTAAGCTGTGCTCTACTTCTGTCCACTCTTGCTGTCATCCGCTGGTACATCAGAGATTCCTACAAGGTTGATGGCTTCAGCCAGAAGCATGTATTCATCACAGGCTGTGACAGCGGCTTTGGGAATCTGCTGGCCAGGCAGCTGGATAGAAAAGGCTTCCACGTCATGGCTGCATGTCTCACAGAGAAAGGTGCAACAGATTTGGCAACAGCGGCCTCCCCCAGACTGAAGACTCTCATGCTGAATGTTACAGACAGTGCGACTATCAGGAGGGCGGTGGAGTTTGTGAGCAAAGAAGTCGGAGAGCGAGGTGAGCCAGGCGGAAAGCAGCAGGGGGTACACACAGATAGGGTGCCAGTCAGAGTGAGGCACTGGGAGAGATAAAGGCAACCTGGACCATCCCATCATCAACTCATCATCCTCCTACTGATATGTTTAGCACACTCTATTTTGTAAAGAGCAGGGAGAACATACTTACCTCATAGTCTGCATATTTTAAAGCCAGGAACGCAGTAAAGATTCTCCAAACATAAATCTGAACTACAGATTTGATTCAGAGTTTATCCTGACCTGAGTGTAAACCTTTTAAAAGCTTTTTAGACTTTACTTTATTGGAAGTAGTGAATATGCCTGGTCTCTCGTGTGTGGTTGAGTAGTGGAGATAACTCCCAAACACTATACAGTATGTTCTATGTACTGATTGGATTAGTCTCATTCCACCATCATTACCTCTGGGGAAAATCAGCCATATTTTATAGAAAATGATATAACTTTTCAGAATCAGACCTTATTCATCAAGAGCATGTGTAGAAGAGTTTCTGTTCTTTCTGTTCTGGTTTCAGTGCAGCAAAATAAAGAAACATGAAAACAGAATGAGAATAAGATTAGGTAATTTTAGGTCATGTGTCATGGAAACAAATATAAATGCATACACACATAAATTACAGATGAAAAAGGTCGTTTAAAAATGTCACCTTGGGTTCTTCAAAATTATTTATTTATATTATTTTTACATTTTTATAGGTCAACGAATCCATTAATTGAGAAAATGATTGGCAGATGAATCCATAATGGAAATTATAATTTATTAGTATACAAATACATAAAACAATATACACAACTGAGTTTACAGAGGGAGGAAGGCTTCCGCTTAATGTGTTAAATGCGGTGCAAAGATACCAAGAATTAGAGATTAGTGCAGAACAATCAGTGGTTTAGATAAAATGTACAGATTGTAAATATCTGTAGTGTGCAAAAGTATGTAATGTGAAAAAAACAGGTAGATCAAGACCTTTTTTAGCTTTTAATTCAGACAGTTTGCTGCTGGTCAGATGAGGCATACAGTATAAAGCACTCTAAACTATAGATGTACGTATATTGATGAGGAATGAATCAAGCCAGTTGTAACTGCAAAGATATTTCTGATATTTGTGAAGATAATAACTCAAAAATATCCTCTTCTATCAACAAAAGAGAGATCAGAAGTTGGTAACGTTCCTGCCTCTTTTCTCTGCAGGTCTGTGGGGTCTGGTGAATAATGCCGGCAGGTCCGTCCCCATCGGTCCAACAGACTGGATGCAGTTAGAGGATTTCACAAAGGTTTTAGATGTGAATCTGATTGGAGTTATTGAGGTGACCCTCCAGTTTCTGCCTCTGCTGAAAAAGGCCCACGGCAGGGTGGTAAATACGGCCAGTATTTTGGGCAGACTGTCTCTCACTGGTGGAGGGTACTGCCTGTCCAAATGGGGAGTGGAAGCCTTCTCCGACAGCCTCAGGTAGTGGGAAGAAAACATATTCATCACATTCTCTGTGACAGGAAATTCTGCAAATGGGTTATTATAAACAAAACAAAAACCTGCATGTTAAGCACACATTCACAGTTTTTCCCAGTAGGTGATTTAGTAGTAGTGATTGCCTCTGATTTAATCTTTAACAATGAGTTTCATAAGCTTATTATGTTTTTCAATGTAAGCTCTTAACTATAAAATTTAGCAACTATGGCTTTTAAATAAATGTAGTGAAGTAAAAAGTACAATATTCGTCTCTGAAATGTAGTGAAGTACTGTAGATGTATGAAGATGTATGAGATGGAAATACTTAAGTCAAGTACAATTATCTCAAAATTGTATTTCAGTACAGTACTTGAGTAAATGTATTTATGGTTGTTACTTTCTACCACTGCGTTTACTTGCAAAAGACTGACAATTATTATTACTTTTTTTTTACATGACATAAGCCTACTTTTAAAGGAAAACAGACAATATAAAGCTGTCCAGCTACACTAAGGAAACCCAATGTTCTGCTTCTTCTGCCCAGGAGGGACATGCAGCACTTTGGCATCAAAGTGAGCATTATTGAGCCGGGTTTCTTCAAGACAGGTGTCACCAGACTAGATCTTATTGAAGCTGACCAGAAGAGACTGTGGACCCGTCTCCCTCAAGATGTCAAAGACTCCTATGGAGACACATACTTGGATGACTGTGAGTGGAAGTACAGTTGATGGCATTCAGCAACAAATAGTGTCAAAAAAATAGGAATTGAATCTGAATGACTCCTCTGCTTTGTTTTTCCCTGTCAGATGTGAAAGCTCAGGAATTCTCTATGGGCATCTTGTGCAGTCCAGATATCTCTAAGGTGACCAGGTGTATGGAGCACGCACTGACCGCTCGCTTCCCACGCACACGTTATGGCGCAGGCTGGGATGCCAAGTTTTTTTGGATTCCTCTGTCCTACCTCCCTTCTTTTGTGTCAGACTTTGTTATCAATGCGCTTCTTCCTTTACCTAAGGATAAAAGACATGTCTAACAGGCCTGACACTGAACTGAACAGTATGACAGATAATTTTGTGAAAACGATAAAATATATTGTGACAAAAGTTCTTTTAAAAAGTGTCAAGACTGTGTTACAAAATAGGAAATGTATTAATTTCATGTCTCAGCAGCAGCAATTTAAACCATATATGGGCATGTTGTAGATGATCACAGATACAGTTTTTATTTGTCCTCATTATGATACAAAATAAATCATTCTGTAAAGTTAAGAATTTATTCACCATGTTTAAAAAACAGCCATTTACATCTGCATCCTCAGGTCATGTGTTGCTTTTTCAAGATAATCAACTACATCAATTAATTTCCATGCAAAACAAACACGGGCATGTTCAAGTATTGCTCCAAATGATTTTGGCCATTGTTCCAATATCATTACTAAAAAAAAGTGATCACGTTGATTCAAAGTCATAAAGTCAGGGAACATAATGAGTTTGATTAGGTACAACGAGTATGCTTTGCACACATATTTTATGCATCTGTTTATACTGGAGCACATATCTTTGAAAAATTGAATGGCCTAAGATAAAATCCAATTATTTTAGTCTTGATTTTGTTTAGTTTCCAGCCCTGAAATGAGGTATATAAACATGAATGATGAAGTAAATACATCTTCAGTTTTGTTCAGTGGCAAAAAAAAATATCATTCACATCACACATTTCTCTAATAACCTTCGATCATATAAGTACTGTACATTCAGAATGCAGCTCACATTTTTATTATCTGTGTAATTGTGTTTATGTTAAACTATTCATAGGATCTATTTCAGATATTTTGACAAAATCTTACTGTTCAAATTTACAAATATACAACTTATTTATCAACATTTCTATCAGCAGCTTCAGTGCAAAGATATACATATTGTACATCAGAATAAAGAAAACATTAACACAAGAATTGGCATAAGAAATGTCAGAAGGCATAGTCACAGAAGACTTTTTTTCTTCATTCTGTAGAAATGTATTTCTCTTTTCCTAAAACAATCAAGTTTGTGTACACAGACTGCATAAAAAAATAAATTCTGTGCAAAGTGTGTTTCTTTTTCTCAATTCCCGTCGGTGAGAGGGGGGTTATACGTCGCTGTCCTCTTTCACGAGGTTGGCTGTGTCTTTGAAACTGTCCTCCGTTGGCGAAAAGGTGCTCGGACGATCCCTCTTCTGAAGTTTGGCGGGGGGGACAAACGGAGAGGGCTCAGGGGCAGAAGAGTCCCCAGGGCTTCCTACAGGCTTTTCATCCTTCATCTGTAAAACAATGCAGAGGGTAAGCCGAAACAATACCTGTACTTTCTATTTTGTAACTGGTGTCCTAAAAAAAATCTTCTGTCATGGTTGTGTGTATTTTGTGTTTGGGTGTTTTTTCATTTGTCCCCTCCTCTGGGCCAGCCCTTGACTGCAGCCTTCCCTGTGAAGTGACTTTTTGTTAATACACACCCTTGAATCGCTCGCTGTCTCCTGTCTCTGCACTTCGGGGTCCAAACACAAGTAACTAACATTTTTCATTGTGACTCCCATGTCCAAACTTACCTCTGAATATGAAGGGTTTTCAAATGTGGTACTTGGCATTAATTTTCGCTTGAAAAGGCTCCACTTTGACTCCTGCAAACAAGCACAAACAGTGAGGTGGCTGTGCCTCATTGGTAGAGCAGTCGCTTGTCAATTGGAAGGTTGGTGGTTTGATCCCTGGCCCTGCAGTCCCATATCGAAGTACCCTTGGGCAAGACACTGAACCCTGAGTTGTCCCCGATGCTGTGCATCGGAGTGTAAATGTGTGTGAATGTTTATCTGATGAGCAGGTGACACCTTGTATGGCAGCCTCGGCCACAGTGTATGAATGTGTGTGAATGGTTCCTGTACTATGTAAAAGCGCTTTGAGTAGTCGTTAAGACTAGAAAAGCGCTAAATAAAAACATAATAATAATTTAGCTTAGTGTTATATGGACATACTGTATATTTGACTCACCTGCACAGGTTTGGTGCTGACAGAAGATGCGTTCACAACGCCCGCACTCTGATCTTCGTGATACGCCGGGTTCACAAACTTGTTCTCCAACTGTTCGCCACTCACATTAACAGTCACCTGTTAAGAAGTAGGTTGTCATGTCAGTTTCATCAGCCATGACGATGATCTTATTGGCTTAACTAATAATATTTTCTTTCATTTTGATAGTTTAATAAAATAATCAGGAGGCGCACGTACAGTACATCCATATATTCTCTGAAGGTGCTGGAGAACGATTATCTGACAGATTTTTCTTTAATTCTACATGGACATGACAATGTTTTGACCTCAAACCGTTTTCCCAAGGACCTAATGAAGCTGTCATGCCCATGTGGAATGAAAAAAAAAAACATTTGGAACGACACAGCAGTGTGTGGGTATTTTACTAAAAAAACTAAAAAGAGATTACTTTCTATTGGAAGATGCTGAAATGATGAAAGCAACGGAACCATGTGCAGTATGTGGTTTGCAGCAATGCTTCTTTGGAAAGTGTCAACTGCTGGAAGTCTTAGTTTACATGTGGGATTAATGTGGGAAATAAAAACAAAATCCCTCATTCATTTAGTACCTGTGTGGCATGAATGACAGCAGGATCACCGGACGCTCCAGGAGCTGTGGCGTATAACGGGTTCTCAAACGTGATTGGCTGCCTCCCAGATTCCATGGCGAAATTATCGTCCTATAGGGATATCATTTTGATAAAATTGATATTCACAGTCATTAAAGACATATACATTTCTTTCCCAACTGCTGCTGACACAAGCAGTTCTAGAAGGAATGCTAGTTGCACTATGCTAGAATGCACTAGTTTGTGAGTCAGAAATGCTGATAGTACACTTTTAGTGAATATTAACTGCTAATAAAGCATCCTTCAAGGACTCACCATCTGCATAGCTGTGTCAATGAATGACACTCCAATGTGTGATGGTCCGAGATCAACATTATCACCCGAGCGAAACGTCACCCCATTCCCTGTGTCACCGGATTTCACCAGGCTGCTGAGGCTAGATAAAAACAAAACACTTCAATTTGAACTTTGATCTAAATTCTGCATGCATTAACTGTAGTACAGTATTTTTTGTAAGCACAAAAAAACAGAGAGTCAAAAAGAGAATCAAAAACAAGAGTACCAAGATACCTGGGTAGTTTGGGTATGGAGGGGATGAAAGATCCTGTTCGTTTGTAGTTGAGGAAAACCCCGACAGCCAAAGCTCCAGTGATCAGGATGATAATAACTGCCAGTAGAACAGCCACAGCTGCAGAAAAGGTAGAAAATATTTAGTTGTATGCATTTTAGACACTTGCAATAATGTGCTGATTATAAACATTCCTATTAAACATTTTGCTGACTAGTCCTTAACTGTTCATGGCCTTGGATGACCCATTAGTTTGCTAAACCATTAGAGAAGTTAAACAGTGATCAGTTGAAGTATTACATGGCTATTTATTAAGGAAATGTGTGATTTTGGCAAGTCAACATCTTCAGTAATTGCTGAGGCAGACTGTTTTTGTAAAGCCAACAGATGATATTGTGCAGCAGGTCCCGCATGTCAACCAGTGCATGTGTAGAGGACTCCAATTATTTTGTTTGATTTTAGAATTAGTTTAGTAGACACTTCAAGTTAAAGCAGAGACAAAGTGTAGCTTAGATAATGGGCGAATTACAGTACCTGTTCCTGCTGGAGCGCCCCTTGACTTCCCCATCTCACAATAGCTGCCCAGATAACCGTATGGACATCTGCAGAAAGTCATCATTTTCTTACATAGGTAAACAACATCTTGAAGTATATTTAGAAAAAGTAGAATTTCAGGCATTACTGGATATGACTGATGGAGAATCAATTAATCAATCAACCAATCAACCAATCAACCAATCAATCACCGGTGTGAACGGCACCTACTACTAAACTCACTTGCACTTGGGCAGCCCGCCTTCATCAGTGTAGCAGGTTCCACCATTCATGCATCTACATGCAGGGGGCATTACAACGGGTGGCTCAATGGCTGCAGGAGCAAAAGCCAGGCATACACACAATCAACAACAAAACAATATCACACCACAGTTTCACAAAACCACACAGGAGCAGCCAGGCACATATGTAGAATGGGTTAACAAATGCAAAGTGATGATGCAACCACAGCGGCCAACACAAAGAGTGCAGGCAGCAGATGCACTCAGGCTGTTGTTTACCTGCATCACATTCATTGGAGTCAAACTGCACCGGAGAGGACCCTTGAGGGCAGGCGCAGGTGTATCCACCAGGCCGGAGGAGACAGAGATGACTGCACACATTCTTACAAGGGTTGGGTACTGAAGAGGAAAGAGCACAAAGAATAAAACTAAGATATTGTTCAGAGCATGGATTTAATAATTTCTTTTTTATAATAGCATTGTGCACTGTTTTGATTCCGAGGCATACTTTGTGTTATCTATCTTATGTTGTTAGTCTGTAACTATTTGTTATTGCTGTCTTTCTTGGTCAGGAAAAATGGAAAAAAGATTGTTACTCTCAATGAAGTTTTCCTTGTTAAATACATTTTCAAAACATAACTGCTGATTACTAGCTCCTCTTCTCTTCTGTACTTTTAGTTTGAAGTAGTAAATATACTCAGAATGAAGTGTAAAAAAGAAAAGAAAAAATATAGTCATTATTTGCAAAAGTTGCCGCATAAAGTTGTCAAATCCATTTATAATTTTTTGTTTTACAATGTGAGATACTGAGAACCTTTTCTTAATATGTCTTACAAGCCTTTTTACAGGCTACTACATTAAGCATGAGTGTGTCAGCAATAATCCAACATCACTTTATGTAAACATGACATACAATAACTTTTTTTCTCTTTATATGAATCCTTCTGTGTTCTGACCTGACTGGTTGTGTCGCTGCTCCTGGTAAATGCGGACTTGAGTGAGCCAGGGGTTGATGGTTAGAACTTTGACTTTATGTCCTTTCCCAAACTTGTGAGTCCTCCACACTTCACCTTTCTCTTTTGTTGTCCAGTACACGTGCCCCTCAAACACATCCAGACTGTAGGGATGGCCAATGTCTGAAAAAGAGAAAACACAATACTTTAAATAACCGCCGCTGTTATTTGAATAAAATACTCTACATATTAGTCCTGTCCGTAAAACGTCATATCTGTTTGTATTTCGGCAGACTGGCTGTAATTGTTCGGACCTCCTGATATGACGATCTTCCTGTCTGTGCCATCAGGCTTCATGGACTCAATGATGTTTTCTTTGGAGTCACACCAGTAGATCCTATTCCCATTCAGATAGTCCAGAGCCAGCCCAGTAGGCCAGCCCAGGTCCTCCTCGCTCACCAGCACCTCTCTGTGCCGACCGTCCATCCACGCTGATTCTATTCTGGGTTTCCTGCCCCAGTCTGTCCAGTACATCATTCTGCCAACACAGAAATGATCACAGAGACAAAACATTACTTTTTGTCCGGCTACAAAACCTCTTCATACTGTACAAAGGAATTAAGGATGCAGACAACATATTCTTTTTTACACCAAAGCTCTACATCCTCATACCCGATTGCTGGATTGACAACAATAGCAGCGGGCTGGTCCAGGTCTGTGTGGATCAACCACTTCCTGTAGCGCCCATCTAGTTTGGCCACTTCAATTCGATTGGTGCCTGAATCTGTCCAGTAAATGTGCCTGTAAAAGGTTTTAAATACATACTGAGCAACTGAAGAGAATTTAAAGCATCCTCTGCGAATGGTTACATCATAATCTTGGTGAATTACCCCCCAACCCAGTCCACAGCGATGCCGTCAGGATTAGCGATGTATCTCAGATTCAGATCCACTTCTTTCACTGGGTTGTTGCCGTGATCGTTAAATGTGGTCATGTAGGCTCGTTTGACAGAGCCGAACTGAGAACCCCGACCAAGAACTGTCCAGTACACAACACCTACAGCATCAGGGGATAAAGGTTATCCAAACTTTTATATTGACTGGCACTAACAACAACAACAGGCTTAAAAGGTTTAGAGTAGAAGTCTTACTGAGTCCTTGTCCCTCTGGATCCCACAGGTAGTCTAAGGCTTGGATGTGTTCAGCGTTGTCCACATAATCTGAATACTGCTCAGAGGACAGGTTGAAACGACGGATGCGAATGTTGTCTGGCAACAGCAGCACCGGTGGGTTTCCTATACAAAAATGAAGGTCCAATGAATGCAATTGTTGCATGCAAGAGTTTGGCTTAACACACTAATGAAAGGGAACATTTGTAAAGAATCCTCTTCTACATGTGAATGTCTTACCCTGGGCAGCGCACTCTGTCCCATGCGGCTCACCAAAAGAGAGAAAGCCTTCAGCACAAAAACACTCATAACTGCCCTTCGTGTTTTTGCACTGCTGAGGACACGTGCCGTACACCTCACACTCATTCACGTCTGTTTCCAAAAGCAGATAAACAATGGAAAAAAAAAAGAGAAAAACATCAATTGAATGTAGAAAACTACTTCTGTGTCAGTGTTGAAATGGGTTGAGTACGTGACGCGACTAACTGATGTGACGTTTACCTTCACAAGTGTGTTTTTCTGTCGTTCTGGGCTTGTAGCCGGGCCTGCACGAACAGATGATGCCTCCCTGCGTCAGGTCGGTACAGTTGTGTTCACAGATGTTGTTACTGCAGGTGTGTCCACTGCCATGGTCTGACAGGAGCAAATACAAAAAACACACTGAATGTCAAACATGTAGGTAACTGTATGTCCATTTAACTTACTACTAAATGGACTGACTGTGCTAACTCAGTTGGAAACTAGTTATTTTATTTATCTTAATTGTAGTACACCTGCAAGTTTGAAAATATATTTTTAATTTTTCAATCCATCATTGTTACTAACATGCTCTTTGTTAATGTACTCACGGCAGCCAAGCTCATCCGACTGTTCTCCACAGTCATCATAATCATCACAGGCATACTGCAGAGGGATGCATTGTCCGTTACTGCATTTGTACTCATCATCTGTACAGGGTCCATGAGTGGGACTTTGGCCTAGATGGACACAAACATATCGACTCAAGAGATGCTGTAGATGCATGTTTAAAAAAGTAAAATAGAACCTGACATACATTTGAGTAGATGAATGAGCTAAACAAACTATCATACTCACAGTTTTCCTGTCTCTCATCAGAGCCGTCACCACAGTCATCAACAGAGTTACACAGCTCGTGGCTGTAGATGCAGCGGTTGTTGTCACAGCGGAAACGGAACGGAGTCTCACACTGGATTTCCACTGTGGATGAACAGAAACTCTCAAGAAAACCTTCAACACATTCACTTACAAATAGCGAGTCAATATTAAGTTTGCCAGGTTCTTGGCAAGAATCTAATAAGCATGGATTTTTATGAGTGTTTATGTCACTTCTTACAGCAGAGGTGAAGCTCCTCGTCTGAATTATCTCCACAGTCATTGTCTCCGTCACATTTCCAATGAGACTGGACGCATACGTGGTTTTTGCACTCAAACAGAAAGGGCGCGCAGTATGTGCCGTTGGGAAAGCGGGTCGCTGAAAGTCAGTGATAAAAAAAGAACATGTGGTGCATGCTACATTCACTTATGATAAAACTCTCTTTATGTGATAATTATCACCAAAAAGTGACAAATACTCAATGCTGGACACTTACGACAAGACGTCTCATCTGTATAGTCCAGACAGTCGGCGTTGCCATCGCATTTGAAGCGTTCAGCGATACAGTGTCCACTGCCACACTGAAAGTAACCGGGATGACAAGTCCGCAACTCTGCAAAACAGCCAAACCAGCACTATTACTTCACATTCAACTACACACCACTCATGGAAAAGGGGAGCACTAGCTTCTTCTTTGTCACCCAAAATCCCCACATTTTTGACTTTATTCCTACATTGGGAAATATTCTTTAATTTCATGTATCTCATCTAGAATAACTTCTTGATATGTGATGTTCAGTGAAACTTGAACTTCTAAAACAGTGTACTGCCAGCACTGTAAGGAAGAAATTCCTCAGTTTCAGCAGAGTGAATAAACTAAATAGATGACTATTGGTGGTCCTGTCTGTCGACGCTTCAAAACGTGAAGTTGTTTTGCTTCTCTGTTTAGTGCAGCCCTCCGTTACTCACAAACAACCAGGCCAACAAAGAGCCTCCACTTACCACAGTCCCTTTCATCCGAGTTGTCCTCACAGTCGTTGTCATGGTCACAGACCCAACGGTCGGGAATGCAGCGGAGATTTTCACAACGAAACTCGCTCTCTGTGCATGCGCGTGGAGCTGAGGGAAAACATGAAAAACAGAAAGTGAGAAATCAAGCAAGTGCAGAAGTTCATTTTGTGTTTATTGAACTTCCATAACACAGACACATTAATCCGATGGATGTCAAAAGCTCTTGTGTGTCTTTCATTCAACTTTGACACATTTCTCAAACCTGTGAAGGGTTTTTAAAAAAAAAATTATTTAACCTTTATTTAACCAGGTAGGCCGTTTAGAACAGGTTCTCATTTGCAACGGCGAGCTGGCCAAGAAAAGTGTAAGCGTTCAAAACAACATACAGTTTCACGTTCAATATAGTACAAGAAAACAGAGTGCAATAGGCTACAAAGGTACAGATAGGCAGTAGGCAGTTCAAAGCCGCCCCAAAGTGAGGTGTAAGTAAGTACGTCGATGGAAATGCGATTGTGGGAAGGTAATAACATAATATACATGATGTAGTGAAGAGCCAGAATACAGTTAGTGCAAATTAAATTGTGGTTATAACGCAGTATATATAAATAGATAGTCTATATGAATGCTGAGAAGTTGTGAAGTCAATATACAGATGCAAGATGTAGTCTAGTTAGTGATGTGGGTCAGTAATAACATAGTGAATATGAACAGTCAGTTTATTTAAATGCAGAATATAGTAAAGAGTCAATATACCATTAGTGCAAATGTTTGTCTAGGTAGTGAGGTAGAATCAGAAATAACACAACACACGGTATGAATAATAAAATGCTGAGATAAAGTAAAGAGTCAATGTACAGTTTGTGTGAAGTGTGGACTAGCTAGTGATGCTGATCAATCATAGCACAATATGCATGAATAAACAGAGCTATCTAAATGCTGAAGTGTGGTAAAGAGTCAATATACAATTAGTGCAAGTAGTGGTCTAAATAGTGAGGTAGGTATAGATGTGATTAGTAGATAAAAAAAAATAGTGTGATAACAAGGTAGTACAACAATGGTGGGGGGAAATACAGTTTTGCATGCCACGGCAGATGCAAAGTGCAAAAGTGCATAAACAGATATGTACAAATGTGCAATGGGGCATGACAGAGACAGTGGAATAGGATGTGTAAAAACAATGCATGAATGATGGAGAACAGTTAGCACGTGCAGCTTGCTCAGGCGTGTTTTGAAGGTAGTTAGTGGAATGAGGATTTTGAGATTCAGAGTTTTTTGTAGCTCATTCCAGTCATTTGCAGCTGAGAACTGGAAGGAGGTGTGCACTTTTGGGGTGACCAAGGAGATGTAACTGCTTGAGCGGAGGTTACGGGTGGGTAGGGCGATATGACGATATGATAAGGTATGGCGGAACTTTGCCTAGCACGGACTTGTAAATGAGTTGTTACCAATGAGTTAGGCATTAGAGGTTGCAGTGGTGGGTGTTAAGAGGGGTTTTGATCACAAAACGTATGGCACTGTGATAGACAACATCCAGTTCTGACAGGAGAGAGTTAGAGGCAGTTCTGTAAATAACATCACTGAAATCGAGAACTGGTAACATTGTCATTTTCACCAAAGCGAGTTTGGCAGCGTGAGTGAAGGAGGTCCTGTTGCGGAATAAAAAAAACGATCCTAGACTTAACTTTAGATTGAAGCTGTTTCATGTGTTGCTGGAAGGTGAGGGAACTGTCTAGCCAGACACCTAAGTATTTGTACGCAGTCACATTTTCTAATTCCAGCCCATTGAGCGTGGTAATGCTAATCGGATGGGCAGGGGTGGGCAGTGATCGATTAAAAAGCATGAACTTGGTTTGGCCAGAGTTTAGAAGTAATTGGAGGTTTAGGAAGGAGTGCTGTGGCATTGAAGCTCTCCTGGAGGTTTGATATGGTTATCCAATGGGGGGCCGGTTGTGTACCGGATATTGTCGTCAACATAGAGGTGGATTTTTGAGTGCCCAACAGCAAGAGCCACGTCATTGATGTAGGGGGAGAAAAGAGTCGGTCCGAAAATCGAGCCTTGTGGCACCCCCAAATGCGGCCTATTATTTTTCTCCTCCTCACACCCACACTCACACAAGCTGTATGTGCAGCCGTTACTGCAGTGAGCTCATGAGTTCACTGGAGACAAACTCCCCTGGCATCAGCATCACAGCAACAAGGGGAGCGGTACCACCATGATTTAACCCCAGTCTCTGTTTCTCCTTTGAGAAGCTACATTATCTCTATTAACTGGCATGTTCTCAGACATGTTTAAATTCTCCAGGGCAAAGGGTGACAGACTCTTTCACTCCCTCTTTTTGACACACTGAGGACAGCCTGTTTTTCTAGCAACTGATAAGACTACCTATCACAGCACTCGGGCAGAAGTGTCAAGCCTCTTAGAAATCCTCCCTGCTGTCTGATAAAAATTATAGCTGGTCTATTCTTAAGCCATCAACACTCCCATTTCATTTGGACAATTCACAGAAGCTGAGCTTAAATCCCTAAGTAAAACTACTTAAAAGACACTTAGATGACACCAAAACAATGTACCCAGCTTTTTCACTGTTCACACTCTTGTCAGTTCTCAAACTAAAACCTGAAACGCAGCTGAACTATGTAACTTTATCAGTGACAGTGAACAGCACTCACTGCAGCTGCGTTCGTCAGAGTTGTCCCCGCAGTCGTCGTCCCCGTCACACCTCCATCTCAGTGGGATGCAGCGGTGGTTGTCACACCGGAAGTCTCCATTAGGATCACAGGTCACTTCATCTGGGAAAGGAGCAGGAACATGAAACTGGTCATCCTTTAACAGCATTATTATGCTCAACTAAGTACATTGTTTCTCCTCGCCTGAAAAACTTTGGGTAACACTTTACTTGAAGGTATCTACATAAGAGTGACATGACACTGTCATGAACACATGACACTGTACACTCGTACAACCTCGCAGTAGCCCGAGTTCAAAATCCAACATGGCTCCAACAGTTGTGAAAGCTGCAGTAACATAAAGTTATAAGCACTTCTGTCTTATTTGTGTCACTAAATCAGTCGTTCACACAGGCATGTCCAACTTCTATCTGTGGACATGTTGTTACGCTGTTTGCATGCACAAAAAACGGCGTCATCAACTGGTTGCTAACAATAGCTAACCGGGCTAGAGCTAATGAAAACAATGAAAATCCGACTTTTAAATAGAACGCGTTCAACTCGGGTATGACGTCATTCCCAGTTCCGGTTTCCGAGTTCCCAGGTAAATAGAACGCGGCATAACCCTAACCCTAACTTGTCATGACAAAAACTGAATGACACTTAATGACAGAAGCGTTATGTCATAATGTTTATGTCACTCTTATGTAGATACCTTCAAGTAAAGTGTAACCGAACTTTGTTTCAATTTAAAGAGCACCTTAAGGTTTGCTGGACTTAGTGCACCTGAAACAGATTGAGCACTTGGCATCGGCATTCTTTTTGTATTTGGAGGATGAGGTTAGATTTGTATTTATAAACGCAAATAGGCATATGATGCTTGGACAAAAGATATTTACCAACTTTATCTTTTACTTTTAGGGGTGGCAGTACCTCAGTCCGTAGGGAGTTGGGTTGGGAATGGGAGAGGTTGCTGGTTCAAGTCCCCATACGGACTGTAGTACGGAGGTGCAATGTGAGGTGGTATGTCAGTTTGAAATGAAACTCATCTTGTTTTTTAATTAAACTGCAACAGTCAGAGAAGAGGAGAGCAGCGTGCCTAGGGTGACCTCTATCCATGCTAGTATGCGTCTGTAGAGGATAAGACTGCAGGAGATGGGAAGCACTGACGGGAGAGGAGTGGAGGAGAGATGGTCTGAGCCATCTCTACCACACAGTGCTGGGGGTCAAAGATAACGCAGTGTTAGCTAGTCCTGCCCTCCTAGCCCTCCACCTGGCCCATCTGCTACATTCTTACAGGAAGATTAGCGTGGCTCTTTCGTCCTGCGCCGGCATGGCACTAATGGAGTGAGAGCCTCTGATAAGAGACGGGAGGGCCGCGGCAAGTGTGTTTGGATCGTAGCAAAGTACAAAGAGACTCGTTGTGAACCCTGCCCCCACGCAAGGACAGCGCAACAACACACACACACACACACACACACACACACACACACACACACACACACACACACACACACACATATATGTAGAACCATATTAACGGACAGCTCATAAATCTGTGGTGCTCTTAGGGAGAGGCAAATGGTGGGGGAGGGTGAGTGGTGAAACCCTCTCCATCAGCACCTCCCAGTACCTCACTGTGTAATGTCCCACAGGAGGCTGAGGTGTTGGCTAATTGCCCCTCACTCCTTGAACACATAATCTTGTTTCCATGCTGTGAATGTTTTAATATTCTGAGACTTCTGAAATCAGTCTTCAAGTCACTGTGACAATGTCAACAGGACCTCAGCCCTGTCTCAAGGATATTTGTCACAGACTCACCACAGCCCTGCTCATCACTGTTGTCCCTGCAGTCATTGTGGCCGTTGCAAACAGACCACAGTGGCACACAGCGGTAGTTGGTCTTGCAGTCAAACTCTGTGTGGTTGTCACATCGATAAGCCGGTCCCACTGTGGAGAAAACACCACAGTTGTCAAGTAAAGGAGACAAAGAGTGGTGTACTTTTATAAACATCAAAATACATGGATATTTAATGCCAGAAGGAGTCAAAATGTAAAATTTGTTTAAGCTTCATGTAATATGTGCCTTCACCCACATCAAAGTTTCTGCTCTGATGGAACTCAGATTGGGACTGAGTTATTGCACAAAAGAAAAAGTGTGTATTACTTACTACACTCCTCTAACGGTTCATCAGAGTTGTCACCACAATCATCATCGACATCACATTTCCAGTTCTGGGGAATGCAGCGTCCATTGCGGCACTTGAACTGTCCCGGGCGACAGGTCCTGGTGGAGCAGTGGGCAGGGTCCTCGTCAGACTGATCGCCACAGTCGTCCTCGCCGTCGCACTGCCATGACTCGGGGATACACCGCTTATTTGCACACTGCCACTGGTGGGTTTCACACTGGTGTGAAGCTGTAGTTTTTACATGAAGTCATAAGAGATATCATAACAGAGACTAAAAGGGAGCCACAAAGAATACACTCCATTTTGGAGAAATGAATAATAGCTATTAGAGAACACAACCCACCACACAGCACAGGGTCTTCATCCGAGCCATCATGGCAGTCCTGGTTGCTGTTGCACAGGAAGTGCGGACTGGTGCAGTTTCCATCATTGCACTGAAACTGGCCGAGCCTGCAGTTGCGAGCCGGGCAGGTGGAAGGCTCGTCTGAGCCGTCTCTGCAGTCCCTCTGACCGTCACATTTCCACCAGATAGGAATACATCTGTTGAAGCAGAGGCAGGGCAAAAAATGTTCCACATGTTGCACAAAAAGCTTTCCGTCACTCACTTTAACCACTCTGAACTCATTACATCAAATAAACAACTACTTACAACTCTATGAAAGGCTGCAAAAATGTAAGTGGCCATAAAAAGTAAATGCAGCACGTGTAGCATTTGACATCAATGCATCATTACAACACAAATTTTATATTACTACATTACTTTTTACAAACAGTTATATTTATAAAAATTAAGATTTGTAGCCCCTACTGACCCCATCACTGCACCGTGTGTGCACATTTTGTGCAAACACAGAAGGATTTTGATGGATTACATTATTACCTAAACAGCAGGGGGCGCTGTTTTTCTATTGCAAAGACAGCAAACAGACATTTCCTCTACAGTATATTCCTGTGTTTTGAAATAAAAGATTATGGATGGAGCAAGTGAACACTACAGTCTTTGTAAATATTGCTAGCAGGATTATTTTTGATTGAGAGAGTGATTATAACAAATCCAATCTGAAGTTCGAAAAAAATATATTTTTCTTTTTAAGATAATTTTTTGGCCTTTTTACTTTACTAGATAGTGACAGTGTATAGACACGAAAGTGGAGAGAGAGGGGATGAAGTGCAGCAAAGGGGCCGCCGGTTGGATCCGAACCAGGGCCACTGCAAAGAACTCAGCCTACATGGGGGCGCACACTCTACCGGGTGAGCTGGAGGTCGCCCCCTGAAGTTTGAATTTTGATATGAACAAAACCCCTGGCATGATATAACAACAACCTATCATCCTAACAGTGTTTTGATTTGTTTATGGCAGTCCCACTAATGTCACAGTCAGTTCAACAATGAAAAGGCTGCACATAAAAAGATCACAAGGCATACCACAAGAAGAAATCTTGACAAACCTTTCATTGTTAGCACATCTGTACTGGGTGCTGGTGCACATGGGAAGGCATCGGGTCACACCTCCTATTTGGACAGTCAGGAAATGGTCCGGGCACTCACAGGTGTGTTCCCGCCCCCTGTGACGGATCAGGCACAGGTGAGAGCAGCCTCCATTGTTCACCGAACAAGGATTGTTTCCTGTCAGAGGAAGAGCCACAGTAGGTCAAACAATCTCAGTTCACCACAGCTGGGTAAATACAGGCCAGGTATTGTCCTGCTAGTGATCAACCTATACCTAAATCAACGTAAGGAGGACATGTCGAGATAATAAACTAAAAGGTCTTGATCACAAGATTTTGAGATTTTAACTCACCAATAGGCTGTCTGTAGGGATGACACACATGGATGTCAAATGGTCTGTGAGTGGTGTTAACCAGGGCCTGACGACCAGAGCCGTCATATTTGTTGCCTTTCTCTACTGAGCGTGTGTTCCAGTCAGTCCAGTATACAAAGTCCTCGAACACAGTCAGGGCAAACGGGTGAGGCAAATCTCCATCATACACTGTGTGTCTGTGTTGACCATCCAAGTCTGAGTATCTGACAAGAGAAATACAAGTTACAAGTCTCACTGCCTTTACTGTGTGAAAAACAGTGTGATCAATTCCTGACAAATGTACTTACTCGATGTAACTGAGATGGGCATCAGACCAGTAGAGCTTGTCATTAGTGTAGTCGATCGTGATCCCGTTGGGCCACTCTATCTTGGTGGTGATGATAGGTGCTTTGTTAGTTCCATCCATTCCAACACGACCTATAAAGGCTTTGTCTCCCCAGTCTGTCCAGTATACAAATCTAACAGGGAGCCAAGAAAGTTACTTTAGATCACATCATATCTACATATATCTGAAAAAAAGAGAATCTATACTTCTGAACAAAAATGTTTCACTCATTTTCACTCAGTATGAGAAAAAGCCAAACTGATTTTTTTTTTTAGATACTGAATAATTGTTTTGAGTACTTTCTGACAAGGATCCCTTAAATTTGAGATAGAGTCAGTTAGTTGCTTCAACTAAAAATGTAAACATTGTGAATAAAACTGACTAATAAACCCCCCCCCAAAAATGATGCGATTTGATACCAATTATAGGTAACATTCAGTTGAGTTGTCCATCATTATTTATACATTTCAATTAACTGCTAGCGTAACCTGAACAGTCTTACAGGTCGACAGGCATTCAACAGTTACCAATAATAAATTAATAAAGAATTATTTACTTGGGTTTAAATGGAGCTCATTTACTTTACTTAACTAAATCCTTATTTAAAAAATTGTTTCAAAACTTCTGTCTATTATTTCTCTATTATCCCTATACTTTACAAATTAAAGGAAATTACAGACACATAAAATAAGGGCAATAAAATGTAACAATATTAAACTGGAATTAAGACAAAGAAATATCAAATATGTATAATAATTCTGCCTATAAAACATTTATCTCTGCAATTTATTGCACTGCAATTTCTTTCAGACTATCCACTATCATACCCGCTGATACCAACATATTGTGATAAGCAATATTAGCAGACCAGCCAATGATACTGGCCCTACTGATATATTGATATAGTGCTCTATCATAAGATACAGTAAGATTCATAATTCCTCCTTGTGCCTGACTTACCCATATTTGGGATGCAACACAATGGCTCTGGGGTTTTCAAAGCAGTAGGTGTTATTGACATCAACGCAGTGTTCAGCCAGTTTCTTCACAAATCGACCATCCAGTTCAGAGACTTTGAGACAATCCAAAAAGCTGTCCACCCAGTAGAGTTTTCTGGCTATCCAGTCAACTGCGAGGCCCTCCCCATGTAGAACTCCATTGACCACCACCTCTCTGTTACTGCCATTGAAAGACATCCTCTCAATCACCTTGCGGCTCACATCAATCCAATAAAGACGCTTGTCTACACGATCAAAGTCCATGGCCACCACACTGGTCAGGCCCTGCAGGATCAGAGAGTAGGCCTGTCCGTCTGTTGATAGGTTCCTAAGGTAATAGCGATTGCTGAAGATGAGGTATGGTGAAATGTTGCTGTTCTGACGGCAGCTGTGGCCATCCGGCTCTCGGAGGAATCCTGGGGCACACTTGCACACATACGAGCCAACAGTGTTCTCGCAGACCTGGCTGCAAACGCTCGGTGTCTCTGCACACTCATCGATATCGTCACACGTTTTGCTGTCAGACATCAGGCGGTAGCCAGGGCGACAGGTGCAGATGAAGCTGGTGGGTGTGTCGGTGCAATTGTGATCACAGTGATGGATGGATGGGTCTGTGCATTCATTGACACCTGCAGTCAAAGAATATTAACGAAGTCAATAAAGTCATCAGCAAAGAAAAGACTTTTGTCCTGTCTAATCTAATCAAGAAGGGGGAAAACAAAGATGACAAGCTGTATGTTTTTGCCTTGTCAGAACAAATTGTTTTTTTAATCTATACAGTGGCTTATCATTCTTACCTTAACTATAAATATGAGATGCTTAGACATAATCAAAATCGCAGTATTTTAATTTGATGATGCTATATTCAGTATCTACAGACAACATAAAGTCTCCTTAGTCATTTGCTATACATAATCTAACACTTCTTTGACATCTCCCCTAGAGGGAGCATGCATCATCTCCAGGAACCCAAATGCAGACAAACACTGAAGAACCTGAAAGGTTAAAAGTATATTATTGACAGCGCCTTGAACTATTCTGTAAATCTCTTCACACTCACCGCATCCCTTCTCATCGCTGTTGTCAGAGCAGTCATCGTTCCTGTCGCACACCTGACTCAGGGAGATACAGTGTCCATTGTCACATCTGAACTCTCCAGGGGGGCAGGTAGGTGCTGGTGTGTGGCACATGTGCTCCAGCTCATCAGACTCATCCCCGCAGTCATTGTCGCCATCGCAGACAAAGTCATGGGACACGCAGCGGCCGTTCTGGCAGGTGAACTGGTGTTGCTGGCACGGCTGGTAGGTGCAGCTCTGCTCGTCACTGCTGTCCCCGCAGTCATTACGTCGGTCACACCTGATTTTAGAAGACAGGCCACAAAAGATGAACTCGCATTGCTAGACAGACTGATTAGAGATGGCATTTGCGATATTTCAAAAGAGTTCATTTATCTAACCTATAGGAGCTGCGTATGCAGAGGCCATTGCTACAGGTGAACTCATTGATGCCACAGGATCTGCGTGAGCAGTTTTGATGTTCATCTAATGCGTCTGCACAGTCGGCGTCTCCATCACACACCCAGTCACGTGGAATACATTTCCGCTGGGGTGGTTGGTTGTTCACACAGGTGAACTCTGCACTCGAACATGTGCGATTGCCTGGGAAAAAAAAAAAAAAAAAATCAGGCAGGGGGATTTACAAGAAGTTGAATAATGATGGTGATGACCCAATGTCAACCTGCATTTTTGGAATGCCAAACATTCCAAACTGTATTTCAAAACACGCAGCCATGATTTAAAATTCTTTATCCATCTAATGTGATAGATCCACATTGTTTGAAGTGAGTCTCCTACAGAGGCTCAGGCAATGCTGAAGTTTTTAGCTTCAGGCACCTTATTGTTGGAGCAGACATTGGTGAGACATAAGAGTCTTGATCCACCCTGAGCCAGGAAGCCAGAGAAAGGAGACATGCACAAAGTAACGAGTGAGGCAGGAGAAATCAGGAATGTCAACTCCTTGGATTGGAGACCTTCTACAGGAGACTAACATGCCAGGCACTGACTGCCAGTGTCTCCCACACAACACTCCCCCAGTGGTGTGTATCTTAATCCATCAGCGTCCTGAATAATGTTAGGTTACGGGAAGCATTAGGGGGCAAAGTGGAGAAGTGATGGGGAACAAGAGGAGATGAAGTGGGAAGATGCAGAAAAGGATGAAGAAGAGGACAAAGAGAAAGAAAAAGTGGGAAGAGAGAAAGCAGAGGTAATGAAAGGATGCATACCACAATCGTGCCTCTGGTCTTCGTCACTCATGTCGCCACAGTCATTGTCCCCATCACAGATCCAGGATGAGGCAATGCACCTGCCATCATCGCAGCGAAACTGTTCTGTGTTGCAGGTTCTGACCAGTGTGACTGCAGAGACAAATCGCATTACATTAAACTGTAGATAACACAGCACAGCACTGTTTCATTATTGTCTGCCAAATCATTTAAATTCAATATCAATTATTATCCATTTTTTTTCCTTTTTGTGATTATCTCAGGTACTTCCCCCACTGCTTTTCTACTAATAAGCAAGGCACATTACAACACTGGCAAAGCTTTCAAAATAGTCATGGCAACTCCAAATTCCCATGCATGGTGAGCTATCTAAACAAAAGCCAAAGTGAGGCTCTGTAACCCCTGGTGGACAAAGGGAGGGGGAGGTGCTGTTTGTCAGAGGACACTGAGGGGTGTCACCACAGAGGAATGCAGCACACAATAGGAGGCCTGACTGACCACATCATCAACAAAGAAATACACCCCTGACTCACACTCTGCGCTACATCACTCACAGCACTCTCTCACAGCAGCACACAGATGCAGATTGGCGGACAGACACAAACACACAATAACTGAGCAGCTGATAATGGGGCGGGGGCAGACACACAAAGCCAACAGGCCCGTTTTTGGGGGGATGAGAGAGTTGTGCGACACTTACTGCAGGACAGGGGTTCATCAGAGCCGTCTGCGCAGTCAGCCCCTCCGTCACAGTACCAGTGGGCGGGGATGCAGCGACCGCTGGAGCAACGGAACTCGCTCTGGGAACATGTAGATGTTGCTATGTAGAAGACGTAGAAAGGCATGAAATCAATTGGAGGACTTGACAGGGTGGGAATTTTGGCATGCTGAAGAGGGGAGGGGGGAGGGGGGGATAAACCTTGTCTGTTTCTGGCTTTATATCCTTTTTCTAATAACGTTACGTGGATTAAAACCCTGTTTTACGCATACTGAGCAGATTAAAATCTTGCAACATATCATACTCAAAATGATTTCTGCTTACAGACTCCAGTGTGTTAAATCCACACACAATTAATAATAATTGTGCCAGTGTTTTTTATTCCTGAGTTTTTCTTTGTAAACCCTTTTAGTTTTGTATCCTCTTATGGTGACCGTAAGGCTGTATGATCCATGTCATTCCTTGAACCTATAGAGTTGTTTTCAAAATCAGTCCCTATTTAGCACATAGTGCACTAAATATATATTTTTATATATATATTGAGAGCAAGTGAGGAGCATTAACAACATCATGATGCTGGAACTGGAATTAGAATGCAGCCATTATTAATGTTATTAATTACAACCATGAAAAAGGCCTTTTCAAGCCATTAATAGAGCGACACAAATATGAATTTGCTTCAACAGGAAATAAAACACAATATTGTTTTAATCCTAAAACTGACTCACCACAGTGCGTAGGACTCTCGTCGCTCATATCCCCACAGTCGTTGTCTCCATCACACAGGTATGAACGTGGGATGCAGATGTTGGTAGACTGACATTTTGTGTGCTCTGGCTGGCAGGTTCTCTCCGCTAAGTTAATCAGAAATTAGAACTGATATTTATTATAAGTAATAACCAATTTACCTCTGTTTGATTTCTGTGGCAAACTAAGGATACTCACGGCAGTTAAGTTCATCAGTTGTGCCGTTGTCATAGCAGTTGTTCATGCCGTTGCAAACATAGTCCTTTGCGATACAGCGGCCATTGTTGCAGGTGAATTCTGTGTTGGGGTCACACGGCCTGAACAGACAGCTCATCTCGTCGCTATTGTCTCCACAGTCGTCATAGTGGTCACAGCGGTAGTGGTAGGGCACGCATCGCCCATTGCCACAAGTAAACACTGTGGGCTCACAGGTGTGGAAGGCTGCCAATCAGAATCAAGAACATGTCAGAGCTCTGGCCAATGGAGAGGCCTGAATACACATGCAGTGGAAGCTCATTTTACCTGACAGGGCAATAAATGATGACAACAGCTGTGGGGCTGCATGCAAAGATATAAGCATATTGATTCATTTGTTAGTGTTCATTTGTTTTAAGACCTAGGAATTAGGTGCATGTCAATGGAAATGTCATTATGAAGTGCAAGCAGCATACACACCAACATAGTTGAAGTCAGGTTTTGCCCCTAAGAAAGAATTTTGTTAAAGCAGAAACACATAACTTGTTAGTATTAGTGAAGGTAAAAGATATAGAATTGCATTTAATAGAGAAGAGAGTTCTGATTCACTCATGCAGGAGGTGTAAGGGCTCTATGAGGACCGCTATGACTAATAATCAACAGAGAGATTTTGTATAATTCAATAAAACACAAAACAATGAAAAAATGCAAAAAAAAGAGAACACAATTTATTCAAGCCCTTTTAAGAACACCATACCACAGATTCTCTCCAACTCATCGCTGCCATCTCCACAGTCGTTGTCATTGTCACATTTCCACTGGGCACGAATACAGCGGCCATTCATACAGGTAAACTGTCCGGGCTGGCAGCGAGTCCCATTATCAGGGATACAGTGCTTGCTGTCAGCCAGGTACCAGCGGCCCTCTGATGGACACTGGCACTCAGCTCCGTTGGGTCCTAACAAGATACAATTGCAGTTTATACATTTAGTTGGGGTTTTCAACTACCTCACTAAAAGTGACAGCATGAAACAGCTTGTACCTGGTGTGCAGATGTGGCTGCAGCCTCCATTAAACTGCTGACATGGACTATCACACTGCTGCTGCTTCCTGCTGGCCAGAACATGGATGTCCATTGGCCGAGATGGCAGGTTCTGAAGCATGACCCTCAGGTCAGAACCGTCGTGTTTGTTGGCCCGATAGATGCTGCGTGTGTTCCAGTCGGTCCAATAGATGAACTGGCCAAACATGGTCATAGCAAAGGGGTAGATGGCTGTGCTGACGATGACTTCCCGATTGGACCCCGTGAGAGAGGATCGCTCAATCTTCTGTCTGATGGCAGAGCAAAATAATGATAATAGCAGCAGTTTGACAAGGTCAATAGAAACAAGTTGGTATATATTTCAGCAGTAGAATTTTTCAGATCTTACAAGCTGGCGTCTGCCCAATAGAGTCTCTCTTCTTCATAGTCCAGGGTCAGTCCATTGGGCCACACAAGACTAGTGTTCACAATCTCTGTTCTGAAGTTTCCACCCAAGGTAGCACGTTCAATCTTTGCATGGGTTCCCCAGTCTGTCCAATACATGTAACTGTGGAACATGGAAGGTTTATGTTTTAAATCTCAGTTTAATCTAATGAACAAAGAGTGTGTGTGTTGTGATAGTCTTACCCCCTGCAGGGATCTAACATGATGGCCCTTGGCCTGGACACATGGGCAATAATTGTCCTTTGAGAGCCGTCCACAGACATGGAGCTGATGCTCTGGTTGACATAGTCACTGTAGTAAACTCTTCTGTTTATCCAGTCATAAGCAATGCCATCAGGAGCCCCCAGATCTGTCCAAACACAGGGAACAAAGCAACATCAGCAATACCACTGGTATCCATTCCTACATAAACAAAAACAAATCCAAGAGGAATAAATAAAAGTGTATGTTGCAGAGTAGGGAAGTGCCAAACCTACCTGAAGCCACAACTACAGGGGCTGAGGTGGGAGAGGACAGGCTGATGTAGCTGATCTTGCTTGCTCCTGCGCCTGAGCTCTGGGTAAAGTAGATCCTCCTGTCTGTGAGGTCAAAATCCAGTGCCACTGAGGTACGTGGGACATTGACCACAGGGAAGGGCAATGCATGGTCCTCGGGGTTGAGGCGCAGGCTGCGCACGGTGCTCTCAGTCGTGAAGATAAGATAATCATCCCTTGACACCACACAGCTCTTGTTATCTACTGCAAGATTCCCAAAAGCGCAGCTGCATTTTTTGTTCTGGTTACCTGTGCCAGAACCTGGGAGTGCAAAGCAGAAGTGGGCACAGCCTCCATTAGCCTCCATGCAGGGGTTGTAGTTAAGCTCCTGGACTGTGGCAGGCTGGGTGCGTTGGTCAAAGACGGTAACGTCCCTCAGCATGTTGACGTTGTCTCTGACGACAGCAGGCTGCTCTGTGCTGCCAGGCTGTTTGCTTGCTTGGAACACCTTCTTGAGGTTTCTGTCCACCCAAATGATACTACTCTCAAACACTGCGATTCCATAAGGAGTTGGGTAGCGGCTGCCATACCTGACTATCTCTGTCTCCCCACCTTGAGGGTTGACTCGGGCTATCATATCCAGGGAATCATCTACCCAGTACACATAGCCAGTTTGCCAGTCCAGAGCGAGACCTCGAGGAGTAATAATCCCTGATGACACTAAAATTGTGCGGTTGGTGCCGTCCAAGAGTGCTCGCTCAATTTTGGGGTTCTGACCATAATCAGCCCAGAACAAGAATCTGTTTTTGGGGTCCACTACAATGTGGCGTGGCATGTCCACCTGGGTCTTCAGCAGCACCCTGCGGAAAGTGGTGTTCAGGCGGAGCACCTCCACATATGTCTCAGTTAGGAAGGCGTTGGTGAAATACAGGTTCCCTGTGGAAAGAACCCAGTAAGCTAAGTGTTTAAAGTGGCATCATAATATTTGTAAGACTTGGGATGATCAGGTCATCAGCCACAAACTGCTAAGTATGACAGGTCACAATTCAAGTAGAAATTTTACCAGCTGACATTATGATGGTGTTATTAATATACAACAGATTTTCCGTTATGCCTTCAGTTATAATGATGCAATTATAAATGAGTAACAAGGAAACAGTTTGTCGTGTCTGTAGCTGTCTCTGTTTTTCCAAAACTAGCAAATTAAATCCTCTTTCCTTGTCAGCTGTGTGGGACTGATCTCCTTGTTATGTGAGTCTGTCATTATGATAAAGCTTCTTAACTTTGACTCTAGCTGGCAGCCTGCTGCCTGAGGCATGTGTCATGCAGCAAATTCAAATGAGTCAGAATTTCTTTTGGTTTTCTGGTTTACAGGAACAGATTAAGAGCAGTGTATTTATTCAGATAAAATTAAACTCTTCTACACTGTGGGAAAATAAGATGTTGCAGTTGCAAATGTAATATAATTTAGCGAGGTAAAAGGTATTGAATATGAGCACAGAATTAGAATATAAAAAAAGAGAAGTGGTACAAATGTGGGACAATTGACAAAAAACACATTGAAATGACTCACTGGTCTAAATGATATATATTGTAGACTATATACACTTGCTGGCATTTTTAACAGAGAGGAAAACAACAGCCAGTGTAACTGGCTACAAAATATTTTATAAGGGTAGGATGCTTTCATGGTGGTGAACTTAATCTACATCAATTTCAGAACCAACACCTCCAACAGCAAGTGACTGAGATCCTTTTCTACCTGCATCTGAAGTGTTGTGGAATTAATTCACATGGATAAAAATATAATGACTTATGTAAATATTTGAGATGCAACCAGGAAGGCACTGAATGGATGTATAAAAAAGATCCTAAAACACATTTGTGAGCTGGCACAATAGCTTACCTGCAGCCCAGTCCACAGCAATGCCTCGTATCCCGTTGCGTCCTATTCCAGATGTTACTACACTATGTAATCCAGAGCCATCCGGCTTGATCCGTCTGACCCCGTTTTGTGTGGCCACAGTGCTGCTGAAGTCACACCAGTAGATGAAACCAGAAGCCATGTGTACATCAATGTGTAAAGCATTACGGCCTGTAAGAGGATAACCCCGTCGTTATTGTTACTTCAAAGACAAGAACCATATCATGAACATTTGATATTCAGTTACTATGTCAGTTATTCAGTTTATTATTCCACCTAAACTCAGCTTTTACTTTTAGACATGTATTTTCTCAACATAAAAAAAAGGTATCCTATGAAACATGCAGTACAGTATTAGGTAATTTATTAGAATCACTGACCTCTCCCAGCCACAGGCACCATGGCCTCAGAGTGATCTGCCCCTTCCAGACTGAAGCCTTTGATTGCAGACAGAGTGGAGATGACAACATAGGACTGGTAAGGAGTGCAGGTCCTGTTGTCAGCATTAAGTTTAAAACCTGTGGCGCATGCACAGGTAAACAGACCTTGCGTCCGAGGGAGGCAGAGTTGCTCACACACTCCCATATTGTTGGTGCAGCCATTGGAGGTACCTGCAGAGGCTTAGTTTGTGGAGAGAATGCAGTATGATGAACAAAAGCAAAAGCAACAACAGGCCAAACACAGACAGCAGTGAATGAGGAGGATGATGTCTCCTTGTGTTACTCACTTTCTCGATAATGCACTTTCAGAACTCTGAGTCCAGAAACATTGTCTCGCAGCACAACCCTGTTGGCCCCCGTGGACTTGTCCACACGCTCTATGACCTCAAAGTTGCGGTCAGTGAAGTAGAGGTAGTTTTGATAGACAGCCACACCCCAGGGGTGAGACAGGCCTGTCACTATGGTGATGCGGTTACTCCCATCTGGATCCCCACGCTCAATCTGTGGAGATCACCAGACAGGGATTCAAACGTAGTATGTTCATTTTGTACAATTACCAAGATTAGCATAAAGTTGCACACATTTGAGAACCTTATACAATGGTCCATAACAATAACAAATGGTGACTCCTGAGAGCTAAGAGAGCTAAGACCCACCATGCCAGTGCTTGTAACAGCCCAGTACAGCTTGTTCTCTGTGATGTCCACAGTGAGAAACTCAATGTGATCTAGGTTGTTGGTGAACAAGGTGACAGGGTTTAAGCCATCCATGTCTGCAGATGCCACCTTGGCAGGGATGCCGCTCTCTGTTCCCTGGTCTGTCCAGTACAGTTTGCTTAGAGGACATAACAAGAATGGAGGTTACATTTACAATATAGTCATGGATCTCTATGCTTATTACTTTTTAATAGCCTTGCATACACTTTATAGTCAAACCACCGAGATACAAATTGTCGCTGTTAGTGAAAACCTTTCATCTCCAAAATATTAACTTTTCCAGAACTTAGAACATCAGCTTTTCTGATTTCCTTCATTGGATTATCAACGCTTTTTATTAGGGTAGAAATTTCTCTCAACCCACAGAGGACCAGGTCATTTGTGAGGTCTTTCAACACTGATTTTGGTCATGTAACCCAAAATCAGAGTTGAGAGCAATGTCTTAATATTAGAGTGAGAAGGGATGGCTTTGAAATGTCTTTATTGTTTGTTCAATGTACTCTATTGTACGTTTCTGTGGTTTGAGTGTGCAGTCGGGTATTCAGTAACACTGGTTTGAGTTCTCTCTAGAGGCAGAGCAGATGGCGATGAAGAGGCTGTTGGAGCTCAGTAGCTGTGGGGATAAGTGACCGTGCCAGGACTGTGTTAAATGGGGCTTACCCACGTGCTGGGTCCACTGCGATGCCAACAGGACTGCCAGCGCCAGTTGGAGAGCCGTTATTTGTGATGAGAGTTTTCCTGTACTGTACCTCCCCTCTCAACTTCAAAACCTGGCCGAGTACAAGTACAAACAAGTTAAGTTGTTGTACAACGTAATTGTGTTGTGACACTGCCCTTACACTCATTTTCTGTTTTCCTATTAAGAGTGTAATCACACAAAAATATCGATCTCAGTTAAAGTCAGTAATGATAAAAAACAACAATAACAGGACAAAGTATTATTTGTCTTACCTCAATAGACTGTGTAGCTGGATTGGTGTAATACAGGTTCTCTGTTATCCAGTCTAAGGCCAGGCCGACAGGGGAGCCAAGGATGGCCGCAGGGGCAAACTCTGTCCTGTTAGTACCATCTGACTTCACCCTGTGGATCTCACCCTGGTGGACAAAGGAAGACAGATTAACCTCACAGACTGCTGAGTAAGTTGAGTGAATCTTGTGTTGTGTTTTCCCAGCATGTTTTAATTGCATTTTTATTGTGTATTTTTACCGTCAACCGTCAAGTTCTGAACTGAACTGTGACAGGAGAGTAACTCACCGGGTGCTCCACCCAGTAGATGGTCTGTTCATTGTCATCAAAGTCAACATCATAGCCATTGTGAAGCCCAGCAATAGGGACCATAGCATCATTACTCTTGTCATCTGGGTTTAAGGAAATGCCATAGATGATGCTGTCTCTCACAACCACCAGGAAAGGATCTTCAACTACAAGTAGAAACGATAATGCAAAAGTGAATAAACAGTGTCTAAGAATACCTTTACAAACTGCTCTTTCTACAGTAAAACAACAAGCAAAAGCTTTGTCATTGTGACTTGTAATTTCAAACAAATCAAAAGCTATGAATTACTAAGTACTTAGTTACGTAACAAATTCTTAATCAGAGCTAGGAAACCATGTTTCCTGGATATGGATTTAGCCCATGGTAATCCAAAACTAAAAGTTGCTTTCAGTGTATGATACCTGTTGCAAAATAGGGGATTTGAGCTAACAGCCCTTTATCTATAAAGTGTGGTGAAATTTGTTTCCACAATATGATTTGCTTTGTCATCAGAGATTAGAATCGATGAATGGTTGTGGGGCATTTTCATTCTTGGATAATCGTTGGCCTCAGGGGGAGTCTGCGTTCTGCTTGGCTTGAATGGGCTGAAACCTGAGATGAGTTAAGCTGTTGACTAAAGGGGGACTCCTTGGACTTTGAATTAAAGGTCCCTTGTCTCCTTCAGACCTTGAAAGACACACTTATATGATTCTTAATATTTATGACTGGAACAGCAGTTTACAAGAGAATCTAAATGGAAGACTGTTGACAAGGACCTGGATCGATCTATAATACGAATAGTGTTTTCAAAGATTTCTCCTCTTACCAACATTGCGATGGCTGCAAATAAAGCATGCCAAAACCATCATTTCCACAATAACAGATTTGCTCTTTTTCAACAATAACCACAGCTAAGAGTAATACCTTATGAGTACATCAACTTATCAACTGCATCTGACCCAACTTCCTTTTTCATCAAACTGAGTGATGAGTGTTTTCCTTCATTTGGCAGGATGCATACCTCTGGTGCAGGTGATTTGATCTGTTGCCAGTGTCCAGCCTGAGGGACAGGCACACGAGTAGTAACTCGGTTCCACAGCAGAAAGCAGGCAGATATGAGTGCAGCGACTCCTCAAGCAGTGATTTTCACCTAAGAATTGTCAAACCACACAAACACACATGCGTAGCCGCAAAGAGTCAACAGAGTAATCTTCACAGGATCTCTAGGATAATTCTTAAATGTATTTACAAAAACAACAGACCTGCTGCATATTGGCATCATTATCAATATACAAAACTACCAAACTAATTTAGTCACAATGGTCAACATCAGCCAATACTGATGCAACAGAGATTTGTTGATATAGAATATCTTTGCCATACCTGTTGGCTGCCTGGCTGGGTGTACTGCCACCAGACCCATGGGCTGAGGGAGGTTGAAAAGCATCACTGTCTGGTTCTCCCCATGCCACTTATGGGCTCGCATCACACGGTTGATGTATCTGTCGGTCCAATACACAAAATCCTCAAAAATGGTAATTGCGTGGGGATGTTGTAGTACCTTTTCACAGAGAGTAGCAAAAGAAAAAAAATGTGTCTTACACATGCTATTCAGAGGGAAATTGAATGTGCTGTGTTCACTTTTAGATTATCAACATAAATCAGATCTCTATAGATGATTTTGAAAATGTGTCTTTCTTTCTCGTACACTCACCAGGTCACTGGCCAGGACTTGCTTCCTGTTGTTGCCGTTATAATCGCAGTAGTCAATGAAATCCAAGTAGGCATCAGCAAAGTACAACAAATTGTTTGGATAGTCTATGGTTAGACCGTTGGGCCAGTACAGCTTGTTGTTTATGATAACAGTCCTCAATTTCCCATCCATGCTGGCCCTCTCAATGCGGGGGTTTCTGCCCCAGTCGGTCCAGAACATAAGGTGAGCACTGCAAAACAAACGCTTGTCTTTTAACACCAACTGCTTTCATAATAAAAAGTGGAGACCATAACTACTTAGCTGAATTAAGCTAATTACTATGCTAACTAGTAACTACGCTAAGCTAACTACATTACATTCCAAGATTTAAAACAAACGTGTTTCTAAGTACATCACTGACCTGTCTCTTGGGTCCAGCACTAGGCCTCTGGGGTTGGTGACATTTTCACTGACTAATACAGTGCGGTGGGTGCCATCCAGTTTTGACACTTCAATAGTCTCCAAGACGTAGTCAGTCCAGTATAAATTCCTGCCCACCCAGTCCACTGCAAGGCTCTCTGTTACAGTCACTCCACTGTCAAATATCTGTCCACAAGAGACTCATTCATAGTTAAATATGTAAAAAAATGAAACCATGTGTAAAGCTGGGGTTAAACACAAAACATTTTAGTGCAATATATCTTCGGTGACAAAAAGGAACAAACCAACTCACCACAGTTCTGTCACTGCCATTTTTGTTAGCACTCCAGATTCTGTCCTGGCTTGTGTCGGACCAGTACACACGGTCAGTGACTGAGTCAAAATCTAGGGCCACAATGTTGCGTCCATCTCGAACCAGTGAACGGATTACATTGGGCTGAGTGGTTATGTCATCTTGCACAATCTGATTACGACTGGCCACTAGCAAGAACGCCTGACGAGAATCTGTAAACAGACATCAAATCTCTGTTACCTATTTTTCATGTCCATTCTCATGCTAATTAGAGCACTTATCAGCTTTTCAACAGCTATTCAACCCCAACTATATGACAGGACTGTTAAATAGACCCTACTCAAATGGCAATCCTCAGGGAATGCACTTTTGTCCAAATAATGACCTATTGTATTGCAGTCTTTCAGCAGGTTATCTGTGTGGAAGAGGAGCTCATGTCAGGCACGCTCCCCATAAACAGTCCTTTGTTGGTGATTATGTCCTAATTACAACAGTGATGGCCAGTGAGTGACATATGTTATTTGTCTTATCTAAAGAAATCAGAGCAGCAAGGAGAGACATGGGAGAAGAAAGACGGTATGTCAGTCTCCCAGTCTGGTGGACTGCCCAACAGCCAGCACAGCGGAGGCATCATCTTGACAACCATGTCACTGTAGTGATGACAATTAGCCTAGTTCCTAATTTACTGTATTATTAAATTACAGGTTGTTATTTACAACTACCACGGGAGCTATATGTTTCATGCACAGATGGTTTAAGTCATTTCCCTCCTCACCTGAGGCTTTGCAGGTACGCTGGTCTACTTCAAGAGTGTAACCATCTTGACAGTGGCAGCGGAAAGAGCCTCTCTCATTAAAGCAGTGTTGGCTACATAATCCAGGGGGATTACACTCATCTACATCCTCACAGGTTTTGGAGTCATTGCTCAGTTGATAACCCACAGGGCACGTGCACTGGGCCCCAAACGGCCCTTGGATACAACCGTGGGTGCAGCCAGCATTGTTGTCCGAACAGCTCTCCTGATCTGAGTTGAAAGTGGGAAAAGCACAATTTAGAACCCAAACATGGAAATTAAACCAAGTAAATGATAACTCATACAACCCAAACACAAAATCTACCAAATTATGCAATTACTTAACATGTTCCAATGATAGATGATAGTTAATAAACAACAAAGCACTAACTACTTCAGTTAGTGTCTTTAGAAGTGCTACTCTGAGCCAGAACTATTTTTTATGTATATTTGTGGACAATTATTGTTATATTCACCACACAGACTCTATTGACCGCAATTGTTTTGTGTTCAGTTTGTGTACAGTTTGTTGAAAATGAATCAAAACTACTTGCAGCATTTCTAACAATGATTGAGAGTTTGTTCCTACCTGGCAAAGGCTCGTCTGAAAGTAGTGAGAAAGGAAAATCACAGATCATTTTCATGTTAATACAGGTCAAATCACACACATGCATGATTTGAACACAAGAATCCAAAGACAAACAGGTAACATTCAACACAAAATCCCTGTGAAATGAAGTCCGTGTTTACAGCATACTAGGAAAATGTCAAATTAAACAAAATCAGTGGAGACTTCGATCCTGTTCGCCATGTGGAAATTCAATTGAATTTAAGGGAGACCAGCCAATGTAGAAATCTAATAAAACAATCAAGTATTTCTGAAAGACAAAGAACATGCTCCAGGCTGACAAAAACAGCAGGGATCAGACTTACTGCAGAGAGGAGACTCATCTGCACCATTGGGGCAGTCAGGAGTGTTGTCACACACTGTGGTGAGGTTGATGCACAGACTGTGGCCTGGGCACTGCCACTGCCAGCTCGGACAACGGAAAGGCGGCGTGGGACAGTCTCTTTCATCGCTCATGTCCCTGCAGTCGTTGTCCCCATCACAAAGCCAGCTACGTAACACACAGTTTCCATTGTCACAGCGAGCAAGTGAAGAGGGGCAGGTGCGAGGTGGGCAGGCATGGTGTTCGTCGCTGCCATCCTCACAGTCTGGATGACCATCACACTCCCAAGTAGATGGTACACAGCTCCCGTCTGACTGACACTGGAACTCGCTCTCATGGTGGCACATCCCTGGGGGCCTAGTAGCTGAGATATAACACCCCAAAGACACATTAGCACAGTTCAAAATTAGAGAAAATTTAAATCAACCTTGTACATAATTATGCATGACTGAGTAATGCTTAAGTAATATGGCCCATGACCAAAGGCAGGATTTAAATACTTACGACAGCCTTGCTCATCTGAGCGATCACCGCAATCAAAGACTCCATCGCATCGGTAGTAGGAGTTGATACACTGGTGACCACTGGAGCACTTGAACTCATTCAAAGTGCAGTTGTAGACTGAAAAATCCAGTTGAGTATGTTAACCTGATATTTAATATTTCTGCAGTTTTGTATGTATGCTGAGCTCAATTGTTGTGCAACACAAGTAATGAGATCAATAAACTAAGAGGCTTAGCAAATGCTTGTTGAATTTTACAGAGCGTTCAATTGACCTCTACAACTTCTTAAACATGTTTAGCTGGTATGTATAAACAGTACGTTGATCAAGAATGGATGAATAACAAATTAATTTAGTTATTCTTTATTGGGAATTGGCATGTAAAGCTCCAATTCACAATATTTTAAAGTGAGAAGCTGGTCTGAAGCAAGTTTACAGTTAGGTCGTAGGAAAGTCTACAGTACATGGTCATGAGACCTGATGTAAATAGGTCTGATTAGCAACTACTTTCAGTATAAAATACAAGCAGAATTAAATAGATTTTATCAAATACAGACTTGTGTAAAAAGACTTGATGGATAAGTGAGCACCGGGTGAGACCAGCAACTATAAGTACGTCCAGAAAACTGTAAGATACTCACTGCATCCCTGCTCGTCCGCCCCATCCACACAGTCCCTGTCCCCATCACAGACATAGTTGGGATCTATGCAGCGGTGGTCTGGACACTGAAACTGTCCTGGATTGCATGTGCTTCTCAGATCTGTCGATACACATTGTTAGACAATATAAACTATGAGCTAATCTCTTAGCCTTTCTATGTCAACATATACAATAGTGTACACGGCTTAGTTTCAAGTCATTTTAGTTTTTTAGAGGAACAAAAACTATGTTTCTATAAATAGCTGAATTGGGTCCACAGCAGATTCAGTGTAGTTAAAGCCATAAATCTTTTTCTGAGTAACCCATTTTTCTAATAGAGACATAGGTGGGACATTCAACATATGCACATTGTCTAGCTTCTATAGAGATACTCACGGCAGTCAGCTTCATCTGAACTGTCCCCACAGTCGTTATCAGTGTCACAACGCCAGGTATGTGGGATGCAGCGGTGGTTGGCACAGGTAAACTGATTAGCAGGGCATGTTCCAGGCACCTGCGTAGGGCAATTGTACTCATCGCTGTTATCAAAACAGTCATTGTGCCCGTCACAGCGCCATCTCGCAGGCACACATTGCTTATTGGCACAGGTGAATGCAGAGGGGGAGCAAGTGTTGTCTGAAAAAAAGAGATGATGATCTTGATTAAAATATAATATTAAACTCTATTTGAAAAACACCAGGGGCATGAAATTGTTTTTACTCTGGTCAGGTAGGGCCAGTATAATAGACTAGATTTTCAAAAAAGCTTTACTGTTAATTCCACAATTGACTTCGTCACTGTTGTCATGGCAGTCGTCAACACCATCGCATCTGTAGCTGTTTGGGACACATTTGCCGTTGTCACAGGAGAAGGAGTTGGCTCCGCACTGCAGCGTGGGGGGCTCGTTGGAAGAGTCTTCTACACATGTCTGATGGTTGGGCAACAGCTTCATGCCATACGGGCAGCCACACACCCTCAGTGAGTTCGGGGCTGGGAAGCAAAAGTGGCTGCAGTCTCCATTAGGATTTGTCTGCCTGTTGCAGAGGTTGGAACCTGAGAAGGAGAGTGGAGCATAATTACCTGGAATATGACTGACAAGTGTGAGCCTTAGCTACGCACGAACAGTGGAGTGAGAAGAGTAGTGAATAAAGCTACTGACCAATCTGGGAGTTGGAGTTGAAAGACTTGACATGCATGATGTGGCTGATTCCTCTTCTGATAATGACCATCTCCCCACCATCGGTCTTGCGCACACGTACAATGCCACCCAGGCGCCAGTCAGTGAAATATGCATAGCCTTCAAGGGACAGGAGCAAAATACCAAAGCTCAATTACTTTAACTTTCATCACCTCCCTGGTAACAGTAATTGCTCTTCTGACATGGCCATCATTAAAGCAAGAATGACAAACCACAGTTCAAGTCAACGGCAGTAAAATGAACTCCCTCTTTATTTAAATTAAATACATGATACTGTATTGCAACTTGTTGTTTATTCCAGGACTTTTTACCTTCAAAAATAGTGAGACCAAATGGATGGGAGATCTGGGTTATGCGGCCCAAAGAAATCCTGTTCTGTCCATCAAAATTGCTGTGCTCAATTTTGTCAAAGAAGGCATCCACCCAATACAGACGCATTACGCTGAGTGGAAAACAAATCAGAGAGCAAAGGTTTAAAATAAACACAGCCACAAAAAAGCAATGCTGTAGCATATTCTTTTTTTTTTTATATATACATTTTGTGTAAAACAATAAAAAAAAATACATTAATGGTGAAATGGTGTATCGTGGGACTGTTGGCTTTTTAGGATGTTTGACTCACTTCCAGTCAATAGCTAGGCCATTTGGCCAGCCAAGAGTTGTGTTTACAATAGAGAGGGCATGTGACCCGTCACCCCAAGCCCTCATAATCTTCGCTGGCCGGTACCAGTCAGTCCAAAAAATATACCTGTCAAAGACAAATAAACAACGAGCATCACTGTCATATTACATTACACTCAAAAATGTGCCCACTTTGAATACTTTGAAATATCAACTGTTCCTGATTTGGATTTTATTTTGGATACTTCCACATTGTAGAGCTTTTCTGTTTAAGCCAACTTCTTAGTGTTTGCTACAATACTGCCCTTCACGCTAAACTAATCTGAGCTGTTGGACACCGAGGCCTTATGACTTTGAGGCTGTTGGAAATAAAAGCTTGTTCTAAATAAGGATCCTTTTATCAGGTGGGGATTTTATTTGAGTCTTTGAATGGTTGAGCACATCTCAAGAGAAACTTAAGATGAAACTTAACAGAAACTTCCCTATTCCTATCTAGTTTAGTCTGAATCCCATAGTTTTTAGTTTTATAATGTATAAAAAATATCAATAGAAAAAGGAAAATAAAAACACTATTAATTATCTGGTCTTATAATGATTTACCCAATGGGAGGATGCACCACAATGGCACGAGGGTTGTTGAGGTTTTGTATGATGGTTCTCCTGGACTTGTCAGCTAGCCTCATGACAGATATGCTCCTGTATCGGGGGTCAGTCCAGTAGAGGTTTTTTGAAATCCAGTCGTAAGCCAGGTCCTCCACTCCATCCACTCTATTAGCTGCCAGTACCTCCCTGCCTGTGCAGATCAAAGCAGTCAGACCACCGTTTAACACAGAGATGAAAGAGGAACACATTTCAATAAATAGGCTGTCAGCTTGCATTTTCACCATGTGGATCGGACAGAAAAAACTAGAGCAGCTCCAAAAACAACATCGCTGATCAGAGTAGTGGTGTTTCTTTTTTTTGTGTGGTGTGACTGCTCGTGGACATTATTAACTACTTTCCACAGCTTAGGTGACAGATTTGAAACTAAATATCAAAACTGCTTGGTAAAACATTCCTGATTAGTCTGTCCTAATCATTTTCAGGTCATTAGTTTGGGATGTTGATCATATGTTCCATTTTCCACTGTCCATGCTCCTGTCCACTCCCTAGTACCAGTCGGCCCCATCAGGCACTCCCTTAACTCCCTGTATAAGCCTGGCTAAATCACATGGTCGAGCTCTCTGCAAGGGAAGAAATTATCTAAGGATGTAAGCACAGAGAAAACATTGGAAACATAAGCTTCTGATTGTTTTTCATACTACACCATGTCTTTCCTTGTATTATTATGCAATTGTAATGCTGTGAATGTAAACAGGATATTCTCAACAATTCGGCTACTGTATAGCGACCAACAAGATGCTCACCAGTCCCGTCCACTTTTTGTTTATAGATAATGTCTTTGGCTGTGTCTGAGAAGAAGATGGCATCGTCTTCAGCACTAAAATCCACCCCGACAAAGTAGGAAGGTGATCCAGTGACGGGCAGGATGATGTCTTCCTGAGAAGAGAGGTTAAAGGGGATCCCTCTGACGGCCAGCTGGCTGGAGAACAGCAGAAACTGCCTCACAGCTGAAGATAGGAAACCAGAAGATCATATGAAACATAATAGTTGCTGTACAGGTGAGTATAAGGTGAACCATTACATGTTTAGAATAAATGAAACACACTGAGATCTGTTCAAGAAACAAATCACTTCAGTTATAGGAGAAATCTTCTCTTACCAAAACATCGCTTGCCATCGGCATGTAGGTCATAGCCCATGCGACATTTGCAGCGGTAACCCAGTCCTCCATTGTCACTCCTGTGACTCAGAACACAGATCTGCTCACATCCTCCTCTGTCTACACTACAAGGGTTTGGCACTGGAGACCAAAGCAAAAAACAAATCCCAGTAAAGTTATATAAAATTAATTTACAGATTCAGATTGTCTTTGTCCATAGCTATTCATGGTTCTTCCTTTAGAAACACTGGCAGTTACATGGCAGAAAATATGGGTAAATTAACATTATACTGTGAGCTGCATCACTCTGAAGAACACACATTTATCTCATTGAGGGACTTACCATATGGCTGTTTCAGCTGATGTATCACCGCTACTCCGTGTGGAGTCTGAGCTGTACCGTAAACAACTTGAGGACTGTTGTCAGTGAACTTGTTGGCTTTCATCACAGCCATCTTGGTCCAGTCCGTGAAATAGACATTGTGCTCAAAAAGACTGATGCCAAATGGGTGTGGGATCACAGCACCTCCATGGACCACTGATTTTCTATTGACATTTTTTTTAGAACATTGACATATTATAATATAAACCGTGGACCTTTCTACTTCACAATATGCTTTTATGTTTTTGTAAATTAAAAATGACGTGTTATTTTTGAGGAATAACACATGACATATTTACCTATGAAGGCCATCATATGTTGCAGTTTCAATGTAGTCATAGCGACTGTCAACCCAGTAGATGCGCTTGGCTTCGATGTCCAGAGTGACACCAGCTGGCCAACCCAGTTTACTCCCAATGATCCCATAACGATTGGTGCCATCCATAAAGGCCCGCTCCAGACCTGGTTGTCCATTCACTGCCTCCCAATCTGAGAAGAACATATACCTGTGAAAGGAGGTTAAATGTTTAATGTTTAAGTTTTCTCTGAGATGGATCATTACATAAGGACTGCTATATACAGGGCCTGGGACCACAGAAATAACATTACATGTCATCTTGGATACTTTACTCTTGTTAATTAAGTCTAGCATCCACATTATCACATTATGTCTCCAGCTGGGTGGCTGTGCATCTACCCAAAGAGCTGTACATTCATTTACGATAAGCAATTTATCTGCAGCCACCTGGCTCTCTCCCCCCCCTCGTCACCCCCCCCCGAACTATACTATTGGATTACAATGAGGGTCATCACTTACATTGCTCCTCACTAATCCACCCAGGGCAATCTGCTAATCTCACACACACACACACCCATTATTCCATGCCAATGGAGCACGACAGATACTGTATGTGGGGTTTGGGAATGGGTGGATAGCTCAATGGATGGAAATTAGGAGATGTGCTTACCCTACAGTGGGGTCCACCGCCAGTCCTCTCGGGTTTCCAAGGTTTTCAGTGATGAGTGTGACCCGGTTACTTCCATCAAAATCCACCATGTCAATCCTGTTGACGCTGGCCTCCACCACATACAGTTTATTGTTCACCCAATCCACCGCCAAATTCTCAGGGTAGTCAACTGATACATTTAAAACCACCTGCATATTGGAACCGTCCATATCCACAGAAAACACCTGTACACAAAAGACGCCATTGTTGTCAGGAAATTAGCTCTTAGGTGGTCACTGCTTCAAGATATAAAAGGAAGATAAAAAATAAATTCAAATTTTTTAAGCAAGTGTATTGATTAAGTGTATCTTACTACAATACTCACATGCAACATTGAAAGTAAGGAGTTTATGTTTTAGGCTTGGTTTGTCTGTTTGTTGGTTGGTTTGTTTGTTTGTCTGTAAGCAGCATTTCGGAAAAATTACTGGCTTGATTTTCATGAAACTTGGTGGAAGGGTGTGGCATGGGCCAAGGAAGAACCCATTACATTTTGGAGCGGATCCGAATCACGGGGCGGATACACAAATTAGGTTTCACTTTTGTTAACATTGCAAGGTAAGGCATTTGTGCTGTACTCACGTGGTGTCAGAATAGTTGGAAAAATTAGTTCCAAACTAGGATAATTCACACTGCATTAACATTGTGAGACAGGGCATGCCTTGGCGGAGGTCTGCGCTATCAGAGGGACCTTCTAGTTGGTCAATGTCCCCAGTCCTTGTTGTGAGCAAACTAATTATCTAACTTCTTATTTCTTCTAATTAAGCTTTAGAATCCTTTAGGCTTCAGCTGTCTCAGATAGACGAATCAAGTAAGCATATTTCAAAAGCTTCCACACTAGTTTTGGTTGCACTTTGGAATACATTTTTACACATAACAGACTTTGGATTTTGTCACCTATCACTTAAATTGAAACTGCTCACTTTGTGGTCAGTATGAACAGAAGAAATAATTACAGCGAACAAAAAATCTATGGGCATGTGAGTTTTGTTTTAAGATTGACTTTAAATAATGTGGACCTATCCTTCAAGAAAGGGTGATTTAAGAGTCTATGGCAGTCAACAGCTGTCACAGGCATGAATCTACAATTAAAAACATTTTAGAAGTAGAAAAAGACAGAAGAAGAAGAAATTATTTGTTTGCTTGTCTGATGATTCTGTCTTTTAACATTTCTGTGAAGCATGTAAAGTTGTTTTCTGAACCTGCCATTCTACTGGTACTATGATAGCACTAGTTTCTCAGACTGGAAGCCTTGGCACCATGCAGCTGGTTAGGGTTTGCTCTTAGCAGCTCTGCTTCTTTTGAAACAAGATCTGGACGTCTAAAAGGCAGGATTTCAACTGACCTGTTTAAAGGGAAACTGAAGATGTGGAAATAGCCTGATAGTTTAACCTTTTTGGTTGCATTCACATGCCCTGTTTGTGCTTTACCTACTTTTAATCTGACATGCTGCCATGGAGTTGGCTGATATACACAGATGCCCAGTCAGAGATATGCCTTAGCCTTTCAGCCCAGTGGCTGCAGTTCAAACCATTGAGGGGCCAAGGCATAGACTGAACAAAGACTTTTGAGCTGGCCAAAGAATGCATATGGATGGACAGTGCCATTGAAAACAAATGCAGCATGATTACTTCAAACAAGATCAACTTACAAAAATTGCACCCTGGTATGTGAACATCATACCAGCCTATCGGACAGGTTTCAAGATTAGGCCATTTGGATTCCATTCCACATCTACTTCCCTTCATTATGACCCAGCCCCAAAGGAGCCAACAGCTATCCCATTATTATAGTATCAACATTGCTGATATTTCACAGGATAACTGAAAGAATTCCATCCTGGCCAGCTTCAGACTAACTCAAGTATTTCCTCAAACAAAAAAAACTGGTCTGCTCCTGTAACCTCTTACCCAGGAATAACAATATTTTTCATTAAGGTAATGCTCTAAGACAAACACTGTAGTAAATAGGTACATATACGGTTGTAAAATTGAAATTGTATTAAAGAAAAACCTTATTCTGAATAGTATCAGTCCAGAAGATTCTACGGAGATTATAATGGAAGTCCACTCCCACTGCAACCCCTCTGTTCTGTGAATGAACCAAAGTGCGTAGACTGTTGCCATGGATGTCACCTATTAGCAGGTCTCTGCCATTAGAAAATATCAAGGAAGGGACTCCAGCTGCAGCGGAAACAAAATACAACAAGTTAACAAAACACAGCATAAGGAAGTCATTTGAAACTTTCAGGTTAGAACCAGAGTCATATTTGTATTAGAGCAGTAATCAGTTTTGTAGTATGGATGCTCATCTAAAATATCATTAGAAATTTACAGAATGTAGCACATTAATTCAGATCCCTGACTCAGATTAATGAAGGTAGAGTACTTTCTAGCCTCTATCATTTCACACTCTTTTCACTAAAGCTAAAGGCAGAGAGGTCAGCCTCTCAGTCAACACTCTTTCTATGTTACACAAAGGCAAGAGACTAACTAAAACAACATTTGGTATGCAAAAATGCACCAGAAAGAAGTGCAGATGCTCAGTAAAGCAGCCACAGTGGTTAGCAAACAGGAAAAGAGGCACTTACTTGAGACGTCAGCTCTGCAGTATCTGTGCTGCTCCAGGGTGTAGCCTTCTCGACAGCTGCAGCGATGGGAGCCTATGCGGTCCTCACACAACTGGTCACAGACACCCCACATCGAACAGTCGTCAAAGTCTTCAGCATGAAATCAAAATCACAGCATTTGAGGATTAAACTTTTTAGTTTTAGTCAAATTCCACTTTTAACACATTTAAGACAACATACAGCCATAATGAGGTGTGAATCAACTAAATGTCCCCCCTCATTTCTTTTAAATTTGCGCTAGCTACTGCTTATCTCATTTATTGAGCCAAATATTTACATAATATAATAGATACTTTCTATTACATGGAAAATCATTGAACGTCCCAATTTATTATAATAAATAATCTCAATCATTGGGCAAGGGTGATGTAAAGTCAATGAAGGATATATACCTATACATGAGCGACTATCGTTGGTGTTGACAATGTATCCAGAAGGACAAGAACAGGTCCCTCCATCAGGGGAAGCATGACAACGATGCTCACAGCTCAGAGAGGCACATCTCCAGATACCTGACCGCAACAGAAACCACATTAGTGAATGAATATACTTCAATAGCACATTTTCATTGACATTAGATGTACTAATTTGTACTTGACACAAGTTGTGTTGGTACTAACTGCAGTTGCGCCCAGCAGTGGTGTTAGTTTCATCCTCTCCCTCAAAACAGTGAGCTGTCCCATCACATAGCTGATCCATGGGGATACACAGGCCAGAGGATGGACAGGGCCATTCTCCTGGGTAACACTCCTGCAGTACATTATCTGCAGACAAAACAAATTCATCTTTGTCTTTGCAGGCTTACGAAATTAATCTTAATCAGAAAGCAGGACAGCAGAGAGGTTTTCTGCTATTTGGCTGTTGAGAATTTAAATATATTTAGCGTGTGAGTGTGTGGCAGCCTAATTTCCACAGGAATGTGGTGCTGATCTTATGAAAATTGTGAGTGGGACTTTATTGTCAGGGAAATTACTGTCACTTTAAATCGATGGAGGGGAGTGGAGCTTTGAGGGGGTCACATGGGGGCTCAGAGGGCTTCAGCAGCCCATCCTCTAAAAACACACACTCTTCACAGCCGTGTGGAGGAATTCTAAAGCCCTTTGGGGGCCTGCATGATCTTGTGCCACAAAGAGGCATTTGAATAACACACTTAAAGGAGCATAGGCATAGCGTCTTGCTAGCCCGAACAAACCATGGAGACTGGAGATGAATCAGGTTCACACAGAGATGTTGAGTTGTTACACATTCTAGTGTTCTTTAACCAGCCAAATGTCGGACGTTTTTGCGACCTTACAGCAAAAATGAATAAGGTTTATGACAACTGGTTTCCAACTGTTTCCATACCACAGCCTTTTTCGTCTGCATTGTCCTCACAGTCATCCTCTCCATCACAAACCCAGACTTGGTGGATACAGCGGCCACTGGGGCAGGTGAAGTAGTTCCCTCTACATGTAGGATATGCTGCAGGTGAAATGGAGAATGTCAATACACAGAAAAGATCAGAGACTAAGTACATCTATCTAGGTGAAGAGAAGGGAGGTTAGAAAGACAGAGGCCACATACTGCAGTTTAGCTCATCACTTCTGTCTCCACAGTCATCGTCATGGTCACAGACGTAGCGTTGAGGAACACACACCCCGTTATGACACGGGAACAGGCCCGTATTGCAGTGCTGTGCTAAAGAAAACGCAACAGAAAAAGACAAAAAAAGATCTATTTGGTGATGGTGTCATGCTATGGATGGTATTGCTTTGTTGGTTGCACTTTGTGGAAGGCTCAACAATGGCTTCCACATGAATAGTTTATCACTAAAAGTAACTGGCTTCTTACTGCAATTTGCCTCATCAGAGCCATCACGACAGTCAAGCATCTGGTCACATCTTTGGGTCCGGTTGTAGCAGGCCCCATTAGCACACCTCAGCTGTGTGCACTCGGGGTAATCTGAAAGATTAAATCATCATCAGGGCAACGCTATGCATTCAAATCAAGCTGACAACTGTTTTCTCTTTAGCTTTTAAAATGTGAAAAGCTCTGCAAATGGGAAGGATAAAAGACGACCACAGCATTCTTTATGCAATTGTGAGATTACCACAGTGTGTAGTGCTGTGAGTCTACCATGTCAGAACAATAATAGCATAGCAGCTGAACTTCAGCTTGACTAATCCACCAAGGAATCTGCAATCAACCTCTGACAACAAGAAGCATATTGTGGCCCATTCTGTCAGTCAGCAAGCCTCTTAATCTTAACAAATTGATTAAAATGCCACAGGAGCCTTAAATACAAAAAAAGGGAAACCACCCTGGAGAATACTTACGGCAGTCTCTCTCATCAGACCCATCTGAGCAGTCCGCCAGACGGTCACATCTGTATTCTCCTGGGATGCATGCCCTGTTACTACAACTGAACTGGCTACTGGTGCACGTCCTTCCAGCTGGGGACAGATTGGAGAGTGACTTAGCAGCACAAGACAAGTTTTGTTCACATACTGTAGTTCTTGTGTGCATCTTCTTGTACTGTAGATATAGGTACTCAACAGAAATCTAACTCTTCCACAGACCCTTTTGGCGGGTATCTTTTGAATATCTTGTTATTCAAAATGCAAATTACAATTGGAATAATAAATTGGTGTAATTTCTATTTTCTTATAAGCTCACCTGGAAAATGGCTAATAATGTAAAAATGTACTTACGGCAGTGTTGCCTCTCATCTGAGCCATCCTCACAGTCCTCCTCATCATCACACAGCCACACATCAGGGATACACTCGCCGTCACTCAAACACTGGAATTGACTGTGATCGCATGATACCTGAGCTGTGGCAATACATACAGAGCATTTCATTATTTACAATAGTTGACTGTAATCTGGTGGGAAGCTACTACTGTATGTGCATTTTCTCAAGTATAGTACTTTATTAAAATGTTGAGTTACTTGTTCTTTACTTGAGTGTTTTTATCATATGTGACTCTGCTCCACTAAATGTATGCAATACAAATATTGTACTAATTACTAGTTACTTCTTAAGAGGAGTGATTTTACTTGTGATACTTTAAGTATTTGTATATTATGCTGATTATACTTCTGGTTACTAGTACAATTTTGATAGCAGGTCTTTAAGTAAAGGATCTCAGTATTTCTTCCACCACTGATGTAATTTAGATTGAAATGACACATCCAACAAGAATGATCTCAGGTGCTATGTTGGCCTACACTGCAATATAATGAGTAACTCACGGCAGTCGTGTTCATCAGAGTCATCCACACAGTCTGATGTGCCGTCACAGTGCCAGTCACCTGGTATACATCGACCTGTCCCACAGCGGAACTGCCCCAACTCGCATCCTAGACACAATACAAAATTGACATAATTCAGTGCTTGAGTTTAAGCATTTTCTTTCATGCTATTGTAACTTTTATCGACAGTAATCCTTCAATGTTTTGCCAATTACATTATTATTATCACCATTATTGTTATTATCATTATTTAATTAGGCCCAAAACATGTCATTCTGCCTATCCTGGGTCCTTGAGGCAAAGAGAAAAAACTACATTAAAATATGGTCACAAAAAAACAAATTTGATAAATTCTTAAATACTCTATATTTAATAGAAAAACATGGCATAAGGGGGTAGGGATGCCTTCCACTGATGAAGCATGTTGTTAACAGCATTGACAAGCCTTGGAGACAAGCGTGCCAGCCATCCCCCCGAAAGTTACACAATCTTCACCGCACTCATCCCGAGCCTCCTTTTGATGTTCTCACTGAGTGGCATCTGTAGAGATAAGGTACCACCACTCTACCGTCCCTGACGTTTTCCAGGAGAGATTGATTTAGGCAGCATAGTTCAGTGGCAGAGCACTCTATCAGACCCGTCCAAATAGGAATGTGCAATTCTGATTGTCTCTTTGACAGCCTGATTTATGGTGCATGCTGTTCCTGTCCGGTCTGAAATGTAATTGGAATAAATAGTGGTACTGAGTGGTACCGCAACCATTTCAACCCAAATTCTTCATGAGAAGAGCTGTGAGGTGGTGATTGGTGGTGCTCGCTTGAGGTTGGTGGTCTATCTCTGTCCTGTCTTATCCAGCATTTTGGAAACATTCTTCCTTCTTAATCAGATAGCTTTCTACATTTGCTAAATATTGAGGTTACTTATTTAAAATCAAATGCTGCAGTAATCCCATAGCAATGATTCTACAATTACACATGAATGGCTTGAAGTTACTAGTTATAAGGAATTATAGGCACATGTGACAAAAACTAACTAAAACTAGCAAACATGAATTGCCTACACACCTGCAGCCTATTAGCTTGATAAATGCTGTGTGAATAAGGCGTTGATTGTATTTAGAGTCAGAGGTTTATCATCTCCTTAATGTAATGTTCTCTTTTAAAGGTGGATCACTTCCACAACAGTTGTGGGGTCACTGCCTGTGCTACTGCACTAAAAGCCTAGCATACGCTCCAATCAAGAATACTTGTCTCAGATTAATTTGCCAACAAAAAACCAAACTACTTCACGACCAACCTAGACACACAAGCTGTATATTTAACTCCTTCAGCAGCTATCCAGGAGGCAAAACCTTTTTTCCTGCTCAGTTTACTAATGATAAAATTGCTCACAATCTGCTCAAAGGGAGCCTTTGTTGCAGAAGGCAGTGATCCCAGAGGTTTCAGCATCATCTATAGCATGGCAGCAGGGTTGCATACAGTATAACTGCTAGGAGATGCTCTCTATTTAACAAAAAATAGTAAAAAATAATAAAATTTCCCTCAACAATGAAGGGCAGATTTAATACTTTTAAGTCTTGAGTGTCCAGACAACACTACTGTCTGTACAGGATCACAATGTTTAAAAAACAGAAATATAATTGTGTTATTAAACTGAACTAATAAAATAAAATTGCAAAAATTAGCAAAACAAATTAATAACAAAGCAAAATGTTTATAGCTGCCATACATTCAGGCCTTGGTTGATTACTTAAAACCACGTATGCCAAGGAGAAACCAATCTACTGGAGCCTTTCAAATGCAGCCAGTGTTTCCTGACAGTATTACTTCTGGGAAAGGTGACAGATACACTGAAGCCAAACCTTTCAACAGCACTATCTTGTGCGAGGGTTCTTCTTACATTCTGAAAAGAACGTCTTCTTTGTAACTTTTCCTTAATCCTCAAATTTCTATGTCTTCATCCTGACAAAAAATTGCAATTTCACTATGTCAATCATTACTTGAGAAAATAAAAGTCAGGGTGCAAATTGTATTAAGAATGTTTAATCTGAGTCTAATGATGAGTGCTTTTTTCATTAGTTTTTTGTTTGTGTTTTTGTGTAATTTCATGTTTTCCTTTCCCTTCTTTCCAGCCTTGTCTTTCCTAATTAGCAACTTAAACCCTCAGCAGGAGAGAGCACCGCACCATCCATGCAGGAAAATAAGGACGCCCTACTATTGCCCAACAAAGAAGAGTAGTAGAGGAATTTTCATTAGAATGAAACCCCCCATACGCCTTAAACCCCACTGTGAAGTTACAATGGCACAAAAGAGGTGCCAGCAGGGATGCAAACTCATAACTGGAAGTGTCACCCTAAAAAAGTACTCAGCAGAAAGGAGAGTACAGTAAGGCTTACTTCCTGAGATAAGGTTAAACAAAAGTGGAACATAAGCTCCCTTCACATGGCCACCCATTAAGAAAACACCTGTCCTCTAACTCTCTGAAACATCTCTTTCTTGTCACATGGAGCGCCTGAAAGATGTCTTCAAGCTTTCATCAATACCGTCTTGTCTTAGAGCAGTGAATGTGTGCAGAAGAAAGTGGAGAAAACGGCTGCTGGCAGCATGAAACGCTGGACCCATCCATGCTGTCAGAGCGAAGTGCTGCTGTCTATTTCATATGGAAATCAATGCAGCAGAATGCAGTCAATTGCCAAACAAGTGACTTTGGCACTTACTGCTACACACAAAACAGTGGAAAAGCGAGGAGGCTTTGGCAGTGGCATGGGAGCAAAAAAGAGGAATAAAGCCTTGGTCTATTTAGAATTGAGAAATACTCAACATGATTTTTGGTACGTGCCTTAACAAAAGCATGAGTGAAAAGAATGAATTATAAATGAAGTTGTCACAATGCAATTAGAGAGAGACGGGACAACTTAGTTTTCCTCTGTAGACTGAGTCACAGCTAACTAACTGATTATTGGAGGCTAAACTCCATCCTCAGTGTCTGTAACCTAGACTGAGGGAGCTGCAGGAAAAGAAAGGATTTGCTCTTGATTTGTGCCAACTGTGTTCCTGTTTCTAACGCAGTGTAACTGTTGCGCAAGGATTTAGCCTACACCGGAAAGACGCTGGCATGCATGAGGTTTAACATGCACGTGCAGGCCAAGATTGTGTGTCTTGAAAAGTTTGAACACAACAGAAGAATTTTTTTTTTTACAGCCATTACAGACTCAAACTAAAAATAAGTGTAATCAAATCAAGACAATTAAGATTACATAAACAAAGATGTCTGTTTTCATTATTCTGTTTCATATTCCAACTTAATCTGTAACAGCATCAAAGTTCTTACTGTTCACTTAATATGTCATTAAGATTCCGCTGGCCATTGATTTATAGAGAAAAAACAACTCAATTTAGTGACAAAACATGTCTGGAGCAGCAAAAATTGCAGAGGATAGTTAATAAACCAGCACCGTGAAATCCCCTCAGACTGTTACATTAGCTATTAATGCCAGTGTAAGCATTCTGCAGTAGTATCAAGCCCAAGGACTGGGTAATGTGTTACAGAAGGTTATGGAAGAAACAATTATCAAACTAAAGGATTTTTGTGGAGGAGATAAGAGATTAGAGAAGGTATCCTTTCCCCTCATAGTAAAAGTAAACCATTACTTATCTTCCTGAGTATATTTTCAAGTGGCACATATTTCAGTCTGATTCTCACACCACCAGTTAGCCTTCAGTAAGCACTTGCTACTCTGTATAACATGAAATGCTTATTCAAATGTTTAAACCTTGAATGACTGCATGAATTTTATTTAAACAGTCACCAATCACTGTCTGCAAATCACAACAAATCCAGGCTAATGATCAACGTGCTCATGCTGACAAAGTCTACTTAGAGTCTGCGGATTAAGTCAAGTCATCATTTTGTACACCTCAGTTGTCATCAGCAAATGTCAGCTACAAGTACTGTGACTGCTGTAATTCAAAGGAAATGCCAAGTGAATTGTTTTTGGTCTTTTTTTGGCATGGGCAGTCCACCATTTCTGTTTTTGTGTGTCTGTTAGCCAGTGAGGAAATTGGTCAATGATATGTTATAATATATACATAAGAAAGCTGTGGCAATGACCTTACTCTTGGTACAGTTTTTACTTCACTCCAGACTGCTCCTTAAGTAGAAATGGTTCCATTCTGCAGCAGCTGCAGTGTAATTAGTTGCTTTATTCACACTAAGGAGCTTACATACTAAGGGTTGAGCAAAAAGAAAGCAGATTACAACTTGAGAAGCAGGATCTTGCTGGGCTACAAACACAAGAGACAAACACAAGACTTGTCATGTATAAAGAGCAGTATGTGAGCATGTTGTCCGTCTCTGTCTTAAATTAGAAAATAAAGTTCCTCCCTGAGCTGGAATCGAATTTGAATTAGTGGTTTGCGGCGTAAAATCTGCTCCACTGAATGGGATTTGTACCAGTAGCTCTCAGTCCTCACAGATTGTCTGTAAGTCACATGCTCTTTTCTGTTACCTAGCAACAGTAAAGCTCAGGCAAAGGTTCCTCAAGAGAACTTCCAATCTGTCTGAGGAAGGCTTTGTGCTCAACCTTTAAAGTAATACTATGTTGTAAAACATTTAGCTCTAGAACCAGAATAACATTACCTAGGAGCCACATCAAAATCCCTGAAGAAGATTGTGTAGTTCCATTATAGTGGCTTTTTGAATCATCAACAAGGTTATTTAGTCATGTGCTTAGTTGATGTATCCTCTTTGATTCTCATCAGAATGTGTACTGTAACTCATTGGGTGTGTAATTTATTGTTCTGTGCTAAAAAGAAACAAATACATAAGGATTTTAATTCAGCAACATGTTCCCTGCACAGTAACTGGTTTGTTTTGATGAGCAACAAGTGCACTGAGTGAATCACTGGTAGCACTACAACTCTGCAGGTCCTCAATAAATCATTCAGCTGACAGCCTGTGTGAACAGGAAAAAAATGTAGGAGAAGAAAAAAAGTCACACTACTTACCTTCAGAGCTGCACCATCTTACACAACATATGAAGACGAGAAAGAGTTGAAGTAGCAGTGCTCTCCACATTCTGGCTGGTCCGTCCAGCTCCGCTGTGCAGATGGAGGAGCTGTAGGGACTGGGCTGGGATGCTGTTGCTTTTTTTCTGCCCGTCTTTCTTGGCCCGCTAGTTGATGAAAAGGGGCGTGCACAAAGGCCAGGACAGCCGCTCCCCCAAGCCAGCCTCGGCCCTCCGGATAAATCCCTCTGGCCCTGGAACCTGCATAATGCCATCCAGGTCCCACACTCCCCCACACCGTTCTCTTAATACATCCATACCCCACACCAATGCTAAATAGTTGAAAAATAAGTTACCATAAATTCATTTCCTGGTACGTTGGGCTCTCTTTATGTCCAACAGGAATATTAATGTTTCCATAAAGATACAACAAAAACAATTAACGTTAGATAAATCGACGACACCGTTAGATCTCAAAATGAAAATTGACAAAAAAGAAAATTGCCAGTTGCACTGCATCATTAAATTAAGTGATCACAAATGTACAGGAGGACTACCAAAGTTAAACATGGTTTAAACAAGATAAGACAACTAACGTTAGGTTCTTATAACATATTTTTGTTCGACCCATAACGTTCCCTTAGCTAATAGTGCTAGCGTCTGATCAGTAGTCCAACACCTCCATCATGCGGCCGAGCAGAGGCACCAGCATTCCACCTGCCGCCGCAGCCTGCTCCTGAAAAATCAGTTTAGATGCTAATTCGGATCTGCTAGAATGGTCGACGTAGTTAGGTTTAGGCATGGGGACCCGGGATTGGTTAGGGTTAGGGTAAGAAAACCAGGATAAGCCAATCAGAGGCAGAAAAAGTCAGAATAATGCGGGCCACGAGGCACGTCCTGTGACGTCGACACGTCTAGTGGATCCGATCTAGCATCTACTCTAAATCACAGGGCAGCTCAAAGATGGTTGCCATTAGCAACCGAGCAACTAAAACTTGGAGAAATAAGGAACCGAGCCCTGAGGGGGAAAGTTAAATAACGTTAAAGGCCTTTTTTTCATTTGTACTCATCATGGCAACTCCACAGAGAAATGCAGAAAACTTTATGAAGGTGGAGGGCAACACGACGCAGGTAAGAAAATACCGATGACAACCATAAATCTGCGGGGTCCTCCGTTGGTAGAATTATGCATAAAAACGTTAGTAGTTTAGCTAACTAATTAGCTAGCTAACGTTAACTTGCTAGTTAGCCGTCTCCTGAGTAACGTTACACTTCAAATTTGATGTCAAGTTAGCCAGCTACATTACAGGGAAATATTGTGCTTTGTAACGTTAGCTAGTTAGCTACGTTACTCCACTAACGTTACATTTATTTGACCAGCTTATAAATATGAGCTTATAAAGTTGGCTACATATTATTTATTGTTTAAAATAAAGCTACCCAAATGTATAACGTTAGAAGTTAACGTTAGAAAAGAAAAGTTTGACTGTCCAAACTAAAGCCCAAGACATCACCTAGAGTTTATTTAGAATTTTCTCCACAGATAGCTAGCTATGTCATCTCAAATTATATCAGTATCAGCCTCAAAACAACAGTGTCAGTCAGGCCCTTGTCCAAACACAGCATGACTTTACTATGGAGCTGCCAAAAGCACCTGTGTATCATGTTCTATCACATGACCTTTTCCCTTGTTCCCAGCATGTGGACATTGTTCGGAAGTCACTGGAGAAACTTCGAAGCATTTCTGTGAATGATGCAACAGAAACCGGGATGCTGCGGTCCAGGATAGATGAACAGTCAAGCCTGATCTGCATGTTGAAAGAGAGAGCAGATGAGGTGCTTCTTCGATGTCAAGCCCTGCAACACATCAATACGGAGCTAGAGAGCCAAGTAACAGACTGCCAGACAGAACTGGACAGTGAAAGAAACAGAGCAGAGCTATTAGAGAAGAGATTTATGGATTTAGCTGCCAACAATCAAGCAATTATTGCTTTCATGGAAGAGTACAAAAGTCAGAATGCCCAGTTAAAGCTGGAAAACAAACAGCTGCAGTCAGAAAATGACACACTTTTCTCCCAAAAATTACAAGATAAAGAAGTGTTTGTTCAAAAACAGATGCAAGAAATCAAACTACTGAGAGAGAAATACACAGAGAAGGAAATTGAATATCAGTAAGTAGATCTATTGTCATGTATTAATAATGCTGAAAGGTCAATTTATTTGTCAACCAACATAATATTAATCAACAGCAATTTTAATAATCTTATGAGTAATTTATTAGGTAAAACTGCCAAACATTCCCTGGTTTAAGCTTTTAAAATATGAGCATTTTGCTGTTTTTTTCTCTGTTTGTTGTTAAATTGAATACCTTTGCTGAATTTTACATCTATCTTTTAGGGAGAAATTAGCTGGATGCCAGTCAAAACTCCTGGAACAAACAGCTCAGCATCAATCCAGGGCCACAAAGCTACTTGATCAATTGCATGATGCTCAGAAACAACAAAGAGATGCTGTAGAAATGTACAACGGTGGGTAGTCAACGTTTTATCATTTTCAATATTATATTATATTCTCAAGTGCTACAAAGTACAAGCACTTGTAAACTTCTGGCCTTCTCTCCACAATCAGCATTAAAGCTGAATCTACAAAATGCTGAAGAAGAGCATGCTTTCAAGGAAACCAACATGAGAGAAAGCATAACAAGCCTCACCAAAGAGAAGGACAAATTATTGTGTCTGTCTATGGAAAGAGGGAAAGTAATACAGGTGATTGAATATACTATTTGCTCTCCTCACTGAAACGAAAAAAAGAATTACTTTATCTTCAAACAAATTGCTCTTAAATACAGGAGAAACAAGAGGAAATCCAGCAACTGGAGACAAAATGGAAAGAGGAGAAAAAAGCCCGCGCCGAAGCAGAGGACAGGTAAATTCTGCATCAACAACCCAATACTGCTTTAAGAAAAATCCTGAAGGATAACCGGTATTGTCACTGTCTATATTTCTCCATGATTATATTTGTTCTGACCTTGCCTCAGGTTTGAACAGGAAGCAGAAACTGTTAATGCAGATGTTAAAGTGAAGTCTCTCCAGTCTGCTCTTGATGAATCCATGACAAAATATGAGAAGCTGAAAAAGGTTTGTTAAAATCTGCAATATTGAAGTGTGATTGACAGTGGCCCACATAACATGCTCAACATATCTTCTTCTGCCATTATTTTACAGGATTTTGAAGCCTTCAAAGAACACAGCACCAACCTCCTTTTACAAGAAAGGGAGTTAAATAAGAAACTTCGCCACATGATGGGCTAAACTTTAGCAATAACATGTAAGTGTTATGTTTTCATTAAAACAAATATTTTTCACCAAGAATGTTTGCTCACTGACGGTGCTAACAATGTAAAGGAAAAAAACTAACTATATATCGCAATGTTATTTTTTAATTTCGTCTTCACCTTTCCAGAGAAATGGAACCACAACACAACATACACAGCATGACATCTTAAAAGTTCCTTAAATAGAAATGATATTGTACAAATGTTAGTCTCATAAAACTATACAGACACATCACTTAAGAATGCTCCTCTGCCAGTTTCTCAGCCTTTTGGATTACTTCTTCAATGGGACCCACTATGTAGAAAGCTTGCTCTGGCAGGGCATCATATTCACCTTGAAGAAAGAAAAGAATAACCATTACAATCAAATGTCCATTAAGTTAATCCCATTTAGAAATATATGAACCTTGACACAGCACTTTACCTCCTAGAATGCTCTGGAAGCCTTTGATTGTTTTCCTTCAGAGGCACCAGCTTTCCCATAAGACTTCTGCTACCTGGAATGGCTGCGACAAAAAACACTGGATCTTACAAGCACGAGCTACAGTTAGCTTCCTCAGATAATTCATCCATACCCAAGATAGCAATGATGTCCTGCAATGATTTGTAGTCCTAAAAAAACAGTTAGGTTGTTAGACAAGATTTTAGTTTAGTTTTTGGATTGCGGATATTGTTAACAGTCATTTGTTGCATCCAAGTGAGCAAAAGTTGTGGCAGGAGCAGGGTCAGTTAAATCATCAGCAGGTACATAGATAGCCTGTAACAAAATGATTTGAACAATTTCAGTATGAATAATCAGGAAAAATGAGAGTCTGCTGATGTGCAATTAGCATCTTGTGTCATCTCACTTGTACTGAGGTGATGGAGCCCTTTTTGTGGGCTGGTAACCCACAGCAGAGGGGATATGGCCCAACAGAGCAGACACCTAAAGGACAATGACACAAATATTCAGACGCAAGATATGTATACATAAACAATATCATAATTTGTTGATGATATCTGAAAATAATGACAAATATATTTGGCATTGCATACCTCGGATCCAGCCTGGGTAAACCTAAAGATGTTGTCAATAAAGAGAAGAACGTCCTGTCCCTCCTGATCACGGAAGTATTCAGCAACAGTCAAACCGGTAAGAGCAACTCTGGCACGGGCACCTGGGGGCTCGTTCATTTGACCGTACACCAGCGCAACCTGAGAACACAATGACAGGAATCACCTGGGGAGTTTAGTATGAGTTGACACAGACTGAATAGATCTACATGACTCCATCAAAACTATGTTACTACTTTTGAGGTGGTGTCCGGTTAATGACACCGGACGCGATCATTTCGTGGTTAAATCATTTCCCTCACGTGTTCACTCACCCACTCCAGCAAACACAGAGTAACCACGTGAGCCTTGGCCACATTGTTGATCAGCTCCATAATCAACAGTCTTGCCAACACCAGCACCGCCAAACCGACCTGAAGGAATTCAACACGCACAATATCAATTATCATGAGATGCATGTATGAAAATATGAGTGCAGAAAAAAAATCTAGGGTGTCAGATAATCCACCCACCAATCTTTCCACCCTTTGTGTATGGTGCCAGCAGATCTACCACTTTGATGCTGGTGACCAGGATCTCCTGCTCCACACTCATGTTTGTGAACTCAGGGGCTTCAGCGTGAATAGGAGCAGTTCTGCAAGATGATACGTTATTTTTAAATATGCTGTTTAAAGGACAAGGCTGGCCATATTCTTATTTTTTAATTGTGAATGAATCCTATGAAGACATGAACCAGCAAAATAAATAGTCCCCAACATGGGGTAGTAGTAGTAGTTCCTTTTAGAAGGAACAAATACACTTGCAGCTGCCACGGACAGTCAGGAATTCAAGAAGTACTGAGAGACAAACTTATTATTTGGGATTTGTTGACAACAAGAAAATATAGAATAACTCTAGCATCATCAAACTTACTGTTTGGTGCTAATTGGACCCCTCTCATCAATGGGTTCTCAAATGCCCAAGGTCTTGGGGGCCACAGGGATCCTGATAGGGGCTCTGGGATCCAGAACCTCTGTGCTATCCATGGCGATCGTTCTGACTGTGTTTTCACCCGAAGAAGCGCATGAGGAGAGACCGTAAAGACACTTTTCTTTTTCTTTTCTTTTTTTTTTTGTAACAGACATCCAAAAACGGACCCCAGTATCAATTCATCACACTCACCCAGATGCTGTGCTACCTCCAGCACCAGCCTGCTCTCACAGCCAGCCACCTCCAGTGCATTAAGAATAGGAGGCAGGCCTTCATCAAACTGGACATCCACCACAGCACCAATCACAGCCACTATCAAGCAGTTGGGCAGTTCTGCCTGAAGGGACAATGACATTAACGGCAACATATTAAAAGTGACTTTGCGATTACGATAACAGCAGCAACTCGAATTGAGAAACATCATACGGAGACTAAACAAGGACTAACGTATAGCATGTGTGATATATTAAATCTACAGGATAAATAAACAATAAACCAATAAACATATTGGTGCTTCAGAATTGCAAGGTCCATGTTTTGTTGCCACTGAAACTTACAGGCTGAAAAGTTCAAACAGGTAGTGAATTTTACTGAGTTATTTGGAAAGGTCATTGATTGGGGTCATCAAGACATGACTGGAGCTACAACGTCTGATTGAAGTAATAATATGACCAAATAACTGAGTGTTATAGCTGCTTTAATTAAAAAGATAAATCCCTACTGATCGCAAATGAATGGAGACACTTTATGGTCAATTTCAGGAGTGACACACTGAGCATGCGTTTAAGTCAAGCCAAAGGACGTTGACAGTCAGTCAGGGCTGGACTGGCCATCTGGCATACCGGGCATTTTCCCGGTGGGCCGACGCACTTTTGGGCCGAATCGGCAATATAAATAGGCCTTTTTTATTTTATGGCTGGGCCGGCCCATAAGGAACTCACAGCGGCCCATTGGTTAATTTTCTTTATTGGCACTGGCCTGACCCAATCAAATCCAGGAACCCCCTTCCCCATTCCGGGCCGCAAATTTACGAATCCCACTATGGCCACGCCTCCCGGCCCTGAGACATGAGCTGTAGCTAATAGTTATGCTGGAAGTTTAGAGTCCACGTTAAAATGGACAAACGACCACTAAAGTGCGATGGAGGCGCAGAGAAATGACAGGAGAAAAAGATTAAGAATCTACAGGCGGATTCCTCAAAATGTGCCAAAATTTCGGACGTGTTTGGGGCTGTAGTAGCTGCTTCAACATCAGCATTACCTGAAGTAGAGGAAGGAGGAGAGGTGGCTGGCTATACAGAGAAGCAGAAAAAGCATCATGACGTGACATGAAGGAGGCGAGTGACCATGACAGGGCCATGGGAGCGAGTGAGGAAAAGATGGAAGAGAGAGTAGATGACGACGTGGTAAGGAGTAGGCAAATTAATACGGACTCTCAGGAACGGAGGGAGGGTGTGTGTGCGTGTGCGTGTGTGTGTGCGCGCGCGCGTGTGTCACGTCATAACGATTGGCTGTAACATTAAAGTTAGTGGCGGTCAGGTAACCGAACTGCTTAAGCTTACATTGAAAATGCTAGCGGTTAACCTGTTGGGTAGCTGAAAAGTCTGTGTGATCTATAAAATCAGTGGTGATACAATCATCAGTGTTCCTTGAATGGCTTAATTAGCTTCTCTTGTATTGGTGCTCTTTTCCAGGGCATATACTACTCTCAGCTTTATTCTAGCTTTTGGGAAGGGTTATGGTTATGGTTATAGTATTTAGCAGACACATGGCAATACAATATCAATAATAAAAATACCATAAATATACAAATCATAATGAATTATTTAAGTGTAAGCTCAACAGATAAGTCTTAAGGATCCATAACTATCACATGAACGCTGAACACTAGGCAACTCATATGATAGAATGCACGCATATTTTAAGAGGACTGTCTTCAGGGAATGTGTCTGACCAATCACGGTGGGTGTGGGCCGCCTGGGCCAAAAATGCCAGGGCCAATTTTTTGTCCCAGTCCAGCCCTGCAGTCAGTCCATCCTTAAAAAGTGTCTTCACTCACTCAAAGAAAGAGTTGGGTGACAGCACCCAACATAGTAGATGGCTGAAGGTGAATGTACACACCATGGACAGTACACACGGACACAGCTATGAGTGATCTTGAACTGCTGCTCAACCCAACGGGCTGTCTGAGCGGTCCATCGTGTTGTTATACCCTCATTTACCGATAGAGGGCAGCACAAACCCGCCTAGTAGGATTTTACTGACATCTGGTTCTGCTGCTGCCGTCATGCTGCGTGATGACACTGTAGAAGAGTTCATGTATTTCCTAAAATACTTATATTATCAGTAGGTAAAACCACCACTCAAAATACCACTGTAATGAAAATAAAATACTGTGAATTTCACAGTGTATTCTACCCATCTGTTACAGAGTGCCAGAGTATTCAGTTCTTGTTTTTTAAGCCCTAACAATACTTTAAAATAATTTTCACAAGTTGTAGTAGTAAGTAGATAACTTTATTGTCCCCGTGGGGCAGTTGGGTTTGCGGCACAATCGCAAGGCACTTTATAACAAGACATCAGACATAATACAAACAAATAATTATTATATCAGACACCGACAAACAAAAAATGAAGATTATACATCACACACTACAATACACTATACACCCTTGGGTATGGTCAGACCAGCTGGACGACTAGCTTATTCTGACTGATTTAAGGCTTTTATGGCTCGTGGTACGAAAGAAATTTTTTATCTGTTCTTGATCAGAAGGGGTAAGCAGAAACGACGCATAGATGGCAGTAGTTTAAAATGTGATGCCAGGGGGTGTGTGTGGTCACATACAATGTTATTAGCCTTTCTCACCAGTCTGTCTTTGTAAATGTGTTCAATGCTCGGTAGTGTTACCCCAAGTAACTTGCTGGCAGTTAAGACTGTTTTTCTGATTGTCTTTTTCTGAGACTCAGTGGCATTTCTGAACCAGCAGATAATACAGCAAGTTAAAACACTTTCAATAAAAGCAGTATAAAACATTTGGAGCATTTTGTTATTAACATTAAAAACAAGCAGTTTCTTTAAAAAGTACATTCTTTGCTGTGTCTTAGTCTGCAGGAGATCTGTCCAAGAGTCCCATTTAAGCTTGTTGTCCTGTACAATGCCAAGGTATTTGTAGTTTGTAACAACCTGAATGGCACCACCATTGATAAAAGTGTCGGTGGATTGCTGTGACTTTCTAAAATCTATGGACATTTCTTTGGTCTTATTGGTATTTAAAATTAAATGTGAATTATTGCACCATTCTAAAAAGGAGTCTAAAACTGGCCCATGATCTACCTCCCCATCCTGTAGCAGACTCACTAAAGCTGTATCATCAGCGTATTTAATAAAGTGCCTATTTTGTAAAGTGCTAGTGCATGAATTTGTGTATAGAATAAATAGTAAAGGAGATATAACACATCCTTGTGGGGAGCCTATGGATGTTGTCATCGAATCAGACAGAGATGAGCCCACTCTGACCCGCTGGACTCTACTGGTAAGAATGTCCATGATCCAATTAATAATACCTGTATCAATATAAAATTCACTAGCTAAAATGTCTGCAAGAATCTTAGGTTGCATAGTGTTAAAAGCAGATGAAAAGTCCACAAATAAAATCTTGGCATGAGTCTTTGGTTTCTCAAGATGAGTGTGCAAAAGGTGCATTAATGTCAGAATAGCATCATCCACCCCCCTGGAGGCTTGGTAAGCAAATTGCAGGGGGTCCATAAGATGGTGGGTTTGGGATACAATGTACTTCTTTACCAGACGCTCCAGGCACTTCATGACCAGAGATGTCAGTGCTATTGGTCGGAAGTCATTGGACTCTTGGCAGTTTTGGCACAGGTACAATTGTAGATGATTTCCACAGGTTAGGGACTTTACAGATGTTAAGAGAGGAGTTAAAAATATCGGTGAACACAGGGGCTAACTGTTCTGCACAGTGTTTAAGGATATTACCACAAATTTTATCAGGGCCGCAGCTTTTCCGGGGATTACAGTGGCTAAAAAGGTGAAAGACATCCGATTGACTGATGTTTAGGACAGACGCAGAGGGTGGAGGGGGCAGCACAATGCCAGCCCCAGCATCGCTGCCACTCTCAAAGCGACAAAAAAAAGCTGTTTAGCTGGTTTGCCCTTTCCAATCCCTCATCTCCAGGCAGGTTCAGGGAGGGTTTTCCTCTGCCCTTGTGTGGGACATTGGTCATGGTCTTGATCCCCTGCCATGCCTCACGGGAGTTGGCTGACACTAGGGTTGCGTCAATCTTCTGTCTGTAACTGTACATATCCAGCTGTATTTGTCTTTTTATCTGTCTCTGTATGTCCCTTTTGGCTGTGTCATCCTGATTCCAATGTGCTTTTTTCTTTTCAATTATAAGATGCTTTAATTTATTGGAGATCCAGGGCTTGTCGTTTGGAAAGATTTTAGTGGTTTTTATGGGTACGACTGTGTCTACACAAAAATTGATGTAGTCAGTTATTGTTTCTACCTGTTCATTTATCTCAAGGCATTTAAAAATGTCCCGGTTTGTGCAATCAAAACAACCCTGCAAGGCCATAATGCTGTCATTGTTCCATATTTTAACTGAGCGTTCTTGGGGCTTCTCTCTCTGCAGGAGTCTCTGATATATAGACCGGAGGTAAACCACATTGTGGTCAGATGCCCCTAGTGGTGGAAGCAATGATGAGGAGTAGGATTTTACAAATTTTTAGGATTTTACTGACATCTGGTTCTGCTGCTGCCGTCATGCTGCGTGATGACACTGTAGAAGAGTTCATGTATTCCTAAAATACTTATATTGTCAGTAGGTAAAACCACCACTCAAAATACCACTGTAATGAAAATAAAATACTGTGAATTTCACAGTGTATTCTACCCATCTGTTACAGAGTGCCAGAGTATTCAGTTCTTGTTTTTTAACCCCTAACAATACTTTAAAATAATATTCACAAGTTGTAAATGTTGCTGCAGCATATAGGAATGCTATGAATGGACGTCATTCATTATATGAAAGTGACAGGGTGGATTTTGCCAAGCCATCATTCAGTGCAACATTCCTTTGTGTCAGAGAGTATCCTCTAATTACTTCTTGCCTGGAGCTTTGCAAAACAAAGCCTCGACACCTTAAGCACAGCAGGCAGCCATGAATCAGGAGCCAGTCTGCACAGGACCAGCCCCATCTCTAAACCGCACCAGTACGCTAAAAGGTCACCTCTGCTAGTGGATGGTCATCTTTTAGGGTCTGGAAGGTGAAGTACCACCTATGGCTTCTGTTATTAAGATATATTGCATGTCACTCGCTTACTGGTTGCAACCCCCTTTTTCAGTTAAAAGAAACAAATCACAATAGCCGACAAAAGGATAATCTAGTGAACTAAAGTTAGTTGAGGATTCTGTTGAGAATACTGTGATCATCCACGGTTTCTTAATTGAAACAATTGGATCCAATTGACCCTTTTCTATCTTATCTAAAGTGATTTTATACTACTTTTTACAATCTCAGACCCTTTAACCCTGTTTTCTCAGTCAGGGCTGTTATGGTCATTTAAAGTCGAGGGATAGTCCAAAGGTGACCAGGCCCTTGCCATTAGGGCCTCTAAACTTTAACTTTAACCCCCCACCCCCACCTGTGGAATTTATGCATATGCTTTTTATATCACCTCTTAAAAAAATGCATTGACCCTATTTTGTTGTTGCAATTTTGTCTTAAGTGCTATTTTAATCTGATGCAAGCCTATTATAGTTTATGTCCAACATTTGTCTTCGACGTTGACTAACTTAACTTACAGATTCAAAATAATTGAGATTTTAAAAGACATGGTTGACTCTGTGCCAGATTCTTAGATTTTATTTATAACCATCCCTCTCATCCCTGCTCGCTATGGTCGAAAGAAAGTGCTTTAACTGTTTAAATGAATGTATGTGTTTTCTTTAAAGGATTTGAAGTTGAAATATAGATGAGTCCTGATCAACTGATTTTGCTGGCAGTTAAAAAGGCTCTCACTTTTCAGTAAAAAGACAAATACATAATATGATAATTCTGTGGTATTTAAGAATGAGTTACCCCCTAGTAAACGCATACATCTACAGTTTATTGTATTTGCTTCACTGTTACAAACAATCCCCTGTTCCAAGTTCCCCTGCCCTGAGGGCAGAACGGGAGTCCTTGCAAGGCTCAGCGGGATCTGGTCTGTCAGTGCCTCCTTATAAAGGAGGAGTGAGTGTCTTGGGGTCTTTCACTCCTCAGAATGACTGACACTGCTGCTGTTCGCTAACTGGAGCTCCCTGCGCGCTCCGGTCCTCTGCTGTTCCTGCTACCTTTTTCAAGTCTGCATTTTGGGCTGCACTCAAAATAGGACACTGAAATACTACAAAGGAGGTTGGACTGTAAGTTGATGTGAAGAAAAATTGCTCAATTATTTCAAGGATATTATCCACTTTTAAAAGAAAATAATATTCATGAAACTGTTTTCTGATGCACAAACGTTTCCAACCTGATTTGATGCAGAAACTACTTTTGTGGACAGTAAAATGGATTGATTTTGATTTATTGTTGCCATTTTTCTCCAAAGTTGGGACAAAGATGTTCCCCTCCTCTACGTTGGTGCTGCTGGTAACAGCACTGACCAGCGTCTGGGCCCAAGAGTTTTACGAAGAGAGGAAAACTAACATAAAATCCAAGTCCAAACCTTTGGCTGCAAATGTTCATAATGGACAAGGTAAGACAATGAAAGAAAATGTTTGTATTCTTATACAAATTCTCTTTTTGGTGCAAAAAATTTAACATCATGTTGCTACAGTGATATTGTAATGTATTGTTCATGTCTTACTCTGACTGTACTCATCTGCAGTTTTCCCCTGTGTGAAGACTGAAGAAACAAATGCATTATTTTGACATAAAGTTAAATCAAAATGTAATCAATTGCTTATTGAAAGTAATAACACTTTAAAAACATGTTGCATTGCCAATAGAGAGTCCTTCATTATGTTCTGTGTTCACACAGCCATCCTAGACGAGGACTGTAGCTTGGAGCTCTCCTTCCTGTTGGACAGCTCCGAGAGCGCCAAGGACAATCATGAGCAGGAAAAGCAGTTTATCATGAACATGGTGGACAGACTCCAAGCGGTACGGCTGCAGACCGGCCGCAGCTTAAGCTTGAGAGTGGCTCTCCTGCAGTACAGCAGTCACGTTATCACAGAGCAAACCTTCAGAGACTGGAGGGGCACAGAGAACTTCAAGACCCATATAGCTCCCATTATCTACATCGGGCATGGCACCTACACCACCTACGCCATTACCAACATGACCAAAATCTACCTGGAGGAATCCAGCCCCGGCAGCATCAAAGTAGCCATGCTGCTTTCAGATGGTATTTCCCACCCGAGGAACCCTGACATTTTCTCTGCTGTCGCTGATGCGAAGAACCAGGGCATCAAATTCTTCACTTTGGGCATCACCCGGGCAGCCAACGAGCCAGCCAATGTAGCCCATCTCCGTCTGCTCGCCAGCTCCCCGGCCACCCGCTTCCTGCATAATTTACAGGACAAAGATATTGTTGAAAAAATCGTCCCTGAGATTGTGAGTATAATACCTTGTCTTTCAGCAGACACCACTGAGAAGTAAGGGGATGTATTTGCTTTGAATAAGGATCTTTTCAGGGTTGACGCATGGACAGGCTTGTTCAGGTATTCGTATAGAGATGGAATGATGACAATGCTCTGGAGAAACAAATGAAAGAATGTTGTGACAGCTATGGATTTTAAGCTTTTTACACAGCTTTAAAAAACATTGTTTGACATCTGCATGAGCATATCCCCTAGGATTCCTAGAATGTATCTATACAGTAACACATTACTTACATTTAGACATAGACATACACTGGCACTGCTATAACTCATTCTTAAATAACTTAAGTTGTTGTTAACATTGAAGTATTAAGGAATGTTATTTGTTTATCAGTTTCTCGGCTTTCAATTTTAAGTGCCTATACCTTTGGTTTCCCCAAACTACTGTTTGTATAAAGTAGTTTTATAGGCATATATGGTGCCACATTAAAATATCATAAGAAATCTGCCTCACTAAGCAATGACTGAACAAATCTAATAAGGGACTGCAATATTGTCAAAAGTCATATTCTGTCAGATATTCATAAACGTTTGTTTTCTTTGCAGACCAACTTGGCTGATGAAGGAGTAAGTAATATTACAATCAGACAGCTCATATATGGAATCTTTTCAAATGTAATAATGTGTAATTAGGTGAGGGTGTATAGAATTACATCCATGACAGCTTAGCAATCATGTCTCTTTTTTTCTAAAGTGCCCTCTGGCTCAGAGATGTGCTTGTGAGAAAGGAGAGAGGGGACCAAGCGGGCCTGCGGTGAGTGTTTAGCCTTAGTCTTTTGAAAATATCCCACAAACAAAGAGCAGTTTCCTTTGAAGTGTCACAAGTGAGAAGAAAGGATACATGACATCTTATGCAAAGAAATCTAACATGCTCCTGATATTTTAGGGATGGTAATTGGGCAGTTTTGAACAATCAGGATAATTACTTGCTTTTTTCTCCTTAATATTGCTTGCAGGCATTTGCACAAGCAGAGTAAGTGGATAGGTGGCCCTGCCCCACATTCTAAAAGCAAATCTATGGCAACAGGAAAATGAGATCAGAGACTGTGGTCTGCTATTCCTAGAGAAATATGTTTGTTGTGCTCATTCTCAGCCAGTTATTGTGCATTTCTCATGTAACATAAGATGTCCCCCATGGAAACCAAAGGCACCATTTAGAGCTCCACTTTCCATTAAACTGGACCTTTGGCCACCATAAATCCACCGTACAACCCCTACTGCCATGGTCCTTTATGTAGGGATAGAAAGACTGCAGTATGGAGCACCAGATATTACACATGATTTCTGTGTGATGCTTGAAGAGGACACCCACTCACACTAACAGACAGCTCAGGTAATATCAAGCGTTCCAGCAACCTGGCAGATAACCATGTTGCTGACAGACAGCTTCATAGCCATTAACCAGGTGCTGTTTCTCAGAGAGATTCTTCAAATTCTTACACTTAGACAAGGAGGCATAATTGCTCTCATTAGTTTAATGGCCAGAAACTAGTGATTTCTGGTGGATAGCAATTGACACACGCTGTCCAGGTGCAGCTCAAGACAATGACCCTTGGCCCTGTGGACAAGACCCCTCATGCCCACCTTTGGCTTCAACTGTCATACAGCCCTCACATCCAGAAGCACATATATAACACACTTTCAGACATTAGCCCAGTTACCTTTTTTTTCTCTCTGTCTCAACCAATGCCTGTCTAAACACTTTCACTTTGCATACACATGGTCAAGATAACTCTAATCCCCAGGTTGTTAATCAACTAAACCCTGACTTTGTTTTGCTCCAGGGGAAAAAAGGTCGCTCCGGAGATGATGGAGCCCCAGGGCTCAGAGGTCAAAAGGTGTGTGCTTTTTGGTGGACATGTGGACTATGAATGTCTTAGCTGCCAGGCTTTTTCAGCTGTTATATAATACTTCCTCAGTGTGTCACACTTAAATTTCAAAAAGTTGTCAGGCTTCCTGAACTGGGTCATCCAGGGTCTGTAAATTGTAAAGTGCTTGGAAAAACTTAAAACCTAGGCCTGGTTAATTATTATTTATGATTATTGTTTATATATTAGTAATTTGTAACATATGTATATTTTTAGTAATGACTTTAGTTCAATATTTGTATTTTATTTTTAAGATATAAAATGGTTTTGCTTATACAATAAAACATGACCTGTTGCACTGCACATGTAACTTTTCCAGGAGTTCATGAAGAAGCCATAATCTGTATTATTACTAATGAATACATAATTTAGTCAGATAGTGATCTGTTCAACGGTTACGTATTAGGATGCACTCAAGAAACAAACCGTATAGTGCTCTTGAAGAAATAAAGCTACATATTCATACAAAACAAACTCAGCCACTCATGCGTTATGAACTGACATTATTATCTGCAATTACAAATAACAGTTAAGTTCATGCTTTGCAGCTGTTTTGCCTCTTAGTTATCAAGTACAGTTTCTGCCAACATTAGTAACTTTTCTTCTTTCTTGTCACCCCTCTCCGGTGGAGTACCAAGCTATATGTACCACACCATGCTTTTATTTCTTTACATCTTGTACACCATTTATGTGTGTGTGAGTTAGTCTGTCAGCCTTGGCAGCCTGTATTAGCCTTCCTTTGCTGGCAACCAATCAAATATAGGATTGATTTTAAGGTCCTTTTATTTGTTTTTGAAGTACTGCATGTTGTGGAACCTATTTATATGTCTCACCAACTCCGCCCCTATTCCACTTCCACACCTTTAATTTAACAGTGAATGAGCATTTGCCATTACTGCAGCAAGACTGTAATCTACCTTTAAATCCCTTCTATTGGCATTTTTAAAGTCTGTCCAATACCCACCTTTTACCTTAGTGTTTGTGTCGATACAATTATTAATGACTACTGACTACTGACTACATTACTTTTTATATTCTGTCCATTGTATTGCTTGTGTTTATGTGCACTGTGCTTTTTTGTATTTGTTATTATATATATATATGCTCTATGTTGTAAATAATATTGACATGGTCATGAAATATGAATCTGTTGGAAATTATTAGGACATTCATATTTAATAGTATAAGGAATATAGGAAAAATCATAAACCGATTTTAATATAACGATGAACTGATTTGTTCAACGTCAGGTCATTACTTGACTCCAATTAATTTTATATTTGTGGATTATATACACATTTATTTTGAAATGTGTTAACTTTTCAGTCTATTGATGTTGTAGGTGACACTGTTTCTCTTTATACCTGCAATATCAGACTGTTTACTCTGTGTTAAGGTATTTACTTTGCAGTAGCTGTAACTCATATTCATTGTACATAATGAGTCCGTGTACTTTCTGTCATTTCAGGGTGAAGCAGGACTAAGTGGTCTACCCGGGCGAGAGGGTGCTGAGGTAAATATCGCTATTCATGACCAAAATTAAGAAAATATTCATTATTGTCTCTGTAGTTTGTTCACACATAACATCCTGTTTATTTAATTTGTAGGGAAAACCAGGTTATAAAGGAGAGCAGGTATGTGGTTTAGATGAATGACAATGCTAACATTATTTATTTTTGAATCAATGCAAGCCTGTGTAGTACTTGTATTTTCTACACAGGGTGAGAGGGGTGAGTGCGGCACTCCAGGAATCAAAGGAGACAGGGTACAACACACTACACATGATGAATAATATGTTCCCAGTTTGATTCCTACTTACTGTACATACTGCGTTTGGTCTCATGGTCTTTCTCTTACCTGTGTGATGCACTTTAGGGTCCTGAGGGTTCAGGTGGAGCAAGAGGACTTAGAGGTTTACAGGTCAGTAATAATTTCAGTAGTAAAATATGCAATTTATGTGTTTATAGAGCTTTGATAGTTAACATGCACACACATTATTTCTTTATTAATGGCTGTACTGTATGTTGTTTCTGACTAGGGGTTACCAGGACCACATGGAGACATTGGACCAGAGGGCCATCAGGGAAAGCAGGTCAGCCCCTTATGAACAACTTTTACTTACCTCATCGTGCACATCTGCTATGACCTTTACATTTCCTTTTATGATTAGTTTAAACTAGAGGTTGGAGCTCTACCACCCTGGTCTTTACTGTGCAGCACAGAGGCCTGTTTGTCTGGTAATAAACCCCTGTGTGAACACTTGGCAATGAGCCAAAGTCTTCCCCATCATTACTGTTACTCACCAGCATAGGGATGAGCCATCAGCAAAAAGTCTCTCTACAGGTTCTCCTAATGTTCTCCTTGTATCCTGTTTCTAAATACAGACTAGGAAGTGCCTACAGCATTGTCAGCTTCTTCAACAAAGTCTGCAGTTAATAACATACATGGATCAGTATATGCTTATGTCTCGCCATGTAAGGACATGATGTAGGAAGCATTTGCAAAGATTAACAGGTCTCTTGGTGGTCCATATTTAGTATATTTCCCTTAAAATACCCCTGTGAGACACAAATACATATTTGAGTGTGAAGTTTTAAGTGTAGAGCAGTACTGGTAGTGTGCACATCCCCACTGGTGAGGTGCAGGGCAGAAAGGGGCTAGATACAACTGAAGAGAATGTTTTAAGTGTGCCTCTCACTCCACAGTCCTCACAATTAAATGAGAATGCCTGGAACAAGGACTGATAACTCTAAAGTTAATCATTCAGGTTAAATTCATATTAAATGCAGTAAAATGGTTAAGGCAGGCAAAATTATTACATAACATCTCTTTATGTCAGGCTCTGCATTTGTTTTCCCTTTAATCATTTGGAGCAAATTTTGTAATTAATCCAACTGTGATGTACAGTAGAAAAGTACTTTCAGCAGTTCTTTGTTATTTTAAGACACTGTTGTTTGGGGTTTCTTGAACTTTGAGACATTACTGAAGTTTAGCTCTTATCTGTCCTATCCTGCAGGGAGAGATTACATAGTATCCCACCCACTACCCTATTTACAGTACACACAACAGCTAAAGGATTTATTTTCAGCCTGAAGAAGCATCTAAACTGTATGTGTGCATTACGTTTTGAGTTACTACTTTTCAGGGGTGCAACATAGTGTTTTTACACAATAAATGAAACACATCAAATGTTTAAATAGAGGTTAAAAAGGCAGAAACGCGATTTAAAAGGATGACACTAACTGGTTCAGAACTCATGTCCTTTTGCTATATTGATACATGATTTAAGCGCCAATGTACAGTGGTGTTAAGTCTTTATTATGTTTGTGAACACAGGGTGAACGTGGCCCACCTGGCCCCTCAGGGACTCAGGGGGAGACTGGTATTGGACTTCCTGGACCAAAAGTAAATGTTATGGATTACCCTCTTATTATTGTTGTTTGTTAGTTTATTTGCTATCTGCATTTCTTTGTGATTCTCTTATTGAATTAAGTTACTATATAAATCTGCAGGGTGACATGGGATTCCAGGGTCGACCAGGTCCTCCTGGTCCCCATGGAGTGGGCGAGCCCGGCCTTCCTGTAAGTTAATAAAAAGTCTGGGCTATCCCAAAGTGTTGAATGTTTCTGTGTCTGTAATGTCCTTATTTGTTTCAGTGGCACATGTGATCTGTTGAGAAAACCCACATACGTTACATACGTTGACCTGAGCACTGTTTGAGTGACATATTGTACACTTTGGCATTGTTTACAGGGACCTCAAGGACCACAGGGTGTTCAAGGGGAAAAAGGACCCCATGGCGAGGGGTTTCCCGGACCAAAGGTATTATTTTGAGTCTATCATCAGAGAAGTCATCTAATCAATATAACATTGTCTAGGTCAAAGCTAGAACGTACCAGTCTAACACACAAGTCTGAACACCTAAATATCACGAGTTACATACAGATTAATTAAATAACAACGAGTCATTTGTTGATGAAGTAATGCTTAGAAAAATATTGATTAATGTTAAATTGTTGCAGAGAACTGTCTAGCCTTACTCATGCACTGTTAATGATTTGTAATCTATTGTATCGCAAGGAGGGCTGGACTGGGACAAAAAATCGGCCCTGGCATTTTTGGCCCAGGCGGCCCACATCCACCGTGATTGGTCAGACACGTTCCCTGCAGACAGTCCTCGTAAAATATGCGTGCATTCTGTGATATGAGTTGCCTAGTGTTCTGCATTCATGTGATCGTTTTGGATCCTTCAAGAGGGATCTCAAGACTTAACTGTCGATCTTACACTTAATTAATTAATTAATTCTTACAGTTATGATTTGTATATTTATGGTATTTTTTTATTACTGATTTTTGATATTGTATTGCCATTATTGTTATTATTACTATTTTGCTTAATATTGGCTTAGTAACTTTACATTTCATTTTAACTATTGTAAGATTCATATTTTGTTGCTTTGGACATAAGTTGCAGCTAAATACTATAACCATAACCATAACCATAACCCTTCCCAAAAGCTAGAATAAAGCTGAGAGTAGTATATGCCCTTGAAAAGAGCACCAAGACAAGAGAAGCTAATTAAGCCATTCAAGGAACACTGATGTTTGTATCAACACTGATTTTATAGATCACACAGACTTTTCAGCTACCCAACAGGCTAACCGCTAGCATTTTCAATGTAAGCTTAGCAGTTAGGTTACCTGACAGCCACTAACTTTAATGTTACAGCCAAACTGCTTGTTGTCGTTATGACGTGACACGCGCGCGCGCGAACACACACACACACACACACACACACACACACACACACACACACACACACACACACACACAGCCTCCCTCCCTTCCTGAGAGTCCCTGTTAATTTGCCTACTCCTTACCACATCTTCATCTACTCTCTTCTTCCATCTTTTCCTCACTCGCTCCCATGGCCCTGTCATGGTCACTCACCTCCTCCTCAGCTTCTTTCCTGTCATGATGCTGTTTCTGCTTCTCTGTATAGCCAGCCACCTCTCCTCCTCCTCGGCTTCAGGTAATGCTGATGTTGAAGCAGCAACTACAGCCCCAAACATGTCCGAAATTTTTGAGGAATCCGCCTGTAGATTCTTAATCTTTTTGTCCTGTAATTTCTTTGCACCTCCCTTGCACTTTGATGGTCGTTTGTCCATTTTAACGTGGATGCTGAACTTCCAGCATAACTATTACAGCTCGTGTCTCAGGGCCGGGAGGAGTGGCCATGTGGGATTTGTAAATTTGTGAGTGGGGAAGGGGGTTCTTGGATTTGATTGGGTCAGGCCAGTGCCAATAAAGAAAATTAACCAATGGGCCACTGTGAGTTGTTTATGGGCCGGCCCGGCCAAAATATAAAAAAAGGCCTATTTATATCGGCGATTTGGCCCAAAAGTGCATCGGCCCACTGGGAAAATGCCCGGTATCCCCGATGGCCAGTCCAGCCCTGATCGCAAGTCTAAATGGTTCAATGTGTATGAACACATATATGAAGAGAGCTTGTCAACAGTGGTTTAGAAAGACACTAGCCAGGTCGAGATATCAAGGTCTGAGAGCTCAACACACTGCAAATTAAGAAAACCGATGCAAATAGACAAAACACAAGCAAATGAAGAAACATCAATTTGACAACACATGCCCATTATTGCAGCTTTGCCTAGCTGTAGCCTTTTGCCGATTATTATATTATTTTAATCTTGCAATCACAATGTTAAAATAAGCCGAAAAATAACTATAAGTGATTTTGTGTAGGTGAGCCACAAACCATGGCAACAACAAGCGTGTTCTGGCTGCGTGCATCACTTTTTATTGTCCCCTGGAAACAGTTTCCGTTGTGTGTTCTTGCAGCACTTTTTCTAAATTCTGAAAAAAGGTAAAGATGTTTCTTTATTTGCTTGTGTTGTGTCTATTTGCATATAGTTTCTTAATTTGCAGTGCATTGAGCTATCAGGGCTACCATATGAATATGTCAACCCTGATATCAATATAAAATAAGGGGCTGCAGATATTCTTTAATTGATCAGCAGAATGCAATTTCTAAACATATTTGCATGTTTAAAAGCAATTATAGATTATTACCACTTACCAGTACCTAATTACTTTCATTTTGACCAGTTTCAAAACTTGTGCATTAACATTGCATAAATCAGTTGCTAGATCCTTACAAAAACATAAGCTCTCATTAAATTATGTTTGTTTATGTGTGTAATGTGGAGTATTCTGCAGTTCATGGCATGCATCTGTCAAAACCAGATCTCACTCTGTTCCACTTCACTGACTCACAACTCAGGCGTTCACTGTGGCGTTACTACTCACTCTGTTGTTGATGTGTTAAGCCTGTGAAAAAAAAAATCCCCTCTGTGCTGCAACATGCTGCACGATGGGACTTATGTTTTACAAAAGACTCTGCAAATGCCCCATTCAAAATGAGACAGCTGGGATTCAGCAACGGGTTTGGCAAGACATGCAAGACTATGTGCAATGGTATATGGCTTACAGTATAAAATATGCATGGAGTTTATAATAAACAACAGCATGTCTTGCTGTTTAGCCGCACAGGTAAAACACCTAACCATAATGAAGATAGATTAATGTATAATACCTAAGTAAGAGTAAAAAGAATTGCTTCAATAGCCTCTCACAAGACAGAAAGTGTGGGTAAATAATAGTAGCATATTTATGTGGAAGATTTTTCTGTAAAGAAATCTAAGTACATATTTGTTAAAGAAAGCTTTTGGAAAGCAAGCACTGGAAATGTCCTCAAGCGACTACACATCTGTTTTACCTGTGCCAGACTTCCTAGCTATTATAGATTTTATTCCTCTGCTGACTTCTACCTCTTGTAAAAGGGGATCAGAGTGCTTTTGTCAGAGGTGATCAATTCCTCTCTTCTATACACACACACACACACACACACACACACACACAGAAACACAGTAAGTTAGTAGGTCTGCATGCATTTCATCATTACACTTGGATGTTCATCCAGTCCATGAACTTGGATGTTCATGGGCTGCTCCCATCAGAAACCGCTTCACTTCACCGGAAAAAGTAAATTTAGTCAAGACGTGCCATGAAAAAAACCCGGTTTCGTTCTTTGTGCGTAGGATCATTTTGTATTAATCACAAGAGGATAACAGGAGCCAACATGCTCTTCTTCAATACTCTCTTTACTGAGAACAATGCAGACTTGGCTGTGATCCAAAGGCAAGTGGCTGTGATGTAACTGACATAGATAAACAGATTTTGTTCCATAGGGGGAACGTGGGCTCGCTGGACCGAGAGGACCAAGGGGACAGCAGGGCGCAGGAATCAAAGGAGAAAGGGTGGGTCATGTCATTCACTAGACCGAGAACGGTGATTATTGTGTTTCTTGGCTCATTAGCGCTACCAGTTGATCGGTGAAATAGTGTGAAACAATTGACAGGAATGTACATGACGCATGTGCATGTATTTGTGACAAAGCGGTGACCCACTCATAAAGAAACCTGCTCCATAGCACTACTAGAGGTCAGGAAATTCCACAGGTTACCTTAAAATAATCAGGGATGTGTTTTCAGCCAAACATAAGTAAACATTTTTATTTATTTAATTGAAATATGACGATTACTGGGATTAAAGATTGTGCTATACTGGAAAGGACCATTATGTACTATTTATATAATTTATGAATTAACTAAACTTTGAGTATTTCCCAAAATGGATAGACTCTATGCATAGCTTTCTCTTGAACCTCAAGTGTGACAGTCCTAGTATAAATTGTATCGAGGAGTCAAGATTATGTATGTAGCATATGCACACCTATGTTGTCAAGTGAGTCACTGAGAACTGATACTTTAGTATTAAACTGGTGTTTTACTTCCAGGGTGACATGGGGCCTCCAGGTTCTCCTGGGCCAACTGGACTGACAGGAGTGGGCATACAGGGAGAGAAGGTCAGCAAAATATCATCATCTATGTGTTCACAATGTCCTACATGATATATATATATATATATATATATAGAGAGAGAGAGAGAGAGATATATATATATAGATATATATATATATATATATATATATATATATATATAGAGATATATAGAGAGATATATAGAGAGATATATATATATATAATATGATATGATATTCCTACATAGAGTTGTAGGACATTCTGCACATAAATCCATCTAATCTGTATTACTGCTCAGGGAATCGAGGGTCCAAGAGGTCCACCAGGCGTCAGAGGACATCCAGGAGAAGGTTTACCTGGACCGAAGGTTTGTCAAAACACCTGCTGTATGACATGCAACATTGTGTCTGCTTGTGTGGTCAGAGAGAGCTGGCACAATGGTTAATACTGCCACCTCACACAGACAAGGCTTCCAGGTCAATCTAGCTTTACAATTCAGTACTGTTCTGTCACTGGTGAAGCAGCACAAGAACATAACGTTTATATATTTTACAATTTTCGAAATATAAATGTGCAGCACAAGAATAAACAGACAAAAAACATGCCAAAGTTCAGAACTTGCAGGTTTATGACATTTTCCTTATAATTATGTTATTATATCCTATGTCATTATGCTATTTCTGTTTCTAGGGAGACCAAGGTTTACCAGGAGAGCAGGGAGCCACAGGCGAGAGAGGCATTGGTGAGCCTGGTCCAAAGGTAAACCAGTCACTTTAGTTCTGGTTTATGTTACCATATGGGTGGTGCTAATCTACCGAATCCATAAAAAAATCAAATAATACTATTGTACTGTTACAGGGAGACCCTGGGGCAGCTGGTTTGGGTGGCCTGCCTGGTCTTCCAGGAGAGGATGGAGCTCCAGGGCAGAAGGTAAATTGCATTATGACTCTGTGGAAAACTTTCACTTTGTTTCCAAATTTCTTAGTAGTATCTGAACTCTACCTTCCTTCCCTTTGTCCGCTGGTTTACTATGAAACAACACCACATTATTTCTGGAATTAGAATTAATTGTCACAGTTGAGGATTGCTTCATTGTTTCATCTACCTTTTGCTCTCGTAGGGGGAGGCTGGTTTACCTGGTTTAAGAGGTCCTGAGGGAGCACAAGGAGTTGGCACTCAAGGGGAGAAGGTATGCTTTAGATTATATATCCTTGTGTTGTTCAGTGTTTATATGACAACAAATGTTAATCAGGTAACGTGTGTGCTGTAATCCCTCCAAGGGTGACCAGGGTCTGAGGGGCATACGTGGGTTACATGGGCCTCCTGGGATCTCAGGACCCTCTGGACCAAAGGTAAGAATTAATGGATCAAGTATTTTATTGTGGCATGATAGCTTCCATGATGATGTATTATAAGCAACCTCCTTCTATTTATTGTATGGTGAATACATTGCTGAAGGGGATTTAAGCCACACTAACCCAACCTTTGAATAGAGACAACAACAAAAAAAGTCCCCTGCAGGTTGTCTGCAGTACAAGTATTGTTAAAATAAAGATATTAAGTGGATCTTAAGTCTCTTGCCAACTCTCATCTTTTAGGGTGAACGTGGGATACCAGGCCAGCAGGGCATGCTGGGGCAGCCAGGACGGTCCATATCAGGTCCAAAGGTAAATAAAAATGAATCCTCAAACTGTCTCTTAACACAGATCTTGGCACCGAGGAAGACAAGTATAGGCAGCAGCCAGAAGAACTGCCAGATAGTGTCTGATGTGATGTAATGCATCAAAAAGAAGTTGCCATAATTCATCATTATGACTTTGTTGTCTTGTCTCCAGGGTGATGGAGGCCCTGCTGGTCCCCCTGGTCCTGTTGGGGAAACAGGCCATGGATTACCTGGTCCAAAGGTAAACACTGTAATGTTTTTTTACAACATTTTTCAACCATATTTTTCTTTTTAGCATAATGCTGATGGTCTTCATCACAAAATGTTGTTTAACCAGGGTGATCGTGGTCATCCAGGTTCATCAGGTCCAGTTGGTCCAAAAGGCGAAGGCATCCCCGGCCCTGTGGTTTGTATCATCAACATTTAGCACATTTAGCACGAAAACTCTGTAACTAGTAAATCCTGTGCAAGTTAGCTTGTTCTAAACTAATTTATGTATTTATTTAAGGGTCCTCCAGGCCTGCCAGGCTTACCGGGCGAGCAGGGCCCAGAAGGAATAGGAATTCCTGGTCCCAAGGTTTGTGTCTCAGTGTTTCCTCTATGTTGATTTGACCGTGGCGGCCCCCCACGGCAACATTTCTGTCCCCCACACTATCAGAAATAGGGCTGCATTGTTAGAGTGCATGTCGGAGAATAGCACGGTGACTCGGCAGAAAAAGGGAGAAAGGAAAAAGAGACACTGTCCAGATGATAAGCCAGTTGAGATCGTGTGTGTGTACGTCCTTGAGAACTGTGAGTCGTATAACTTATGTTGTCAGTTCATTTAAGCCTGGTCTTGCAAATTTAAATTAAGTTAACTGGTGATTTTCGTTGTTTGTGTTCTTCACCTGCGAGCTAAATTGCACGTGGCTGTTGATTCGATATAATAGCGATTGCTGAACGCCCTCACCCACGTTTGTATTTTAGGAGCATTATTTACATGGTGAAGTAGTTACACTGCATTAAGATAATGTAATTAATAGTGGGGTTTATTGTTATTTGTTACAGAATGCTCAGCCTATATGTCAAGATCAAAGTTGGCCTATATAGTAACATATATATATATATAGTAAGCAAAAAATACATTTCATCACAACTGAAAATATGCCTCATTGTGTGTGTGAATAGAGGTGAATAAATATATTTGTTTGTGTTGCAGCAAAGTGTCAGTTCTGTTTCATGGGGGGGGGGGGTGTTCGGACCTGCCCCCACTGCAAAAAAAAATCCTAAAGGAAACACTGTGTCTACATGTTTTTTGTTTTTGTGTTTTTGCTTGTGTGTGTATTGGTATCAATTTGATGATGTCATGTATGTTTCAGGGTGATATTGGTTTCAGAGGATTGCCAGGTTTGCCCGGCCCCCCTGGAGAGGGCTTACAAGGACCACCTGTAAGAAAGATTATCTAGCAAACATCTACTTATAATTAATATTCAAATCTGAATCATAGCTAATAACTACACATAATAAACCTTTGACAATATTTAGGTTAGAAGTTGTCCTATGACTATTTACTATATTATGCAAGTTTGCGGTTTGTTGTTTGTAGAAACCAGCCGCCTAATTACTTTTTAAATATTTATTTTAAGGGTAACGTTGGGAGGCCAGGAACTGCTGGTCCAACTGGACCTTCAGGAGTGGGTATTCAAGGCCCAAAGGTAAATGTCACCACTGTTTTACATAAGTGCTGTCTTTCAAGCACTTGCCAAACTCTTTTTAATCAGGATTATTTCGCATTTGTACTTTCTTGTCCACAGTAAGAGTGAAGCAATATAATGTACTTGATTGGTGCTGACATGTTACACAATAGAACTGCCTGACAAACTAGCTGCAGGACAAAACATAATAATTTATGATCTACCAAGAATATGGAAAGCTCCCAAATGATTCAGTAAATCTAAAATGTAATTTCAGGGTGAGCCAGGATCACAAGGCATGGCTGGGCCTAGAGGGCCTCAAGGGGATGGATTTCCTGGAGCTAAGGTGGCAGATTTAAACATATGTTTTGAACATTTTATTGATATCTGATTAACTCTGACTGACAAATGGCTCTGTAATGTTACAGGGTGATCGTGGATCACAGGGTGAGAGGGGGATGAAAGGTATAAAAGGAGACATGGGAGACTCTGGAAATCATGGTGAAGCAGTAAGAAATACAGATCTTATTCCTCACGCTCTCAAATAAATAATCAAACAGCCAATGTTGAGTTTCAATTAAGCTATGCACTGGCTTGTAATGGTAATATTATTTTAAAACTTTTCTCCAATCCCAGGGGAGGCCAGGATCAAAAGGAGACCCAGGCCTCACAGTAAGTTCATCAATTCAACTAATGTTTGAACATTCAATCATAGTGATTTTGTACTAATATAAATGTTCTCATATTTTTCAGAGAGAAGACATTATTAAGCTGATCAAAGAAATCTGTGGTAAGAAGACTACAAGTCTAGTTCACTGGCATAACTGTTAATAAGTAGTATTAATGAATGTAGAGCCAAAGTATGAAAAAATATGAAAGGTGTTTTATTGTTAAATGTTTGGTTCAGATGACATCATTTCTTTATAGCAGTAATAATTGAAGGCCACTTGGGGGCTATGGTAAAAACTGTTAACAAATACTCTAACTTTACAAAATTTCTATTGCAAATATATTGGCAAACAGTTGCCCATTTACGCATCCAGCAGACATGGACCAACATTAGTATTCACTTGGATTCATGTTTATGTCGACCTGTAGGCCAATATTTACTTTCCTTTTAGCTCAATACAAATTTCTACAAATTCTGGAAAAAAATATCTTGAGCTGCTAAAGAGCTGCTTTAGCCAAGTGTCTGTCTGCCGTTTGGTGCTGGGTAGGTTCATAGTGACTTTTTAAAGCTGCTTGATGTGACTGGAAATGATGAGAGTGGTGATAGTGAACCAAAACAAGAACCTTGCCATAAAATCAAAACAATGACCTAAAAGACGCTAAAAGACTATAGAGCTGAAGGGAGCTGCAGAGCCGGGTGATGATTCTCTGTGGGTTCATCACTGTGAGCAATCCCTTTCACATTATATATAGTAATTTGATCAATTGGCAGCATTAAAACTATCATTACCTAAACCAGAGTATAGGACAGTAGTGACAGTATTTCATTGTTTTCAGGATGTGGCATCAAGTGCAAAGAAAGGCCAATGGAACTTGTGTTCGTCATCGACAGCTCAGAGAGTGTCGGCCCCGAGAACTTTGAAATCATCAAGGACTTTGTCACCAGGTTGGTGGACCGGACCACAGTCGGACGCAACGCCACCAGAATCGGACTGGTCCTCTACAGTCTGGATGTCCATTTGGAGTTTAACTTGGTTCGCCACATGAACAAACAAGACATTAAGCAGGCAATCAGAAAAATGCCTTACATGGGTGAGGGCACCTACACTGGCACCGCCATCAGAAAGGCAACTCAGGAGGCTTTCTTTAGCGCTCGGCCTGGAGTCAGGAAAGTAGCCATCGTCATCACCGATGGTCAAACTGACAAACGAGAGCCTGTCAAACTTGACATAGCTGTGAGGGAAGCTCACGCTGCAAACATTGAGATGTACGCCCTGGGGATCGTCAATTCTTCTGATCCTACGCAGACGGAGTTCCTGCAAGAACTCAACCTCATTGCCTCAGACCCCGACAGCGAACACATGTACCTTATTGATGACTTCAACACTCTACCAGGTGATAATCATAGTCAGATGTTGTAAATATCATGCCTTCAGCAGTGTGTTCATTAAAATGCATAGCTATAATTGCTTTCAGCTGAGAGGTTGTAAGTGCCTTACTGATTTTTTTAATGTATTTTTTCAGCACTGGAGTCTCAACTCATCAGCCAGTTCTGTGAAGATGAAAATGGCGCCCTCATTTACAATCGAATTACAAACGGACTCTGGAACGGCAACAATGGTAATGGCATAAATGGAAATAATGGACATGGGCGTGGTATTAATGGAAACAATGGACATGGAGAGAGTACCAATGGATATAATGGCTATGGCAATAATGGTTATCGAAACAATGGATATGGGAACACCGAAAATGTTCACAATTACCAAGAGGAAATACAAATTCAGAGGCGCACGAACAGCCGAGGCCGTGGAGACACTTTCGCCCTAACCATCAGTGCTGATCCGCTCCCCGTCCAGGTCTGAAAACTCATTCGGCATTGTTTTGATTTACGTATTCTGTTGTCGTTTTCTTCACTGATGACGATGACTTATTTTGTGGTCTTACTCCAGGTGGCAGAAGACGATGAAGGTGAAGATTTAGACTTAAGAGCCCATGCGCGGGGCAGTAATACTGTAGCTACTGTAGCTGTGGTTAACAAAACAACATCTTTATCACCTGTGAGAGAAAGCTCCGTCTCTGATGAGGCCAGCTTATCATCTTCTACGTCGTTATCCTCATCTGCAACATCTGTGTCAACACTGGGCTCAGCTTTAAACTCTAACCGGTTGCCGGCCGTGGTGAGTCCAGTCCTGCCTGAAGGTGAGTACTGCACTTCTGCTCAACTGGATTTTTTCACAGACGACACTTTGACGTGTCACAGTGTGAAAAGCACAGGTGTAAATAATAAAATGAATGATGGCTGAATTGTATTTAGCTGCTTTGGTTTCAGGGTCCGGTGCAGCTGGCTCGCTGCCATAGAACTAAGCCATTTATGTTTTTAGTAACACCTGTGCTTTTCCTATGACTACTTCAAATAAGTCAAAATATATGTTGTGTAAAAAAAGGCCTATTCTCATTGAGAACGTAAACATTTTTTTGAAAAACATGCAGCTCACGCACCATTTCTTCTTCAGCAGCCCCCCGCTGTAACCTCAGCTTGGACCAAGGCACCTGCCGAGACTATAGCATTTACTGGTACTACGACAAGCAGGCCAATGCCTGTGCACAGTTTTGGTATGGAGGCTGCGGTGGAAATGACAACCGTTACAAAACAGAGGATGAATGCAAGAATACTTGCGTTCTATTCAGAACAGGTAACTTTTAAGAATTTTAACAGCAAATGTGCACATTCTCCTTTATTTTTATTGTCTGAATATTATACTGTCTTGGACTCAGCAGGATGAAAGGAGAAGAAGACATCAGAAAGTGGACTACTCATTTGTTATTTTAATGTGATGCATTCTGTCAGTTGGGTTCAGCAAATAATTCCATGCACTTTTTATAACACTTTTGTCCTCACACACAAATAACGGTACTGAAAAATAATGATGAATTTAATCAAATTCTGAAAAATTACATGTTGCTGTTCACTGACTGACTTAATTAAGATGAATTTCTACAAAAACAGACTTTATTACCTGAAAGAAATTGTATTGTGCTTGATAAACCAGAAGTTATCCTTTATTCAAGGTTTGGCTGCCCTCGGTTTCATAAAACAACTTTAATTAGAAATTGTATTACAATTTAAAATTAACCTGTAGATCATTCTTATACCTCTATGAGCCACGTGCTTTACGTACTTTGTGTTTATTATTTACTGAAATATGCTGAGTATTTTTTTATGCGTTCTATTTGTTTTTGTCTGGGTACTACTTTCAGAGGTCTACTGCAATTGTCTAAACCTGTCTATTTGGGCAGTGTGTGCACCGTATATTTAAAATAAATAATTTTTTTTTTTTTTTTTGTAATGAAATGTAAAATAATAGTGGTTTGTCTTGTTTTGTGTGTGTTCATTGAGGAAAATAACCAGTATTACTATTACCATTATAACCGTCATCATCTGTCATCAATTAATTAAATGAATGGATTATGAACATTACCTAAATCTAACTTTAAAATTAAGTTTGTTTTATTTTTTATTTAAGTTTTCCCTCTCACATAAAATTGCGTTATATAATTATTAAGTATGTCTTATCTTTTTCTGTCCATGTGTTTTTTTTTAACATCTTAATTAGGTCTTTCTAGCAAACCTGCCTTTAATAAAGCATAGAGCACTAATTAGGCGTCCCACTGGGGTGTAATGGTTGGTTCATGACTTTGGAGCGTTCCACTTCACAGTCATGGTGGGGGAGAAAGTCAACTGATTGAGTGGCAGATGTTTCACAAATCAAAGGCCATTTTGAAGGTCGCAAACATGTCTCTATTAGGCTATATAAAGTTTTTGTCTCCGTTTTGTAACAGCCAAGGTCTCTGACACAGAGATAATTGGCTGGACTTTTTTTACAACTGACATTTTGTCACAGGAAAAGAACCGGTGTAAAAAATAAAAAATAATGAGGTCTGAATTCCATTTAGCTGCTCTTGTGCACACTGGCTCACTGTCACGGCTTATTGAGACACTTGAATTGAACAGAGTGATCATTATTGTTATTAGTAACACCTGTGCTTTTCCTACTATGACAATTCAAAATGTATGCTGTGAAAAAGGCCTATTGACAAGACTATTAAATAAAAAGAGTAAAATTAATTTAGTTTTTCAATTTCAAGGAGTGTAAATAATATAGTACTCACTGGCAGAAAATGTGTTAGTAAACCCAAACACTACATGTTTAAGATTAAGGAAAAAAACTGAATATCTAAATAAACAAATTATAGAATATATAGTTTATTTATTGTTAATTTATATATGAAATCAGATTTTTTCCCTAATTATACATCTATCTATACTATATAATATATAGTATAGAAAGATATATATATATATATATATATATATATATATATATATATATATATATATAATGACATATAAACATGTTGCCACAACTTTTGCGAAAAACCAATATTGTCCCGTTTGCTTGCCGTCTGTTGCCACAGTGATTATGACGCTAGTTCAGATTAGCCAGTCTAGCTAACATTTAGCTAGCAAACCAACGTTACTAGCTAAAATAACGTTAAGCCGAAGGGTTTATTACCTGCAGTCATGTCATCTGTTTTAGATGCTCTCTGGGAGGACAGAGACGTTAGATTCGACATAACAGCACAGTAAGTTACTTCACTGTAACCGTTTTGGGATTATTTCACCATCGTACAAACAAGCTAAATTAGCTAGCTAGTTAGCTCGCTAATTGGCTAACCAACGGTAACGTCAGATAAACTATCTACGTTAATTCGGCTGTTGCTAATACAAGACTGAAAGTGTGTTTAGCTTTAAAGTCTATCGTGGAAAACGTTTTACGGTAGCTTTATGCCACATTTGTTTTAGTGTATAGCTAGATGTCATAGATTGACGTTATATTAATACCAGCTTTAGCTACTGTGTAACGTTAACCAGCTGTGATATACTTAGCTAGTTAACTAGCTAAATTAAGCCTCAGCTATCCCTCATCAATCCGTCAATCAATTTTATAACGTTACACAGGCAAGGGAGATGCAAATCTATTTGATCTATCTGTAGATACGTTCTAATTTCCTTGTACACAGGCAGATGAAAACTCGTCCAGGAGAAGCACTAATAGACTGTCTGGACTCCATAGAAGACACTAAAGGAAACAACGGAGACCGAGGTAGTTGGCTGTCTTGGAGGTTAAAATTATCTGCGCAACCTTGTGTGTGCTGGTCACCAAAATGTCATGATGTCTTTTTTTATATATATATATATATTTTTTTTTTTTTTGCAGGACGACTTTTGGTAACAAACCTGAGAATCATTTGGCATTCTTCGGCCCTGCCAAGAGTCAATTTGTGTGAGTACACCTTCATGATTAAATGCATTTATTTATCTTATTGTTTGCCTCTCTCCAGCAGCAGCACATCGGCAGAATAAGTCTGCCCTCTCTTGGAAATTAATGGTATTATATTACCTTATTAAATTGTATTATTTGGACAGCTTCAACAGATTAAAAACAGTTTTTATTGTAGGTCAAATTACTTTCCTGTGCACAATCAATTTCGTTCTCGCCTTTGCTTAAACCTGAACTAAATCTAAAGCTCTTGTGAAACACCATTGTCACCAATTTCAGAATAATCCAATACAAAATAGTTGTTTACCATTTGTTGAAATGAAGCTGATGTCTTCATGTCATTCTGTATGTTGTATGTTCAATCAATGAGCACTACAAGTAATACTAAGTGCTTTAGGATAATAATGAAAATCATACTGATAAACAGAATAATATGTCTTGAGGCTCTTACTTTACTTTCAGTGCTCACATTTGCAAATACATAGCAACAAAGTGCGAAGTTAAGATGACTGGAAGAAGCCAAGTGTGGGAAATCATATTAAAAATCTTGCCAACCTAAATGCAGATCTGTTTTTTTTTTTTAGCTGTGGGTTACAACTCCATCATTAACATCACAACAAGGACAGCTAACTCAGTAAGTACGCTTATCTTATGTTATTATTTCAAGTAAGTATTTGTCCATAATGTTTTTACATTTCCTCGCACACATCACAAGTCTGGGTCAAATGTTCACAAGTTTAAAGTGGAGAAATGTTTCAAACTAATCTCTGCAAGGACAAATAAAGGCAACATTGTTTCGACATGCTGTTGAAGTAAATAATAAATGAAGAACTTAACAGAAATGTGATAGAGACTGACAAACAATGCTAATTTATTAACTGAATGCTATTTTCCAGAAACTGAGAGGCCAAACTGAAGCGCTCTACATCTTGACAAAGTCCAACAATACAAGATTTGAGTTCATTTTCACCAATGTGGTTCCTGGGAGTCCACGGCTCTTCACTTCTGTTATTGCTGTCCACCGGTAAAACAATGCTGAAGCAGTGTTCAGTTCTGTGAGGACAGTCTACATAAAATGTATGTCTTACTAAGTACTTTTGTTTTTGTTTTGTGACAGGGCCTATGAGACATCGAAAATGTACAGGGACCTGAAATTGCGAGCTGCTCTCATTCAAAATAAACAGCTGAGGCTCTTGCCCCGAGAGCAAGTTTATGATAAAATTAATGGAGTTTGGAATTTATCCAGTGATCAGGTACGGCTGATGCAAAAGTGAAATGATTTGCTTCAATTTAGCATTTTCCAGTTTACTTATTTAGAGTTTCTCTGACATCATAAATACTCAGACTTATACTAAAAATAGATTTAAATGCTTTCTTTTAGGGTAATCTTGGAACCTTCTTTATCACCAATGTTCGTATCGTGTGGCATGCCAATATGAACGAGAGCTTCAATGTCAGCATTCCTTACCTTCAGATTGTAAGTACAATACACTAAATAACATTACCAATCCAGTCCTCACTTTCCATCTGACTTGTAAAGTGGCCTTTTGATTATTTCTAATAGGATTCTTTGTTTTCCTTTTTTTTTGTTGCTAATTCGTGGCTCAAAATATTTTGAAACTTGTCCTCACAAATTATACAAAATTTGAATGCCGACTGATAGTGTGACCAGATACTGTAATGTAGATATTAGTATTCATAACTTGAGCTTGTCCCCCAAATTTTTACATACCAGCCCTGTATAAAAATATATAAACCTATTACGTGCTCAGGAGCGCCTAAGTGAGAGAGGAACTGTGTGGTTGTCAATTGCATAATGCACTTTGAATAGAAATACACCAAAATGTGTAAAAACAGACACAGAGCAACCTTTAGGTTGTTGTACTGTACATCCACACAGCAGGAGGCATGAGGTACCTTTGTAATTTTCCATCCTGTTTTAGTCGGTAGGATACATTTGTTTAGTGATTAATCTCAGCAGCCCTGTGTCATTACAGCTACTTTTTTTTTCTTTTTTTAATTGAGGTAGATTCACTTTAGTCATAGACAGACACCACTGTACTCTTGCATATGAGCTGCTACTAATGATCTTGTTTTGGTTGTAAATTATGTATTGTTTCTCTTTCAATTTCAGATTGTGTGTTTTATTTCCATTTTTTTTTTTTTTTTTTTTTTTTTTTTAATCTAGTGGTCCATCAGAATAAGAGACTCAAAGTTTGGATTGGCTTTGGTGATAGAGAGTTCACGCCAGGTAAAATGTTTGAAGTAAAATGCAGCTGGAGTCACATTCGCCTGAACTGATCACAATATAATGATTTATTACCTGGGGTATGAGTGCACAAATCTACTTGTGTTTTTAGAGTGGTGGCTATGTGCTCGGGTTTAAGATTGACCCTGTGGATAAGCTTCAAGACGCACTTAAGGAAATCAACTCATTGCATAAGGTGTACTCTGCCAACCCCATCTTTGGAGTGGACTATGAAATGGAAGAAAAGGTAGGTGTCACAATATTAGAATCAATGACCCCGAACACCTCAACAGTACAACATTAAAATGTGAAAAAAGACTTAAAACTAGAAACAAACCAACTTAAAATACCCCCCTATATTTTTGAATCACTGCCATTTTCACAGCAAATCTTTTTGTATCTACATTCCTGTAATTGTTTTGCATACTCCATTGTAGCTGGCTTTTTCACTAGTTCAGCTGATCTTGTTGTCATAGTGCTGTTTGTCCTAACATTAATTTCAGCCCCAGCCGTTGGAGGAACTGACAGTGGAACAGCCTTTCGATGACGTGGAAATTGAGCCCGATGAGCAGACCGATGCTTTCACTGTGAGTTCCACTCATCACTCCTCTGAGAGTCAATGGTTTAGTTTTAAGACTCTCAGAATAGCTGCCAGCTAAAGCCCTTCAGCATAATGAACAAACAATTCATGTTGCCTAGTGCTCATTTGTGTTATGGAGCAGTGCTCATCAGATGACCATAGCCTATTATCACAGACAACATATCCCTGTTGGTTTTTAAATAAATGTGTGAATTGTGTGTGTTGCCCACAGGCTTACTTTGCTGATGGAAATAAGGTAACGTCTCACAATTAATTTTATCACCAGTTATAATTGTAAAATATGTTGTATATTATGTTATAATTTTTTTCATTTGTTTAATGTTGTTCCAAAGCAACAAGACCGTGAGCCAGTTTTCTCTGAGGAGCTGGGCCTCGCTGTTGAGAAGCTGAAGGATGGCTTCACACTTCAAGGACTGTGGGAAGTCATGAGCTGAAATAATATGAAACTTATTTATTTATGTCAGGTTAAAAGTTGTACAGTTTATGCATAGGTACTTTTTGATTAAAAATAAATAAAACACCAAAGTACATGTAGGGCATATTTATTTTGAGGATATTTGTGTAAAACGTTTTCTTTTAATGACTAGAATGTGACATATAATGCAGTTTGTATTGTTTAAAGTTAATAAATGTATTTAAATAGACATTGGAGAGTATTTTTTTTAATTAATTTTTTTTACATTTGAATAACAAGAATGCAGTAAGTTTGTACTGTATCCCACACACAATTCCTTTTTTATGTGGAAAAAACACTGATATACATAACTGCAGAAGGCGCTAAAGTATTTAAAAAATGTGAAAAGAGGACAAACAGTTACCTCCTGTGGCAGCAGCTGTTCACTGAGCCTGTCTTCTTGTTAGACAACTCCCCTGTGGATGTGTCACATCCCTATACTGAATCACACTGTACTGAAGTTTTTGTTACTATCAGTGAACTGTGACTCACTCCACATAGTAGATGTCTCTAGAATAACACAGGATTGTAGTAAAACTAATATCCGTGAACACAAAGTGCTGCAACAAATAGTCCTGTCATTGTGTTTAGTGTTTCGATAGATAAAAACTATACATTTCACCCTATTGGATAACAAAAAGAGTAAATGAAATGAAAGGATCATAGGTTATTTCTGTGTGACCATACAACAGTGTTGTTACAAATCACTAGGGTGACAAGGCTCCACAGTTGTTTTTACTCTATGACAGCTGTGTGAGCTCTCCGATTTGGCCAACCTGAATTCTTCATGGTTGGGGTGGTTGGCTATATTTAGAAGGGGCACGTTATATTGAAGTGACTTCAGACCTGGCTGCCTATAGTTCTCGGTCTTCACCAGCTAGGACAGTCTGTTGTAAACACTTCCATTCACGTCCTGTCCTAAAAGAATGGATCCCCAAAGCATGAGGGAAGATCTCCGTCTGTTTCAGAGCACTTTGCTGCAGGATGGACTCAAAGAGCTCCTGAATGAGAATAAGTTAATTGACTGTGTCCTAAAGGTTGAAGACCGAAGCATCCCCTGCCATCGGCTTATTCTGTCAGCTTGTAGTCCTTATTTCCGGGAGCTGTACTTCTCAAACGATGGCAAGGAAATGGATCAAATGGAGGTTGTTCTGGAGAACCTGGACCCCGTTGTTATGGAGGCCATTGTAAATCACATGTACTCAGCAGAGATTGACATCAATGACAACAACGTGCAGGATATTTTGGCTGCTGCCAACCGCTTCCAGATCCCCTCAGTGTTCACAGTTTGTGTGAATTATCTCCAGAAGACGCTGTCAAAGAAAAACTGCCTTGCCATCTACAGGCTGGGACTGATGCTGAACAGCGCCAGACTGGCAATGGCAGCTCGAGATTACATTGCAGATCGATTTGAGACCATAGCAAATGATGAGGATTTCTTAGAGCTCGCTCCACCTGAGTTCTTTGCCATTATTGGAGCAGATGCATTGAATGTAGAAAAGGAGGAACTAGTGTTTGAGACCTTCATGAGGTGGATCAGAAAAGACAAAGAGAAGCGTGTGAAATCCTTAGAGGAGGCCTTTGATTGCATTCGTTTCCGTTTGCTCCCAGAGAAGTACTTTAAGGAGAAGGTGGAGAAGGATGACCTCATTAAGGCTGATCCGGAGCTTCTCAAAAAAATCAAAGTCATAAAGGAAGCCTTTGCAGGGAAGCTGCCTGAGAAGAAAAAGGGAAAAGATGATGAGGAAGGAGAGGAGGAAAAATTGCCCGGCTATCTGAATGATAACCGCAGATACGGCATGTATGCCAAAGACATGGTTCTGATGATCAATGACACTGCTGCCGTGGCTTATGATGCCCAGGAGAATGAATGTTTGCTTGCTGCAATGGCTGAGCAGATCCCACGAAACCACGTCAGCCTGGTAACAAGGAAGAACAATCTGTACGTGTTGGGAGGACTGTTTGTGGATGAAGAGGACAAAGAAAACCCATTGCAGTGTTACTTCTACCAGGTATAAAACTGTAATTTACATCGCAGATGTTCTGAACACATCAAAGTAATTCCTTCATTTGGTTTTCCAAAATATCTTTAAAATGTGTCTTTCAGTTGGACAGTCTCACTGCTGAATGGATCGCTCTGCCACCCATGCCCTCCCCGAGGTGTTTGTTTGCTGTAGGTGAATGTGACAATCTCCTTTTTGCTGTGGCAGGAAAAGATTTACAGTCCAATGAGTCTCATGACACTGTTCTGTGCTATGACATTGAGTAAGTTCAGTACAGCCATTTTGGATATGCTCATTCATTTGTCTTATTGAAAGCACAGGTTGTATTTACTGTTTAAATACTCTATCTGCCCTTTTTTAGCAAAATGAAATGGACTCAAACAAAAAAGTTGCCCTTGAACATCCACGGCCACTGTGTTGTCTCTGAGAACGGGCTGGTGTACTGTATTGGAGGAAAAACAGATGACAAGTAAGATTGCAATGCCAAAACATTTGAAATTAAGTCCAAATATATTATTTTTACATTACATTAACCCTTCACATTCATCTGTTTTGTCTCTCCGGTAAAGTAAAGCGACCAATAAGATGTTTGCATACAGCCACAAGAGGTCAGAGTGGAAAGAAGTGGCTTCCATGAAGACGCCCAGATCCATGTTTGGGGCAGTTATCCATAACGGGAAGATTGTTGTCGCTGGGGGAGTCAATGAGGAAGGCCTCACAGCTGCATGTGAAGCCTATGACTTTGGAACCAACAAGTATGTGGTTTTATTATAACAATTTGTATAGGCACCTTAAAGTGTTGTACATAGCTGTTTTTTTATTATTATTTTCAGATATTTAGTTTACCAATCCAAGTTATATATATCAAATATTCATAAAATGTTGCAGCTTTTTGATATATTTGCATGCTTTAAATCAGTGGTCCCAATCTTGCTGTGAGCGGTTAAACCATGGTGTTTTTATCCTCAGACTGCTTCATTTGAAAGATTTTAAAGAGAAGGCATCCAGACAAAAAGCACAAATGAGAAAAAAAGTATTATAATTTGTGTAACAGATATACAATGTATGATTTATTTTATATTCCTTTAATATAAAATTCAAATAAAAAGTCAAGGAACTCTTGCTGAGATTCTTAAGGACAAGAAAAAACAAACAACATGGAGATAACACATGAATACAGCCGAGTGTACCTTGTTGCAGGTGGTCACCCTTTCCAGATTTGCCCCAGGAGAGGAGCTCAGTCAACCTGGTGAGCTGTGGAGGGCAGTTGTACACTGTTGGAGGCTTCGCCTTGGTGGAGAACGAGAACGAATGCGCACCCAGTGAGATCATCGACATTTGGCTGTATGTGTTGATTTTGTTGCATTACATTTCACAATATAATGTGGCACAGAACAATGTCATCTTGCTCAATATTTTTTTTTATAATGATGGCTCTCATAATACTTTCAATGCTGTCTTATAGTGACGTGTTAACTATCCCAACAGGTATGAAGATGACAAGAAACAGTGGACTGGTATGATCAAAGAGATGCGTTATGCAGCTGGAGCCTCCTGTGTGTCCATGCGTCTAAATGCAGCCAGAATGCCCCATCTGTAACAACAGTCTAGGGACATATAAAGCACGTTCACTTTACTACTGTAGGCAATAATATTATGTACATGCTCTTATTTAGCGGCTTGTTGTCATTTAACATATCACACGTCCTCTTTGCCTGTTCTGAGTGTTTCTATGAAATGTGTTATAGTTTTAATTGGCTTATTTCTTGTCGTTTGGACCAGACTTAGTTGATTCTGATCTTCTAAAACGCATCACTTGTTGAGAATTCCCCACTTTCACCGCTTAATTACGAGTTTTTATTATTATTACTGTTAGCTGGTTAGGTTTGCATAGAAATGTTTTCTTCTTTTAATCTGAAAATGTTCCTCTTCCAGTCAGTTACAACAAGTACCTTGTAACTCTTCAGTATTAAAGGTGCACTATGAGTTCCAGCATGGTTTCATCGCAATTTCATTTTTGTCTCAAATCGTAGGCAGCTCTCCTTGATCCGCTAGCTGCCTGCCCCATGAATACACTGTGAAAAAGCCCGGTCTGGGGAGACAACATAGGGGTCGTAAATGTCAAACAAACACTTGAGGCACAGGCTGTGCACCAAAATACAACAAACCACTCCAGCCAATCCCCGACAAGATGGTTGGGGGTGGGGGTTAGTGACAGTTAGTCAGTTAGTCATGACAGAAGCATGGGGGGAGGGCCGAGCTTGCTCTGTTTTGTTTGGTATTTACTTGGAATGTCAACAGAAGTGACCACGCAGGAACTCATAGTGCACCTTTAAAACATCATTTCCACAGGCTTACTGTGTCTGTTTGACCTTTTAGATTGGTTTGTTTTCAAGCAATACTACACGGCTCATATGATTATTCAAAATAGTGTGGCCCTGTCATGACAAGTTTCACTTAAAATGTTTTAATGCTGTTGTATGAGAAGTCACTAGTATAGTCAGAACATAAAGGTTCAGTTAAATGTTGAGGCCTTTTTAATGTATGAATAAGAGTCTGGATATGTCACATATGTAAGGGATAAAATGTAGTCTTGGGAAAATGTCTGCCAATGTTCATGTTCAAAAGCTCTACAATCACAGTTTAAATGTTTGTGTGAATTGGTAAACAATACTCCCAAAGAGGACTGATGGAAACCTTGGCTCCTGTTGACGCTCCGCATATTGACTAGTCTAGCAAAATGCATGATAGCCAGTTTTGTTGAGCAACACTGATAATACCCCATTCATGTTAGATTTTTTTTTTTAAAGATAATGAAGCTTTATATTTTATTAAAAATATTCCATTTTAATGCAAAAGCACATAATACACAATCTCACTTAACATGAACGAGGTAGATTCATGTCAACTTTGCGCTCAATAGAGTAAGGAACACTTGATAGTTTTCAAAACACTGTCAAGGCGTTAAATTCAACATTACTTTAATTATTCAATAAATAAGGCCTTCAAGAAGAAAGCTCTCTAAACAGGTTCTTCTTTAGATAGTCCTTCCAGGCATCTGGTGTTGAAAGCTCCATAGAGTTCCATTCAAAGTGAGGGATCTGTAAAAAAACAGATTATTTCAGTGTCACTGACATTTAATATGGTCACCGCATGTAATCTTTATTTTTTTTGTTTTTAAAAGACTATTTTTGGGGCATTTTAAGGCCTTTATTTGACAGAACAGCTTAACACAGGAAAGGGGAGAGAGAGAGGGATGACGTGCAGCAAAGGGCCGCAGGTCGGAATCAAGCCCGCGGCCACTGCGGTAAGGACTGAACCTTTGTACATGGGACGCATGCTCAACCAGGTGAGCTACCCGGGCGCCCCACCGCATGCAATCTTAAAATGGTATCTTCTCACCTGAACCACACTATATCCCAGAATTTCAAGGTGTCGTTTTCTCATCAGGGCTTCACCTTTCATATGGGGAGAGTTCTTGCAGAAGGACTTTGAATCAAGAAAGTCCACAGCAACTCTTGAGTGATAAAGTAAAAGCAGGATGTCAAACATAATTCATTTCCGATTGGTCTACTTATTCATCTTTATTATTCATGTTGTTTTCGGATATATCCCTACCGCTGAGCTCCAGGTGGCAGCTCATCCCTCATGTTTTCCACTGAGCTGGTCCCCCAGTGAACCTTTCCTCTGTCTGAGATCTGCAGTGTGCTGGGCTCGCTGTAGGGCAACGGCTGCAGATGTTTGTCCAGTATGCATTCAAAGTCTGTAAAGGCACAACATGGTCACATTACGCTTCTGACGGAAATAACGGTAATATAATGTGACCGTTACCTTAAAGCTTGTGTTTAAGAGTTCTAAATTGAAATTCATCAGTATAAATTGACTTGATGCATGGCAAGTGAATGGGCTACCCATCGTATGAGCTTCATTTTTCCTCAGGTGCAGACTTTAATAGAATGGGTGCGATAAAACATCAAATTAGCGTTTAATGTAGAGATAGAAATCCCCCCTCATAATACTCACCTGCAGTGTAAAAATATGGAGTGACAACTGCTACTCGAACATAGTTAATGCCACCGAGAACCTCGCCCAGCATTTTGTGGATTTGCTGTTGCACAGGACTCACAGTGCCATTCCCTGAAAAAAAACAAAAAACATTTTGACAGACTATATGACAGTACATATTTATTTGAATTCCATTTTCCCCACCTAAACTTGTGCATCTTTGTTACCTTTCTTTTGCAACTGCTGGCAGTAGCGCTCATGAAACCAGGGCACCTGGAACTCGGGACACTCGAGACACACGGCACGATTGAGCTCCATGAGGCGTAGTCTGGTCCGCATGTTTAGGTTATCAGGTAGAGCTGTAAGAAGTTTAGGACAACAGTTAATCTTATTGAACTGTGAAGTGCTTACATTTTAAGATGTGTATTTTGCTAAAGATGCAGATTAACAATTATATTACTATAAACACATTTGCAAGCAAAGCTGGGGACATACTTTCTAGTTGGGCATCCAGCTTTCCCAGAAAGTCTATACTGAAGATTTCTTTGACCAGTTCCTCAGGAAAACAGTCGGCCACAGCCAAAGTGTACGCCAGGAGAACTAGCAGATGTGGGTCAAAGGACCCTACAAACACAAGAGGGAAAGGTGTTAGTGTAAGTTTAAAATAAAAAATAAAAAGTCAGTGTAAACTGATTGACTTACTGATATGAGGCGTGAAGCGCTGAATGCAAACATCATACAACTCGTCTGCTTGTACGGGATCATAATTCAGGACAGAGAAGGGTAGCAGGGTAGCATAGGTTGCCGAGTGGTGAATCTGAAAACGGATACAGGAAAAGTATGCTTAATATATATTTAATTATTCCAGACTCAACACATTGTGATGTCTCTTAGGGCACCTTGTCAATGTCTTTAATGGCCATACTGGCGATACGGTCCATCAGGGGAGGGCAGAGGTGATTTATCCTGGTTAAGAAGAGGGCCAGCTCAGGCACATTGGTCCAGTTTATTTGGTCCATCATCCTCTTCAGCGTGACCATCGTCTCTTCCAGTAGCATTTCCTCAAACCACTCTCCCGAAATGTACTTGAGCTCCTCCAGCACCAAGTCCAGCCGGTCGGCCGTTTGCAGCCTCTCATGCCCGCAACGATTCAGGGTCTGCAGCAGACGGACGTACTTGCTGGGAGTGTTGTGGCGGTAGGAGGGATCATTGCGCACCCACTTGGCAACGGCAAAAGAAATGGTGTTGAGGTCATTGAGATTGCACTGGGTCACTACCGCATCCACCCTTGAGATCACGCCCTCGTCAAGCCGCGGGCAGGGCAGCATAGACAGAACACGGGTCAACATGGTCACCTCGTAGGGGAAGAAGCTGCGCAGCAAAAAGCTGCAAGAGAAAGGGTAACCAGCCTATATTTCAATCAAAGAGAGAAGCAACATGTCTTCCTTAGCTCAAATAAACACTTACTTGACCAAAATGTTTCTTAGTTTAGTGAAGAGTTCGGGGTTCTGGTACTGCAGCAGAAAAAGAGCTTGGGTGATTCTGGCCACCTCCACTGGCTTGTAGCAATGAAGGTTCCTTTGGATTACCAATGCAATTCTGGAAAATAATTTTGTAATAATTAATTACATTTTACAAAATATCGGTGGAATCTTTTCACGTAAACACCTTAAGATACACAACATTATGATAAGGATCCCTGAAATTTGACTTTCAACAAGATATAACCTGAGTGGAGAGATTTTACAATAAACAAATGAACTTGTCAGAGTTTTCTGATGGGCAAACTATATCATGGAGACACTGTTTTTAAACGAATGGACCTTGTGGTGAGATTTTGTCAACTGCTGTTTCCAATGTAAAGAATTCATTTTCAGTCAACTTTTAAGACAACATGAGCGAGAGGTTCTTGGAGTTCTCAGAAAATGTAAATTTGAACATTTACAATTTCATGACAAATGCATCTGCCAAAAAAGATCATGTACATGATCAAAAGCACCAGAAGAGCTCTTAAATGGCCCTGTTTTCAAGATCAATAATGAAATGTTTTTTTGTCAGTGTACTGATATACTGTATATGGTAATACTGATATATATCCAATAAGTGGATATTGGTCGATATATTGGCTCCACTTATTAAACTATATGATATGAACTCACTTGTTCAGTAAGCTAAGATTCCTGCTCTGAATCTCTTCTAGAGCTTCAGCTATAGCCAAAGCCTGATGTGCATTGAGCTCGTCCGCCAACAGGAGGGCAGTGTTCTCCAACCTGAGAGGGATTAAACCACATTGGAGACATGTGTGACTCAAGAACTGTTGTAAAGCGTTAGATTTCCACTCATGGATCCCTCCATTGATAATGATACGAACCCGTCTCTGATCTCCTGACTGGCCATCGGAGCCAGAGCGACAAACAGTTTGGTGAAGGAGAAAGGGTCGGTGCTTGAATCAATCAGTTCTTTTAGTCTTTGTTTGACAGCGAGCCTGAAGTCACAGTTGTTGAACTGCAGGGACTGATACAGCCCCATGATGATGCTGATATTTTCTGCGTCCAGTTTGGGAATGTTGCACAAGATGATCTTGTTGCACTTCTCCAGCAGAGGCCGGTAACTGTGCTTGACGTTGCGCAGAAACTGCACCACTCTCCGCGGGTTGTTGTAATTTGAGGGATCCATGGTGTCTAGGAGATGGTCTGCCCTGCTAATCAGGGCATCCCGAAGCCGGGGAGACACGAGGGACGACATGCTGATCATCAGTGTAGTTAGGATCCTGGGAAAACATGACAAGTCAATACACAATATAAGGTACTTATATTTGATTAAATATTTGATCTTATCCGTCTCATGGCCAACCTGGCATCATCAATGGACGACAACCTCTGATCCACAATACTGGTGATGTGGCCCATTAGAGGACTGTGTTGAAGGTGCTGATCACTGAGACAGATGGAAAACTTGGACAGGGATGCCATTGGAAATCTGCAAATAAATCCCATTAATACAACCATTTTGTATACTAATTTATCTTTTTAGTAATTTATTAAAAAGAAAAATGCCAAACACTTGATGGTTTCAGCTTCTCTAATGTAGAGATCTACACCTTTTCTCTATTTGATATCAATGCATTTTTTATATTTGGGTTTAGGACTATTGGTTGGAACAAGACAGTTGAGGGTATTTTGGCATTTTATAGACTTTACAATCGCTTGATTAATGAAAGACAATAGATTATTAAATAATGAAAATGATAGTTAGTTGCAGCCCTACATCCCATCAACTCAAACTAATGTAATGCAATCATACCGGTCTATTCTGAGCCATGCTTCTGAAACCAACTGCTGAACAAGAGAGTCATGTGGATCCACATTCAACCTAAAAGATGGACAGTAATACAGGACATTATCATTCCTCTATTATGATTCAAAGACATAACACTGCAACTATTGTGTCTATAATAATTGTGTCTATATCTTTATGTACCTGAGGAAACTGTAAAGCATGTCAACCAACATAAAATCATCCATAAGAGCAATTTTGTTCTCCGCCAAAACCCGGAGAGTCAAGAACTGTGGGTGGCATTTGATGAGCTCCACAGTCCTGAGCATTTGTGGCTTCTCCTTCTGGAACTGCCAAAGCATCCCCACAGCACTGCTGACATGGTTCACTGTGAGCTTGGCCTTGTTCTTGCCCACCACATCAAACACCTGGTCTTCAGCAGAGCAAACCCGCAGCTGCTCCAGAACCTGGTCTCGGTTCACTGCCCCCCCATGAAGAAGTCTCCCAAGGAAGGAATGCACACACCTGAGCCGAAGCATCACCACAGACCTGGGCTCAAATTAAAAATGCACTGGGGTGTTCATTGTACCAACACAGTGTCCCCACTGTGCACTTCAACGTCAAACCAACAGGCAGGCAGCTATCAGCGAGCTGAGATCACACCCACAAAACTCCAGTCTGGAGGTAGCATAGGTTAGGTGCTCCTTCAGGGACCTGTGTCAACTGAAGACAGATACACACAAAAGAAACGCATTAATTTGACCTGCATCACAATGTGTTCAATTATATATGGTTATAACTTATAAGTTGGTATGCTATCGTTATAAGTAACATTTTATGCACAAACACTTGCATGATGACAGTAAGGTTAGCTCAGTGTGCCATGCTGACCTCATGCTCAGACAGGCTCATCTCGCAGACAACCCCATTCAGAGATTTCATATTACTTTCCTTAACAGTTATAACACCAATAGCTATAAGTTCAGTTTGCTAAAGCAGTATTCACGTGCATGGAAAAATAAATACCTAAAATGACTCCAGATTACTCCTGCTAGCTGGACTCTTAGCTAGGTTTCTGCAGATTACAGCGATTCAAACATAAGATATATAACACAAATACATTATGTCATTAAAATCGCTCATTCAAAGTCAAAATTACCCAGCATGCGTGCCATACTGTTACACTTCCGTAGCCAGTGACATACTGAATACGAGGGTTTTTTAAACCCTGGGTATTGCCTTTCAGTCAGGAGCCTATGCAGACATGGTGAGGTCATGGATGTATCGTATTAAGGTCGAGAGTCCTTCAGCAGGCAACCAGTTGTCCAGAGGGGTTCATTAAGGTGAGAACCCGTAAACTGACACAAATTAGACACCCCCACCCACTCAATTTGATAAGATTCCCAGGGTCCTCCATCTGATAGGATTTTCACTTTTAGATGTTATATTACAGAAAGTGTATGAAACCAATGACCAAAGAGTCATACATTATGTCATTGTGTTACTTATGGATGAAATTATAGTAAAAATAAGGATTATACCCCCTGGAACCCACACAAGGATCCACTTTGAGAATAATTGTTCTGGATGATTTCTGAGAAAGCTGTACCATTTTTTATTTATTTGTTTACATCATTTAAAAAACACAAGTATAATAGTCTGTATATAAAACTGCTCATGACAAATTTACCAAACACAAAGTTAGTCAAGATGTTGAAAAAGAAGTCCAACGTTTGGTTGGAGTCTGCCCATTTCTTCTTGTGAATGTTGAATTTTACTGCACACAAAAACATCTTTTTCAATCTCATTACCTTCAAAACATACAAGAATGTCTTTATCCTGAAATTGATTGGTTGGCCCAGTTTTCCTTCTTATAAAATGTTGAACATCAAACCCAACATGTTATGGTATACATACAGTGATACAAAATACATGCAAAATTGTTTGTTCTTCTTTTAATATAAAGTTCAAGAATATTAAATACTAAGTCTAAATCTCCCTAATATCTCTTAAACTGGATATATTTTTAACGATTTTTTAAATGAACTCTCTTTAAAAGAAAGCTGTACCTGACAGGTTAGTTTCAGGTCATAGAGTGTCGCACTGTTTCCGTGTTTCCCAGCTACGTGCCGGCTGCGTTGACTGGCGCACGCTTCTTGAAATACTGACGTCCCTGCCGCGCCATCTTTAGAAAACAGTGAGCCCAACACTGAATGAAACTTGATTTCCGTCGTTTTTGGGAGCTGCTCGCTATATGGAGTGATAGCCTTGTTTTTCCAGGTGATGTGATTTCGCATTAACCACATCTTGGCGATATATTTGTGTAGTTAATATGTCGAAATTGTATGGTTCACATCATGTAGAAGAATCCCTGTACATGTTATCTGACTGAGGCTAGGTTAACTTGCTAATGCTAACGCCAGGCCTACCGTTAGGGTGACGGTGTGTCTATGTGAAACCATAACTATAGAATAAAAAACAAACGAACTATTATGTTTAAAATCCCTCTGTCGTCGCAACGTTAACGCTACCTGTGTCAGTAACGTTTATGTTGTCCATTATATGGCAATTGGCAATGTTATTCATAAAGCACCTTTTTATTAAACGTAAACTCAAAGTGCTTTATATTTGAAGACAAAATGTAAAAATATAAGCATGAGAATAAAGCATAAACAAAAAAATACAATGTAAGCATCAACACAAGCCCTGTACAAAAAAACACACACACACAAACAAACTGTAATTAACCAAAAGCCTGAGAAGACAAGGCAAGTTATTTAGAGCTAAATTATCTTTGTGTTCTCTATGTTTCTCCCCTTCAGGTGTAGTAAAGGAGTAAAGGAGATCATGGGGATCAAGGTCCAGCGCACTCGGTGCTTCCTTGACATTGGCATCAGTAATGTGCTCGGTAAGGAGGACACCTCAACTTTCTGGCTACTTACTGATACATTCACTCAGTTGTCAGTTTAATATATTAGGTCATTGCAGCTAAATGATAATACCGTCTAATATGACAGCCCTGTAATAAATGTTACCTCCGTTAATAGTACACTCTTAGATTGTCTACTGTTTTAGAGAGGTGTTGATTAAACTGTATTGTCATTTTGGAGGATAGCATTTGTGCTGCTGTTGAATTATATTGTATTCTAAAAATGGTTTCTAATATTTAGTCTACATTCATTGATATAATTAGGGTGGGAAGAAGGGTTTCAGTAGGATATCTTGCAAATATATTGTATTATACTGCATTAGTACTAATGTACTGACCACTGAAGTTGATTTTTTTAATTTATTTTTTTCATCATAATAAACAAAACTAACTCTTTCCTCATAGTCGGCAGAGTTGTGGTTGAATTGTTCTCAGACATCTGTCCCAAAACTTGTGAAAACTTCAGGTGCCTCTGCACAGGTGATAATGGATTTCTACACAATAATATGCCAGGAAATGTTTTACTTCATGGCACAGTTTTAATATTGATAGCTGACAATTAACTGTGTTTCATTCAGGTGAAAAAGGCATTGGTAAAGGCACTATGAAACCCCTGCACTACAAAGGATGTCTGTTCCATCGAGTTGTAAAAGACTTCATGATTCAAGGAGGAGACTTCAGCGAAGGTGAGTTATGAAAGTTTGGAGGATGTGAATGGTGCACTTAGCTTGTGAAGGGATTGTTAATGTGTTAAAAGCATCGCAAAGCAGTCAGGTTTTACCTGCTACATATGCATGTATGGTGTCCGCATCTTAAAAGGAAAGCATCAACAAAGCTTAACATCAACCTAACCAAATATGTATAACCAGCAATTAGCAGAAGTTTTATAACCTCATAAATCTCTTTCCTGTAGCAGCCCATTTCTTATGTTTTATTTCTTCTCTGACATCGTAGGTAATGGACGAGGAGGCGAATCCATCTATGGAGGCTTTTTTGAAGGTAAAGAGTCCACTGTCAGAGCTGTCAGTTGTTATCCAAACCGACGTTGGCTTCAAGATGGCAGTACAATCTTATCCTTTTCCCCCAGATGAAAGCTTTGCTGTTAAACACAACAAGGAGTACCTGTTGTCTATGGCCAATAGGGGCAAAGATACCAATGGATCACAGTTTTTTATGTAAGCACCTTTCCTTTATATTATAAATTGCATTAGACTCATTAGTTTGTTCTGTCATCCTTTAGTCAAACGAATAATTAAATGCTTTTTTTGTCTTGAATGGCCTGCTGTAACACTTCAGAACAACAAAACCCTCACCACATCTGGATGGGTGAGTGCTGCTTCATTGCATCTAAAACTTTGAATGATTGCATTGTGTACAATGTACGCAATATGTTTCACTTAGATCAACATAGCTAAAGCTCAACCCCACTGTATTTTTTTTCAGTGTCCATGTGGTTTTTGGTCATGTGATTTCTGGCCAAGAGGTTGTTCAAACCATGGAGAACCAGAAAACGGATCCTAATAGCAGACCGTATGCTGACGTGAAAGTTTTGAACTGTGGAGAGCTTGTCCCTAAATCTAAAGGTTTGTTTGTTTGTATCAGACGTCAGCTTGTGATTTGTCTACTGTAGATTTGTATAAAGCACTGCTTCTAAAACTCTTAAATGTTGGCAGCAAAGAAAGATGAAAAAAAGAAAGAGCGAGCCTCTTCCAGTTCCAGCAGTAGCTCCAGCAACTCTGAGAGCTCATCACAGTCCTCCTCTGATTCTGAAGAATCTGAGAAGGAATCTAAGAAGAAGAAGAAAAAGAAGGTGAAAAAGCTAAAAAAGAAAGAGAAGAAGGAAAAGAAAAGGTACTTCATTTGTCACATTTGCACCATCTGCAGTGTAAACAGTGTCTAGTGTCTTTATTCTGAGCTGCAATGCTTTCATAGGTCAGAGGCTGAAAGTGCTGAAGAGAAAGAACAAGAAGAGGTGGTTACATCTACTGTACGTCCTGAAGAAATTCCACCCATCCCAGAGAACCGATTTCTCATGAGGAGGAGTCCCCAGGTGGCCCAGAAGCCAAAAGAGGAGGCTGAAAAGGTTCAGCCAAAAAAGGAGGAAAGGCCAAGAGAAAGGTTAGTTTGCTTCACAAACAGCCAATATGACATGATGAATAATGCCATTGTCTGGTAAATTTCATGCCTTGTTTTTTATTTTATTTTTTCTTCTCTTTAGTGCTGGCATAACATATAATTCTCAATCATCATATCACAGAAGACTGGTGATGACACGGTCCGGGAGGAAGATAAAAGGCAGGGGTCCGAGGGTAGGTGCTCTGCACCAATGAGAAGAGCTCCGTTAACATTTTGTCCACTCTGTCACAATTCATATTGTGTTAATGAGATTGGAATATGTCAAATAGCTTTAATAAGGCAGTGACACCTAAAATTGAATTTCACCATTCATGAACATTGTAATTGCATTTTTATAAAATGTCTGTCTTGTCCAGTGTGAGTTTCAGTTTAAGAACAGAAGTAAGTGGTTTGTCCTTTTTCCCATCCAGCGCTATCGGACTCCGTCACGCTCTCGTTCCAGGTCCAGAGATCGTTTTCGGCGCAGTGAAACCCCTCCACACTGGCGTCAGGAGATGCAACGTCAGAGGATGAGGGCAGTCACTGGAGAGCGCTGGATTAAGGGTGACAAGTAAGATAACCTCACTTTGACTTAATAAAGTGTATGTAACAGTACAATTCACAAATGTAAAACAAGATTTTAAAAAAGACCATAAAATAAGGCTGCCCATTTAAAATGAATTCTGCCAGTCAGAGGCCTTAGCTTTCTTTAAATATAAACTTGCACATATTGACATCCCTTTAAGTATGCCTAGCAGTGATGAAATGTTTGACAAAAAACAAGAAAACTTATCTGGGTGGGTACCTGAAATGTTTCCAGATATTAGTTGTGAATGAAATGCAAAGGCTGTTATATTTCTATATTTTAAAGCTAATCCGTGTCATTAAACAAGAACATTCATTATGTAAGCAAATAATGAAACTGTTTTCTGAACTTTTGAGGAATGTTTCCAACAGTTAGATTATATTAGCTCAGAACATTATTTAAGGCTGTCACGTAGCTCTATAGTGGTGCCTAATGTCCGTACTCTGTTCTTTTTAACAGAGGGGACATGAACGAGGCCAAGGATGAGGCTGCTAAAGCTCCAAGAAGAGAAAGATGGACCGCTGACACAAAGCGCGAACACACAGCTGAGGGTAAAAAAGACAAGAAAACTCGGTCCCATAGATCCAAAAGCAAAGAAGAGGACAATGATGAGAAGAATGAGAATCATAGCAAACACAAGGCAAAGAAACGGGATAAATCCCAAAGCCGCAGTAAAAGCAGGGAAAAGAGTAGGAGGTCTAAAAGCAGAGAGAAGGGTCATAAGCACAAAAGTGACGACCGAAAAGGTCGCTCAAGGAGCAAAGACCAAAATGTGAATAAGAAGGAAAAGGAGTCAGAGTCTGATCACAATAAAGATAGAAATAAGGGTCATGAGTCGGATAAAAAGCATAAAGAGGATACCAAAGGAAGAAATGGTGAGAGAACTAGAACTAAGTCCAAAAGTAAGGAAAGGCCAACAACAAAAGATGGGCACAGATCAAGCAGCAGGAACAGGGATAAGAGCGGGCGTGCAGCGTCAAAAGACAAAGAAGAAAAACGAGAAAAGGACAGAGAGAGGGGCAAAGAACGTGTTAGGAGTCAGGACAGACGACACAACAGTGAAAGGGAGAATAAGAAGCGAGGGACATCCAGGGATAAGGAACAGCGAACAAGAAGTCCAGAAAGAAATAAGCCGAGAGACTCCCACAGAGGCAGGCGCTCCAGAAGCAAGAGCAATAAGAGAGACCACAGCAGAGATCGGTCGTCTCATAGAAAGGACAAAGACAGAGAATCTGGCAACCAAAGGAGAAGACGTAGCAGCAGTTCTGAGAGCAATAGAGACGAGAAAAGGAAGAGTCAAAAGAGCCCAGATGGCAAACGGAGAAAAGCAAATAGTAGCTCCAGATCCAAAGACCGAAGAAGCCCGGCCAAACCAAGACCAGATAGTACGAAGGGCAAAGACCGAAACGACAGCAAGAGGAATAAATCGAGCTCAAGCTCTGACAGCGACTGAGACAGTGATGAAATCCTAAAGGAATAGATTGGGAGTTTTAAAGTCTGTCCCTATTTTTTTACCCACTACACATATAGTATGCAGCATCATTTTTCCATGTTCAAAATCCTCATTCAGTGCCTACAAACCCATTCCACAGTTGAGCCAAAGCTAACAGGGTTATACAGAAGTCCGTCAAAGCACATTTCCAAACTGTGAATACCACGCCTCAAACCTGCAATGGCAGACTGTAGCATCATGTATGCTTTGGCTGAACTATGGTCTTCATTTTGGCACAGAATGGAAGTTGTGGATTTGCCTTTACAATAAGTCCCCCGCCCCCCCTTCAATGTTAACACAGTTGGTTTTGGGGATAAGGACAGTCTCTTAGTTTGGCAAATGTCTGATATTTACTTGTCATGTATTTTTACTACAAAAATCAATCTGGAAGAAAACGCTCTTCATTTCGTGCATGCTTAGCCCTGTCATTGTTTGATGGAATTTGTACGTTCATACTTTTTTTTTTTTTTTTTTTTTTTTTTTCTTACATCCATGACCTTGTACTGTAATCCTATTTGTTAACCTGTTTTGAGATAGCTCTGGTTTGTTTTTTGAATGAAAAAAAAATTCAACGTCATGCTGTAAGTACAACATAAAATCCATTTGTATAAATTGTGTCTTGTGCAAGTTGGTTTTAAGAAGAACTCGACTGCTGTGTAGAATTAAAGGCTCACCTTTGATTTTAATCAATTGTTTTAATATTCTGTAAATGCTGTCACAAATGCAATCAATCTATTGGAGGCCCAAACATTATTAGCATCCAAAATTACAATAATCAACAGTGATAACATTATTACAGGAAATTCACACTATACTGTCAACATTTTGTCATCCAGTGTCCGGTTCAGTTAACTGCAGTGGTGATTCATTGCTTGGTTCAGTGTTTAACTAGAGTCCATGTTTTTAGAGTCATCTTTACTTGGGTAAGTTGATACACAATATTCACAGAACATTTTATTTATTTCAAACCATAAATATGTCTGGAATTAATCTCACTGTAGCGGTCAAGTTTTCACGTTTCGTTACGTAATGTATGGAACATTACAGAAGTTTGTAATAAACTGTAGAGCATTCTGACTAAAACATTCGGACGTTGTCTAAAGCACGTATTCCTCTCCATCATGTACTTTTAGAACATCCATGCAAAAGGTTTTGTGTCCAAAATCACTCCCTGTTCACCAAATGGTGTACTATAAGTGAAAATTATGCACTATAGCTTGCTCTCAAACATCTCAACAACTGGACAAAGAAAGTAGTCTCCATGACATAGAGGCCACCTTTTGTAAATAGTATATTTTGGGCAATTCCATGCCTTTTATTAGTGAGATGAGAGAGATGGGAAGGACTCCCTGGCTCAACTCAAACCAGATATGTTATGGTTCATATACGTTGCCTTTAACTCTAAATTTTAAAACCGTGCCGCATTACCCCTGCAAGGGATGACACAATATAATCACTATTCACAAGTGTCCAATGTCCCAATTTACTATTCACTACACAGCACACTATTGAGTGTCTATTATAAACGGAATAACGAATGAGTAAGCGAGGGAGTGATTTCAGACAGCCTCTGTCGAAACATCTTAAGGATGTTATTAAAACATTTAGTGTTAAGTGTGTTCAACACTCATGAAACCAGAATTGCCAGCTGGGAGCGACCTATGACCATGTAAACCCAAGTCTCCGCTTTGTATCTTGAATATCTACGGCCTCATTAAGCTTTTTAATGTTCTGGGTGGCACCAGAGACATATTTGGGCATTTGAGCACCGCTACGGTCCTGAACGAGGTATCTAGGCTTGACTCCGTTAGAAATGGGACCGAGCCCTCCTCCAACCCCTTCCCCTGCGGCTTTGCAAAGTGGAAACACATTTCGCTGAGCCTCCGCCGCTGCGCTGATGATGTGCCGTGAATACTGTTGAAACAGGTTTTCCTCTTCAGCGATGAGCTCTGCGGTCTTCACTTCAAACTCATGTTCCTCTCTTCTCAGCTGCTGATGCCGGGCACTTTTTTGAGCCTATATTTAAAGGATGAAAGACAAATGTCAAACTACCACCAAACCCAAATTGTTAATTTTTGCAATGATGTGTGACGGGTTTTAACATTACCATTTGTGTGGCATGGAATTCTTGTAGTTTTCTTCTTTCTTCCTTGATCCTCTGAGTCTTCAGTTGTTGTTTCTCGGAAAATATTCTGTCAGCCTGTTTCTTGGCCTGAAGTCTGTCTCGGGTGTTCTGTTCGTCCATTTTGTCCCTCTGCTCCTTTTCCAGTCTCTGATGAGACAGTGTGTGTTACAGGTGTGAGAACATTGTGTTAGCTGCAGCTGGAGTCTCAGGTGAAACCAGATTTCACTGCAGCTATACCACGAAAAAAATATGTGACAAACTTTTTTTTAACCCACAGGTCACAACCCCACATAAATGACTAAGTAGACATTTAATATTAATGGTTTAACAAAAGCTTTATGCTCCAGTAACTTTGTATTTTGCAGGTGCAGCATCTGAACGTGTGTTACCAGGAATTCTCTGTGTGCAGCGATCGACTCCAACATCGCAGCCTTCTTCTCCTCCTCCTCCCTCTGCCACTGTGCCTGTTTTGCATCCCGCTCAGCGACAGCCTTTGCAGTCCGCTGCTCCTCCGTGTCAGTTTGCTCCTGCTGTGTGACGGTCAGCTTGTCCATGATCCTCTCTCTGTGCATCTGGGCCTCTCTGAAGAATGAAACAACTCACAAGCGTGATCGATATACACTAGGGATCCGTCGTTAGGGTATGTTTGCGATGACTGGCTGTACGAAGCCAGGACAAGGTCGATACTCACTGTTTCGCCGAGTCTTACCTGAACAATTCCTTTTCTTTGTCTTTCCGTAACTTCATCATTTTTTGTTTTGCAGAGAGAAAAAGTTTCCTTTGCTCCTCTTCAGCATTCTGTTTTTGTGCATCTGCCGCTCTTATGATGTCTCTATTGGTGATATGTTCCTGAATACAGAGTATACAGTAGTGAACATATGTTTTATAAAATAAGGATACAAATACTAGATAACCTGCGCTGCTAAGGCCCTACCAGGTGAGCATGCATAATGTCTCTTTTCAGCTTTGCTTGTCTTTCTTCCTCCATTCTTTGCTCCCATTGGTAGAGCTCTTGAAGGCCTTGGGTTTCCTCTCCGTCCTTTTGGTTCTCTATCTTCTGTTGCTCTCTCAGTAGCTTATTTTCCTTGACCCTAAAGAAAAGGAACCATATTCTCAGCTAAATGGTTTTTACTCAAGCCTTCTTCTCAAATTCTTATTTGAAATTGGTCACAACCAGGAACAGCTGTAAAATAAGACATTAAATGCTAGTTCTCATGCAATGTTACCTTACAATAGACAAAATAGAACAGAAATGCATATCTTTGAAATATTTAAATTCTCTGAAGACCCCGACAACTGTTGCATCTGCAGCGTGTTCAAAGCTGCTTGTTGGGTCTGATGTGAGTCTTACTGATTTTTTAGCTGCTCTGCCACAGCCTGTCTCTCAAGCTTTTTCTGAAGTGCTTTCTCCTGCTCCTGTCTCAAGGCTTCATCCTCTCTGCTCTCTACCATATTCAGGAATTCTTTGTCCACATCTTTAGAGGCACTCTTGATTCTTTTCCTCAGTTCGATCTGTGCTTCCCTCTCCTTCAGCACCTCTGTCAGCAAGAGTGCACGCTGTGGAAGTCACAGCAATCATTCAGTATCCCAAAAACATCAAGATATATAGCCAGACATGTACAGGTGACACAATACTTCTCAAGAGATACTAACATGTAATCCTTTAACACGGTCGGTTTGATAATACAGCTGAGTCTTGGCTTTTTCAATGGCCTCTCTCCGCTGTTGCTCCTGATATTTGGCTTCTTCCTTATCAGTCAATTTCCTTTTCTCCTCCTCAATCTCCTCCCGAAGCTTCTTTGCCTCTAGCTTTTTTTGCCTTTGACCCTTTGATAGATGTAAACATATTACTGCAGTATATTGTGCTTCTATTGTGCAACCTTACAAGCAAATAAAATCTGTACAGGCAACTTACAGCGATGGTATTGGACCACAGTTTCACCACTTCTTTTGATTGCAAGTGAAGGGTCTCTCTCTGTTTTGCTGCCTCTCTCGTTCTCTCCTTGTCTCTATTAACCCGGTTTATTTCATCTTGAATCCTCAGCCATTCAGCCTTGGTTAAGACAGTGACTTGCCGGAGGTCTGGTGGCTGGATCATCCTGCTGGCTTCCTCAACTGAAGACACTATTAGAAAAAGGAGGAAAGAAGACACACTACATCTAGAACACAGTATATTTAAGGGGACTAAAAAAAAGATACACCATCACTTTGTGTAATTTAGGTAGCTGAAGTCCAGATTAATTATTTAAAATAGTTATAGCTACATATTACAGTAATGCTTTTGTCTAGAATGTTCTACGATGCTTTTTTTATGTTGAAAGTTTACATTTTGTAATTGCACATGGAATTGAAGAACATATATCATTCTGAATGATTTGGGATCAAGTGAGGAATTGCCTTTTGACATTTATAAACATTTTAGTTTTGTCTTTTGGTGGCTAACGTTAGTCAAAAGAGCCTTCATGGGGTGAGGTTGCACTGGAGTGTTTCTGTTTCTGACCATGCATATGCGAAATATAAATATACGCAAAAATAATACTGTGCAGTGATATTAAATATCTGTAGCATTGCACAGGAAGTTGTTTTCTTTTGAAAGCGTCTGCATGTTTTTTTGTGGGATAGATGCAAAATAATTAAATAACTCGTGTGTTTTCGGAGCCATGTCTTAAATTGTTCTGACTTTAGTTTAACGTTTACAATATTAAAAGGCGGCTGTCACCATCAAAGACTTCTGTCTATTAGCGTTAGCCATGACAGTTAACGTTAGCCAGCTTAGCTAGTTTAGCTAACGTTACCCTCAGTAAAGTTTGTTTTTTTTATCTCTCACCTCTTTTACTGGAGCCTCTTCTTCGGCCGTACTGAACCACCGATGCCATTTGTATTAGATATATATATATATTATTATTATTATTATTATTTAAATAGGCCTACTACTGCCAAATAAAACAGTTGATAAATAAAACCTTTACTGTAGCTAGATAGATAGCATTAACTCTTACCAGGTTACATCATTGACATATATATAAGGGTTACATAGCTACAGCTTTCAGTGTCCGCATTTGTTGCATTGTATCTAGGCAACGGCGGAACTAATCTGAAGCATATCCGCTAATGGACGACAGGTGGCACTGTGCTTTATTTATTTATTTTATTACTTTATTGTGGACCTTTTCCACAACAGACTTGTCATTATAGGAAAAGTACAGCTGAAATGGATAACCTTAACGATGGCTCAATTCCATCAAGTGTTCCAGTAAGCTATTTCAGTGAGTCAGCATGAACAATACCAGGGCCTCTCCTAAGTGGAATGCATATGTATCATCAATGGTTTGGAATACACCTGTGCTTTTCCTACTATGACATGTCAACATGTCTGCCGTGAAAAAGGTCTATAAAAGACAATATCCTGTATACAACACATATAGGACATACAAAGACACACAAACTACAACATTGACATTACAAGGCCGAGGGGTACAGGCAAAGAGGACAACAAGGTTTTTTATTCAAAAGTCTAAATCAAACAACCAACATCATTCCAAGATGCTTCAAAATCAGTCCTGCAAAGTCCCAAAGGTTGTGTATAATAGCATTGTCCTCATCAGAGTTCTTTGAATTGTTATGGCATCCACATTGAGTTAATTCTTTAAAAAAATGCTGGCACCTTTGCGTTTTTTTCAAATCAATGCAACATTTCTTTCAGAAAAATATATTAAAAAAAAATGTTTACAAGTATTTCTTTGGTTTACTGTGTAACACATAAGACAAATGTTATGTCAAACAAAAATCTTACTAGGGATTCGGGAGTCAGACCAAGTCACAATATTATTGGAACCTGTAAGACATAATTGGATTTTAAGCAGGTGATTCCTATAATTTGTAATTAAACTCATTTGTAATTCAACTACTGGTAGTTTAAATAGAGAACAGCTGATCCATATTCTGCTGTATTGTGTCAGTGTGTCTATCACGCTGGAAGTCAGACAAGATGATATCGGAGCACGGACAATCCCAAAGCTACACGTCCATTTCTACAGACCTGTTCCTGTGTACTCTGTACGTCATAGGCCTTTTTCAAAGGGGACATTTTGAAATGGCTTACTGGGACACTTAACAATACAAATTAACTATATAACACTCATACAGATTCTGCATACACACAACCTGTGTTATAAAATCTAGTGGTGAAAGCAGATAATGGCATGAATGGGGCTGTCATGTGCATCTTATATAGTCATGTGATGAACGGCGTCTGTTAAATTTAGATTAAAATGGACTTGTCTGACCTGTTTAATGAAGGAATGAACAAGATAAGGTCTCCAACTTTAAAAGACAACTAAAAAAATATTTCTTATTAACCTACATCTAATATAAAACTGTTTTTTTTCATGGACTACTGGGATGTATGTGTATGATTGTATGTGTATGTAATGTTATGTATGTACTGGTGCGCCTCTCGCGTGCAACTAGTCATCATCATTTGTGGTAATTGTGTATTCTATAGTTTGTATCACTACTTTTTATTGATTCATGGGCCCCCACCTATAAGCTTTTCTAGCTTCTTTGGGGGACCCATTCACTCTACCCAATTCATCTTGTACCCCCCCAGCTGTATTATTGTAATGTTTCAAGTGGTATTGTGAATAAAGAAAAAAAAAAAAAAAAAAAGTATACAATGAAGGATATAACAAGGGTAGAACGTTTGATATTCTTTGGAGGATTAAAATTATTTCAACAAAAACACCTACATTATATATACATTCTGTACCTGTGCGTGATAAACATAATCAAGGACCCTGAACAAACTGCTCAACATTTTGGACAATGACTGTCATCCACTCCACAACACTATCACAAAGCAGAAGAGCATGATCAGCTCAAGACCACGCACTGCCATGCACCACTGACAGACTGAGAAAGACATTTGTCCCCAGGGCCATACAACTCTACAATGCTTCACAAAAGGGAAGAGGAGAGAGAGAGACTTCTCTGCATAGCCTGTCTGCCTCTCGGCCCTCTCCACCACTTCCACTACTTCCTATAAAAATAACAATAACAATAACAATAGTTATACTGACTGTCCACTGGCCCACTGTTTACTGCTTTATTCTCTGTCCATATTCTCTTATATTGTCCATATTTAATGCTGGTCTCTAGATTTTATCCTTGCACTATTGGACTTATTTGCACTACCACCATGACACACACTCTCATAGATGCATTCTGCATGTGGATTTTTTAGTTAGTATCTTTTTGTTTATTGTACATATTATTCATGTGGATCATGTCATTTTATCATCCTGTTTATGATGTGTATGTTTTGTGTGATGTCTGCTACGGGGACCTTGAATTTCCCCTTGGGGGATCAATAAAGTATCTATCTAATCTAATCTATCTATCTATCTATCTATCTATCTATCTATCTATCTATCTATCTATCTATCTATCTATCTATCTATTATACTTATCTATCTATCACCTACCTACCTACTAGAGGTGTTGAAATTAATCAAATAATCAATGCATTGAATCATGGACATGGACGATGCTGCATTGATAATCGGCAGGCTCATAATCAATTATTTCTGTTTACAATTTAATGTAGGCCTAACAACATTTCTGTTTACATATTCTGTTATGTTTTGCACATTCAAGAAGTGCCATGTGCTCAGTGCTTTAGTTTGATGTATCCAATTTATTTAGTATTAGAGCACTGCAGAATGTTTTGTTTTTGAAGCTTGAAAAGCTATGAATTAAATATCCTACATGGCTTTAATAGAAAAATGTATTTGACGCATCATGATGCATCGAGATATCGAATCGAATTGAATCGCTGACCTAATAATTGTAATCGAATCAGGAGATCAGTGAAGCTTCACACCTCTACTACCTACCTATCGATCACCTACCTACCTACCTATATATCTATTATAGGCCTACTTACATATCTACCTATATCTATCACTTACCTACATATCTACCTACCTACCTATCTGTCTTTCTTTCTTTCTTTCTTTCTTTCTTTTGAATGCATGCTAACAGTGAGAATGCAAAACATCGGAATACTTCTTCTACCATTTAATTGTTGATGGCTTGATGCTCGCATCAAACTGGCACGTTACGTCAGAGCAGAGTCGGGTTTATTTGAAAGGGGGCTGTCCTAAATCAGAGAAAACCTTTCAAAACCAGCAGAGGGAAAGCCATTCCCTGCGTCCTTCACTCCGGCTCCCCAACACTAGTTACCACCACCAACAACCCGAAGAGAAAAACATCAACATGGCACCTATCTTCATCAAGACGATTTTAATCAGTGAAAGTGTTGACCCTCGCTGCAAGACTATTCTGGAGGAAAATGGCATCCGAGTTACGGAAAAACAGAATATGAAAAAGGATGAATTGATGGCGGAGATTAAGGTAAAGTTGGCACTCGAGTAGGGTACTGCGTACTGCTTTCACATGCACCGGGTGTTGTTTCTACGCAGCATGCAATCTTTTGCAAAAGTTTAGCTTTAGCTAGCATCATTTTAAAAAGCTCGTATCATTGTTGCCGCTGCAGTGGGGAAGTAAAAGGCAAAAAAGTAAGCCTCTCGGGGGTTTTTTTCATGTAAAGTTTAATGTAAAATGTGTGCATTTTTAATACTCACGCGCTTTTCTTTTGACTGGGACAAGCATTTTGCCGGGTGTGACTATTGATTGTACATTTAGTACCGCCCCCGCCCCTTGGGAAGCTGATGCAACTCATCTCTGACTTTTCCGCATCACTTTCTCTGATGCCACATGCGGCAGATTGGCAACCTTTATCAGGAGGCTGTGCATGTAATAATAAAAATATACATATATATCTTTGTGCAATTTAGATTTGTCAGATTAGATCGGTTGCAGTGGAAATGTTGCCATTCAAACTGAATTGATTGCAGTGTTTTGCAGTCGATCCAGGGCTGGACTATCCCACTGTTAGGCCCTTGGGCAAAAGTAAGCTATATGGTCCCCCTTTTCCCCCTATACCCCTCTCTTGGTAGGCAAGCCAGCTTTAGTTGACCCAGACAACCTGAGAGGTCTCGATGGTTCACAATGTAGCAGCAGATCAGAAATGTATTTTGGCCCTAAACCATTCCTTGCTTTATAAACCAACAGTAGTGTTTTGAAATCAATTATTGGAGAGACAGGAAGCCAATGTAAAGACTTTTTAGAACTGAGTGATGTGATGTGATGTTACCCTCAACCCAGTAAGTCTCATAAACTGTTCCTACCTGCCCTCCTGTGTGCTGTGTGTCAGTTACAGTGCTTTCACACTGGTTGCTAGGTTCTTTTTAATCTGAACCCAAAACAAAGACATGTTGCCTTTTTTTTTTTTTTTTTTTGTTCTACTGGTCAGATTTATGTTTACACTGGCTTTTTACAAATGAACAAAGAGGAGTAAACATGAAGGCATATTTACTGAGTGGTAGATTATTCACTAATCAGTTTTTGATTACTACTTATGAGTAGGCCTATATTTATCTTTTCTGGTGTTCACAAAGAGCTCACGAAAAAGTAATTAATTATGAACATTATTAGTCAAGGCTCCAACTGGACCCCATGTATAGGCTTTCCATAAATTGCAATTAAAGACAAGAAACGTGGCCAAAAGAAGCATTTTGTACCATAATAATACCGGAGCATAGTTACTGTGTTGTCGCTGCATTTCTCTCGCTTTATTATTGGGGAACTGTTAAAATACTCCCGAGTAGGACACCAGTTAAACGCACCTCTGGTTCAACTTTCATCTATCACTTTAAGATAAGTAAGGGAAAATCTTCACACTCTCCAGCGGACATGTTACCATGGTTACAATGATCTTGTATAAATAGAGGCCACACATCACTTGCACAGATTGGGAGAAAGCTTTGTTAACCGCACATGATCAGCTGTTTTTAAGCTATTGAATTTATGCAACAACAAAAAACACACATGTTGTTATCACATAGGCCTTTGGGTTGGTCGGTTTGCTTTCCCACCATAAATTAACCGCACCAGAGTCTGGAAGCAGACCAAAACTCTCCTTTTCAGGCGGTCTCAGTCCTGTTGTTATTCTGCACCAGATTTAGCTAATGTGACAGCTTTCACATTAGCCCAAACAAACTTTACTAACGGGGCAAATAAGGTTAGGTGCAAAAGCATTCTTACTTTGTGATAACATGAGAAGACGCATGTATTTAACTTTGTACCATGTAAATTGTAACTAAAAACATTTTGTTGTATTAAAACTACCTTTTTTACAAAATGCTCCTCTATAAAACAGAGCCACAAGATGAGGTAATAATCAGGGTTTTAAGGCCCTTATCATGTCCATTTATATTGTGCTGTAGTGGTGCAAATGATTAAACATTTTGCATTGATTAATGTACTGCAAAGTAATGGGCAAGGTGACTCTGTGGGTTTAGGGGGCCCTGAAGGTTTTTGGCTGTAACCACAGTCTTATAAAACACAACTGTATGGTTTTTCTAAAAATCCTAGGACTACGATGGCCTTGTGGTTAGATCTGCAACGAAGGTAACATCTGATATCATCAATGCTGCTAATCTCAAAATCATTGGGAGAGCTGGAACTGGTGTGGACAATGTGGATGTTGATGCTGCCACCAAAAAGGGTATTATTGTAATGAAGTAAGTCTCCGCTCTATGCACAAATTTGATTTACTGTGCAGTTTCGATATCATGTACTGTCCATTAACTGTAGACTTTGTTTTCTCCAGCACACCAAGCGGTAACACGATCAGTGCTGCCGAGCTGACATGTGCCCTGCTGATGAGCCTCTCAAGGTGAGATGAGCAATGGTCAACATGCTCAGTCTTTTTAATTGCATTGACGTAATGTAAAAGTGCTATTAATTATGCCGTTCTGTTTGCAGAAATGTGCCTCAAGCTGCAATGTCGATGAAACAAGGGAACTGGGATCGCAAAAAGGTATGCAGAGATTGTAGTTTACCCCCGTGTGCTGTTTGAGTGACCGTGTTTGCAGTTGGCACACAAAGCTATTACTGTCGCATGGTCGGCTCCATTGTTCAGCCCGTCATCACTAATCAGATGTGACACTTGGACAGGGTCATTGTTTTGTTTCTGAATTTTACAGTTCATGGGTGCAGAGCTGTATGGCAAGGTACTCGGAATAGTTGGACTTGGAAGAATTGGAAAGGAAGTCGCCTCAAGAATGCAATCATTTGGCATGAGGGTAAGTAACGAGATTATACATGACAAGACTGGTTGCATTTTTCAGTGGTTAATTGCACTTTGATAATTAGATGAAACAAACATGGCAAGATTAGTCTTTTTTTTTTTTTTTTTTTTTTTTTTTGCTCTCTCTTCTTAGACAATTGGCTATGATCCAATCACTCCTCCTGAGGTGACTGCCAGCTGGGGGGTGGAGCAGATGTCTCTGGAGCAGCTGTGGCCCCAGTGTGACTATATTACTGTCCACACTCCCCTAATGCCCTCTACGGTTGGTGAGTGTCACTGAAGCTCTCATGATTATATAGCCATCATAAATTGTACTTAAAATTTGTGGATTTAAAAAAAAAAAAAAACATTTCCCCCCCAAGGTCTGCTTAATGATGAAACGTTTGCTAAATGCAAGAAAGGAGTAAAGGTTGTGAACTGTGCACGAGGGGGCATCATCGATGAAGCTGCTCTCCTCAGAGCTCTGGAGTCCGGACAGTGCGGAGGAGCAGGACTTGATGTCTTTGTTGAGGCAAGATTATTTGGGCAATAAATAGTGTCTTTAATCACTCATTGATTATTAATAAATGAGGTGCTGCAGCAGCCTACATCTTACTTTGTGTTTATGTTTGGCCACAGGAGCCTCCTAAGAACCGCTCATTGGTCGACCATCCTAATGTCATCAGCTGTCCTCACCTGGGAGCCAGTACGAAGGAGGCTCAGGCTCGCTGTGGGGAGGACATCGCTCTGCAGATTGTGGACATGGTGAAGGGCAAGAAGCTGGTTGGAGCAGTAAGTTCTACTAAGCGTTCTTCTACGTTTTCAAACAAATAAAGTTGGGGGGGACTCGTGAGAGACGGATAAAGAAGAGTGATGAAAATCAATGCAGCAGAGCTTGAAATATTCTGAACTCTAATCCCCAAAATGGGTGAAGCTCCAAAAAAATGCAACTGGATCACATCTTTTATTGGACCCTTCCTCCCTGTTTGTAACGCAGGCTTTCTGTCTAAAAGTAGTTCTCTCTAAGCACAAGCCACAGAGAACATTACCTTAGCTGTTTTCACTTGCTGAGTAGTCGTTTGGAGTCAGAGCTTCACTTTAATATGACATGGTTTGATGGATTTGATTTCTTTTTTTTTTTTTTTTTTTTTTTTTTGTTTAAAAGCATGTAAGGTGAGCTCAGTTCTGTCTTGCAATACTACACTTGCAAAGCAAACAATAAATGCACTTAGTTTGATGCTTAGTTTGTCATATTTTGACATTAAAAATGATTGTACAAATATTGGAAAAGCTAGTTTTTCTTTCTGTAATATTTTTTTATTTGAAGTAAAAAAACAGATTGTTAGCATTTATTTCCATATTTCTAGCAATAAGGCACCATAGTTATTAGTGGTTAGGAGAGATTAAGCTGAAGTAAGTGGAGAAACAAACAAGTATTTACACCGATACAAATACTGCTTGGGTTTGTGTAGCCACCTAAATTGTCCTAAACTGCTCCCCCTAAATGTTAAATGCAGTAATAGAGTTTCACTACATTGTACTGTGTGTATGTGACGATTAAGGAATAAAGTTTGTTTTGTTTTCTCCTTTTTTTTTTTTTTTTTTTTTTTTTTAGGTAAATGCACAGGTTCTGGCCAGCACGTTCTCCCAGGAATCTCACCAGTTGATCAAACTGGGAGAAGCTGTCGGAGCTGTTCTGCAATCATGTGCTACTTCTTCTAAGAAAATGTATAAACGTGTCCAAATCACTACTCAAGGTAAATACTACTGGTCCAACCAGTTTGTGTAACCTGAAGGGGGGGTGTAGTATTGTAATGGTGGGGAATATACTCCCTCTGGTGGTATGATTGTGAAACAGGCGCTATTATAGTAAGTTATGACCATGCAGTTTTTAGTTTTTCTAAAATCAGCATTTTTTTCTTTGAATGTTTCACTTGCTAGTAGTGGCAGTTAACAATATGTACTGTTTTCTTCAAACCAGGGGATTGCATGAAGTCCTCCACTGGTTACATGACTTCATCAGTACTGGTTGGACTGCTGAACCATGAATCTGGCTGCTGCCCGAACCTCATCAACGTACTCAGCCTAGCCAAGGAGTCTGGAATCACGGTACAACCTGAACCCCTACTGGCAAATGCCACATGACAACAATGAGTGTTAAGAAAATAATCTTTTCATACATGTGGACTGTTCAGGTGAACCAGAACCACTGTGCATCTGATGGGGCTGCCAGTGGCGTGTGTAAGGTAGAGATTGTGGCCAACGGCAGCAGCTACAAAGCCAGTGGCTCAGTTCAAGGTGGTGTGCCAGTCCTGTTGGAGCTGAGCGACAGTGTGTTCAAACAGCCGGTCTCTCTCACTGGAAACCTGCTGTTCTTCAAGGCCTCTGCAAGTCCTCAGCTCCTATCTTCAGTGGCTGGTAAGAAACTTTTAAAATGATACAATTAACCAGTATGTTTACAATAAGGCCATAACTGATAGATAGAACTACTGGATGGATCTTAAGCAACATTTTACTCAGTTTTTTTTATTTCTTTTTTTTTAAACTCCATCACAGTGTGTCAAGGACCAATTTTGGCAACAACAATCTCAATAGACCTTTTCAGAGTTTGTAATTTGTAGTGTAATGGTTTACCTTCATAAATTGTGTCTTGTATTCAAGCATTTCACATGAGTAAATGTTTTCATGATTGCCTAGACTGCGTGAGCTCACTGGACCTCACAAAATCACAACTAGTTTCAGAATGACACACATTCATTTTCAAACCTAATATAAACTGTGAAAAGAGAGGACGTTTTAACAATCGGACTTTCAGATCTTCATGTCTACCACAAAATTCATATATCTCTGACCAAACATGTTCTGTACAATACTGGAGAAATCAGAATAAATAAATACTTTCATACCATTTTACCTTCTTTTCCAGGCACGTTCGCAAACATAAACTCATCAACATTCAACAATTCCTATTTCTGATCATCTGTACACCAGAATATTTGTCGTGCCATTTCATGATGTACAGTACAAGTGGGCCTCACACAGCTAAGCTAACTCTGTTTCCCTCCTTTATAATTCTGAATCTGCCAACCTCCATGGCTTCTAGATTTGAGATATAATTAGCAATTTAAACCCATTAGACATTTGTTTAAAATGCACATTTGTCCTTGTAGTGAAGATAATGGGTCGACGCTCAGTCTAGGTGCTAGGTTTTATCACCAGGTTCACGCAAGTGTGTCGGCCAGAACACCACATAAGGCCAAATATTCCAGAGTATGAAAAGAAGAGCTGAGAGATGGTTCTTATTCTATTTATTTCTTCCTCTTTCTTGTGTGTTTGAGTGGGAGTGTGGTTTTTCTTAATTTACTCAACCACAAAGTACTGAACAATCCTAACAACAAGTAGTAAAAGTATAAACATCTTTAAACACAATGTTACATATTTTGACCCGACGTACTGAGTCGGGTGAGCCGAAGCTCGAAACTAGCGTGTACGAACGTGACTATAATTAGCACAATGGTCGCGTAGCGTGGCGACCCCTTAAACTCCTAACTCTAATCTATGTCAAATAGCAGAAATAACAGCTGGTTTTAAAAAGAAATACAATATCACGAGTGATGTGGCAGATATACTTACTCTTCTCATTTACGCACACTCTGAAGAAAGGTGCCGCTCACAACTACAATCCAACTGACCAACTAACTCTATCATACTGCTTATTAACTGTGTGACGTCCGCTATAATATACAAACCAGCACACGCTTTGGCTACCCTGATACCAGCACTGAATAAACGGGAGTAAACGTGAAACATAAAACACAATATGGTCAACTCTAGTAAATAACAGCAACACTAACATAACTTTGGAGCCTTTTCTATAGTCCTTTTTTATTTTTGCTTTTAACAAAACAAACACTTTTTTTGGAGTAAATATTACAATACACATTATTCCTGTAGATAGACAGCGTATCAGTCTCCGCAAAGATTGAATATAGCCTCAGTGGAACAGACGCAGTATACAGTATATCGTATGTTTCATAATATTGTTTGTTAACTTAAGATTTTCAATTTTGATGAAAGGTGGTATTGAGTTATGACTTCTTAGGACTAAATAGCTGTGTTTTTCTTCTTTAAATTTGCACCTATTTTCTCTTTTCCATTGTTTTTTGTTTAGGACTTTTGGCCACAGAGGGAGTGGAGATTGAGTCCTACAGTGCTCCTGCAGATCGCACCGGGGATCTGTGGTATTGTGTGGGGGTGTCCTCTCTCCTGCCAGACCTCAGTGCCTTGAAGCCTTTGGTAAAGGAGGCTGCACAACTCACTATTTAAATGGCCGCAGCAATGCTATCTGAAAAACCTCTTTTTGAGAGTGTCTGAATATAATTGATCCATCTTGGTTTTAGCATTTACAACTAACAGCTTTGTTTAGAAGTTGAACATTTGCGGTTTAAAACTTACATTTTGATAACATTCCAGTGTTTAGATACTTTACATGAACTTTGTTAAAGTAAAAATATAAATAAAAATGTTTCAGTGTCACATGCTGTTCAGTTTGTTGTTTGACCTTTTTAAAGCAGAGGTGTAAAATAAAGTAACTGTAAGAACAATTGTAACAAACTGGCAATTGAGTTTTTTTTTTTTTTTTTTTTATTCAGTGAACTTCACACTTTTACTTACATTTTTAAAGGGATGTACCACACCAAGTTGCCTGTCTATTAAGCACACATGTACAGTTCAACCCAGTCTAATAAAACAGCCCTGCAATGTAACTCTTATTTTGTAAAGTTTAAAATTCAGTTTTTGTGTCCAAAGGAATTTATTTCAATTCCATGGTTCATTTTAAGGCAGTAGTTTATAGTATTTTTATTCCATTACATTGTATATAGGGGTACACATATCTGATTAAAAGCTCCTACATTATGATGCGTCTCCAGTTAACTACCAAACAGCAGTGGTGGGAAGTAAATTTACTCAAGTAGCCTACTGTACTTTAGTACACTTTTGAGGTGGATGCACTTAAGTATTTCCATTTTCTGATATTTACTACTTTTCCACTATATTATTGGAAATATTGTACTTTTCACTCCACTACATTTATTTAATAGCATTATGTTACTCTTTACTTTGCAGATTCAGATAAATAAAACAAAATAAAATGAAGAAATGCATGATCTATTATTAAAATAAGGATAAGACTTAATCCCTTCGTGACATTCACAAGATGCCTGGCAGTAAGAAGTAGAAATTAAGTACCACCATTAAATTACAATTTTCACTGTGACTTCAAAGAATGAACTTTTTAGTTAAAGATTTAAAATGTTTTCCACTTTTAGTAAGTATTAATATTTAAAGACTGTTAATAGGTTACTCTCCTGCGTGCTTGAATTCCATGTACTACTGTTTTACTATAGTACGGACACGCTGATGTGGTCACATGTCTCTGATCTTGTGCAGCAGTGAATATCGTGCACTGTGCCGTTAATCCTTGTTAGGATTAGTTAAAGCCCACACTGAAAGTGGGTTCAAAACGCCATGGCAACGACAAGAATGGGGGTGGGGGGGACATGAATAGTGAAGAGTGCTGTGGCTTCTTGTTTGTGCTGTATTGAAGGCGACGCTCATTTGTATAAGATTTGTATGCTATGTGATGCCTCGTTCTTCTCCGCCTGTTGAGTAGCCTACACTAATAATGCGCCGTCCGTGAGTGCATCACGAGACTGGATGGATGTTATATTTAGGCTCAGGGAGAAAATAGCGCTGTTGGGTGATTCCTCTGTATGGTGGCTTGGTTTTGTCAAGGACCTGCTGGTGGAGACGTGTAGCAGGAGAGAGTAGGAGGAGGGGTGTGGGGGGGGGGGGGGGGTGACCGCTGCACACAAATACCAAAATAGGACAGAGCTGTCTGCGCCAGTCCTGCACGAGCTAAATTGAGGTTCATGTTTTGTTTTTTTTGAAGAGGAGCGTTCAAAGAGGGGACACACTGCCGAGTGTTGAACAGCACGGTTCATTCATGGACATAGGATGAGAGGTAAGCCTGTAGTTTCTCTTCCTAAACCTAGCCTTCTATTTATGAATGAATGCGTAAATAAAGGGACATATTGACATCGCGATTTTGCTTTGCTTTAGCCTACTGCCAGTCTTTACAGCAGATTGTGTAATTTGACCACTGACATAGGCCATTTGCATGTATTTTCCCCCAGATACCATGTCACATAAGCCAGCTGAAATCTACACATACGACTTCTGTGATAGTGGCCATCCAACAGAGCTCCTTGATGCACTCAGGCATTTCTACGTTAGTGGCCTGTTCACCGACGTTGCTCTACAATGTGGCGAGTCCGGACAGGTGTTTCACTGCCACAAGGCGCTGCTGTCAGCCCGCAGCTCATATTTCAAAGTCATGTTCACAGCTGATATGAGGGAGAGGTCAAACAGCGTCATCAAACTCACCGGGGTAGACTGCGGGGTCCTGGGTGTTCTGGTGAACTATGTGTACACAGCTCAGGTGTGTATCACTGCGAGCAACGTGCAGAGCCTGCTGGAGGCTGCAGATCTCCTGCAGTTCCTTTCTGTGAAACAAGCATGCGAGGAGTTTCTCATTCGCCTCCTGGATGTGGACAACTGCCTGGGGATGCATGCTTTTGCTGAGCTGCACCTGTGTCCCAGCCTGGAGAGGGAGGCCCGCAGAGTGATGCTGAGCAGGTTCACGGAGCTCATTCAGCAGGACGAGTTCCTAGAACTGGATCATGGGAACATGACTTCACTTTTGACCGCTCAGAACCTCACCGTTCAGAGGGACGATCTGTTGATAGATGCTGTGGCTAAGTGGGTGACCCATGACTTGAATAATCGTGTTCACTGTGCTGCAGAGTTGCTGCACTCCATCCATCTGGACCTGGATGAGATTGACTTTAAAGCTACTTTAGATGTGCACAAACCATGCTTGCTGAACAGTGAAGGGAAGCTTAAATCTATGATCATTCAGGCTTTAAGGTCCAATGGCAAGGAGATGTCTGCAAGCAGAAAAATGTCTTCCAGCATGTATGTCATCGGCGGATACTACTGGCATCCTCTTTGTGAGGTTCACATATGGGATCCTATCAGCAACACCTGGGTTCAAGGAAAAGACATGCCTGACCACGCAAGAGAGAGCTACAGCATCAGTTTACTTGGAGCAAATATCTATGTGACTGGTGGTTACAGGACAAACACTGTTGAGGCTCTGGACACAGTTTCAGTTTATAACTGTGACTATGATGAATGGACCGAGGGTTGCTCCATGATCACAGCGAGATACTACCACTGCTCTGTGGCTTTGCATGGCTGTATTTATGCCATCGGAGGCTACAGAGGAGGAGCACCAGAGCAAGAGACAGAATATTATGATCCATTGAAAAAGAAATGGTTCCCTTTGGCCAAAATGATCCAAGGTATGCAAAATATTAAGCGATGTAGGCATTGATGCACTGAAGAGGAAGGAGAAAGAATAAATTACTGTTGAGAAAACAATCTCACTATAGGCTCAATTTAGTAGCTGTATTGGAGTTTCTGATTTGTATTAGCAGATTGAAGTTGGTTTAATGGCATTCTTGATTCCCTTTTTTTTTCTGAGCACTTTAAGGACTTCTTGTCCATGTTGGCCTAAAATCTGAGTTTCAGAGTAATTTACCTTCCATCTGCTGATGAAGATCGTGTGATTTGATTGAAAGCTCCTAAATAGCTTCTAAATTGAACTTGTGGTTCCTGATTGGTTCCTGTGGTTACTAATTGAAAGTCAATGTTATTATTTTTATGTTTATTGGGCTTATTGAGCCTAAAGGTTCATTCTTGTCCTTGTGAATAGCAGTTTAACAAAACATTTAACACACGTTCCACTTACTTGTCTTCCTTCTGAGCTTTCAGCCACATCTCAGGTCCATCATCAGTTTGCTCAGTTGCCATGGTTATGCTTCAATTGTCATCAACAACTGAATCATTTCTTGAACCTAGATATAGCTGGAAGCCCCAAAATAAATTGACAAGGGGAAATTGAGTTTTAAAAAAGTGCATGCTTTTACATTTTTTCAACTTAAAGCTGCACTAAACAATATTTTTATATTAACACTGGATCACATGAGTACTTGTGATTGTTCCGCTCATTGGTTTGGTTTGATGGCCCACGACTTTATGAATTAGTTCACTCTCACTGCTTTTATCAACATTATCAGACACAGGCAGCTGGTTATTAGTGAAAAAAGTTCTGATAAACCCATTGTATGCTACCTGCCCAGCACCAAAAGACAGACAGGCAAAGTTAGTTAGATAGCTAGTGAAAATAGTGAAGGGATTTACTGGCTAAATGGCCAGATGAATTCTAAAGTTGCTGTAGATCTGTTGAATGTGTAAATAAGCAACTGTTTATTACATGTTTTCTATATCAACATAAGGCGATTGTATATGTCAGTGTTGTGTTTTCAGCTTGTTGCGCTTTCCCCAAAAGGTTTTAATAAATGCAGGTTTAAGTTTTATTAACATTTATAGACATGAGTAATTGATCAAATGATACCTTTAACCTCTGTTTCCTTTGAAGGTGTAGGAAATGCCACTGCCTGTGTAATGGGAGATAAAATCTATGTGACCGGAGGTCACTATGGGTACAGAGGAAACTGCACCTATGAAAAAATCCAAGTCTACAAGCCAGATGTCAATGAGTGGAGTATCATTACAATAAGTCCACATCCAGGTATGAGAATGAGAAGAAATAGGAATACAAAAATGCTCATTACTGTATTCTAATTTGAAATCCTCTGTTTTCAGAGTACGGGCTGTGCTCTGTGTCTCTCGACAACAAGCTGTATTTGGTGGGTGGACAGACGACTATCGCAGACTGCTACGACATAGAGAGAGACAAATGGAGACCAATATCAGTGATGAAGGAGAGGAGGATGGAGTGTGGGGCGGTGGTAATAAATGGTTGTATTTATGTAACAGGGGGATACTCATACTCAAAAGGGACTTATCTGCAGAGCATTGAGAAATATGACCCTGAGCTGGACTCTTGGGAGATTGTGGGGACTCTTCCAAGCCCAGCCAGATCACATGGAAGTGTTTGCGTTTACAGTGTTTAGTGTCAAACCCTTATCACATCATTTTGTCCCAAATGAATCAGATGGTGAATTGTATTCTGTCAAAGTCTGCAAATGTCAGGTACACACTATCACACAAGATGTCGAGTTAGCACATTATACCTGCCTTTATAGGGCTACACATTTGCCAAACTGTGAATACACTAATAATAAGCATTACACTTAATCTCAGGGGCTTCACAAGTAGCATTTTAGTTAACTTTTGGGTATTTCTGTTTTTATGGATTGAAAGAAAAGACTAAGATTTAGAAAAAATAGTATTATTTAAAACTTAAATATACATATACACGGAATCCACCTGCGACTACTGATGCATGTTTTTTTTTAAATTTTTTAAATACAACTGTACTATTACTTGATTAAATAAATTACGACCTGTATGATGTGATTTCTGCCTGAATTTATCAGTGAGCTCCATACAAGGTACATTGGACAACTTGCATTACATTGTATCTGAACCTGATCTACAGTCAGACACACTGAGATTTATGTTTGGTTCCATACAACTTTTGGATGTTAATATTTCAGGTAAAGACTGTTGTAGTATAAAGGCAAGGCAAATGTATTTGTATAGCAAGTTTCAACAAGTAAATTAAAAGTGCTTTTTATTAGACTTAAAAATACATTAAGACAAGCAATAGCCTAAAGAAACAAGGCAATATCAAAAGATGTATGCAACAAAAACAGAACTTATAAGTAAGCTAAAAGAATACAACTTTATAAATGAATATAAATAATTTAAAAGTTACAAATCTAATATTACAAAATTTTAATTTGGGTTCATATAACAGAAAACAGGTGCACTTGTACTGCACTAAATTTAAGTTAAGTGCTGTAACTCAAAAAGAGAACTAGAAAGGTGTTTGTTTGCCCAAAACAAATTCACAAAAAAGACGTCACTTCAGTAGTGAAAACATCATAAATTGTGACGGCCAGGGTACTGTAGCTGCTCAAATCCAAACAGCCGGACAGCCACAGTCACAGTGGAGTTAGCGCGGAGACGATCTCTTTTTGGTCCTCGGTGTGTTCCGTAGCACGCACGCAGCACTTCCACAACGTGCGAGCAGAGAAGTGAAAATTGTTGGTTTCAACGGCTGAAAGTGCTTCTAGCTGAGACTCAACGTATCGTAAGTATAACCTTTCAAGATGGTGTAAAATGTCTTTTGTGGTTTCTAATATATCACCATGGAAATGTTCGGTAGGTTAGCTACTAAAGAGCAGAGGAGACAATCTCGCCTAGCATGTTTGAGCTGCATGCTTCTGCTAGTATGGGAGTTGCGCAGAGTGTAGCTAAATTACTAATTTAACGTTAAACTACGTAACGCTATTAAGTAATTTGCGGCTGACTAAATATAACACTAAATAAAACATGTAGCTACTATCAAAAGCTGTGACTTTTAGTGTACCAAAAAAAAGCGTGTAGTGTACCAAAAAAAAGCGTGGCCGGCGTAACGTCAACGTCCCAGCTGCAGTTTATAAACCAGCATGTTAGCTATCAAGCTAGCAGCAATATCGGCATACAGTCTGACTCTTAAATACATCAGAATAAACGAGAACTGTTTCCTGTTCATGCCAACGTTAACTTTTCCTGTTTAGAATTATGATATAATTCACAAATGCGTCATATCTATTGAATCTTTTCCTAATTGTTTAGATAACTGTTTTCTGCACAGAACAATATGGCTGAAAAGAAAGAAGAGATGACTCCACTTGAGATGAAAGTGGCACGACAGATAGAGGTAATTCAGATTGTAGTAGTTATATATTATTTAGTAAAAGTCTATTAAATTCAGCTCTAAAAATATCTTTAATTCCCACCTCTAGTACTACTTCGGGGATCACAATCTTCCGAGAGACAAGTTTCTCAAAGAACAACTGCAACTTGATGATGGCTGGGTGCCTTTGGAGACGATGCTCAAATTCAACAGGTTTGTTATACCCGTCTATATCACATTCTCTGTTTAACTACTGTTAAACAATTACTAATCAAATAAACAAAAAATAAAAACGCAGCTAAAATAAAATCATGTCTTTAAACACGTATTGGGTTTTTTCGAAAAGCTTGGTGTTCATTGTTTTGTTACATTTGGCGTCCTAAACGACACAAAACCAAGTGATAACCCTCATAAAACACTTATTTTATCTGCTGGGGTGCTATAAAACTGAACTGAAATCCAGTTATGCAGCATAGTACCACAGGGAATTTAGCTACAGCAAAATTAATAAATCTAGTCCCATGCTTTACCATCCTCTACAAGTTTTGCATGTTGAGACATGTGCAGAAGGATCTAAAATAAGGCAGGGGAGTCCAGGAAATAACGGTGGCTGGCACTATCTTTGCCCGTACTATAGGTAATGTTAGTGTAACCTGCAATCACACTGCTGTTATTTCATTGTTTGGGTGGCTCTCTGCTATTCTGACCCCACCTTTTAACCTCAAGGGAGTGTGTGAGATCACAGAAAACTAAAAGTAATCCACTCTACATGTAGACAAGTGTAGTACTAGTGTATTAATTTTTATTATTCTTGTGGAAAGCAACCGTGGTTGTCACTGACCAAAATATGTGATACTGGCATCTCGCAGCATGTGGACTTAATCCCCAAAACACTAGCCAAATGATTAACATATCAAAGGCTGTGGCAAAATTGTTTGCAACGCACATGTGTGCTTTGTTTTTAACAGCTGATGAGGAAATATTTGCTTTGACATCCCTGATTGGGGTCTCACCACCTCAACATGACTGAATCAGATACTGAAGCTTCCATAACAAGATGTGGCAAGCATCAACTAAAAGCCATGTTCACCAAGGAATGGTGAGGTGGAGAATTTTTCAATAAGCTGACGGGAGGAAAGCAAAACTGGAGGTTGTGAGAGAGAGATGACTAATCAGTTTGTGTGAGTCATGACAAATGGGACAAGATTAGCAAATGTCCTCACCCTGTCCCTAGCCACATCATACACACATAAAGACAGACACACCTCCATTAAGAAAGTAACAGTTTGCTGAATTTAAGGGATATTAATAAGTGTCATTAGACTTAGAGACTGTTGTATGGACAACTTGGCAAAATCAAACTGCTTCAAGTATATATTTGGAAGTTTATGTAGACGGAAGTCATTGTGAGTCAGCACTTTTACTGGCTAATCAAGCCTAAGTACTTGAAAGAGCAGTGCAGTAGTAATACATTGCCTTTATTCCCCTTTGAGTTCAGAGTATTTGTTGAAACGTCTGTAATCTCTTCCCAGACTGAAAATTTTAACTACAGAAACCAACGTCATCGTTGAAGCTCTCCAGAAATCAAAGACTGGCCTCCTGGAAATGAGTGAAGACAAGACTAAAATCAGGAGGTCTCCAAACAAACCCTTACCCGAAGTGAATGATGATTACAAAGATGCTCTTAAACACAAATCTGTGTACATAGTAAGTTTTTAAATGGAATGCACACTAATTTAGAATTCTTATTTCAACTAAAACATGTATTCATTTTTTAGGTACACCTAGTTAAAACTAATGCAGTGTAATACAAACGTTCTGTGGAATATTTTACTTTCATAAAGGTTCTACTTTTCAGTTTCTGTTGTTGTTGTTTTAGAGAGGTGTTGGTTCAACTGCACTTGAACAGAGGTCTTTCTGTCTTTTAGCCTATCTATGCTCTTTGATATAAATGGGCAGGAAAAACTAATCGTAACATGACTACATCCTCAGTTGAACAACACCTCTAAAACAGTTTCAACAAGAACTGAACATTATAACCTTCATGAAGGTAGAGTATATTGCAGGACTGTTATAGACTGAGTTAGCTAGGTGTACCTAAGAGTATACATTTACATTCTATAAACTATAGACCGGGTGTTTTCCTAGCTAACGTCTGCATGTCATGGCACTCTGTATCTGTGCTAAGTTTACATAAATGCTGTCACATTTTTGTACATATTGTAATTATATTCTTTGCTTTTTCTCATCTAGAAAGGGTTTCCTCTCGAAACTTCCCTTGATGAGATTCAGGAGTGGCTGAATGGGAAAGGTGCAATAGAAAACATTCAGATGAGGAGAAACCTGCAAAGGCAGTTCAAGGTAAATTTTAAATATGTTTAACAATTCCAATTGAATGTTGTTGTTTTTTTTCCAGTGAATCTGGGGGTGTTTTTCTAATTACTTGAAGTTATTCTTTCACAGGGATCAGTGTTTATCTGTTTTGACACAGAAGATTCATCTAAGCAGTTCCTTGAACGTTCAGACATAAAATCATTCAAAGACAACGAGATGCTTGTGTTATCAAGGTAGGTTGTACTGCTTCTTGGTTTAAAATGTATCTACAGTGGACAAATGCTGTTTTGATTGAGAAACGTCTGCTCAAGCTCTGAAAGGGGGGAAAAAGGGAGTGACATATTTTTGATTATTTTAATGCAGAGTAAGCCTGCTTAATGTAAGTAACTTGGAGGGAGAAAGGAAATGCAGTATGTGCAAAGGTTTTGGATCCCTCTAGTCTGTCGGACCTTAAGCCAGATCAGCACATTCATTTTAATAGATTAAACTTAATAGATTTTGTGACTGTTTTAACTTCTGTGAACCACTGCTTCAAAACTAGATAATGGAAGTAGTGTTTATAGTCATTTTTGGAGGACTAGTAGTAGTAGTAGTAGTGGTGATAATCCTGTCATTGCTGTCCTGCTTTCAGAGAAGACTACCATGTAAAGAAAGCAGAAGAGAGAAAACAGTTCAAAGCGGAGAACAAAGCCAAAGCTAAGCAGTGAGTACATAAGCAACACCTTTTTTGTCCTAAAATATACCGTACATTTTGTGAAAAATGACTGACCCTCCCCCGCCCAATACAAATCTTTAGGGACAAGGAACAACAGCAGAAACATGCAGAAGACAAAGAAATGGTAAGGTCCTCCTCGGTGCTAACAAGAGTACATTCTCCTGGCAGGGCTCTGGTCACAGTAATAATTTGTCCTTTGTGTTACAGGGTCTACTTTTGGATGAACAGACAGGTTGCCTGTTGAGGTTTTCAGGAGAGCTTGAAGATGTTTCAAGAGAGGACTTCCATGAATTGTTCTCTGGGCATGGAAAGATAAAGTGGGTTGATTTTACAAGAGGGGCCAAAGAGGTAAGGAAGCCCTCCACCACTCAAGCCTTGCACTCAGGGTAAAGAGTGATGTGATGTAGTAAAAATTATGTATTTTTTTAATTTCAACAAGGGCACCCTCCTTTTCGATGGGATTGCAAAGGAAGCGTTCGATAATGCCAAAGAGGCAAACGGAGGGGAATTGAAAATCAAGAACAACAGTGTTACATGGCAGGTGCTTGAGGGGGATGAGGAGAAAGAGGAACTGAAGAAGATCATCGAAGCTCAACAAGAATCATACAACCGGTCCAAAAGCAGAGGTACATACCATTTTCAAACTTAGCTGATCTAAAGGAATTTGTAAATCCATCATAATTTATTTTATTTATGTTTGTGTTGATGTATCTTGTCTGTCTTAACAGTTGGCAGAGGAAGATCAGGTGGCAGAGGAAGAGGAGGCCGAAGGGGAAGAGGTGGCAGAGATCAAGGCAGAACTCAGTACAAGGGCAAAAAGACTAAATTTGAAAGTGATGATGAGGACGATGGTAAGTTCAGCATCTTGCAGACCTTCAAAATGTGTTTCAATGGCAAGATATTTATCGACTCTAACATTATCATATCTACTGTGCTTTTCTTCTAGCACCCAAAGCCCCAAAGAGAGAACTAGAAGATGCTGATGGTCCCGCAGCAAAGATTATCAAAACTGAAAATGGATCTTAGTCACAAGGTCACACCCAGAATTTTTCTTTTGTGAAAACTTTTATTATAAACCGTGAGAATGCAGAGGCAATTAAATCCATTCCAGTGACAGCTTCAGGCTTTGGAGAATCGTAGGAAGTCCACCTGGATGTCAACCTAGACAACAATTTGCAAAGCTCTGTCAGTTTTCAGCCTTTTAAGTCCCTGTATATTGTGCCTCACATTATTTGTGTACCTTATTTCTCCTCTTAGGATGGTTTTGATTTTATCATATTCAACATAAATTTGTTTGACAGTAATTTAATTACACGTGAACATGTAGTAGGTTTTGTCAGACCTGTGTGACATCTAGAAGCTGTTTGCCTTGTTTTTTTTCCTTGGAGATTTCCTACAATGACTGATGAGAACGTCTGCCATTTTTATTTTAAGTTTGCATATGTCAATAGCAAATAAAACGTTTATAACTATTAATCAAGATCTGTGTGAATGCGTTTTGTCAATTACAGTTTGAGACAAACAAAACGCGTCCCTCAGTAGTGTAACAGTATGTTAGCTTACCGACTTCTTTTTGTGGAACTTGTAAGATGCTGGCAAGTCATATCTTAGTTCTGTAAAGAGAGTACATAGTAAGTGTTTGAATATTTTAGTTAGAGAGATGTACTGTATTATTCTTACCTGCTATTACTTCCATTTTCACTCCCCAGTCATTAGCCTTCTTTTGTATGTGCTGTAATCAGATGAGGAATTGTATTTCAGTCTTCACACTACTGATGTAAACTTGAGTCAGTCATAAAAATGAGGACTTGAGATTGGACTTGACTTAACTTGAGGCTTAAAAGTATTTCTCTAAAGTTTTGACCTTTTCATTGAAAGGACATGGTTACAGATATGTAAAATCACATCGGTTATGGTCCTCAATTAGACCTGAAAGATTTAACCTGACTTTGACTTTCCCTCAGGGACTTAACTTGGACTGAAAAGCGCAGTCTAATACCAGAGTGCTGTAAATGAACTTACCTCTCGTGTTGATGTTTTATGGAGTGAATACACTGCTGTCTTTGCCATTGTTATAGCAGCCCACAAGAACTTCATGTCCATGCCTTGAATAAAAACAAATTTGAAGTTAAACACATACATGTAACTCGATAGGGTTACACTTATTTAAAGGGCTACTCCACTGGTCCAACACATGGAGATCAGTATACATGTAACAAGGAGAACTACTCAACCTGTGAAAACTTGCTCACAAGTCGACGGGAATCTTTCCCATTTCGATCATCTATGCCATATGACCCGAATGTGGCGTAATACTGTAACCGTATTCAGAAAATAACCACTTCTGATGTCAGAGTTTAGAAGTGGACTTGAGATAAGACAGGGAGGTCCTACTGAAAGATGTTATTGGGTTGCATTATGGGGACTGTATGATCGAGAGTTTTTGTACCTTGACCCACAAAATGGGACTACAAGCGAGGATCTCTTGGCCTTTACTTAATTTGTCAAAAGTCCCCTATCTTTATAGAAGCACAAAACTAAAAGCCCTTGAAACTGTGTACTACCTTGGTTGTGTTTTGTCCCAAATGGTGGATTCATTATTACGGTGTCAAACTTTTTGGCATGAGCCTCTGCCTCCAGAGAACACAGGTCACACTGGACCAGATCCACGTTAGAAATTTCAAATTCCTCTGCATTTCTTCTGAATATGTCCAGTGCATCGTTGTCAATGTCGAAGCCGACACACAAACTGGAGAGAGAGACAAGGGAATGAGGAATGAAGCTGATTGAAAAGTACATTTGTTTAAAATTCTTGTTGACATGATTGAAAACAATGCATTGATGATGGTCAGATGCTCTCACCCTGCAGCCAGCATCGCAGCCCCGATGCTCAAGACTCCACAGCCACATCCCAGATCTGCCACTAGTTTACCCTCAATGTCATTAAACGTGTTTTGGATTGTATAAAGCATGCATGCTGTGAAAAACAAACAAGCAGAAAGTTAACGACAACAATATGCGATATTAGCAAACTATCCTATGATCACACGTTGTCACCTTACCAGCAATATGAGGACTGGTTGGATATTGCTCAAGAAGAATTTTTGGCTCTTCAAACGCGTCCACTTGCTGTAGCCAACTCTCTAACTCTTTTAGTTTCATTACTAGCAACTGTGATGACCCAAACCTGTGTGCACGCTGTGCGACAACCCCGATGTGTTGTTTAAAACCGCTATTCTTCAACTAAAATAGACAGGAGTTTTATTTTGAGCATGGTTGAAGACAACTTCCTTAACAATGTGTGCATCATCCAAAACATTCCGACTTTGACCCCGGAACGCGTGATGGTAGTTCCTACCATAGACTTTAAATATTTATATTAATGGTCTATGGTTCCGACGTCAATTTTTGGTTTGTTTTATGAAATATTTTATTTTATGCTGTGTCAAACAGGCATTTTAGAATATGATTTAGTTAATTGCAATACAACTGATAACATGATTGCCAGAAAAATATCAAATAATTAATCATCATCATCATCATAAATACAAAAATGGAAATGCAATAAACAAATAGGCCTATAATAAAATATATAATAATAATTAATAATAATATGTGAAAATATCAAAAAAAAAATTGTTCTGTTTGTTTTGTTTTGTTCTGTTTTTGTAATATACCTCCCCTGTAAAGCGACTTTGAGTCTATGAAAAGCGCTATATAAATTCAGTTTATTATTAATTCAAATTATGTACAACATGAAAGTGTTTTATACAAGTGTAACAAAGTGGGATTATACAATTCGATAATTTACCTTACCTACTAAATGCTAGCCTATTTGGCCCTCTCCGTACAGCATTGCATGGGAGCACTTAGTTGGCTTGATCAGTTACTTAGAAACAAGAAAACAAAACAGCACGGATGACTGTGCATTAATCTCGCTTTGCCAGACCTTCCTCCAACTGTGCATTAATAAAGGCAAGACGCCCGAGACTCACTCATTGCACACTGAACGTAAAATAGTTTTTAAATTTTATTTATTGACAAATAATTATGGTAAACAAAACATACAAAAACAGAAAATGCCAGGGGCTCAGAACATAGACAGAAATCAATCAGTTTATAAAAATGTAGATTCAGGGTTTCTGTTTGGTTTTTTTTGTTTTAAAAATGTATGATTGGTGTAATGTAAAATTTTATTTCGTTTCCATTAATTGAAAATGATGGTTTATGATTGGAAAATTTAGATTTATGAATATGATATTTTGTGAGTAATAAGATTAAATTGATGATGTAGTATTTGTTGTCTTTGGTAGCAGAGTAAGATAAAAAGCCCAACACTACATTTTTATAGGAAAGGGGAAATAATTCAGAGTCAATATTGCGAACTCATTTTTTATACAGTCTATGATTGCGAAAAAAAAATTGTAGGGCCATGGCCAAAAAACTGTTAGATTTGGAAATCTGTCAGACAACGACCACGTAACGAGCCGTATCGCGAGAAAGCCCGAGAACATGGAAGCAAGACAACAAAAATAAATTTGTGGACAACAAGCCATAGTGCATGATGGCGGCGTCGTTGGTACGCCGGGACAAGAAAGCCACTGCCACCCGCTTGAAGGCAGACTTAAATCGCACTGACAATAGCTCCGGGGTGCGACAACTTCAGGAGCTGCTCGACGCTGTGCTTAATCCCGAAAAACCAGCGGCGGACACAGAGGCTCTTGACTGGTGTAAATGTCTAATTGCAGGAGGCGAAGGTTTTGAGGATTTCTGCAAAACGGTCCGGTCCTATGACAACGCGACTCTGTGCGGCTTGGTTTGGACGGCTAATTTCGTGGCATATCGCTGCCGGACCTGTGGCATCTCCCCGTGCATGTCACTGTGTGCAGAGTGTTTCAATAATGGAGATCACACGGGCCATGATTTCAACATGTTCAGGAGCCAGGCTGGTGGGGCCTGTGACTGTGGAGACAGTAATGTCATGCGAGAGAGTGGGTGAGTCCGAGCTAGTTAGCTGCTTGCTAAGCTGGCTAAGCTAACTTACAGCCAGTATTGTTTTGACAGGTCTTGGTGGGAAGTGAGCTAGCTACCTTAACTAATACAATTTCCAGATCTGCTTTTGTTACATTCATGAACGTTAGTCTGTTAACGTTATAGCTTCCAGATAATTATGTTTGAGAACTTACGGAGCAACCGTCAGCAACCGTGTTGAATATTACGATACTTCTGTCATTTATTGATAGGAAACCCTGAACTAAGCAGCTCAGCTTTCAGGGTTAAAGGTCCCATGACATGGTGCTCTTTGGATGCTTTTATATATGCCTTAGTGGTCCCCTAATACTGTATCTGAAGTCTCTTTCCCATAATTCAGCCTTGGTGCAGAATTACAGCCACTAGAGCCAGTCCCACAATGAGCTTTCCTTACTATGTGCCATTTCTGTGTCTGTAGATATTGAGGAGGAGAGAGGGGGGGCCTGACCAACTGCCACTTTGCTCGTTTGAAAGCCATGATGTCTCTCTTTCTAATGGGCAGGCCAAATTATCTGGGCAGGCAAAGCAGAGAAAGGGGAGGTAACCTTGCTCCTTATGACCTCATAAGGAGCAAGATTCCAGGTCGACCCATCTGAGCTTTCATTTTCTCAAAGGCAGAGCAGGATACTCAGGGCTCGGTTTACACCTATCGCCATTTCTAGCCACTGCGGGACCATAGGCAGGCTGGGGGAACTCCTATTAATGTTAAAAAACCTCATAAAGTGAAATTTTCATGCCATGGGACCTTTAACATTAGCCAGCCTGGCTAACCATAACAATAATTATTGTACCAGCAGCTGTAGCTGGAGGTTTCTATATATTGCCGATAGATGACTGCATAGATATGGTCTGGGAGTTTGATTATTGTGATATAATTTTGATGCCACGAAATATTGTATCCAAATATTGTGGATATTACGAAATATTGTGGATATTTCAGCATCAAGCAGCTGACTTTGCTGCTGACTGATTCCTCTCAGTCAAACAGTCTACAGCAATATCAGCAAGAGGTGTAGTAGTTTGTGTGTTGTTATCGATCACACTGGTATGGACAGGGACAAAAAATTAAAATAAAACTCCCGGATTCTTACTGGAATGCTCACCAAATCCCAACCATATTTAAACCTCAACCAAATATCCAATTCTACAAGTTGCTGTTATCACAAGTATTAGCCTACAACTTTTAAAAACAAACAAAATTAAATTCTATTCAAACCCAACATTCTGATTTAGCAGGGCCATTATGGAGTCCCTACTGGATTGATACTTAAAATGATTTAAGACGCTTAAGAATTCAGACAAAAATGAATTAATGAAGGAGAGAAAGAGGGATAATCTCTCGGATCTTCGTAAGAGTTCTGCAACATCAACATTTTTTTTTTTTCCTGACAGGTTTTGCAGACGGCATCGGTTGAGAACGGGGGAGAATGTCCCCTCAATACCTCGAGACCTTCTTCTGATGTCGGAGATGGTTCTTCCTCGCTTTATCCTGTGTATCATACAGTATCTGAGAGATGGATACATTGAACCAGGTGAAAACACTTAGGACAACAGTCTTCTCTTTACAAAGACATGAGATGATATACTTTGACCTACTGACCATTTTAAACAAAAGCTGTCACTATGAAACATTACTTAAAATGTGTCCGGTGTCTTTCAGAAACCCAGTAATCAAAAGTATTCCATGTTCTTTTTTTAAAACATTTTATTTATAATGTGGATCTCCTGTTGTGTGTCAAATGTAAATCAGAATCTGTTGTTCTAACTGGATACTTGTGTTTTACAACTATTTACATCCAAAATTATGTTCACAAAGTACTGAACAGTACATCTCTTATCTTGCTTTACCAGACACCTCAACTGAGAGAGATCTACAGAAAGTCCTGCAGCAGCTGGAACCTCAGATATCCTTCCTGGAGGAACTCACAAAGATGGGAGGCGCAATGAGGACTGTACTGACAAAGATCTTGACCAATCAGCAAACATTCAAGGACTTGAGCATGGGTAAATATCTATACTAGAGTTTGTGTTAGACCAACACATGTTGATAATTATTAAGCATTGCCATACCACAGAATTTTAGTGTTTTTTTTTTTTTTTTTTTTTTTCTTGGTTTTAGGAAATGTAATGTTGTTGTTTCTTTTGTGTCACACCTATGAACATTTTTTTAAAACTTGGAAAAAAAAAATGCATATACTATAATAACTTATCGTTAAAATATAAAGAACAGTTTTTATGGTCTGCATTTTTATTCAAGCCATGCATTCTGTAGCAGAATACCTCATCCAGGTCTCCTTTACTTGAAATACTGTGCATTCGCTTGTGATTAAGTATTCTATACCTTGAGGTTTTGACATTAAAGTAATTGTTGCAATTTATGTTTTGCTCCACTGTTGCAGGCCAAGAGGAGAATGTCTATGCTCAAAGGAACTATGACAAGTATTTGTCAGCCTTGAAAAATTCAGGCCTGGTTTCTGTGGAGGAGAAATCCCAAGGTGCTGCTGCTGATGCTACTGGTGATGCTGAAGGAGGTGCAGGAGCAGTGGTCCTATTGGGTAAGACGACCATTACACTTTGTATAAAGCATATTTTCATCAACTTTCTGTCAGCTGTAGCTGTAAGTGACTTTAAAAAGGTTTTAAAATTCTTGATAATTTGCGTTAAATTTTCAATTTCAGTTTTTTCCATGCCCTGCAGGTTCCAGCAATCATAAGTTTTCTTTCACATTTTATTCCATAGAAACACAGACCTGTGAACTTGCAGAAACCACTTTTCCCACACAGTATACTTGAACTGTCCACACATCATAGCTATTCCACATATTTGTGTATAATATCATTAGGTTAAGATAAACAAAAGTTTATTGCCAAACAGTTCAGACTTCAGCACATATTTCTAGAGAAATCAAACTTTGTATACATAATTTATAAGTATTTAGAAGGTGTGTTGCAGCCTATTTAACCCATGTTGAATACTGCTGTTTGAACAAATCTGTGATATCTCAGGCATCTGCATTTGTTTGTCCAGTTGCTTAAGATGCTGCTAATTGCTACTTGTGGCTAAATGTTTTTCTTGGTGTTCTTAGGAACCACCGCACCAGGGAGCCCAGATGAGTCTAATAAAGAGGTATGTACCAGCATCACACACAGAATAGCTAACTCATTTTAACTGTTTTTAACTTAAGTTTAGGGTTCAAAAGATTATTCCAGCATTTCTTTTTTATTAATGTATGAATAATTTCATCTTTAAATGTAAAAAAATCCCACCACAAGTGATCAGAGCCTACATAGATGTCTTAAATTATTCAACCATCGGAAAATCAAAATGTATTTAGTTCATGTTTGGGATTTTACTTAACATTTTGTTAACCTGTTTGTTGAAATTTGTGTTGCTTTTTTCCTCAGGAGGACCAAGATGCAGGGCAGTCTGTTGGACAGAGGAAGAGGGTTAAGCTGAGCAGCAATACCAAAGGTAAATGTTGAAGCAATAACTCACAACAGGCCGTGGTATGTTGTAATAATTTTACAGTTAAGGGGCGTTATCTCGGCCTGCACTAACCGATCGATACAGCAGTAGACCAGCAACTCCTGTGTTCTGCGAGGTATAATTACTGTATTTGTCAATGGAGTCTGGTGGCTTTGTAGAGAGCATAGATAATGAAAAGAAAGGTCTATCTGACGGCAAGGTAAAGTGGTGAAAATAATGTAAATATAATGTACACTTAGTGATACTTTGTTGATTTTTCTCAGGTGCAGAGTGAAACTTATTGTGCAAAGGAATTAAACGTCAAAGCCGTTGCTTGATTTGAGCTACCCGTTTTATAAAAAGAAATATAATGTACTAGTATATGTTACATGAAACTGCCACCTTATTATTAGAGCTGGGCGATTTGTTTCTCTAAAAAAATCTGCGAGATTCGATTCCCCCCCCCCTCCCCCTTCCATTTAAAACAAAATAACTGAACTGTAAATACATTTTAAAAATATATATTTATTGTATTTAATTAAAGTGCATCAACATAAAGAAAATTGCAAAGGCAAACCCTTTCTCAAAGTGAAAAGTCACTGTGCAGTGTGCAACAAAGATTGTTAAACATCCAAATTATTTATACTGTATTTGGATAAAAGAAAATCTAAAAAATCAATTTTTTGAAACTATGAATCGATTTGACCTACCAACTCGATTTTTTAATCAAATCGATTTTTTTTCCCCCAGCCCTACTTATTATATGCCTTTTCTGCCCTCAGACGCATGTATTATTGAATCTCTGAAGCATAAATGCTTTCTGGAGGAGTTGCTGTTTTGGACAATAAAATACGAGTTTCCCCAGAAGATGGTCACCTTCCTGCTGAACATGTTGCCAGATCAAGATTACAAGGTATTTTGCCTTTTTAATATCACTTTAAGATGCATGTCTGGCCTTTTTATTGTAATATAATGTCATGGCATAGGCTCTCAGGTAACTGAAATGATGCTTGTCTCATTCATATATATATATATATATATATATATATATATATATATATATATATATATATATATATATATATATATATATATATATATATATATATATATATATATATATATATATATATATATATATATATATATTTATATATATATTAGTTTTGAAAGCAAATGGAATCCTCCTAAAAGTGACCATATCATAGCAGTAAACCTTAATTGTGTTATGGGCTTTTCTCTTCCTCTCTGGCAGATCACTTTTACAAAAACATTTGTTCAACATTATGCATTCATCATGAAAACACTGATGAAAAGCCACGAGTCAGATACAATGTCCAACCGCATTGTACATATTAGTGTGCAGCTGTTCAGCAATGAGGAGCTGGCTCGACATGTGACAGAGGAGTGTCAGCTGCTGGACATCATGGTCACAGTCCTTCTCTACATGATGGAGAGTTGCCTTATTAAAAGTGAACTTCAGGGTAAGTTGTCCAAATGTTTCTGATGTCTAATTAGTTTTAAGAAGGAAAAACTGGACTCCTTTCAAAAGAGCAAAATGCAGCTGTTAAGTTTGCTTTGTACATCATTCTCTGTACAGAAAAAAACATGCACAGATGTTTCATCCCTCTGGCCTTTCTCATTGTGCAGGCTCTAATTGAAATAAGGTTGAATTTGTAATTTTTTTTACTGCAGTCTTTTTTTTCATATATACTGCAGACAAGATTGTTACCCTGTATGCCAGCCCAGTGTTGAGTTTTGTAACTTAGACTATTGTCTTCCTCTATTTGTCTCTTTTTGTTGTTAAATGACTAAATACAAAGTGAGCCAAAATGCAATTACCTTAATGTCTGTGCGTTTCCTTGTCTCTTTTTTTTTTTTTTTTTTTTTCTTTTTAGATGAAGAGAACAGTCGCCATGTTGTGGTGAACTGCAGTGAGGCTTTGTTGAAGAACAACACCTACTGGCCATTAGTTAGTGATTTTATCAACATCCTCTCACACCAAAGTGTGGCAAAAAAGTTCCTTGAGGACCATTCATTGTTGATGCTGTGGATGAGCTTTGTGTCATTTTTCCAAGGTAAGTCATAGTTGGATAGGTAAATGGTATATCCAAAGCAATTTGTTGCCCATGAGGTCGAACACAACACTTGATTTAAATGATTGCTTGTGCAGATTTTCAGTTAGATGTCCTATACCAACAGTACGCTTTAGACCGAGGCTGGCCTCAACTGTTCTCTACTGATAATACCTCAGAGAAAAATGAGTTGTTGGTCAGTCTCTGAATTAGGATTGTGGTTAGTGCTGCTCACTTGCCATGTGTACTCTACCACAACCCTAAAAATAACACTCACCCTCTCACAGTGGGCTGGAGTATCCTCTTGCTGACTTTATGTGCACAGGGCCACTATTACATTGTATGTATTTCTGCTGCACTGCTCCTGCTTTAAATTCTCTTGTTTAATAGAGATTTATTTTGCTTTCATCGGACACTTTTGATTTCTAATGTGGAAACACACATGTACACATACATTCTATTATGTACATGACCAAACATATATATTTTGGGGTTAAAGAGGTCTACGCTGAAACAAAAGGTCAAAACACAAGGTCCACAAAAAATTGGTTTGTTCATATGAGTATTATAGAGCCATGGATCATGTGGTGACTGTCTAACCTTTGAAACCATTTCCTCCTGTGATAGGTATGAACCTGAATAAGCGGGAGTTGAATGAACATGTGGAATTTGAGTCTCAGACATACTATGCAGCATTTGCAGCAGAGCTTGAGGCCTGTGCACAACCAATGTGGGGTCTCTTAACACACTGCAAAGTCAAAGTAAGTCCAGTGTTTTTACACTCCGATTGCTCTCACGCACATCTCCTGTGTGCTATTGTGATGACCTTGAATGATTAATGGAACATGCATCTCAAGCATCCTGTGCTACATGCGTTTACCGTCTAACCCTATATAATCTTTAACATGTTAAATTGTCTGTTAACAGGAGACTCAGGAATATACTAAAACTGTGGTACGCTACTGCTTGGAGACCCTGCAGATCTGGTTTGATGCCATTGGCTTCATCGATGAGGTAAATTTAAAAGCCAAACCACTGTGTTTACAAGCAAGCCTTCTCCTCCCCCTTTCCTCATGGCTCCTATATCTCTTCTAGCCTGCTCCAAATCAAGTGACTTTTCACCTGCCACTGCACCGCTACTATGCCATGTTCCTCAGTAAGGTATGTCAGAGGCTCTCATCTCTTAAGACATGACTCTGAAGTACATTCTTGTGTGTGTATGTTTTTTTTTTTTTTTTTTTTTTTTTATTTTTTTTTTTTTTTTAGTTAATTGTTTGATTGAAAATTCTCAGGCTGTAAAGTGCCAAGGCCTGGACCTGGACAGCCTCCTGCCTGACCAAGAGATGCTGATGAAGATCATGGTGCATCCACTCCAAATCCAGGTAACACTAGAGGCCCATAAACAGATTTGTGGTTTGTATTCATGTATGTATCCCCTTCAAGTCTGTAGCCACATGTTAACTAAAACTATGTATGGCTGTAGGCATGCCTGTCCGAGATCCACAGCAACATGTGGGTCAGGAATGGTCTTCAGATCAAGGGACAGGCTATGACCTACGTGCAGTCGCACTTTTGCAACTCCATGATTGACCCAGACATCTATCTGCTCCAGGTTTGTATTTCTGTATTATAGAAAACTATCTTGTCTCACTTATATTTATATACTGTTTTAACAATAATAATTATGATGATTTTTGTTCCTATTTGAATTTTGAATTTCGTATTATTTATGTATTTACAGGTTTGTGCATCAAGACTGGATCCTGACTACTTCATCTCAAGTGTTTTTGAAAGGTAACTCCTACACATGCATTCATGTAGTATTTTACATTTTTAATGCAACACAGATTAGTAGCATTGTGCACACTGTCTTCTGTCACACAGATTTAAAGTGGTTGACCTGTTGACCATGGCATCTCAGCATCAGAATGCTGTGTTGGACTCTGAGCAGGAGAGGCCGATGCTTGAAGGAGCGCTGACCTTCCTGGTCATATTGACAAGCCTTCGCGTTCATTTGGGTAAGTGGTACAACGGAGAATGCACACACAGAATGCACAGTCTACAGAGAGTACGAAATTAACACACTGATTACAATATAATAAAGTAAGCCTATGGTAAAATAAAACCGCGTTTTTAAAAAAAAAAAAAAAAAAAAAAAAAAAAAAAAAAAAAAAAGGAACTGTGTTAACCGGCACACTATTGCTTAAACTGACTAAAAGACACAACATGCTGTTTGCTTACAATCTTAGTTCTGCAAATTGGTATTTAATGTCTGGCTATAATCTTTGTCAGTTTGTCTTTACGTTCTACTTCTCACTCTGACTAACAGGGATGACAGATGACGAGATCCTTCGGGCTGAGATGGTCTCGCAGTTGTGTATGAATGACCGTACACACAGCGCGCTGTTAGACCTTGTATCCTTCAATGCAAATATTTTAAAGGGAAACTATTATTCAGTCATCCATGGCAATCTTTTTCCTTAAGTGTTTTTTCCTTAGATTCCTGAGAATCCCAACCCAAAGAGTGGCATTGTACCAGGGAGTTGTAGTTTTGAGGAGATGCTCTCTGCTGTGGCTGACTTCAAAGCACCGGTGTTCGAGCCTGGAGGCTCCATGCAGCAGGGCATGTACACACCAAAAGGTAGGGCGTTTTGTAGTGAAGTTTAGGACATGATTAACAAACATTCATTGTAACAAGTAACCTGTTTGTAACTGTTTTGAAAAATCAAGTGATGTCACAGAAGTGGCTGGTGTGATTAATGCTGACTAGCTGGCTGTCAGGTTTTGCTATTATAGTGCGTTCTTTTTAACTCGGAACTCGGAAGCCGGAGCTGGGAATGACGTCACACCAGAGTTGAATGCGCTCCATTTTGGATTTTCATTGTTTTCGTTAGTTCTAGCCCGGTTAGCCATTGTTAGCAATAACAACGCATTATGTGTGTGAACGGAGTTCCGAGCTCGGAAATCCGAGTACAAATGGAACGCACTATTAGGTACAGGACTCAGACAGTAACCTTTCTGAACTTAGATGCTGAACGCCCTCTGGTTGTTTGTGGCATCTGCACAGTGGGGTTTGTTTCTGCAGGATAGTGTGAACTTCCTAGATGTAAATATATATGTCTGCTGCCCTCCACTGGCCAACAGTAGTGTTAGCAGTTACAAGGACTGCAATGTATTGGGAATTGGGCGTTCCTTCCAAATTGGGAGGAAAACTACAAATGAATTTAAAATTGGTACAGTGTGCCATGGAATATTAAGCAAATCACTGGGCTGTATTTTCTGTTTGAATTGTATTGTTATAATATGGCACAAAATTGGAAACAAAGTTATACTAATAGAAGTATCTTACACAACCCACCGAGAGGAAATGCATGTAATGTATTGTAATTCAGACCACACACTTTATATTCAAATTTGTAGGTAGAAATTAGTAGAAAATTAGCCTTTTAAAGCCTAAAAGCATTAAGCATTAGATCTGTCATTAGTCCTCAGCAGACCACTTGGGGGCAGGCTTACACCACTTACGTAGAGCAGGTGAAAATAGGAAGAAAGTGAATCAATGTCACTTTGTACCAGAGGTTAGAAAACATTTCTCTCCCTTTTCTCAACTAGCGGAGGTGTGGGAGAAGGAGTTTGACCCCATCATAGTCGTTCTCAGAACGGTCTATCGGCGTGACGTCCAGTCAGCAATGGACAGATACTCAGCATTGTAAGTTAACACTGTTGCCTTGAAATGGTTGGTTTATATAATTTAGATATTTGATAAACGGTGCTTTTTCATTAAACCATTTCTAGCACTGTATATCACATATTGTCCTTGCATTATGCTTGACTCCATTAATTTAGAGTATTCGTGTTCAGTTATCCCTGACAAAACCAGCCTGCATCATGCTCTGTTCAATGTCATTGGGTCACCTCTCTCACCTGCCTATGAAGGGACATGATAAGAAAGGTCAGGTCTACCGGGTGCTCAAGTCGGTTCCAATTAGATAGCTGTTGCGAAAAATCAATACTTCGGTCTAAATTGTAATAGGATTGAGGAAATCTTTCTTGTTTGATTGTGGTACAGACATCTACCAAGACAAACGTGTCCATGGAGGTGAAGGAGATACCTTCGAGGTAATTTTCTTTAAGGTTGCTGGAACGTGTAAAGATGCTAATTATAACGAAAGGGTCCCTCACTGAGTGCTTGAAATGCTAGTTGGGAAGATAACCTTTTTATAATGGGATTTTAGGCCTTCTTTGGTATAGCTTGAAAGTATAGATGGATCACTGATGTAGTTAATTGTAATCAAATACATATATTTTGGTGTTCTAAACCAGATGAAACTAAGGCATATTTCTCCTTAAAACATATTGAAGCTGCCATCGCCACCTTCAGAGTCTGATACCAGCCTCATGTTGCTCATTTACGCTGTTTGAATATGATGGATTGCCTGTCAGGCTGGCCCTGGTTTTATACAGCAATGATCCCATCATCACTAATAGAGTGAGAGACTGTGCTGCCCGTCGGCTGCTCTGTTGCATAGACTAAAACCTTTTCTACAGTGGATTACTCTGAACAATGTAAAATGTCACTTTATCAAACTCTTATTTCTATAATTGTCTTGCTTTATGTGGAGATTCAACCTTTTGTTGCATGTAAGCTAGCACACAACCTTATGGGTGTGGTAACTACTCTGTTCTGTGTGTTACCGATTTTTCCTCTGATATTTCTTTCTTGTTGACGATGATTTTGTCTAGTTTAAAACAGTCTGGCATTCACACCGGCAACCCATGGCCACCTTACAAGGAGAGGACTCCTCTGCATCCATGTTACAAAGGCCTAACCAAGCTGTTGCACTGCAAGACCCTGCACATTGTGATATTCACTCTCCTTTACAAGGTGAGCCTTTTAACGACTAGTATTTATGTGGTATAATACAGGGCTTCCCTTGTATCTCAATTCACTACTTGAGCTAAATTAGAAGTGCTTATTTTTGCTATTTTTAATGTAAATATGACTTGGCAACTAATTGATAATGACATGTTACAAGATATTGGTACAAATGAAAAAGGCATAAGGTAGAAACAAAAAGACAATTAATTGACAAACTATTGTTTAAGTCTAACAACAGTGGCATAGTTGCGGGGGATAACATCTGGCTGTTTTCAGTATAAACTAATAGTTTGATATGTTCTAGATATGGATGGATCATCAGAACATGTCGGAGCATGTGCTGTGCATGGTGCTATACCTTATTGAGCTGGGCTTGGATAACCAGGTTCAAGACAACAAGGAGGATGAGGTGAGGTGGATGTTTGAGTTTCAACCACTCCTTGCTGTCCAAACTTCTGTTGTCCACCAGTGTCTTACAGGGTCTTATGCTTCTAGGAGCCTTGCATTGAGGAGCACTGCCATGACAGCTGGTTCCCTGGCACAAACCTCCTCTCCAATCTGCACCATGTCATCAACTTTGTGAGGGTTCGGGTTCCTGAGACCGCTCCTGAAGTGAAAAGAGAGGCCCCTCCCAGCACCAGCACTGAAGCTTCTTCCTATGGCCAGGTAAGATGTAGCTCTGCATGTAGGCTGAGATGGATTACGGTACTATTGATTAAAGTGCGATGTCACTGTATTAAAACAACTGGAAGTGAATCTTCTAGTGACTATACTGACTCCCAGTTTTTTTTATTGACTGTATGCTTCCTGCCAGCACAAATGGCACTGAATTAAACTAGTGGCTGGGAAGGTAAGTGAACATCTAAATGCTCAAGACCCAGATATTTTTCACAGGGATCTAAGCTAAAAGGCTAATGATTATTGAACAGGTGTCCAAAAATACATTTCAATGTCAATGTTGCTGTGTATCTGTTCGATTGTAAGGCAATTGTCTGCTTAAAGGTTAGCCATTAACACTTGATAAGTGTAGAGCATGCCAGACTGTAGGTTGCTGTCAGTTTTCTTTGGGTGTCTTTTTGTCCTCCAGTGGTCAATGGACCAGCGCAATGCCAGTCAGGCGTGGTCTCCAGTCGTTCAGTTTGGCATACAAAACACATGTTTGTATTATGCGGATTTGAATTGATGGCTCTGTGCGGCAAGTAAACAAAACACAGTGTATCAACAGCATCATGAACAATATAGATTCATAAACCCCTTTTTCACATGGCAAGTAGTGGCTAAATCTAAGTAGAAAAGGTGCCGTAGTGTCTCTAACAAATCTGAAAGGCTGTGAAAAGAGAGAATTTGCTCCACCTGCTGCTATTTGATTATCAGCTGATGGGACTTAACATTATACCTGCCGCTTCATATGCCACTTGTGCTTTCATTCAACTTTCCCCGCCCTTGCTACTACAGCCAAGCCAAAGACGTGTCTTGTCATCAACATGAGGCAGCCAGTTGTAACTACAGGAAGTGATTGCTCCCAGTCAAGAAATAGTCCGCAACTTAGTAGTGTAAACAATTTTGACCCTTCAGATTTTTGAAAAGTTCACATATCAGACTTCACAGCTGTTGGTGATAAAGTTTGGGTTCACATCCTATAAGGACTAATTTTTGCTCCAACTTCCATATTTCTATTGGATATTAAACTATTGGATGGATTACAAAGACATTTGATACTTTTTTATGGTCCCTATAGGATAACTCCTAGTGGCTTTGGTGGTCCCCTGACTTTTCCATGCTTAATGTAACGCTAATCATGCTAAAAATGATGATAATGATAAAACTTTAATTTATATAGCACCTTTCATAAAGAGAGTGTAGCTCAAAGTGCTTTACAACAAAGTGAGAAACCACAAAACAAACCAAAACATGTAAATTACAACAAGTGAAGACACTTGTGTGATTAAACCAAGCAATCAAATTAACAACAAACAGAGGCAGCAAATATGGAGAACAGGTATGCCAAGAACAAAATAAAACAAAGGAAAGCTTAGGAACAATAAAACATGTAAATTATAATAATAAAATGAACAAAGAGTGACAATTAGTTCAACGTAACGTTAGCACATTACAGCAACAAAAACAATCTTGTCCCATTTTCTTTGAACTCTACCCTGACATGCGTAGGGTTTATTTATCATCCTACATGGTTTGTTTTGTTGCCTTCATACTCATTTCATTGCTAGTATTGTTGTTTGTTTTGCTGTACTTGCTCCACAGAACTCCAGGCGTCTTACAGGGAATTGGAGAGAGGTAGCTATCTACTTCCTTTTTATATAAAAAGGTTGATGGCTTTGATGCCGCTAGCAGCTATGTTTGTCTACGTTTTGTCTTAATCATGAAAGGATTTCTTTGCACATTTGTTTTGTGCTTTTTAAAGGAGGTCTGCCTTGGTGTGTTATGGTGTGTGTTCAATGCTGCGCTTCAGCAGTTTCCCTCCCTCTTGACTGCTGAAACTAATTACATTTGAAATGCAGGTTTGGGTAAATGCTTTTTAACCGCATGTCAGTATGATTGATGTTGCCTTGACTGAGCAATATTTTGTATGTTTATTTAACAGTGCAGCTCAGGTCCTTTTTGTCAGGTCAGGTCATGGCTATCTTTTAGAAGGCTTGAGTGCCCATCAGGATGATTTGAATTTTCCTCAGGAATATGTTTGTTCTGTGTGCTATCAGCAAAGGTATTCATGAAACCACGTCCGCTGAAATTTTATAATGGACATTTAATTTGACTTTTATGTGTATTGTGCTTGTCTGACTATGGTAATGAATCACCCCTCCAATCCATCAAAGTCCACCAGACTACTAGTGATGCCATTTTAGGAGATTGTGTTCGTGCTCAAAGACAGATCTGCCAAAGCACCCAGATGCAGGTGGAATGAAGGGATGTTGTTCACAAGAGTGTTCTCTTCATCTGTTTGCATACTTTGCTGATATGATGTGGGCTTGATACTTAAAAAGGTGTGTGCTGTGACAACTTTTGTATCGGTGGGACATCATTTATTTATGTACCACATGTGTTTATATTGTGTCTATAAAGCTTTAATTATAGGGCATGGTATTAACAGTGACAGACTTAGGTGTTAGATCACCCATACAAAAACAAAGTTCTACTGATGTTGTAAGGCACATACTAAAATGTTCACCGTACGTACTTTCATGTAAACAAATAAATTGTTAAAAATGCTTTGCTCTCTTAGAACCTGCGTGAAGCTCAGGTGTTCAGCCTTGTAGCAGAGCGGAGGAGGAAGTTCCAGGAGATAATCAACCGCAGCAACACTGAAGCCTCCCAGGTTGTCAGGCCCAAGAGCTCCTCAACACGCTGGGTCCCACCAGGCACACCCCCTCAGCTGGTGACTGAGATCCTGGAGATCCGGGAGAGCATGCTGTCTCTCCTCCTCAAGCTCCACCAGAAGTTGTCGTCCAAGCAGAACTCTCTGTCGGCATCCTGGCTGGAAGATATGGACACGAGCCGTCACACTCACGGCGATGGCATTACAGCTATTGAACGCATCCTTACCAAGGCAGCCACGCGCAGCTGCCAAATCAAACGTAGCATCCAGGACATTTGTGGAAAGGTGTGTCCTCCTGTGCCACCAAAGAAGAACAGTCCCACTGACAAGAAAACCATGGATAAAGAAGAGAGGTATTTAATGTTAAATAACATATTCACGACTGTGGATTTACATTTGCACAGCTGCATATTAATATTGCTCATAATCGCTTAAAAGCGAGTTATATCATCATTTCAAATTTTATTATTAAGGCATTCTATAATTTTGTTAACACTACAAGAATTGTATTATAGTACAATTGCAACAATAATCAAAGGGCCATGTCATGTGTGCAAGGATAATCAATGTGTACAGTTTTTTTTTTTTTTTTTTTTTTTTTATCTATGTGCTGAATGCTGAAAAGGTTTGAGTCAAATATTCTTCATTATCCTCTCAGCCTGTCATATTATGTCTTTTAAAAGCATGCCACAACAAAAACTGTTAAAAATGTGTAATCTTGCTTCTCTGAATAAGAAATCTGAGTAATATTGTCTGAGAAGTACAGAGTGGCAAGAAGCAAATGATCTGTGTAATACAACTAATATTTATTGTCTGTTTTAAGCTAAATTTACTGAATCTAAATGTATTTTTACCAGCTTTTTAATTTTGGAAGAAAAATAATCTACACAATTATCGTATGTGTTTCCATTAACACTGTAGTATACCTTTGCGCCACCATTTAAAATGGAGTCCATTGGCTGTTTCAAAAAATCAAACTTTTGACTCTCCACCTCACATTCACCCACTAGTCCATGTCTCCCATTTCCCTCTTCTGATCATGATGGAATGGGCTATAACCGTTTAATAATTGCCTCCTTTTGGGGTTGGCTTCACCCCACAGACAAAGGTAAAGGTAGAGGATCTCCTGTTCACACAAACTAGTGCTGTTTCCAAGGCAACCGTCAGGCAGCAGTGTGGTCAGTGGCGGCGAGAAGTGAGAAACTGCTGCCCATTCCTCATGCTGGTTGTCGGCACCCCTTACGCCATCAGTGAAAATTATTAAGCTGTGACGCTCCTGTCAGCATTTGTTTACAGTATGTCCTCTTATTAGGGTCTTAATTTACAGTCAGCTCTCACCCTGTAAGTCTGCAGAGTGGGGTTCAACCCGCCATAGTTCAATAATTAATAATTTCCAACTTTCACAACACAGCCTTGTTAAAATCAGACATCTGCTCTATATGTAACAGTATCTTCTGCTTCATATAATGAATCTGTTGCACATGCTGTGATTGATCAGGGTAAGCATGCCCTTCACAACAAACAATGCTTATTCCCAACTGTAATGCATTTGGTTAGTGGAAGTGCAGTGATAAATGTTCTTAAATGGAGCAAGTGGGTGCCAGGAACCTATTATTATCTAGAGCAGTGCTTGTTGTCACTGTATGTAATCCCAGTTTTCACTTACTCAGTATATATTTTCTCATGGAAATTATTTCATTCCTTTAATATAATCCTGCTAGTAGAGTTTAAGTGATTTTAAAAGGTCTGAAATGTGTGTTCAGTTGGTTTTAAACTTAAGTTAAATACTGCATATTGCTGCATATTCATCAAATAGCTAATCACTCTTCTTTCTTTCAGACGTCAGAGGGCTAGAGAGAGACAACAGAAGCTGCTTGCTGAATTTGCATCCAGGCAGAAGAGTTTCATGGCAATGGCCATGGATGTTGGTAAGAAAAGGCCAGCTCATCTTTTTTGCCAGCTTGTTGCCTCAGTTTTATGGTCTTTGAGTTTTAAATTACTAACGCATCGTTCGCAGCAGCCACTGCCCAAATTCTGTTTGCAAACAGTGTGTTATCATGGCACTATGCTCTGTGGAAGCAGGAACACCGCAGCAATAGGGCACACAAGCTTTACTTGGCATACTTACTGTAACATAGTTGTAAATCCAAGTGCAGTATTCAGTCTACTGTCTACTGTCTCTACCTTAATGCTGCACAGCCAAACAGGCAAGCCAACAATAGTGAATGTATTTTTTGCTGACTCCCCATTGTGTGTGTGTGTGTGTGTGTGTGTGTGTGTGTGTGTGTGTGTGTGTGTGTGTGTGTGTGTGTGTGTGTGTGTGTGTGTGTGTGTGTGTGTGTGTGTGTGTGTGTGTGTGTGTGTGTGTGTGTGTGTGTGTGTGTGTGTGTGTGTGTGTGTGTGTGTGTGTGTGTGTGTGTGTGTGTGTGTGTGTGTGTGTGTGTGTGTGTGTCACAAGTGCACCTTCACTTCTACTTTGGTTCTAATCCAGTGAGTTTTAAAACACGCATTGTGTTAGGACGGTCACAAATTGTGAGGCAGAGTGCTCATTTTCAAGTTTGAATTTCTTGAAAGATATGATATTAGAGATATTTATTTTGTTATCAGTATAATAGAGAAATAAACAAATTTCTATGGACTGTCGTTTATTAACTGTAGGCTTCCAAAACTGACTAAAATGTAGAATGAAAATCTGACTCGACTGAGTACAGTGGCAACCACCTCTATGAAAGAATGCTTATGCTTACCAAACTGGGTTTGTTTTGACATAAAAGCACAAAACACAGTAACACTTTTTGTTTGAAGGACATCTTGCTACTGTAGCCCTTGAAGAAAAGTGCTGTTGGCTGAAATAAACATATCATTCCTATACCTTTTTCATTGGGGCAAGGTGACAGTGGGCCGAGTCTTTGCTTTTGGTCTCTGTAGGCCTGTTAGGAGAAATTGAGAGGAGAGCACTCCTGTGGGAGTGTGGGTGGCTGCTGGCTGAGGGCACATAGGATCAAAGCACTAATAGTGGGCTGGACTCCCAGGGCCCGCCTTGACACAGCATGGTTAGTGAATGAATTATAGCTGCTGTGATCAGACGGACCATTCCGGCAGGACTCTATTATGACCTCTTCTGCACACTTCCTGCTGAGCAGTAACTTTAGTTGCTTTACTTCAAGCTCACTGCTTGCTTTGCATCACCTGTACTGAAGTAAGATTTAGATGGGATGTAAAGATGACAATTTAGATCAAGTGAATGCAGTGTAAGTTGTTTGCAGATGTCTTTAAATGTGCCTGCAACATAGCATTTAGTATTATTTTTTAGATGTCCTGCACAAGAGGTCTAATCAAATTGGCCAGTAATCGAGCTCGTAAGATTTCAAGACGTACCATGTCAAAGACAGCTGGACTTGCTGTTTGCTCTTGAAGTCAGCCTTGGAACCACATTTTGTCATATAATAAACCAAAGGTCACTAAAGACCTTGAATTATATTTAGGATATTAGTAACTTCTGTTCTTATTTTAATCTTTGTATAACTTCCGTGTCATTGATGTGGCTGATATTTTCTTTTTTTCTTTCCCTCTTCGGAGGACAACTTTATTTTTATTATAGAGCGATTTTTATTATAGAGCGATATTTTTTATATATGTTACGTTCAGATTTAGAATTACATTCAGTGCATTAACTGTTGCCCCACCGTGACCATTCACCCTGTTTTAGTGAGACCCTGGATCCATATAAGGGCCGGGGAGATTTAAAGCACCACGTACGAAGTGTAACAGATAAAACGCAACAAGGTGACCAACAGAACAACAGAAGGAAGTGAGACGGGACAATAACAGAACTGACAAGACGGGACTGGACAGGACAGTTGACAAACACCAGAATGTATTAATAATTTGGTAGAATGATCTACGATTCATATTTGGGTGATCACAGTTTTTGTGTTTGAAAGGAGTTGGAAAAACTGGTGTGGCTGATTTAATCCACACTGATTTAAAAGAGAGGCAGACCGATAACCTCTATATCCATTTTTGTTATTCATTCACCTCTACTTATAAAAACTGCAGGTAACAAAAGGTCAGTTTCATTGTCATTAATGAGTTTGTTTTATTTGCCCACCTTTTGAGATATTTTTCTAAGATTTTCGCCTCCTTTCCCTTAAATAATGAAAGTGAATTGAATTTCTTTTGTTGTTCTCATAGCAATGACAATTTGATTTTAAATTTGAAACCGCAATGTGTCTTTCCTAAATCACTGTCCCTATTACTCAGAATAATCAACCGAACTCACTGAGAAGAGTTCTCATTGTATCTTTAGAAATAGTCCCAAGAGTTACCTGGATGCTCTTTCTAGAAAATTATGTTTTGCAGCAAAATTGCAGTTGAAATTTTAAATGTCATACTTCAGTGCACCACCGCCAGAAATCTCAAAGACCGATACATGAACAAACACCTGAACACATACCAAAGTTATTTCAAAGGAGATCATCATTTAACGTAACCAGCATTCTTTAAGAACAGGCAAATGTGTCAAATAAAATATGACCAATTAAAAACCTATTGAGTACGAACAATACTTTTTAAAAGAGTATTAAAAATGTATGCAGTAAGAGACCTAAAACAGCAACACACCAATGGTTAGTGTGTCCTTGTCGTCTTACCTTTCTCTGTGTGTTTGTTGGTGGTGACTTTATGTACTGGGATGGCCTGGGGCTTAAGCTGTGGTGTTGACATCTAATGCATCTTTCATTTCCCCAGGAACACCGTGACCTCTCTTGAAAACATATTTTCCAAAAATGCAATAATTCCATTTCCAACATACCTTGACATTTGTCCACAATATTTACTGCTCAAATTGAACACGGTTCTTAACATTTAAAACTAATTTAATTATTAATTTCTAGTGCTGTGCCATCATGCAGATGCAGGGGTGGCAGAGAGTATGCATGTCCCCAGTAGGTTACTTTCTCCATTCTTCTTCCCATGACTGACTGTAATAAGGAAACTACTAATTATTAGGAATTATTGAAAACGCCAAAAGATCAGCCGGAAGTATTGTTCTTAGAATCGGTTATTTTCAGTGTAAATTAGAAAGGAGTAGTGTTGTGCAACTGAGTGTCGTATTTGTCGCCTCAGTACGAACGTGGCTCGCAGTCAGGGACCTCCCTACATCATGGGTTGTTACCTCAGTTTCTGATCTACCTAAAGGAATTCCTTTCAGACCACATTACCTCAAAGTGTTTTTGTTTCTCACAGTTGGATGCTTTTCATTCAAGCAGAGTTTAATGTATGCTTACACATCATTGAATATGAATGATACGTTCTCAGAATTCTTTCAAAATTGCTTTACAGGTTTCTAGTAATTATTTGCCTCAAATTAATTATTATTAATTGTAATTAAGTTTGAAAGTTTTTGTGGGGGAAGCTTTTACAAACTTATATTAAGATTTTTACTTTTGATGCTAGAATCCCCTGACACTGAGGCAGCCATGGACCTAGGAGCGTCTGAAGTGATGGAGTCCGAGGTTCTTTATGACTGCGTGATCTGTGGTCAGAGCGGACCCTCCACCGAGGACAGACCCACTGGCCTCGTAGTCCTCCTCCAAGCATCCTCAGGTACTGCATGTCCCTGCATCCTCCCCTTCCATTCTCGGATGCTAAAATGAATAACCTTCACCTGCATTTGTTTACTGTCTTAGTTTGGAGTACAATTTTAAACAAGCACACATGATTATTCTATTTATTGGCTGGAAATCTTGTATTTTAAACCAAAACAGTTATTCATAGCACCTTTATTCCACCCATATTGGAAATCATATTTTTAATAGGTGGGTTAACTATTGTTTTAATTGGCTTAATTATTCTTTTATGTTGATTCCTGCTCACTTGTGCATGAAACCTATCATTGTAAAGATCACTCACTGAAATTGTGATATTCACTATTTTCGGATTTTTTTAAATCTAAATGATTAATCAAGAAAATAATCACCAAATTAATCAATTATTTGTAATTAATCATTAGTTATAGCCTTAATACTGTATGAACTCTGACCACAATCCCAATTCTTGACTTTTATGTATAAATACTAAACAAGTTAGACCGATTTATAGTCCTCACATCATAATTCATAACTGACCTCTGTGATTGGCTTTCAGTGCTCGGGCACCGCTGCAAAAGCAAAGAGGCTAAGAAGCTACCAACTAGTGATGAAGAGCACATCTACGCTGCAGACACGTGTGGAGTGGCTCATGATGTCAGGCTCACGCTCATGCAACAGTTCTTCAAAGATGTAGGTGTCAGAAAATATTGTCAGCTTTACAGAGGAGAGGAAAAAGACCATAAACACTTGGAGCACTATAGCGATACAGATTTTTGTGTGTTAAAATTACAGCTCTACCATCTCTAATAACTAGCTGTTTGAATTTATTGACATTTAGTTTATACTGTGTGCAAGTCAGCAATGTGAGCATCTGCTGAAGTCCCTTTTTAAGAGACTTGGACGTCAGATTGTCTTGTTATAGAATACATTTCTTAAATGCTTGTGTTTTTTTTTTTTTTTTTTTTTTTAAGATTCTTTTTTGGGCATTTTTAGGCCTTTATTTGACAGGACAGCTGAATACACGCAGATCGGAGTCGAACCCGGGCCTGCTGAGTCGAGGAGTAAACCTCTATATATGGGCGCCCGCTCTACCAAGTGAGCTATCCGGGCGCCAAGATGCTTGTAGTTGACTACCACTGGTAGTCGTATTATAGGCCAGGCTGTCATGTAAAATCACTGTAAAGACATTGTGTGACAAACAGCAGAATAAAAATGCATATACCAGTCATCGGTAAAAAGTAAAACCAAAAAGCTTCATTGAAAATTGCTTTGACTTAGTTGCTTTCATTTGCTTCCCATGCCAATGTTGTGTATTGATTAGCTTGCAACACAACTCCAAACCAAAAATGATTACACTAGTTGAATTGGATATAGTCTGATAAAAAGCAGGTGATTCACTCATGCAGTCTAATTGTCCTTTAAAAGATGCTGGCTTTAAAATACCTCATCAATAGGGTGATTATTGTAGTTTGGTAATTCACTTTGAAGAATATATGTATCGGCACCACAATATAAACAAAAGGTCTGGAAGGTTGAATGTCTGAAGACATATTTGCATATTCTAATTGATGTGGTTTTTTTTCTTGTGAATTCTGCAGAGCTCTTGCCTGCAGTCTGTGTCAATAGGTTGGGATGGGGGCGTCTATGTTCAAACCTGTGGACACACTTTGCATATAGATTGCCATAAGTCATACATGGAGTCTCTGAGGGTAAGACAAAACTTGACCTTATGGAATTATTAGTCATCTAATTACAGTAGTTATTTAACAGACAATCAATGACAATTGATTAATTGTTTAAGTCATTAGCCAAGTGAATATACCAAACATCCTAATTAGACCTATATAATGTGAGAAGTTTCTTACTTATCTGCTTCTTGTTATAAAAAATGTAATACCTTTTGCATACCTTTTTTTTTTTTTTTTTTTTTTTTTTTTTAAGAATTGCTAAGACTAAATGATTAATTGATGAAAAGCACTGGAGTCTTGGATCCACTGTTCATTAATGTTTTCCTTGTGTAGATGCAGTATGGACTAAAGACTATATATTCAGAAATTGTGCAATCCTACCTGTCACGTTCTACTTATAAAAGGTCGAATGCCAGTTGCTTCTTTTGAGTTTTGAGTTTTGATTGTATAGGTCAAATGTAACTTTTATGTGTCTTTTCAGAATGACCAGGTCCTCCAGGGTTTCTCTGTTGACAAGGGGGAATTCACGTGCCCACTGTGTCGACAGTTTGCCAATAGTGTCCTTCCCTGTCGCCCTGGGCGGGAGACAGAGGCTGGTGCCTGGCACACACCCACAAACAAGAAGACATTTGTGCTTGTAAAGGAGGTGGAAGATCTTCAGGAGAAACTTGGCCTCTTCCCAGTAAGTTTTACAATACAGCCAGGAGTTTATCATTAAAGGCATCATGTATTTCAAACACACTGTCAACCTATTACTGGCACGTGGTAATATAGACTGTGATTATAATTACTTAAAGTTATCAGCTTACTTCAAATTGTAGGGAGCGTTGAACTTTGATGCAGATGGAAACAGGGTTGTTCTCTATAAGAGAGACTGTTCTTCTATTGGAAAATTCATCAAGGGCCTGACATCCTTGAAGAGTCAATAACTACCAGTGGCACAATTTTGTTACTGAACCTAGGGCTGGGCGATATGGCCTAAGAAAAAAATCCCTGATTTGTGATTTAAGATTTAAATTGATTTCCCTCCCCCCCCACCCACACTTGAAATCAATCTGCAGATGACAAAGAAATTGTTAAAAACAAGTATTAACTTTATTTTGTTTTGACTCATACACACGCACACACACAGGGCATGTATACCATTATGATTATTCATGCCAATTTTTGGGAAATATAACCACAAAATGGATGCGTGAGATAAAGCTGTTTTCACACATACAGGTAATTCACTTCAAATCATTTTTGACTTTAGTCGCGCAACCTTGCCCCTTTTTTCACCTGTTGCTGAGTAACGTACATTAACATCCAATGGTCTCATGAATGTAGCATACTTGTAGCAAGCTCCTTCGTAGTAACTAGCGGTAAAAAAAGGCTGAGCCCGTTCGGAACTACGGGAGCCCAGAGGGGAGCGTTGGCGGATGTTAAGGAGAAAAACGATTTTTCATTTAAACAAATCGACATTAACTACCGTACACATTCGAGTTATCGATAAAATCGATTTATCGCTCAGGCCTAACAGAACCTATCATCTATTTGATATCTTTTCCATTTCCAATCTCATGATTGGCGGAATGCTATATGCTGTATTGATTTGTTCCAAATGACATACATTTCCAGATCAAAGAATGACCTTTTATTAAACACGGTTAAGAGGTTAAAGGACTACACTAATGTCTTTGCCTGTTTTGCCATAATTATTACAAGTGCCATATTCTTGATCAGTAAAATAAACATTTTTACAGCATGGTTTAGTGTTGTATTTGGATCACGGTTACATTCAAGTCTCTTTTCATTGTATTCAGATGTGCTATTTTTGTAGTTATAAATGCAGATTGATTCAAAATATCTGCATGGCAATACCATGCAATTATTACGTCATTTTGACAAACTAAAATTGATTACCAGGCAGCCAATACATTTCCTTTCTCTTTAGTTGGTTTCATGCTGCTTTGAATAAAATTAAAACCACAGTTGTTTGTTAAATCCTTCTTCCATAGTTGAAGTCAGATGTATGAATTCAGATGGCTTTGAGCAACTTTAGGCTGCAGGAGCAGAATGAAGTGGAAAAGATCTACATTGTGTAATTGATGTTTTTGAATTTGAAGATGTGTCCCTGTGGGTTTTTTAAAAAATGTGCTCAAGAAAACTGTTGAGCCAAGCAAATGTAAGCTTTCTGTTTACAAAGTGTTTTGAAAGGAAGAGCTGGAAACCGCTTTAGTAAAAGTTACAAATGGCCATTTTTCTTTGACTGTATGTTGCTGTATTACACTGTCTGCAGTCTCTTTCTATAAGCTCATTGTATCAATTATGCCTAACTGCAGTTTAAACTTCCTATGGAGAGGGATAATAAACAAGAAAAGGACATTTCTATAAGATACATTGTACTAAGTCACTTTGTCTCACATTGCTGATAGATTATAACAGAAAAGCAGTTACTGTTATTAGATATGTTTGATTACACCCTGTTTGACATTTACTCAAAGTCTCCTTTTCCAATGTAATGCATTCTATTGCAAGATCTTGAATTGTTTATGTAAATATAAAATGTTTTTTCTTAGCTTGGGTTAGCTTCCTAAAATCCATTCAAGAAATCATTTTGACTTAATTCTATTTATTTTTTAGACCGAATCCAACTTAAGTAAAGAGATGGAGCTGGTTATTAAAGACATCAAGAATACCACCCAGAAAAAATACATGGACTACGGCAAGAACCCTGGCTCCCCTGACAATGATTTCCTCTTCATGTACTCCGTGGCAAGGTGAGGCTGTGGACAGTCAAACTGACTTTAGATGGGGCTAAGCTAATAGAAGTTTTACACTAAATGTGGTTCACAATTTCTTTGAGGAGATAATAGGGCATGTAATCACTCGAGTGTGGTCTGTTCCTTTTCTAGGATCCTGACAAAATACTACCCCAGGAGTTGTTGTGCATGTGTACGTGTGTGCATCAGCGAGTTATGAGCAATGACTTTGTCATATTGGGTTATCTCTTAGCAAGTCTTTGTCTACTGACCTCTGTGTCTGCAGTCCTTGAACATGGAGGTCCTCTTTCTGCACCACCTCACACATTTTTACACACATGCATACACCACTGACTGTTGAGACCAGTGGAATTAATGTCTGCCCGTTCTTTCCCTTGTCTGTAATGCCATTTCCTCAGCCTGAATAACAATGATTGCAAAAAGACAATAGTGCCCTTTCTCAGTGTTAGTCTTACTTTGTTAGCATTTTACTCCAGGAAGGCGCCTTGAAATGGAACTGAAATTCAATACTGCAGCTGTTGCATAACACTTGCACCAAATATATGGATTGTGTTGCATTTTTTTTTTTTTTTTTAAACTTGTTCATGGAGCTGTGAAGGTGTGGTTGTTTTTACTTCACACTTGTCATTATATTGCTGCGTTGGTCCTGGAAGTAGCATTAGCAGCTTTGTCACTCTAGGCCACAGTGAAATGGTTTTGACTCTTGCTCTATCTTCACTTATTAGGTCTGACTGAGTATGGATTTATTTCACCTCTTCTGAATTCATTTTAGTACCACTGGTCTTTTTAAGAGGTCCTTCACACAATTCCTTTACATTAAATTATTGTGGAGCATCTTGGGGTGAGCTAGTGGTCTAATGATGCAACTGAGCTGTTCCAGTTGGGCATCTCACCCTCCCCCACCCTCTGGCGAAAAGGCCAGAAACTTAATCTTGAAAAAACATTATAGTCCTTTCTCAGTATTTGTATCTTCTCAACAAATTGGTCACAGGTCAGAGAAATGACTGGCTTTCAGTTCCCCTTGGGGTCTCTAACTTCTCACCACTCCCATTCCAAAAACTCTGCCCTTCCTGGAGCGTAACCATCCAGACCTTTTGCCCACCCAACAACACTGTGGTTCCCTCAGCCCTCCACCCTGAACAGAAAGATCCCCTGAGTGTGTCTGGATGCCTGTTGGCTCTCTGAAGTTCAATGAACAGCGCAAATTGCCTGAGGAGTGGAAAATTCCTTTGTCACAGAGGCACTCTTATCAGCAAAAGCCAGATGGAGCTTCACCGTGGTTGCATTATCTATGTGAAATTGCTTTTTCTCCCAGGAAACCCAAGGATTTGCCCCCACCTCTCTGGCCCATAGAAAGAAATGGCTGGTGGTGAGATGAAAACGGGCCCAGATCAATCTTATTTTAGTAATACCTATCTGTTTCACCATCTATGTACTTTGTTAGAGCTTTTAGTTAATTTTTTCACTGTTTTGGTATTGGGGAATTAAAATTCAGGAGTGAAATGTGTTTGGATATGCATGGAAAATGCACATTGGGGATTATGCATTACTTGTGGTTGGAACAGTTTTTATGCTAATGGCCCAGTTTGTGTAAAATCAGTCTTGGAAAGCTGTCAATTACTCAATACGGAATTGCTGCTGCAAAACAGGAACATTAAATGGCAAATGGCTTGACTAGGCAGCATCTTTCATCTTCCTAATCAAACTGGTAAAAGAGGCAGGCTACGTAACCAAAATCTGAATATGATGATATACCAATACCTCCATCCACTCGGTCACGCATGGACAGTCTCTGCTTTAATGGCGGTTTTCTAAAGGAATACTGCACCCCAGACTGATGTTTTTTGTGTCAGTGATCCATCCTATGTAACCTGTTATACATGTCGAAGAACTTTTTACTTGCTTGGTCGATTATGGAGATGTTTTAAACCAACCATATAACTTTTAGAAAAATAAACCTATTTACCAAACTAATTGTGCTCTGTAATGCACATCTATTATAACTTTAATACATAGACACATACTTTGACAGAAATATTGAGATTTAAACTTTTCCAAAAACCCTGTAATGTAAAACTGCGTTACACATTTGGGCCTACTTGAATAACCACTTCCAACTTGTAATTTGGCAAGAAGTCCCACACATTGGTTAATGATTCACTTTTACTGTGTGCATTAATGTGCAGGTATAAGGTGATGTATACTGCTTGTCAACTTATACTACATGATCTCATATGAAAAGCCAGTGCTTCTTGTCTTTGTAAAGCCAGATATAAGTAAGTGATGGTATGACTGAGCAGGACTAGTGAAGAGGCCAGAGGTGAGTCTTTAGTTCAGTGCACAAGTGAGACCAGGCCTGCAACATGGTGGAACATGAAAGCGTTTTTTTCTTTTTATGGTTAAGTGACCAACATAGTACCAAAGACGACATCTGTGTTAAAGGGGTGATAGAATGATTATATAGGGTATTTCACACTGTTCCTTATGGTCTCCTAATGGGGTATGTAACATTGGTTGGGCTGAAAATGGCCTGGTTGATATTTTATTGGCCCTTATGCATCCCCTATTTGTAACAAGAGCTTTTCTTCCAAATATGGTATGGTCATGAATATTTAGATGAGCTGCGCTCTGATTAGTTGAGCGAATCCCCCATACACACACATTAGAGACCCGCGCTGATTGGTTGAGCGAATCCCCCATACAGCACATTAGAGAAGCGACAGAATCTCATATTCCAAACACTGCAATGTTTCATTATCACATTCACTTCTGAGACTTTTTTTATGCAAGAAATCAACTATATAAATCTCAAATATGGGCCGTTTTACAAAAATTGAAGTATGGTTTGGTAAGACATGTCGGATTTTAGGAGCTCCACACAGTCTGACGAGAAAGCGACAGCCTGCTGGGGTCCATACTAAAGTCACCCTTTGTGGATTACTGCACTACGGGGCTCCGCGGCCGGCTGCCGGCATAACTATAATATATTTACAGTTTTAATTTCGTCCCGGCACTTATATCACAGCTATCCCAAGGTCTTACAAAGCTAACGTTGTGTCAGTTTTCAACGTAAGGCATTTTTATGAACGTCAGGCGTTTTGTTAAGAGGAGCAGCTAGCTAGCTATATGTCCCATTCAATACAATGGGAAAAGATCGCTGCTAGCTAGCTACACTTTCGGCATAACTATAGTAGCTATATTTACAGTTTGAATTTTGTCACGGCACTTATATCACAGCTATCCCAAAGGTCTTACAAAGCTAACAATGGTGTCAGATTTCAATTTAATGAATTTTTGTGAACACTAGCTAGGGGTTTCGTTAGCTGCGACTGTCCCTTCAATGTGTACAGATTGCGGCTAGTTAGCTTCATTTTCGGCGTAATTAGAGTATATTTACAGTTTGAATTTCGTCACGCCACTTATACAACATCTACCTAAAGGTCTTATAAAGCTAACAACGGTGTCCGATTTCAAGTTAATGAATATTTGTGAAAATTAAGGTTTTCGTTAGCTGCGACTGTCCCTTCAATCCTAGCTATGTGGAGCTACAAATCACCTGATAGTAAGCTTCATTTTCGGCGTTAAAGTATATTTACAGTTTCAGTTTCGCCATGACGGAGCTCAATCAAGCTCACAGCAGGCCAGGGTCTGTGAAGGAAGGCAGGCCAGGCAGCGAGGCAGCAACCCAGGCAGCACCGGCCGCTGAACTCCGACACATAGTTGGACAAAATTTGCAATTGGACATCAATTTTCGTAAAACGGCCCATATTTAACCTCTACATAGTTGATTTCTCTTAATACACCCATGGGCGTGACAAAGGTACAGGTCTTGGGATGCTTACGTAAGCTACCAGCTTTGTTGAGATTTGCCTGTTTTCAGCTGCAGTTTCAAAATAAGAGATTTTCATAATAAAGGGGTGTGAATGGGATTTTTAGCTTCTATAGCCGCTTTCCGACCGGAGGGATTTTTGCAGTTCCTAGAACATAAAATTCGTAGAACTTCTCGTGTTCCAACTCGACCAATTTGGGGATTTTTAAGTCCCTCTGGTTGCAGTTCCTGTAACTCTTTCAGCTCCTACTTCAGGGCAGCGTCTTTTCGCTGTTCCCTTTTCAGCATAGGGACCTAGATCAACGAGGGTCGAGTTTCCGGTACAGACAGACCAACAACGGGACAATTTTAACAATTTTCTTATTCATCACTAAATTCACTTCTGACAACGTTTTAGACGAGAAATGAACTGTTAACATTTCGAATATCGGCAGTCTTGCGAAAATTGATGCCGAATTGACAATTTGCTTCAAAGTTTTCGGAGGTGAGAAGCTCCATGAAGTGAGGCGACAGTCGGCAGGCGCCTGCCCCGGCTGCGATATTACGAATCCCACTATGGCCACGCCAAGACCCGCCCTTCAATAGCGTCCACACACTACTATTGGCCAGGCGTCCATGCTTACATGTACGGGTCCTATCACCTGACCAATCTCCTAACCCTAACCTTAACCACTCGAGGTGAAATGCCTAACCCCAACCAATCAAGCTGCTTTGTAGGGCGGGTCTTGGCGTGGCCATAGTGGGATTCGTAATTTTGCGCCCCGGCTGCAAGCTCGCCGCTCGGCCAGTCCTGCTCAGAAACCCCGCTGTCAGCTGGTGGTCTCTCAGACCGCTCTCGTAAATAACAGGCTTTTATTTGGCCGTTGACGGTTCGTTTGTTTAAATATCACAACACAAGTCCATCATAAGATTAACGGGAACCTGTGCTTAGCTGTCTTTCCGGAGTTAAACTCCACAAGCGTGCCCTGCGGGCTTGACAACCTCGCTGTCCGGACGACACACACACCACACAACGAAGAGGAGGGGGAGAGAGAGATACCCGTTTCGGGAGACTTGTTTAAATTATGACAAATATGCTATATACATTAGATTTAGTATGTAGTTCATACTTTTTGGGTGTATTTATTTTCTGATTTTAATGCTATAAAGACCGTTGCTGTGCTTGCATTAGGCTATTCCCTTACCCCTCCTATGGCCACCTGGCCAGTGCGAATGCACATTGAAAAAACGGTTTTGGGGGAGAGTAGTTAGTAGAACTGCTTAGAAGTGGACTTTTCCTATAATATGTTCCTATAACTACCTGGTCGGAAAGCGGCTTATGTATGTCCTATTTACCCACCAAACTGTCGTTATTTAACTATGACAAGGTAAAATCGGTTTTGCATTCTATCACCCCTTTAAGTCATCAACACAATACTGAGAAAATGGAGTAGAACCAGCTTATTGGGACCGAAACGACACATGAATTCAAAAAAATTGCCTTGCAAGCATGTATATAAATATTTTCGACATAGCCTGAGTGATTGAGATGGAGATGAGTCATTTAGCAAATGATCACTTTTAGATTGTGTGTGTCCGTGTCCATATTCATATGTGTACCTGCTACCTCATAATAGTCATGGCTCTGTCTTCTCAGGACCAACCTGGAGTTGGAACTTGTACACCGGGGAGGAAACCTATGTTCTGGAGGGGCCAGTGCAGCCGCCAAACGCTCATGTCTCAGTAAGTAGTTACTCCTAGACATCTTTAACTTTTATATCAATACAATTTCTCCTCAAAATCGTATATAACTTCACAATGTGTAAGTCTGATAAATTATTTCAAGTGGAATACCTTTTTTTGGTCCCTTTTTAATTTTATGCAGAATTTTGACTGTTTAACCATGCTTTGTCTGTTGCTTTTCAGCGACCTGCAGTGTTTTCACGGTTTCAAAAAAAATGGTATTAAGGTGCTATGTCAGATGTGTTCTGCTGTTAGGTTGACAGTTATAGTGACATGTGTTAATGCAGGGGGCTGTCATTTCCCATGAGCCCCTGTTTAATAAAGTGTCTGACTTGAGATCAAACTCTTTCTTCCGTGTTACAGCTGAACCATTAAAAGAAAAAAATCAAAGGGTCGCTTAGCAATGGCAGGCAAGGTTAGACGCTGTCCCAGGTGAGCTGTTGGGAGCAGTCGGGGTAAATGAAGCAGACAAATGGGTCAAGTGCTGTTGTTTGTGTCATAGCTGACAAGACCATGCATCAAGGGGAGGATGAAAACTGGGATCTTGGTTCCTCAAAGACAAAGCTGAACATCAACCACTACCAGCATTCATTGTAGTATTGTTGACTGATTAAAATTTTACTAAATATTTTTGCATGAAGGCTGGGATATTGCAAAAGAAAGTGTATGCATGTGTCAGAGTTAAGATTGTTGTACAGACTACACCCCATTTTCTGTTTTGTTTAATTATTCTGTCAAAGTTGGGGCTGCTGCAGTGAAATGGCCTGTCATCCTTGAGTGGCTGAAAAGAGATTTCACAGTGGAGGTTTGCCATTTTTTAGCTACATTAACCACGTAGCCATGCCGACGGCCAAATTTACTCAGATGCAGTACATTAGTGTTCGTTCTTCTTAGGGAAATGGATTTGAAGGAAAACGGCAGACGTGTGCTAACTGAGAGCTCATGGGGTTCCTAAGCCTGTTTCCCAGTAGGCACTTTTTCTGTTGAGCTGATGAGGATATGATGGACCACAGAGGCAAGCTGCCCACAATTCCCTTGAAAAGGGCTAAATCAACTCTATTGAGAGTCAGCCTCCAAATAGCATGTCATTGGTTCATTTAACTGCAAATATTTGAATTAATCTTGGGGACTATGTGGCTGCTACTGTGTAGGGAGTTTAAAGGCATGTTATTCATGTTGACCTCAGTTGTGCAAACTTGCAGTACTTGGTGAGTGTTGGACCGCTGTATTTGCGTTATTTAACCTCCCTCATTCTTTTGTGTAGCTGATGTTATTTTACATGTAGACTACTGTATGATGGCATGCCCTGAAAGAACACATGCAACTGTCAAATATTTGCAACAAAAAGTGAACACACATTCAGATTGTATTCAGTAAAATAGTGTATGGTGATGGAGGACAGGCCTTTTCCATGAACTGAAAGGAATATATGTCACAGTTTGAAGGGCACAGTTTTAAATAATTAAATGACTGTTGAATTCACACTCATAGTTGAAGACTCTCTCGCACAGAGGGCACCTCTAATTACTCTAAAATGCTTCCTCTTTTGCTTTACTATCTTCTCTTTTCCTTTGTTGCCCAGTGTCTTACAGTTTTCCCAGTAGTGTAGAAAGCAGAATAACACACTTTGTTGTTTGATTTATAGCAACTTTGTCGGAGCAGACTTATTGTAACCTTTTAGAAAATGTTTTTGCATTCTACGACACCAGTGTCTTTGAGTAAGCTCTTCTAAGGGACTTTTAATGAAAACAAGCTATTTAAAGCTTACATTGGTTTGGCAGGACAGCTGTGATCAAATATTGGACCTGAAGCTTGAAATAAGCCTTTTCCATCTGTATATATTTTGCAATTTTATGACAATAGCAGGAAAAGACTTCCTGGGTTTGATTCACCTCTTCTCTATTTCTCATTTACTTTTTCCCCCTCCCCTTCCCTCCTGGTGAGTGGTAGTGAGGGAAGAGAGGAAACAAGCTGAGGAAACAAGCCGTAGAAAGGACAAATGGGATGCAACGAAGGACTGACCCTTTGCTTTCTTTATGCTGTGTCTTTATTTACCTGTAGAGGGCAGTGTTGCATCAAGTATTGGCAGTTCACACAAGTCAAGTGGCAGAGCTGATTATTTTGAAGCACTTTTGCTGCTACAGCATCATAATTCCCTGTAAAACAAAATAAAATAGGATTAGTGTTGCTTATTGAAAAAGGTTTTGGTTCTACAGAAGGTTGTTGAGTTCACCTGAAGATGAAACTAATCAGTTTAGTGCCGCTGGTTTCAAACATGGTCATATATGATTTAAATCTATTGCTCTTGTGCTCCTTTGATTTCTGGCTTTTAGAGGATGTAGATTGAGATTAGAATACATTGTTACATTATTTTCTAAATTAATAAGAGAGACAAGGACCTTTCTTCACTTTGGAATATATTACATCTAAAATGACTTCCTGTCTTTTGCCCATGTTGTAGTTTTCTATAATGTCATAAATGTTGGTACTTGTAACAGGTTTGCTCTGGACAAAGACAATCGAGGTTGTGAATTGTCCTGCTTTTAAAAGCTAGTGTGTACACAAGAGATTGTGTGTGCACAGGGGGTCTCTCCTCATGTTCCATTAGTTTCACAATGAACAGGTGTGACCTGACCAAAGAGTTGCTCGAGGCTATCAAGCACTCCATGTATCCATCTGGCCTGGCCTGGTTTTATCAGAGCCAAACCATTAGCCTGCAGTCAGTTCAAGTCAACTGCTTTCATCATTTGATCTACACTGGTTGCTGGTGGGCTATGACAATGAACACTGAGATAAACAGACACCTGCTGGTTTTGTTCCTGTTGGACCTTGCGGGGAACATAACAATGATGTGTTTTGGTTTTTTTCTTTTTCTTTCAGATCAGCTATTCCATGTGCTGGCCATGCACATGCGTCTGTACAGCATTGATTCAGCCTACAACCCTTGGACTAAGCTGACTCAGGTTACACAAAGCAAAGAGGCATAGTGAGTGACTTTCTTTCTGAAGTACCTCTGCTAACAGTAAATCTATAAATATGTTCATACATTTGTGACCCCCCCCCTTCTGTACTTTCCGACACACGTTTCCTTCCTCACATAAACATGCAATCAAAGGGCCACTTTGTCCCCTTTCTAAACGCCATCATTTCATCCCGCCCCCAACAGCGTTTTCTCCACACAAAGAAGACCTAAAAACAGAAAAGGGACCATGTGTGGTTTCCATAGATACCAATAATTGCTGCATCTCGCAAATTACCGGGCACTCCACAGAGAGCAAAACCACCCTGTCAAATACTCTGTACAGAGAACGACTGCACCACACCAACACCACTCCAGCACAGCATTTACCAGTAGTTAGTAAAATACATAGTTTCTACCACACACACACAATTTCTTTTTATTTTTTTTGTCTTGAATCACTATTGTACATCAGAACATTTATTTCATGCACACATGTGTTTGGTTGTCAGGATTGATGGTGTTAAAAAAAAAAAAAACTACTGGCAGCCCTTAACAATACAAGATGAGCTTAAACAACCTTTCCTCCCTGTTAGTGTTGTAAGACAGCTTCTACACCTGTTACTATTAAAATGCTCACAGCCCTACAGTATTCTCAGAGGAGCCATTTGGTGTTTAAAAATACTTTGTTTGGGTTACGGGAGGGAGCACTGTCCTTGACACCCTTAGGCAGTGAACCTGATGTAGCCCAGTTAAATAGACGTACATAGACGCAAAACATTGCTCTTGCCTTATTTTATTGTATGAACCAAAGAGGAATGCATGAATGTTTTACAGCGTGCAAATAGTTTGTATGCAGTGGTCATAGCAGGGTTGTAAGCTCCATCCTCTGAGGCTTTCCTCCGATTCACAGTGGAATTAACCGCTGAGTGCTTTGGTAATGAAAGGTATTATTCTTTTAGTGCAGTTTCTCTTATTCCAAGCCGCCTTAGGCCTTTCAAGAGTAGAGTGGAGATTGGAACCTCGCTGAATTGTCAACAGAACAAGAAGACATTTAAATAGAGACGGCACTCAATGCAAATATGTAACCAGGGCTACATTAAGGAAGTCGGTGCAGGAATGCAAGCAATGGGCCTTTTCATGCCATGTATTTGTTAAGCAAATTTAGAGAGAGAGAGAGAGAGAGAGAGAATAACTTTTGCATATTTTGCAGCGACTTTGATGAAAAGAGACCTGAGGTACCCATGCTGTTTCGAGATGTCCCATCCCTCCTGATTATCTTTGTGCTGACAATGCCACAGCCTCTGCGAAAAGGTACAGTTCCTATGTCTGCATCATGACACTACAAGAGAGTAGGGATGTTTCTCAGTGGCTGCTCTACAAAGCTCCCCATTATCCGTAAAAATCAGGGCTGAGAGCTGGAAAGAAGCATTTCACATCTCCTATCTATGCTCTTGTTGCCATTATTTGACCGTGATGATCAGAGAGACACGACCCCAGTGATGGGAGGGCTGCCCCTCCTTCGCGTGCCCTTCATCTGTGGCTTGTCGCTGCATCTACTCCATGTTAGCCCTTCACCAGAAAAGGTAGAGGGCCACCTAAAGACTTGGCCCAATGCACTACAGTCATGTTTAATGGGAGAAGTGTCACAGCAGGCAGATCATTTAGTTGATGATTGAATTAGGTTGACCGCTGGCAGGGACATTTTATGGGACATAGTAAATATGAATTTATTGAAAGCTTTTGACTAAAACAGGTAAGATTATAGTTAGATACCCTTAGTGTGTTTGGATTTTTTAAATCATGATGTAGAATTCATCAAGGAATGTTTTTTTTGTTGTCAGATTGTTCATAAGGTGGTGGTGTTTGATAGCATGTAGCATATCATTGTTAAGGGCTCTTTTTTCTTTTTAGAGAAATAGAAAGGTTGAGGCATGAATAGTCCCCTGAGGAGTCATTTGCACAGGGTTGCTATAAAGGGATGGCAACCTTTTTTAGTTCTACTGTTTAATGTGTGTACTGACACTTGTCACAGTGACCAGGACAGTGGAGCTGTCAGCAGCCCTTTGAGAAGAATAAAGCAAAATTGCCCTCTTTGTTGTTCTTTTTAAACCAAAATTAAATATCCTTCAGGCTACATTTTCCGCCTGAAATGCTCTGCCGATTATCCTTCATACTGTTCACTGAGGCTCTCTATGCCAAACTAATGCTAGAAGGTCTTTTTAAATTCACATATTGAAGTAATGTTATGAATTATATATTTCATATTTTATCTGTGTAAATTGTGCTTCTCCACTTCTGTTTGTTCCCACTTGGTTTATATAATCAGTGTCACCTTCTCTCCATGTGTAGAGCACTTTACCTGTGTGGTGAAGATGCTGTACAACCTGCAGTTCACCCAGGCTCTGGCTGCACTTTCAACCAAGTTTAGCCCAGAAGAAAGGCAGGCCTGGAGCACATCTGGAGCACTCAAGAAGGTAAAAGTGAGGTCACATTGAATTAGCCTGATTCATAATTACATTATGCTGGTGCTAAACTTATTTATTTTCCAGTGTCAGGCATACAGTAGGTCTTTTTTTCATTTTTCTTTAATTACTGTAGTGTTTAGAGGCTTAAATGATGTAGACCAGGTAATATAGTCACCTGGGTTTTTGTGACCTCGCTGCTAGTGATGTAATATGCTGCCTATTACCTACTTCTTTTGAATGCATATGTATTCTCTTTTATTGGTATTGTGCTTATTTCTGGGCTTATACTTATTTCTTGTTGTTTCCGATTTGTGTGGATTGCCTACATGGTCCTCTGTAGTCAGTACAGGTGGTCGACCGATAAAGGTTTTTCAATGGCTGTTGGTACACTAGTCAGTATATCTTATTTACTCCCAAATTAGTTTTAAACAGAACTAAACTAAAGAAATTGTCAAAAAAGGTCATACTGTAAATTATATAATGTCCCAGCACTTAAGACAGCATAAAACCTTTAAGTACTGCTGAAATAGTTGTGTAAAGAGAACCTTCACTGTACTTCCTGCTCTCTGTGCAGTTCCAACGCTGCTGGGTAACATTTTCAAAGGGTGATAAAAGTCTACTTGTGTCCCCTGATTGTTGAACCAGTTGTATCATCTGATTGTTCCCTAGAACCAGTCTACAACAACCGTAAATCATTGTGTATGACTTAGTATTGAGATGAATTGAGCCCCTTTTGGTTTCATGTACGTGATTTTCACAGTCGATCTTCATTATCTTGAAAAGTGTGATTGCTGGAGAGTGTTGCATTAATTGGCTATCTGTCTTCAGTCTATTAAATCTGTATTAGTGAGTAGCTCGCTTGAATTTCAAAAGACAAATAGCTGAAACCATCCCCTTTAGGGTGTTTGTATCCATAATGGAGGTTTGGATTAGTATCTTCCTACTACACTTGTCATGAACCGTAGCGCAGGCATTCACAAGCTGCCATTAAGATGGATTTCAAATCCACAATGAGGACAGCATCCATATTTGGTGGAACGCCATTGTAATTAAATTGAAGTTGTTAAAAACGATGCATTCTGAACAAAGATCCGAGCCTAGAGGAAGGAAATCCATGGACTTGAAATTCCACCCCTATAAATCTATGACAAAGGACGGCAGACGAGATAAGACTGCTGTTTTATATTCTACCACCTTCAGCTTGATAAATGCATGCAGCTTTTTTCCGATATATAAAATACTAGCTAAACCAGTTGAATTTTTTTTATCAGAACACACATTCAGTAATGTCTTTACCACTTATCAGTAGTTATATTGTAAGGAAAGAATTATTGTTCGCTGCTTATTCTGCATAAGTCATTATATTTTACAGTGCAGCACATTTTATACCTACTGTAAGAGGAGGACTACAGTGGCAAGATGTACACGTGAAGCTTTCTGATATGTGGCATTCATATATTTGAAAACCGACAATGGTTAATACCATGACTATTTTATTTCTTTTTATATGTTTTTGTCCCTGGCTAAGGGTCATTTGATTGTCTTATCAATTTCTGAATGCCTATAGGCTATGAAACATGTTCTCTGCAAGAAACAGCGCGTATCCATCTGTGAAATCATTCAACGGGATGACTAAAGAATAACTGTCTAATGAGTCACACATGCCTTCTGGGATCAAGGGCTAATTTAGACTGTTGAAGACCCATATTTGTCATGGCTTTATCAGTTGGAGTTCATGTTAATACCTAGTTTTATAGGTGTACCATAGTGTTACTATCCTCCTTTCCTATTACAAGACAATGGCTTTTTTAAACATAGATAAGCCTTGGGAGGGACTGCAACAATATGGAAATAGTTTTTTTTTTTTTTTTTATCGGCAGCTAAAAAATACTTTGGTTTAATGTTTTCCCCTTAATTCAGCTCAAACAGGCAATTAATTGACTGACGCAGATGCTTTTTCACCGTCAGAGGAAATTATAGGCTAGATTAAGTGTAAATCTTGGTCTTTTAATGTTTGATTACATATTGTCAACGTTTTGATTTTCTGCCACAGAATGCTGCAAATGCGGAGACATCTTTTGAAGCGCTGCTAAGTCACGTTATCAGTGAGCTCTCGAAGGACAACAGCGTCTACAAGGTGAACGCTGAAGAAACATTAATGGTGAGGCACTAAAATGTCTGTTTAGCACTTCGGCCTCCAGGAGAGTGCTCTCTCTCCCCTCAGTCTTGTCTTTGCTCTGCTCCTTTTCATTTTCTTTTAAACAATGAATTGGCCATTACCCTGAGAGACAGTGATCTAATATCTCCACTAATCTCCAGGGGAGATATACATCACAGTGTTATCAGCAAGCCGTTGGCTGGTTATTGATCAAGTGTTACTGTTGTTTCCCTCTCCAGCTGATCTCCAGTGTGTGGTCTCCACAATCTATCGAGTTTAGCCTTCAACAGTTCTGCCTGCCCTTCCTGCGTCTCTCCTGCCTCCTGCAGCATCACCTCTACGGAGACAACCTAACTAGCTGTCTGGTATGTTTTATCATAAATGTCATGCTACCTGCCGAAGCTACCCTACCCTTGTAGCCCTATTTGGTCAATATTTCTGCTCATCTGATCTTGTCTACAATATTTGTTAAATTTCTCATGATGATGAGATGAAACTAGCATGATTGATGTCTCACTACAAGACATGAGGCGTTTCAGCCAAGTGGCACCCTCCTGAAAAAATGAAGGTTGAAAAATAAAGCCAATGCTGAAGTGCTAACAACTGCAGTTCCATGAATGGCAGCCTCCAAAAGCAAGTCATTCCCCATTAGTCTCGCTTTGCCAGACCCTCCTCCAAAGCGCGCTGAAGCAGGGTTTGGCTACCACACATAGCATTCGGGGATGGGAGGAAAACATGCTCTGGTTTAATGGCATTTCTTTAAACCAATCAGAATCGTCAGCTAGCTGTCTTAGGCCGGTTACACACTGGCTGCGTCGCGAGAGTGTGTCAGCTGTGTGGCGTGTCCGTTTTATATTTCGGCTCCCATGTTAACAGGTTAGAGCTTACATGCTGCCTGCGTGACATGCGCGGCTCGAGCCGACGTCTTTGCTGTAATCAAATCAGTATATATTTATGTTTAACATGGTATTTCATTTTATCAATGGGAAACATACATGTGTCCAGACAAGGCTAGCAGCAGCAGCAGCGCTGCGTCAGACATGTTTCTGTTGTGTAAAGACATAGAAAAATCCATGCAGTTGCCACGCAGCTGACACGCAACAGAAACGCCAAGCTCACGCCACGCAGGCAGTGTGTAACCGGCCTTAATTTACCCTGCAACAATAGTCCTCATAAATCCATCGAATTTAAAATTCCAACACAAAGAAAGCAGAAGGAAATGGAAAATACATGCATCCGGCGGAATTTCCTGCAGCACCGGAGCAATCCCGGAAGTAGAATGCGAAGGATATAGACTAATCCCCATAGACCCCCATGTTTAAATGCCCAACTTTACAGCAGAAATAAACACGTTTACAACCTGGTACAAAAAACGATTTTGGTCTCTATTGCTAATTTCCCACTTCATGATGTGCTGTAACTGGTGAATTGATTGTATATCTCACCCGTTTAAATTATATCAAGGCTTACAGTTATGCATAATTAAATGTAGCTCGGTGCAACCCTGCACGGCCAGCAAACCACTCATCTTATCACACTGCCATGACACAGAGCTGGATTTTAATCAAAATATCTCTTTAAGGGCGGGCCGCTTTAAGTGATAAGTGGATGTAGTCACAGGTGGCTAGCATAGACTGTAGGCTTTCGGCCCACCTCAGCTCCTCCACGCTACACCTCTTTGCCCATTTTTGGAATAGCTGGTAGCAGGGGGCGTTAGGCACTGCCAAGATGGCGACTGCCCAAGCCACCCACACCCAGCTACATTTTTATTCTTCAGAAACCAATGGCTGACGTCATGGAGATACTCCATATTTTATACAGTCTATGGTTTCAGCACAAGGGTAAACTAGAGTTTAGATTATTTGACTTCCCATAAGGCACAGGTGTTGGTGAAAGCAAAGAGAGTGACCTCTTCAGCTGTTTTCTTTTGTTTGTGTGTTCTCAGGAGGAGGAGGAGTTCTCGTCCTTGGCTGTGTGTTTGGGGCTCTTATCCTCGGCCCCGCCCTCCAACACTGTGCACAGTGCCTCATGTCTGAAGTGGGCAGTCAGCACCTTTGACTTGGTGTCACAGTGGTGCACTGAGGTCACAGGGCTCTTTCAGATGCAAGCTGAGCAATCATTGGTATGTGTGCGAATTTCAGACCAGAGGATTTACATATATATTATGACCGTGCTATAACAAAAGACAGCAAGTATATACCATTAAAATCACATGTGGATGAGACGTTAAAAAAACGTTTAGAGATAAAAAGAAATTGTTGTAACTCTTATTTAGTAGTTAGTCTGTCCATGTGTTCTTTTTTTTAAATTGTAAATCTGGACTCAAAGCTGAATTTGAACATAAATTACCATTCAGTGTGACTATAGTATTTCTGCCTTTAACAAACTAGAGCTAATTCCCAGTGAATTTAATTGTGCAGCATGGGTTTAAATTCAGAAAATATCAGTATAATGAGATGTTGAGCTTTAATTGGCTTTGGAGTTTCAAATAAATAGTTTGAATACTCTCTGCAATAAATATGCAAACCAAGTATTTTGAACTTGATGTCCTGTAAACTACTCATTAAACTCAAGTGCTATTGACACTTTGAAATTAGTTTCAACCTTGGTTGACGAGGTCCTTAGCGGTTAGTCTCTGAAGAGAGTGACTGCATAACTAGCCATGTGCCTTATGCCCTTGGCAGTCAGCATTGCAGTAACATTGGATGCTGTATATCATTTGGTAAAAACTAAGTGTCTTGCATGTCAATTTAGGTTGCTAATACTTAAAAGGACATTATTTATTATAACATTTCAGAGCTGAAGGAAGACATTAAAAACTAGGAAAGCTGACACCTGGTGAATTATTTTAATTCAGTGCAGGCTGACAACAAGTCTGATATTCTTTTTTTTTTTTTTTTTTTGCTTAAGAAACTTTATCTTTTGTCTTTTTTACTTGAGAGTTTTGGGTAGAGCAGGGAAGAGTTGGAGGACAAAGTGATTAATGACTAGTGCATTTATGGACAGATTTTAGTAAATTTTACATATTTCTGTCTTTCTTCTCCTCGGAAGACCTTGCTTGTCCAGGAACCTCAGTGGGCTTCCCCCCGCCTTCTCCAGCTCCCTGACAACTACAATATCATCTTCCAGTACTATCACAGGAAGGCCTGCACTGCCTGCAAAAAGGTGCCAAAAGACCCCGCACTCTGCCTTGTTTGTGGCGCCTTTGTCTGTCTCAAAGGCGTGTGCTGCAAACAGCAGGGTATCTGTGAATGTGTTTTGGTAAGTTTCTCAGTGCTTCAAAAGCAGGCCCATAATGTTATTTATTGTTATTTGTTTTATTATTCTACGTGAGGGACAACAACCCAATTTGGAGCAAAAGTAATAATTGGATGCCTCATTGCAAGCTGAATTTGCATAGCTGTATGACTTTTTATTTTTTGACAGCACTCCCAACATTGTGGCGCAGCTACAGGCATCTTTCTACTAATAAATGCCTCAGTCATCATCATCATCCGTGGACATCGTTTCTGCCTGTGGGGTTCGGTTTACCTTGATGCCCACGGAGAGGAGGACCGCGATTTACGGTACACACACACACACACACACACCCTTTATACAGTTAAAACATTTTAACACTCATGTGCTGTGTCCCAGTTCCGTTATACATACTATGCAGTATGTATCTGTACTGATAATAACATGACATCATCGTAATCTTTTTATGCATACATGTTTTTTAGTACATGTAAGCCTTCACGTACAAACATTCAACATACTCAAAACCTTCTTTGAATTAGGATCTAGTATGAAAATGGGACTCAGTTTGTTTTTAAGAATGTGTTGCTGGAGAGAAAACAAACACAGCTCTCACACTTGTTTTCCCCTCTGGCTTTTCTGCAGCCGTGGCAAGCCTCTCTTCTTATGTGAAGAGAGGTATCGAGTGTTGGAGCAACAGTGGGTTTCACACACCTTTGATCACATCAATAAGCGTTGGGGGCCTCACTATAATGGACTCTAAGATCTTCCAAAGTCCACTGAAAACAGCAACCTGTGACGGAGAAGATTTCTTTTTTTTTCTGGCTTATGTGTCTGCCTCGATTTAAAATAAATGGGAACTCATAACGTGATAAACACAAACATCCCAGTGAGGGTATTGCTGCCACAGCCTTGGTTTATGTGAAGTTTGGTGTACAATCATGCCTAAAGATTAACACGTGTGTGTGTTTAAGTGATTTATTGTGTGGTTTTCAACAGGGAAAAACAGAATTCGGTAAGATCAAAGTAAAAAGCACAACTTTGCACAGAAATTCAATTGGCGTGGAACAGGTGTTTTTAAGCCTATAGATATATATATATATATATATATATATATATATATCTATCTCAAGTGCTGAATGTCCATGCAAAGTTTGATTACTATTTATGACACCATTTCTGATGATGTTGATGCATATCCCTTTTATTTATCCAAATGTGCTCTGCTGTGCTGGCATGAGTTTCAAGCTCCTGATGAGTGTAGCGGTGATATTGCAATGTGCACTCATTGTCTGCTGACATGAGGGTAGGCAGGACAAGTCCACCCATCAACACACTAGAGTTTTTTTGCAGACACGCAAAGGCTCTTTTTAATGGGTCTAGTTGCAATCCATCCTCAGGAATTTCTTTTTGTTTTTGCTGTTTAAAATGTTTTTAGATATTTAAATAAATGCTGCTGCTCATTGTTCAAGTAAGTAATTTTAACGTTTGTGATGTTTTTTTTTTTTTTCTATGGTTGTGCTTTGAGTTTATGGTAGATGGCTGGGAATGTTGACTCAAATTCACTTTGTTCAAGGAGGTATGCGGTCACCTCATTACGCTCACTACAGATCTTGTAGTTCTGCCCTATCGCATAGAGCTTCTTGTTTCTGGTTGGTTCTGAAGAAGAAATCTAATGCTAACTCTAACAGCTAACGCTACAACCGGTCTATGAGAGTCATTGTCATCGCTCTACAGAAACCTAAAGTCAAACATACAGAATTTAAAGTAGCATACATTTGAAAGAAAATGTCATTGCACAGATAGGGTGTCCTGCTGCACTGGCAAAACTGAACACTATATGAGAGCAGAAATATTATATTAGTTCTGTCAAAGTTTTCTCTCAAGATATGAAACTCCATGAAATTCAATGAAATGTGAGTTGCTTTTGAGAAATGTCAATACTCCTCATCTGTCTGTGCTGTCAAAAAAGTTGTTTTTCCTTTTTATGCTTTTGATTGTCAGCTGTCGAGTCCTAACTGCAGTACAGAGCATTTATTGTGATGACTATCCCTAACTCATGCATCATCCAGTTGTGATTAATAGTTGCATTCCAACATAACAAGATTATCAGACTTGAGTATCCGTTATACACTGTGCATGACATCCTTTAAGCCACCATTATTTAAGTGTCTTAGCTACTTAATTTTCTGATTATCATCTTTTTTTTTTTTTTCTGGAAGAGAGGAAATGTATCCAGTCGTGCCTGCAAGATAAATGTTTTTGAGTGATAAACCGCACACTGCTGATATCCCTGACATCTGGCTTTGGAATTCTGGGCCACATCGTGTTGCATCAAGGAATTTTTAAAGGAACAAGTTAACACTTGAAAAACCCTTCTCTTGAATTCATGCATGCTGCTTTTCTGTTTACCAAGTTTCTCCTCTCTTCTTTGTTTTGCAGTACCCACTTTGTAAATGACCGCAACCAAATAGCCAATGAGTAATGGGTGTAAATTGTAACTGAAAGCTCTTGTGTGTTCTCCTGTATGAGTGAGGAGAGAATACAGTACATTACTGTAGGTGCTGACTCAAACTTTCTGAGTTTGACCAGAAAGTATGACTTGGACATTTAATGCAAAATGTAACATATGTGAATAAAATATAAACACTGATTTGTGCCCTTTTATTGTTGTTTTTTTTGCTAGTTTTTGAGTACTACAATGAATGACCTTCTCTACTCTTCCTTATGTACATTGTATGAGAGCAGTGATGCTATCTATATTGGTTATGTCAAAATATTCTCTCAATGTCATAGTTGCTTTTGTCAGATATCAAAACCACTCCTCTACCGGTGCTGTCAGAAAAAGCAGATACTATAATTTTGTATCTAAACATGACCATAATTTCTAGCAGGTGTAATTGAAGTCATTTCCAAGAGACATGAGTGCTAGAGGGACAAGAGGAACAAGAGGGTTTCATGCCACTGCTATCATCTCTGCTCCACAAAGCTCAAATGTTACTTTCTGTAATGACCTTTCTCTGGTCTCAAGCCACTGGTGTGAGCTGTAGTGAGGAAATGTGGTTGGTAAGAGACAGACATCCAAACTGTGACCACCAGGGGTCTCAGTTCACTGGAGCTCATCAGATCATCTCCACAGACCAGTCCTGTGACCTTTTTTGAATGAATAATGTGACTATACAAGAATACAGCTTGTGTGAAAAGCTGCTAAATATTTTCAAAATGCAGCTGAGCAGATGCATCAGTACTGAGATCATTGAAATATCAGTGTGTGCCATTTGTAAGTGGGTTGGTTGCTAGTTTTTATTTAATGAAATGAAAAAAAATAATAAAACTTGAGGAAATCTCATGTATGCTGTATTGTTGATTTCTGTATTAATACTGTTCATCCAACTTGTCCACTGTCCTTTTCAGAGTACCAGAAAGAACTTTCATTGCCATGTGACTGAGCACTTTGAGGATAATTGGGTTGAAGTTGCATGAACACGGGAGGCCCTCTGGTTAATGACCAATGGCTGCACAAATCCTCTCTTTTCTGCCAATTAGGCAAAAAGAAACAAAAAAATAGTGTGGCCAGCGGAGGAATTTTATCCGGGTAAAACCAGCGAGAATGCGAACAGTTTCACGCTGAGAGATGGTAGAGTTAGAGGCGGTGCTGCGGCGAGCATCACTAGACATTTCCTCATTTACATTATCTTCCCTTGAATTGCCTCGTGTCCAGGTAGGTACATACTGCCGTCTCAAAGAGCATGATTATACCATTGAAGGTGATATTGGTCAGCTATGAGCTTCCGGTCAGCAGGACAGCATGCTCAGATGTCTATACTCTTAATAATTAAAACCATTCACTGAGTAAACGGGGAACCCGTTCGAATTTGTTGCTATGGACGGTAAGCTGCACGGATAATTGTTAGTTAAAGTAGTAGACTAATTGTGAGGTTTGTCTAAAACTATCAACAGTGTTGGTTGCGTTGACCCCGATACTCTGAGATGGATACAAGACTGAGCAGTAATCAGCTGATGTCTAAAAAAACGTCCTCTGTTTTGCAGATTTTAGAGATGGAAATACAGAGGCTGCAAACTCAAGGTAGGTCTCGTGTTTTCTCATAAGTAGGCCACACTGTCATCTTGTCTGGATTACTGTAATTCTGGTACTACTTCTGGTACACTTAGTGTAGGCTATAGGCTTTACGTTGTGAAATAATGGCATAACTGAAAAGATGGGATAATGGAAAAAAAATCATACAAATGCGGGCCTACATTTGTTTTAGAGGGTCACCAACTTATGACCATTTAAAAAAATAATTAGTTAGGCACAGTTTCCACTACAGTTTAATTTCATTAGCAAAACATTGAATCCAAAGTTATACTGCGCCAGTAATATTGGCCTCAAAATCTAAGGTAGCACACAAATGAAAACTGCTATATGATTATACATTAGCCTACATAGTAAGTTTAACAACGCATCAAAACATTAGAGCTATGTTTATCAGTGAATTTAGATAATTGCTGCATTTCAAATAAAAAATGTTCCTCATCAAATACTGCTGTCAAACATGAACTAATTCTCATCAAAACCGTTTACAATAGTCATTCTGTCAGGACAATTAGCAATGACAAAATGAGTGCAATGATGTAGGGTACAAATTACTTTAAATGCTATTTTTACTTATTGAGTATGCTGTGTTGGTGTAAATACAGTCTACAGTTGGATTTTACGGAAAGTCCTACATTTATAAAGGCAAAATTATGTATTTCACTGTATTGGTTTAGTTTTTTCTATTCAATATCAACCAAAGAGTTAGTTTTTTTACCAAGACAACAAACAATAAATATTTCAAACACTTGTAGGTTTAATCATCTTAAATCCAGAAAGCTACAGTGATGATGTAATTCTGGAAAACATAATATTAAACCACAATTTACATGACCATAACAAACACTCAATACAGTGCAATTTTGAATATATTTCAGTGGTGGTTAAGTAATAAATCACCAAGGCAAGGCTGTTACATTAAGAATGAGGGTCCTATGCTGAATGAAACCATACGCTAATATGAGGTTGTGTTTACTTTAGAATTTGTATTTAGAATATGATAATTATGCTAAGAATAAGAAGTTATATGGGCTCTTTGCATTGACATTTTTGCACTTTGAAACCATGTTTGTTGACAAAAATAGACTTCTCTCGTCTTTGAATATGATTGAGATTGTGCAACTTTGTTCAACTTTTATATCACTGTATAACAGTCAGTTTTGTTTAATTTACACTAACCGTATTGCACTGTACAGTATTGCACCACATTATATCACAAATATGGGCGCATGCTCTAACAGGTGAGCTACCCAGCCACCGTTGTTCCGGTTTTTAGATTGATTAATTTAATGCTGACATTGGCTTCTTCTTAATTAGGTAAATGTTTAGTGTTTACAAAGTTGTCACTTTGAGATTATTAATCATGAAGGTGGACTGCTGAGATTCGGGGGTTAAACTACAAAAGAAAAAGGGGTTTCTGGTCGTGTGAGGCTTTGGTTGTCCAGGGTGACAACAAGTGCACAGTGCTTTCAGCCTGGCTCGTGGCTAGTGGAGGTTTACTGCAAAGCCTCTTCATATCCCCTTAAAAGGGATTATAGTCCAGAGTTTTTTCTCTCCACAGATTTACCAAAGGGTTTACCAAGTGAAGTTCCCGCAAGGCTTTACCAGAGAGGGTGGGATTGTACGAGTTTGATGGAAGCAGAAAATTAGATTACTCACTTTCACTTTCCACTGTTTCTGGTGATAAAGATGGTCCCTGTGCTGCAGCTGTTCACATCATCTAAAGCTGTTAGCACCTCCAACCATCACTGAAACTTGGAATTATGCAGATGCACCGTAAATGCAAATGTTGGGGGGCATATTATTTAGCTCAAGAGGCATCTGCATGTAGTATTATCACAAAGCAGCACGTAACACATAACCCAGTTTTTACATAAATCCCTGTGATTTTGATGTGTAGTTTGATGATGTTGGATTTTTTTTTTACTATTTCAGTGTGTCAGAGAGAAGCTCTTGATCACCAGATACGATGTTCCTTTTTCAGGTATGCTGACAGTACGGTAAACAAGGGGTAACCTGAGCGCTGCCATCTAGGACCAGTGGTGTCCTGTTTCTAAAGCAGCAGTGATGTGTCTCATGCAAAGAACAGCATTTGGGTTTTATCTTTGCTTTGTGACAAAAAGACAAAGCATGTTTTTGTGGATGGCAACGAAAGTTAAGTGAATCTGATTCAACTCTAAATAAACAAGTGTGCTCTGAGGCTGTCAAGACTCACATTTAAACTGAATAAAAAAAAAAATTAAGCCTATCTTGCTCTCAAGTTTAGTGGTTCCCAATTCTTTTTGTTTGTGACCCCTTAAAACAATGCTATGTCTACTTGCTACCCTTCTGCAGGTTGCATATGTCTACGGAATATAACCAGGGTGACCAAAGCTTAATAGTCAATTCAGATTCTTTTTAACGGCATATCATAAGGAAAATGATGCACCTTAGACCCTTTGTGACCCCTTAAGGGGGTCCTGACCCACATATTTGGCATCACTGCCCTAGTTCCCTGTCAATAGACCTTTTTAACGGCAGACATGTTGACATGTCATAGTAGGAAAAGCACAGGTGTATTCAAAACCATTAATGATGGCTGCATTCCACTTAGGAGAGGCCCTGGTATTGTGGTAGCCTTGGCTCCGCCCTCCTACGTACTTAGGCTCACTTTTCATTTCCCTTCAGTACTACGTCTGGGTTTGGGTATAGTCTTGGGTTTTCTCCTTCAACATTTTTGGCAGTCCAACCAGCGAACAGAGGGAGTGGCTGAGAACGATGGCGTTGAGGCTGTGCGCTAGAGTTGTGGCGGAGAAAGATGAGAGCGAAGCCATTTGGTCCGTTGTGGCAACGCCGCCAAAGATCCAGAAGTTAAAGGAACACGCCGACTTATTGGGAATTTAGCTTTTTCACCGTAACCCCCAGAGTTAGACAAGTCCATACATACCCTTCTCATCTCTGTGCGTGCTGTAACGCTGTCTGATGGCTCCAGCGGCATCAGGCCAGCACAGAACATGCAGGTGAATGGTTCCAGTAATCCTACTGCTCCGAATAAGTGACAAAATAACGCCAACATGTTCCTATTTACATGTTGTGATTTATAGAGTCACAGCGTGTACAAAAAACAACGTAACATGAGACACAGCCGTCTTCTAACTGTAAACAAACAGGGAACTATATTCTCAGGCGGAAGAATATAGTACTCGGGCGGAGTGATATGCTCGCAGCAAGCCTGTCTGAGAATATAGTTCCAGGTTTGTTTACTGTTAGAAGATGGCTGTGTCTCATGTTACGTTGTTTTTTGTACACGCTGTGACTCTACAAATCACAACATGTAAATAGGAACATGTTATAACACGTTATTTTGTCACTTTTGTCACAATTGGGAGCAGTAGGCTAGTTGGAACCAGTTACCTGCAGGATCTGTGCTGGGCTAAGCTAATGCTGGAGCCGTCAGGCAGCGTTACAGCATGCACGGAGATGAGAAGGGTATGTATCGACTTGTCTTACTCTGGGGGTTACAGTGAATAAACTAAATTCCCAATAAGTCGGCGTGTTCCTTTAAAGCCCGAGCAAGAACAATCTTTCCTTTGTGTTGGTGGCCATGATGTTGTGGCCCTCCTCCCCACGGGGGTTCGGGAAAATTTTCCAGCTCGCTCCGTTAGTGTAGAAGGAGTTGGCTAAGGCTAATGCTAGCGATGCTTATGCTAAATATAAGCCTTGACGGTCTCCCCTCTTGTTGCACATGTGCATGACATACGTCACGACCAAACATTAGCGATTGGTTATGGCAGATCCAGAATGGCTCTGGGCCAACCCCCCAGGAAGAGCGCCATGTCTAAAAGCCACCACGGGCTTAGCGGATAGGGTGGTACTGCACCCCATGGCCCAGAAAGACTTGTCACATAGACATTGCATGGCGAAAGAAACGTCTATATTTCAGCGGATAAGTTGTTTCGGGGTATATCAACCTACCACCCCGAACACTGAAAGGGTCCTTGTTTAAAACGTCACGTTTTTAACATTTTTAACATTCACTAGAAGTGAATCCAGAATTATTAAATTTGGCTTGATGAACGCGCATAATGGACGCGAGCAGAGCCGCGGGACTGCGCTCGCCCGCTCACATGACTGTTCTCCCGAGCTCATGTAGCTAGCTGTAATAATGGATATAGCTAATGGTTGTAATTCACCATGTGTTCTATTAATACGTCCATGGTATTATCTTATGAAGTTATGATACATCCGAGTGATGTATGTATGCTGTAAAGCCTGTTACGTGGATGTAACGTCAGCGTTTCCCAAACTGGCGGGGCTATCGGCTAGCTAGCTAGTTGCTAATATCAGGGGTAGCTAGTATGGCTGGGGGTCATCCCTATGTTCCCCGGGTCCTATGTTCCCCGAGCGGGAACATAGAGACCCTTCTTTAGAAAAAGAAGGGTCCTATATTCCCCGTTTTTCCCAAAAAGGGTCCTATGTTCCCCTGTAGCAATACATTGCTACACAGGTATCAATCTGGGTCCTATGTTCCCCCGCAATCTATGGGTTAGGGGGTTAGGGTTAGGGTTACGGTTACATAGGCCTATTTGCCATGGAATTTGGCAGTAATGGTGGAAAAAGTAACAGCCCGGGGAACATAGGACCCTTTTTTTTTTTTTAAAAGGGTCCTATGTTCCCCAGTCTCATACAAAGAGGGGAACATAGGACCCGAGGAACATAGGAACCGAGGAACATAGGACCCGGGGAACATAGACACGCTCCCCATGGCTGTATTAAGATCTATACATAGCTAGCTATATGCCTACATAACGTTACTACAGACATAGTGATTACATGGCCTTGGTTCTCTCTTATAATACAACCGAGGGCTGTATGTTGTAAAGCTTGTAACTTGGATGAAGGATGAAGCCATGGATGAGCTTTGTTCACGAAACTGCAGGCTAACCTTGACTCACTGAAATGGCTTACTGGGACACTTGATGGAATTGAGCCATAAGGTTATCAATTTCGGCTGTGCTTTTCCTACTTTGACAAGTCAAATGTCTGCTGTGAAAAAGGTCCATATACAGTATATAGCAGAAGAGCCTTTTGTGTGTAAAAACACGTTTTATTTGCAAACAGACACTCATACATACAAATAAATATCATGTCCATGTTCTTTAAAATGTTATTTCAATTAAATTAAACTCAACTTTTCTTACTAGTTTCCCCAGCATTGTAACAAGCTAATACATTATTTATTTGCCCAGGCAACAATGGGCTTCCAAAGGTGGGGCATGATAGAAAATGTTTGGAAACCATCAATATAAAACATGTATAAAAAAAAATTCTAGGAGCATGTTCTGGCGATGTTAACACTCTTTACAGCTGGTGTGACTATCTTCCACTTCATTAGATCCCCAGGGCTTTAAACTCATGGAGGTTCTGTTTTGTAGATACATTATGGTTAAGGTTGCCAGATTATTATAATATTATAAGATCCTACATTGGAGGTCTGGATTTATATTTGATTTTATGGACAGTTTGTCCTTAGCTCAGTGGAATCCTTTTGGCACAACACCGTCCCAGCAGGCATGTGACCTAGCAACTATCACGAACTTCCTGGTAACCTGCATGCAACCTGAGACGCTTAATATCAGCCACCATTATGAGTGGATACATCTGCCACCTGAATAAGTAATGTGCTGCAGATCAGGTTGCAGATTACTGGTGAATTATTAATCCCTATAGATTAGCATGAATTAGACTGGAGCCTTTCAGTGTGAGTGAGAGACAAACACTCTGACAGAGACAGGTATGTGTGACTCTTGGTTTTATGATCTGAGCTTTATTGATCTTTAAACAATTATTTGAATAATGAATAGATTTGCAGAAGAGTAGATGACCACATTGGTTCTTTGTGTGTGATTGTTGCAGACTCTCACTTGATGTAAAAGCAGTAGGTGAGATCATTTGTGCTGTGTAACTTTAAATTATGTGCAACTTTAAATTATGCTTGACTAACACATATCCTGTTGTTAAAGTCTAGTTGTTGTTGTATTTTGCTTTAACAGCTTGTACTTGTTACGTCTTTGAAAGCTATTAGACATTAGCCACTAATTCACTGACAAACAATAATCACTCATATGATCTGCAGCTGCACATTTGAGGCTTGAACGTATGATTATAAATCACAGGAAAAGGTTGATATTTTAAAGCAAGTCATTGGAGACAAAAAGCTGCGGTTGAGGAATATGAGCTGTCAAAAGTTGGTGAAGGTCTCATGGCAACAGGTGACTGGTGATGTGTTCAAGAGACAGTGTAGATGCAGACACATGTTACAAAACAGAGCAACAGTTATAAGCGGCAGGTAAACAGGTTTGGATCTTGTTGATTAATAAGGCAGGCATTATGCATTATTCAGAGACAGTTTAAAATGGGCGATTAACTTCAAAACAATCAATAATGGATTATTAGACTGAAGATGAAACCATACTTGTAGCTAAGTGATTCAGTAGTTGCCTTGTGTAATAATTATTGAAATGTGTGTCATAAAAACGCACAATTACAAAAGGTACTTTGGCTAGTGCTGCTATCACATGTGTCTCCCTGAAGGACACGGTGAAGGATATCAGTGCTGCATATCTGATCGTCCCCCCCCAAAAAGCGGCATATCCATTGGTTATCTACCTGGATGCCATTGCTCAACCTGCATGCACAACAACTCACAATAAATCTGTCCTCACGTGTGAGTGGCCACAGCACCTGAGGGTTAAACATCATTCATGTTTTTTTCACATCAATCTGCTGATCTCGGCGCCCCTCCCTCAGGGTCACATAGTCTCTGTGATACATAACACGTTTATGACAAGCGGAGCAGTCGTGAGATCTTACACAAACAGTCCTCTCCATCATGCTAATCTGAAACGGGGGTCATTTAAAAAAAAAATTGGATGCATGTTTCTCAACATGGCTATATCAGTTCCTAATCCATCATGTTTTTTTGTCTCAGCTGTTTTGTCACTTAATGTTTTGCATCAATGATCTCTACGTGTTCTATTTGGTCACAGAAACATCACTTGTAGACTTAAAGGAGGATTTATATTGGGATTATGCATCGCCGTTCAGTGGTCCTGATGACCTTATAATATATAGTGTAAATCACTTCAGTGTTTCCTTTAGGATTTTTTTTAGCAGTGGGGGCAGGTCTGTCCGAATAGCAACCCCCACTCCATTTTATTACCCTATTCAATATAGTTGTATAGAATTGTAATAAAACAATACTATTTCTCATCCTATTTTATGGTATAACTGGTATTCCTAACAAATTGGGCTTAAGCCTAATTCCATATCGTTGTGCAAATTTAATTAATTTATACCTAGTCCTAGGTCAGGGGTCATGAGGGCCAGAATACAACCAGCATCATCATCAAGAATGAAGACGTGAACTGTTCACGTCTTCATTCGTTCACGGTTAACATAAAGATTGCGTCATTCGTGCATATTAAGTAGCCACGTTGGTTTGTTTTGGTCTTATAATACATCCATAAATTCTCCAGCAGAGGATGGTTAGTTTAGCCAGCAGTTAAGTTTACAAGAATTTGTTCAAATTTAAAAATTTGAGGCAAACTAAGATAAAGAGTTAGACTACAAACCAACAACTTTTGTTTTAGCTTGTTTGTCAAAATTCGCTATTTAGAGTAGAGTAGAGCTGTGTTTGTGTAAACAGCGCGGTGGACGAGAGTGAACTGCCCAGACAGATCAGATTGAAATATATTGCTTCCTACATGTGTATGCCTGTAGACAGGTGAGTGGGTATTGATACGTATTAACTTTTAGGTTTTATTGTAGTCTACTTACAGTAACAAGCGTAGCGGTATCTTTCCCAGTCATTATGTCGGCAGGATCATTAAAAGGCAACCGCGACTTGTGTGTCTGCCCTATTTCTGATAGCGTGGCAGAAGAAATTTTGCCATGGCGCACCGCCACAGGAAACACTGCACTTAAAAAGAAAAACACTTAAAGTGCTCATATTATGCTTTTTGGCTTTTCCCCTTTCCTTTTTTGTGTTATATATCTTTTTTGTGCACGTTATAGGTTTAAAAAGTGAAAAAACCCAAAGTCCACCCGGAAGGGACTTACCATCTCCAACAGAAAACACTGTTCACAAACAGCTCTATTGTAGTCCAGCCTTTACTTCCGTGACGAACGTGCGTCACTTTGTAACACACGTTATAATGCTCGCCTAGCTGCTAGCGTGGCACTCCCTCATACTCTGCAACTTACTAGCTAGCAGTCCTTACTGCACATGTGTGACTCCCAACAAAGATGGTACAGAAGTGAGATGTCTCACTCTGTAGCTAAAACAGAGAGCTCAACACACAGGGTGAAAAGAGGAGCTGCAGCAATGTGCAGTACAACAAATATATGGTGTTTTCTGAAAATTAAACCACATAAACCTATTCTGGTACAACCTTTAAATACAATTATGAACCTGAAAATGAGCATAATATGAGCACTTTAACATACTGATCATTTCACAAAACAGTGTGGTGCCGGTTCACTGCTTGTTCAGGAGGCCACTATGTCAAGTTAATCTCTGTCCAATCCAATTGATCTTCGGGAGATTGCACTTCTTAGTGGGCAGTGACGAGGTCCCTGTGGACACGGCTAATTCAGTGTCTGTGAAATGCCACTTGTTGCATGTCCTCTTGAGGAAGCTGTTGCTGTTGCTATTGGTGCTGTTATATTATGATCACAAGAGACTCTTTAGTTGCAATTTTTCTCAGCCCTGATGAGTCAGAAGGAAATAACACTTGCCATGTAAGTAGAGTACAGTCATTTACACCTTCAGTTGTCTGCTTGGTTTTTACTTTGATTTCCCATGCTTTAAACCTGTTAAGTGGCTCCCTTGGCGGATATAGTCGTTTCACAGAGCTAAAAGAGAAGGCTCATGGGAAGAAAGGTATTGCTCTGTGCTATACATAAACCGCTCAGTTCATACTTTATTTTAATTATTTCTCTGTGACATTAAGCGGGAAACAATGTTTTTCTGTCTTGCCGCGACCATGTAAAAGTCTGTTCAGGCTCAAGAACCTTTTTTTGTAGGGTTAGGGTTAGTATTACAAGTACAAGTATTAGGTATTAGAAAGGGATTGGCATTTTTCTTCTTCATTTCTATTGAGTTTTCATTTCACTAAAGAGGTATTTCAACAAGAATTTGTTATTTTGTCTTTGTTATTGATTTGAAAATTATCTGTATTTTGAAAAGTTTTTTTCATCTGGGATTGTGTTAATCCTCTAGGAGGTCACTGTATGGACTGTATCCTCACAAGCCCAGCATGATTGACATGGAGAACCTGGGCGATCCATCAAGTAACTGGGATATAGTGGAGACCATTGGTAAAGGAACGTATGGGAAAGTCTACAGAGTGACCAATAAGAAGGACGGGAGTCAGGCAGCTGTGAAAGTGCTGGACCCAATCAATGTAAGTCATGTTTACTGAGAAACCTTTTGCAGAATTCGAAATCCCTGTCGCTGCTGCATGTTGTCTATTTTCAGTTGCCTGCAAAAAAGTTGATTTTAGATTAACTGTATTTTACACTTTGCTTGTCAACATAACCCTAACCCTAATAACCATCACCTTGCAGACCACACAAGCTATTTGAACCAACCCTTACTGTAGTGGGAGAAGAGCAGACTATGGATGATGCAGAACCAGCTAGGGATTCATTATATAGTGTATTCTAGTATTTATATAGTCCACCAGACTATCCAAAAACTCATTCACTCAGTCGTTTAATGTCCTCCTGGTTTCCAATCTTTTGGGCTTTTATTAAAATGAAACTGACTACTTGCGGCCCATCATCAAGAGTAAGGGTATGGGTTAAGAACAAAACAATTAAAATATATTTTTCTTCCCCCGTTATATTTGATTAATATTTAGACCTTGTTTTTAGGCCAGAATATGAAAAATTTACCTATAATTATTAAGACCATCAAAGATTAGAGTAATATCTGTAAAAACTAAAAAATGTATATCATTTTGTGTAGCAATATTTTTTAGCCATGCTAGTGGTTCAGATCCATGGATGGATTTTTTCCATGAAATTTAGTACAGATATCAATGGTGCTCAGATAATGAATCCTAATGACTTTGGTGACCCCTGATTTTTCATCTAGCAGCCATCAGCCTTAGCTGTGATTTGTGTGTAGTGCTAATTAGTAAATGTTAACATGCTAACACGCTAAACTAAGACTGTGAACATGGTAAACATTGTACCTGCTAAACATTAGCATGTTAACATTGTGATGGCAAACATGTTAACATGCTGATTTTTGCATTTATTTCAAAGCACTGCTATGCATAAGTACAGAGTTGATTGCATGGCAGTAGACTCTTAGTCTTGTTTCCTGCTTTACTAGCTCTTAATTGTCTGGTGAACAATTGGATTTATCTTGTGGGTCCTGATCCCCAGGTTGGGAACCACTGATTTAATTTAAGGTGCATTATTGTTGTACTTGTGCCTCTATGTTGGATCTCCTGGATTTAGCTTCATAACTAGTTTTGGGCTGCATGTGATTTGACCACACGTGTAAAATTAACAGATCTGCCACTGGTATAAGGCAACAGTGGCAGAGTCACCTAAAAAACACCTCTCTGTATTTTCTGTGACTTTTCTCATTTACTAACCTGCTGTAACTGCTTTAATTGAGCCTTTACCTTGATCATTGTCTAATGTTCTGTTGTCTTTATGACTCAGGCCAACCTATCCTATATATATAATAATACAACTGCTTTCTTACTTTGTAGTTAATTTAATCGAACACTTGATAGAACAAATGTAGTGTTTACTGTTTTGCTGGCTAAATTAGATAACTGGAACACTAATCTGACATCATTCTGTGTGCTTCCCCGTGTACCCCATAACCATTCATTTTGACATTTTTTTTCATGTCAGCAAGAACTCATAATATTGTGACAAAAGAAAAAAAGCAAAGACTAAAACCACTGTGTTTTTCTTTATAACTATGTGACTTGTCTCAGCATGCGAGCCATTCAAACAGAGTAAGTTGCCAGTACTTTTTCCTCCTCTCCATCTTGATGCAGTTGTACTTGTACTTGCTCCAGTGATATATATCAATGTCTCCCGTTTTCATTTATGTCCTGTCATGTTAAGTCTAACACACTCTCACCAGAAAGTGTAGCTGCTGCATTGGCTGTATCCTTTCTGTATATCCTTTAATTTGTCTGTGTGATAAGACTGCTGTAGCCTCTGCATTGGCAGCGTATTGTGCTAGTGAGACTTGGTCTGAGACATGGCTGTGATTGTGTCAATGTAACAATCCCCATCCTGGCAGTGCTATCCACCATGATGCTCCCCTGATGGCCATGAAGATGAAGATGCCTCCTCTCTCATCCCTCTCCCTGATTAGACTGCTGACATTATCACTCAGACATACAGGAAGAGAAATTCTGCCTCTCTGACTGCTGCTTCTCCCTTCTGAGATTTACTTTGATAGAAAAGCACTTCCAGAAATAGTTTAGCACCTGGGCTCGTCCCTTCCTTTGTTACTGACTTTATAACCCTATCTGTAGGAGTCTAATTATAGTCAACCTATCATTGGATTTTCTGCTGTGTTTCAGATGAAACCCAACCTGAACTATTTAGGCATAAATGTTATTTGTTATTACATTCCTCCATGTTATTTGCTTCTCATTTGCATAGCATCATCTCTGGCAATTCTATGTTCCAACTTGGCCTGTTTTCTGTTGCTGTTTAAAGGATGTGGACGAGGAAATTGAGGCAGAATACAACATATTGAGGTCCCTGTCCAACCACCCTAATGTGGTGAAGTTTTACGGCATGTTCTACAAGTCAGACAAAGTATCAGGTGGACAACTTTGGCTGGTCCTTGAGGTGAGCTCTTCTTATCTCTTAGTCTCTTTGTCAGTACCCTAGATCACTGTTTTCTGGTTTCCCCAGAATGCATCTTTGCATTGCATCCTTTACACACTACAGTATATCATTTCAGTGTTAACACTGTACCAGTGCTAATAGTTTTGAATTTTACTTAAAGGAATAGCTTGACATTTTGGGAACTACACTTGTTTGATATTTTTGCTGAGAGTTTGATAAGAAGATTGATACCACTCTCATGTCTGTATGGTAAATATAAAACCACCGCCAGCAGCCATTAGCTTAGCTTAGCTTAGCATAGCTTAAAGACTGGAAACAGGGGAAACCAGCTACCCCGGTTCTGTTCACCTCTAAAGCTCACTAATTAACAATCTTGTTTTTTAATGGCCTTTACACACCAGGAAAAAAATAGAGAAAATTCCTTGACTATTTTTCATGTTAAAACCATAGACTGTATAAAACAGGTTAAAACCAAGCAACAGCCTCCGGTGCTGAAAAATAATGCCAATGTCGAAGTGCCAAAAATTGCTGTTCCTCAAATGACGACTTGAGGCGGGCTCCAATAGCAAGTCAGTTCCCATTGATGCCCATGTTAAAACACCCAACTTTACAGCAGAAATTAACATGTCTACAGCCTGGTACAAAAAAAGTTTGTAAAAAAAAAAAAAAAGAAAGCTACAAGCGGCGTTGGACGAGCCTCACACCTCCTTGCACGTCGGGGTTACTGGCGGACCCGCTCCTTGCGGCCATGCATTTGCGCGTCACTCAGACACTGCAAATCGTTACCAATGAATAGGGAACTTTCTGCAGAGTTCAATGATACCTCACACAACACTCTACCTTAAAGGAACACGCCGACTTATTGGGAATTTAGCTTATTCACTGTAACCCCCAGAGTAAGACAAGTCGATACATACCCTTCTCATCTCCGTGCGTCCTATGTAAATAGGAACATGTTGGCGTTATTTTGTCACTTATTCGGAGCAGTAGGATTACTGGAACCATTCACCTGCGTGTTCTGTGCTGGCCTGATGCTGCTGGAGCCGTCAGACAGCATTACAGCACGCACGGAGATGAGAAGGATATGTATCGACTTGTCTAACTCTGGGGGTTACGGTGAATAAGCTAAATTCCCAATAAGTGTTCCTTTAAACACTTCAAAATATGAAAGGGGGCATGGCCTGAGTATGTGGGCGTGGTTAAAGTATAGGGGGGCGGCTCAGTATCACATGTAGACCACACATAAGTTTACAGGGTGTTGTAAGTCGACTTACAGAAATATAGTTACTTTGTATGTAATATCTCATGCTCTACTAGTATATTTACGAGCATGCGGGTAACGCCATCCATTTCTGAAACTGCAGAGGTCAGTATTGCAAATATGTAGTGCACGAAAGTTGTAACAACGAAGAACAAGAAGACAATCAGGTCAAACTAAATGCCAAGGAGAGTTGACTAATGTTTTAGGATATTTTTCGTCAGCTGGAAACATCTCATCGTTTGAACTTCAATTTGCCCAATGTAATGCTAAATAAAACTGGCATGTACCTCAAAGACTGGCCAAGAATGCAGCGGAAAATCTAGTTATGTGCTAGGAAATGGCGAGAAAGAACAAGACTGCTAACTGATGTTAAATCTGGATGTAAATGAACTAAATATTTAAAAAATACGTTTTGCAAATCTCTTATGAGGAAGAAACCGCTTGAAGAAGACACTCTGAATGTAAACATAATTATTTGTTTACTAGACAATTCCCTGGGTACCTTTAACTCTTGCTTGTCCAAATACTGCCTTTTTGTGTCTGTGAACCCCAAAATATTTAAAACTTGGTTGCTTAAATTAAATACCTAAGTAGTTAAAAAAAGGGCCTCAGTTTGTCACAATAACCCATCTACATGAATGTTGATGCTATCATGCTACCATGTGATGCTGCATTGCTTCCTCTGACTTGTGTGTGTGGGCTACCTCTCCCCATGAATCATAATCTAGAGTGTTGAGTGATGGACGAGTCACTGGAATTTCTCTGTCTCCCTCCCAGCTGTGCAATGGCGGCTCTGTCACAGAACTCATCAAAGGCCTGCTCATGCGAGGCCAGTGTCTGCAAGAGCCCGTTATCTCATACATCTTATACAGTGCCCTCTTGGTAAGATGGCCCGCTGCAAAGCTGCTAATGTTAGGGAGAGGGTGGGATGCAAACATGCAGAGAACGTGCTAAGCATTAATTTTCACAGGGGAAGTATGGCAGATGGTAATGAATGTCCCTACTTCTGAACAGCTGTGGGAGTTCTTTTATATAGTTTGTACTGCCTAACCTTTTGATGCATCATATTCTAATTTATACTAATGACAAATGCCTAATATTGTGATGATGATTCATGCTGAGCACCTTGTGCTTTTTGTCCTTTAACTTAAAAGGGTCTTCAGCATTTGCACAACAACCGGATTATCCATCGTGACGTCAAAGGCAACAACATCCTCCTGACAACTGAGGGAGGAGTCAAACTGGTTGACTTTGGTAATGGTCTTTGAAAGAGGCAATTTAGCCAATTCAGGGACTTCTGGAAAAAGACAAATGGATCAAGGTCTGAGAAATGTCTCTCAGCTTTATCTTTTCTCTGAAGTGCATTGTCAGATAAATAAGGTATTGTTGGTATTTGACTGATATAGGAAGTGTCAGCAGCACATTCCTGCAACGCTGTTTGTGAAGGCGAACACAAGCACAGGATAAATCATTGTATGTGTTCCACACTTTAGTCCCTTGCTTACCATAACATCTTTTTATTTCATGGACCGTAGCCTTAACCTGAGGCTATTATTGCTCATTTAAATTGCATTATTTGATCCTTTGCATATTAAAAGAAAGCTGTTATGGCAAATGACTTTGAGTCACCCCTAGGCATGTTTATGTCCTCTGTGTCATGGAGATGAAGTGGACTCATGCTGATAAAAATCTGTCCTACATAATTTGAAATGATTATAGCCCATTATTATTGCTGCTTGGCAGGTTGCCACACTAAATTATATGCAAGGATTTATTGATTATTTCAAACATTTAGTCTCTATCATAAATTGTATTTTTATTCTGAGCAAATTCACACTGATAAAAATACTAATATCTAAATCGTAATTACTATTAGAGGTGATTCAATATTACTTTTGTTTTTTTAGGTGTTTCCGCTCAGCTGACCAGCGCACGATTGCGGAGGAACACATCAGTCGGGACTCCGTTTTGGATGGCTCCTGAGGTCAGAGTCCAATGCTAATGCTGTCTACTGTATAGAAATGCAAACTGTTAAATAGTACACATGTTTTTGTGCCTAATTGAACATTTAAAATGAGCAAAGTCTCTTATACTGTATGTGCCACAAAGAGAGAGGGAGAGAAGCTCAGATATTTCTGTGTGACTCTCCCCCTTGTCATTGTGTATTCCCCTCCATGGGTGCAGCTCTTGCGGTCGCCTCAAGGTTAATAGCTGGGAGGCTGTGGCCCCTCGGCTTACTCTTTGGCAGAAATGAGCTGTGGTGATTGGGCTGGTAGGGAGGGACCTCAGGGGCGCTTAGAATAAACTCAGCTGTAAAATGTAATGTCAGTTATAATTATTGACTGTGGAAAAGAGAGGCTCGTAGCACCAGCAACTGAACTGTCCTACCTTTTTAGTCCATAAATATAGATGTTTGTAACAAGCAGCAAGTAAGAGAGTGCTATAACAGGAAGTCAATTTTGGCTTTATGATCCTTTTGAACATTATTTTCTTCAAATTATTTAAATATTAATAAAGTGCTTTATTTCAAGAATCTGACACAATGTTCAGGTAGTAGTGAATTCAATGTTCACTGTTATGTTGTATTGCCAGGTCATAGCCTGTGAACAGCAGTATGACTACTCCTACGATGCCCGCTGTGATGTGTGGTCGCTCGGCATCACAGCCATCGAGCTGGCAGACGGAGATCCCCCGCTGGCTGAGATGCATCCAGTTAAAGCCCTCTTCAAAATCCCGCGGTGAGTCCACTAGAGGGCGCTCCTACCACACAGCTGGAGGCTGCCCACACAAGCGTGCTCAAAAACAGCTTTCCATTATGTCAGGAGGACAATGGGCAAAATTAATTTGACAGTATAAGGTGATGAAAAGAAAAAAATAACAGTGGCTTTATTGACAATTGAACTTGAAATTTAGAAATAGAAAACTGGATATTTGTGGTTTGATCAATGTTTCTTGTTGCTATTGCATTTAGATTTTTCCTATCTGAAAGACCGCATCTGCTAAATAATCAGATGTATTAGTGTTTGGCCTTAAAATTAATGCAGTGATTCAATCTGTAAAAATATTCACTGCTGGAGACGGTGTGTGTCTGATGATCATTTGAGAGCTTAGTGGCTACACGCGGTTGACCTTTTGTTATCAGCACAATTGCGCAATTATCTCTCAGTTAGGTAGAGATATGCCCTTCTGATTGCAATTTGCATTGGTGATTAGCTCCATTCACATTGAGATGAGGCTGTCACCTCCTCCCCGTCACAATGTTATCTCCTCCCTGCCAAGCCAGGGGAGGAACATGGGTGACTTGTGTGGCAGGAATTATGGAGCCAACACAGCAGTTCATCAGCACCAAATTCATCCTGAATTTAAAATAATTACAAGAGCGACTCAGTAAAATGATGAATGCTACTAATTCAGAATTAGGTTTTTCCTCAGATGTGCATCTTATAACACGTCACCTTTTTGGAGGAGTGGATGTAGCTTAAGGGTTGTAGGTTTGGGAGCATTTTAAAAAAGCAACCTGAAACTGGATAAGTGGTGTCTGTCAAGTAGCTAGCATGTTTCCTTATCAAACAGCAGCCATAATAAGAGGGGGTATATGCATTTCCCATGTCAATGTCCAATCCTATTTCATTACTGCAGATCTCATTACTCAGACTCTTTGACTTTGGGGATAACTAGGATGTTGATGGAATTGGACATATATCTTTTAACTGACATTCCTCTGTCTCTGTTTGAATCAAAATAGATATTTTGCCCTTTTGATATGAATTGGGACCTTAAAGGCTTGGTGGTTGTGGTATATATCACAGCAAATGTGTTGAACCATGAAATGATTCTGTTAACATGTCATTTATCTCAAATATATTTTCCCATCACTGCTGCTCGGCAGACAAAATCATGAGGAAAATGTGGTGTAAATTATGACTCCTGTATGAATTACTTTCTAAATAGGGAAATGTGTTTCACCTTTGGGCTTTTAGTGGCGGTGAGAGTGATGCATGGTGAAATCAGAGAGATTCATCTTCACCGGTTTTGATCATTGCAGAGTTCCAGATTGTTTTTCTCTATTTAATACGTAACAAACCATTACCAGAGAAGTATTGTCCTTGGGTAGTACATGTTTTATGAAACCATACAAGCACTAAAACATGCAATAAGCATTTTCATCATCCGGATATTTTACAGTTGCACACAGTAATGCGTTTCCAGGCTCTAAAGGGTTCACTGTCATGTTGTTAATCTTGTGTGTATCATCCACCTTATCATTCCTCCTCTCTAAACACATCTAGATAGTAAACAAGAAATATATAACATATAATACAAGATTATATTCCATACACAAGAAAAATTCATCCCAGTTTTGAATCATGCTAACACTGTTCAAGCAGCGTGTGGTCAGCTCTCTGTCATTGTACTATTTCACCTGTTCATGATTACTTATTTTTTTCTGAGAATACCACTGTAAGATTTTTCCCTTGTCAAGCTAAAGATTGAATGGCTCCTGGTGATGACCAAATAAAAACTCTATATGCTATCACCACTTTGACTACAGGGGCTAGCAGCAGATAGCCGTTATGTCACAGTTTTGGTTGTGCTAAGGGAAACCTGCACAGGTGAAAATGCTTCTCGTCCCAGCCGGCTATAAACGATAAGAGGAGCTCTGATATCTGTCAGATGAGCTCCGTGAATTAGGGTCACCTTGATGCGTGGTCTGTTTGTGCTTCAGAAATATCGGATACTTGATGAGCTGTGACATACCACCGATACATGCATATGTTTAAATCCCAGGTAGATCATTCTGATATTTTTTTGGAGCTTCAGTTTTATTTTTTAACATAAATTCAAGGCTTTTATGAATTTGTTCTTTATGATTAATAGCAACTCAGTGTGTTACAGTGTGTATGACAGATATGTGATGTCTGTGGTGACCATGAATAAAGGCAACTGAGCATGTCAGAGGGTAAAGTTGTTAAATCATCAACTGCAAAATTAATTATGGATACTCTAGACAAAGATGCTCTGTGATATTTAATATGCGGTAAGAGTAATTGCTTGCACCAGTGCCCTCTATGGTAAACAGGCCTTGAGTGTCCATGTAAAGTCAAACCAAAGTGTATGTAAAATGCGTTGTAAAGGTTAGAGGCAATTGGCAAAGACATCCCAAGGTTGTGTTTATTCGGCCAGATCCCTGTAGATATTAGCCACATATTTAAAAGTACGTGTATCTGTCTGAGCAGAGACCAGAACGATCGAGATGAAAGACAGAGGTAAATGATGGCTTGTCAAAAGCAACAAAGGCTAATCAAATCATGAGGATCAGGGAGAGAAATCCAGACCAGTGTGCCTGTAAGAGACAGCTCTTCAGTGAAAAAGCCTGAGTTAAAATCTGTGGAGCAGAACAGCCAAGGGTGAGGGATATCAGTGCAGTTTCTGGTGTTTCTGACACCGAATGAAATCTTTTCAAGGGGTAAAAAATCAAGTTTGGACTAAAGTTATTTCTTGCCTTTGTGTTGAATGATATGTTAAATCCATGCATTACTGAACTACAGCATGTAGATATATAAATTGCAGATTTGTTTGCATTTTCTTGACATGTATTTTTAAATCCTCTCCAGACAAAATTGTCGTTCACAAATCTTTTATTCATCAACAATACTAGGAGTCTACAGCCATGCTAACAGCGCTAAGGTAAATACGTCAAAACGCAAAGTACAACTGAGGCTGATGGGAATGTCATTAGTTTTGCATGTATTTGGTCATAAACCAAAATATTGAGCAAATTAGAATACAAAAAAATAATACTAGTTAAGAAATCCTCAATATTATTACATTTCATGAATATCTGAATGCGGTCCATCCAGTAGTCCACAAAACATCAAGTCAGCAGATCATCTAAATCATTAGGATTCATCGTCTGGGGACCATACATGTCTATATAACATTTCATGGCAATCCATCCAATATATTATATATATATTTCAGTCAGAGACTAATCTAATCTAATCTATTAAGTGGTGGATCGACCACCTGACAATGCCAAACCTTTCACCATGGCGCTAGCGTGGCTAATGATTGCAGTTTAGTGCGCATTTGCTTTCTCTGAGAGTCTTTGGCCAAAAAAAAACATTTTTACTTCTGGATGATTACGATTGATAACTTGTCCGCATCTCAGTTTTCTCAGCTATCTTTAAAGAACGGGCATGCCTTTGAATGTCTACATCTCCATTTCATGTATACAAAAGTGTGTTTGGATAGATTTAGACCTTAGAAGCCCTGCAATACACCATACACCTTAATGTCACAGATTTCACATTATCAGACACTTATGCATTCTTAAAGATTATCTTTTCAGGCATTTTATGCCTTTATTTCCATAGGACAGATGAAGACATGAAAGGGGAGAGAGGGGGAACGACATGCAGCAAAGGGCTGCAGGTTGGAGTCGAACCTGCGGCCGCTGCGTCGAGGTATAAACCTCTATATATGTGCACCTGCTCTACCAACTGAGCTAACCCGGCCACAAACACTTATGCAGTCTTGACCCTTGACAAGAGATCATTGGCTGGTTGGATGAGTTTTCCAATCGTGATTAAAGGCTTAAACATCTCCGTCTTTGATGATGTTATTTTACTGCTCTGTGTAGTGTCCAGGATGGCAGCATTTAGTGATGTGGCTGCCAGAGACATGATAAATATAGCAGTAGTTCTGTGTGTTCATGCATGTATGAGCAAAGAAGTGCTGGTGCTCTGGCTACGGTGATGGATGAGCTAAAATTTTAAGCGGGTGGTCCATTTGCTGAATAAGTCTTTATTTTGGACCCTTGTAGTCAGTCTCTGTTAAGCCTGATGTTTCTGTATATAGCCTGATATTTCTGATTTACAGTATATTTGGTGATTTTCCTTCATAACTAAAAAGAAACAACTCAACATTGCTGCCTTGTTTTGGTAATTGAATCACCTTTATGTTGTCTGGTATAGTGGACTTTGAAGACTGTGGAGATCTGGCAAAGAAATAGATATTTACAGTATGTCTCGATAATGATTCTATGTGAAAATAGAGAGCTGTTGGACAGATTCTAAGTAAGTGAGCACTGACAATAGTGGAGCAGTGAAAGTTTAAGTGTCACACTAAAGAATTTCTTGAATGAAAAAACTGTTTTGCTACATATGGGAAGGGGAAGAATTATAAATTCTACATATGACGTATTCAAATATTGCATTGGCCTGATTTTTGTCTTCCTTCATGGCTTAGTTACAGCTGTCAAGTGCTGCTGACACCTCTGTGATTTTGCCTCAATCCACACTGAGGAACATCTGACAGTACATGCTCTGCCTGGACCTAGATTTGAATAAGCCATTTGTGTTTACAATATGAGCCAGCACTCTCACAAATGCTGAAAGAAAAAACTGCCTGAATTTGCTAAGCACAATGAGGGCATTTGACAGTGTTATCAGCAGTGTGCTGCTATATTGACTTTCTAATGTATAAGCAGTATGCTACAATGCGAGAACGTGTCTTCAGGCTCATATTAGAGGTTGTATTGAAGCAGTCAGTTACTGGCTTTGATCTGCACTTTGGAAAGGATTGCCTGTCTGAATCCTTATCAAAGACTCTACTAACTTAGTGCGGCGGAAATGACAGATTTTGCACCCCAACGTTCTCTCCTCCTTTCCAAAAAAAATAGAAAAAAATATGTTAAGTATGTTGTCGTTTAATGTGTAGCTGCATCTACCTCTGGTTTGTTAGTGATAAACAAAATGAATCAAATTCATGCATTTCCTTTAAACAAAGGATTTCATATTCTACCTGTCTGTCAGCTTTGGGAAACAACACGTGTGAACTAATTAATGCAGTTAATAAATGTCTCGACCAGGTCTGACACGGTTTGTCTGACAGTGACAAAAGGCTCAGCCTCCAGCTGTCAGACCTGCAGCTCCCTGTGAAGATGACTGTACTCAGGCCCGTCCAGCCTTGGCTCCTCAAACAGACCTGCCTCCTGTCATCATGCACACTTGAAAAGTATTAGCCTCATTATAGATGGCCTCCATAAATGCTGCTGACAGAGGTATAACTAGCTCCCATAACTTTTGGCTCCCAATGGCAGATGCTTGCTGCCAGACAGTGGAGGAGCTGTTATCATTTGTCACTTTTTCTGTGGCTGCCACAGACCTGGACCCCGACCAGCTCGTCCTCGGACCAAAAACTCTCACAGGAGTCTGACGGTCACACTCCGCTTGCCAGCGATAATTTGTCAGCTTACTCAGGAGACGAGTTTAAAGTCTTTCATTTTCAGCGATGATCATGATGTCATTTGAATGCATTTAATGAAGTCAAATTTTTTTTAAATACTATGCTGACTTTTGTATATGTGATTTTTTTTTCAGAAATCCCTCCCCTACATTACGAAATCCAGAGCAGTGGTGCAGAAGTTTTTGCCATTTCATCGGCCAGTAAGTGTCCTCTAACTTCAACCTGTCAACCGACCTTCTGATTTATATATATATATATATATATATATATATATATATATATATATATATGTATGTATGTATGTATGTATGTATGTATGTATGTATGTATGTATGTATGTATATATATATATATATATATATATATATATATATATATATATATATATATATATATATATATATATATATATATATATATATATATATATATATATATATATTATAAATCAGAAGGTCGGTATATATATATATATATATATATATATATATATATATGTGTGTGTATGTATGTTTGTATGTATGTATGTGTATGTATATATACATACTGTATATATCAATAAGAATCCCACACATTAATGTTAATTAAGACTTTGATTTGGTTACTAAATATGAATATGAAATTTGAACTGTTGTCACTGGGAAACAAATGATTGCAAATAATAACCTGAACCACAGTAAAAATATAATAAACATGAAATAAGAAAAGTTCAACATCAAACATTAAATGTATATACAAATGTATATCATTTACGACACCAATTTACTTTTAAATCTGCTTGAATCTGTGACTGAAAGCAATGTTGAACATCTGCTGTTGATGCTATATGCAGTACTTGAGATGATACACATTACTGAGCAGCTACTCTTGAACATATTAAAAGCCAATTCTTTTTTATATATAGCATTTGTCCAGCATGAAATGATAAAATGTATATTGAGATAACTTTTTTTTTATCAGGAAGAGCATAACATTAGCTTTAGTACATTGTCAGCAGGCGGTAATGTGCATGTAAACATAAAGGGAATTGAAATTGATATTTTATAGCCAGATTCTACCAACCCTCTCGTCTTCCTGTTCATTGACTTTCATTTGTGTAAATCTGCCACAGAGGAACAAGCTAATTCACCTGAGTTATCAGTTCTATCTGAGGCCCATAACTTATCATTTCCTTCTCTGTGCAAAGCTAATAATGTCAGAGGTGGCTCGTAATGGTTGCTCAGAATATACAACCTTAATATATACGGCGCAGAGGTGTGTGAGGTTGAACCATAATGAGAAAATGAAATTCAATTTGTCTGGAGAATTATTTGTGTGGGCATGGTTTCCAGCTAACATTGTTTTAGGTTTGCATTGAAATGCATTAACTGAAAAGGAGTAATTGAAAAAACAAACAGACCATCTGTTTTGAAGGCCTGTTGGTTTTTTTTTGTGTCACTTGAGTTACTGACTGGTCAGGACAGAGTCAAGGCATGTTACCCCTTAAACAGCCAACACATATTGTAGTGATATTAGTTTTTTCTACTTTTTACAAGTGTAATTGCAATGGTATTCATTGGCTACTTTTTGGATTGAAAGTCTGTAATCTGTGTTAATGGATTATGTGATAGCATATCAGAAATAATCTCCTTGAACAAAGCCCAGCAGAGTTTAATGTTGGGAGGTTGGACAATGTTATCAAGCTTTGCAGACTGTTTGTGAAGCCTTTTCAGCCCTGTGTGTGTGTGTGTGTGTGTGTGTGTGTGTGTGTGTGTGTGTGTGTGTGTGTGTGTGTGTGTGTGTGTGTGTGTGTGTGTGTGTGTGTGTGTGTGTGTGTGTGTGTGGTGATAATAAATCCATCACCAGTGTCTGCACTTGTGCAGCCAGAAAGCTGACTTCTGTGACAAAGTGGCCTGCCGTTCAGCATCCCGCCAGCACAGCCCTGCTAATAGCAGCAACCTCTGCTTAATGTCCTGACGCTAATGAATTCATGGAATTAACTTTCAGAGCCAAACAAACTGATAAAAGAAACAGAATTCCAGTGTAGATTAAGTGGTAGGAATTAGATTGGTGTTTTTCTCCTATCTCGCCTCTGCCTGCAATTGTTGGTGTTGTAGTGCTCACGCACACATTCAGACGTTTAAAGTCTTTAGCTGAACAAGTAATTGAACAGTACAAAAGTGAATTGTTGATGGATGAATTGTTGCATTCAGGTGGGAATTTACAGTGTTTTATTTTCATAGTTTTTGTTTCACAATATATCAAAACTGTCAGAAATGAAAGCCAGTTTTGTTCCCCTAGGTGTGTGGTGCTTAACAGTCAATATTTTGCAACCATTTGTATCAGCAGCTAACTGATGCTGAATTGTGGGCATTGGGCAGTATCACAAAGAGATGTCACCTATTGGCAAACACTGCACATCACAGATAGGACTTATTACTGCTGTGCCATTGCAAGGCTTGTTTGGACTCGGGGGGGCATGGTGATAGTCACCATGTGGTACTTAGACAGAGAATGACAGATTAGTGACCCCAGACTTAAGAACACAAGAAGCTCCCTACCAGATGTCTGTCAGTACTGATCCAGACAAACCAGCATTCTGTCATGTTCAGGTGAGGAGACAATTTCTCCTCAGTAGTTTTACTTAATTCTGATTTTAAGACAAATAACAGATAGACAATGGTGGAGGCTATGTCTGTCTATAAGTGTTTAAAGTTTTCTCTATTTTTGTGATCGTAAGGTGTCTGATAAAGGATTTTGAAGCACGTCCATCTGTGACGCACCTCCTAGAGCATCCCTTCATCAAGCAGGCCCACGGCAAAGATGTGGTACTACCACAGCAGTTAGCTGGTCTCATCAAGGAACAGCAAGAACTGGGCTGCAAAACCAAAACCAAGTAAGTCCCTTTATATTACATTCTAAAATTGCAGAGTAAATAAAATGCTACAATGACAAAGCTAGTTGCTTCATTTGTGTGCTGTCACTGGAGATCTGTGTTGCTGCAGATGGGCACTGACTGAGTGGTGATATTCTTTCTGTCCAGTAGGGGGCAGGGTCTCATCTTCTTACACACAGTGATGATGATGACACCCTGTAATGGACATTACAGTATGTGATTAGAGAGAAGTTAGGGGAGTGTGACTAATTCAGAGGGAGTGATTGTGCTGACTAACCTTAGATTAATAAACTCCATTTAGGCCAGTGGATGGAGCACCCATCTGATGGGGAGTCCTTAGTACAAAGCACTTTCCCACCCAGTTGATTAAACCAATGATGGAGCAAATATTCTGTTCAAGATTGAAAATAAGTGACATTTCAACTGTACTACCTTTTTTTTGCTTGGTTTTGACTAAGATGAGTTGGGTTATTTTCTTCACAGATTTTAAAAGTAGCTACTGTACAAGTTGCTTGGAATAGTTAGATAGATATGAAGGGGCAGGGACAGTGATTGCAGGAGTTTGTATCCTAAAATGTGTAAAGATGAATGAGTGGAAGAGTTCACTGAACTTGCCCTTGACTGAGAGTCTTGATGTTGTGCCAGCTCAGTTTACTCCCGAGAGTGTGCAGAGTTGGTGCCTGAGCCTGATCCCGAATTCCTGTCCACAGTGAAAGTGGATAATGGGATTAGGAGCTTGTAGGGCGAAAACTGGGCTCGCCTGGTTTAGTCTCTCATGCCACAGATCAGCACACAATGACTCCAGATAAGAATAAAGACAGAGAACTTAAAAGTAGCTGCCGTAGGTGGAATAGTGTGATTTACTTCAAAGCAGAGAGGTAGAGGCTAGAGGTCTCAAGTCCTTCTCCAAAGGGACACGATGACTTAGCGGGACCACATATTGAGCATGCAGCTTTTATTTCTGCACTGTTGAATTTACACTATATTCAGAATACAAAATGAATAGAACGGCAGAGGAGGAAACAATTCCTAACCTGAAGCTTGAATATTTTTTTTCATTATACGATTGATTATTTATTGTAATATAATATAGATACATCTTGTGAATGAGATATTTAATTTTTTTGAGTAGTAACAAGAAGTGTTCTGATGCTTTTTCAGTAGTTGTCATATACCAACAGTAAAAGACATTGATGGTGTTTTTTATTTTTATCTTAATTGTCAATCCCATGAAAAGACAAAAGCCAACAATTTGTTAATCTGTCTTTAACTACTTTCTGACTTCCCTACACTTAGCCCCAAGACCATTTATTCCTAGTTAACATAAATCTTTAAAACAAGTATGTAGTTTAATTTTTTAAAGTAACAAAGTAATTTTTTTAGCAAACATTACTCAAATAGGAGTATAAATGCTTTTTCAGTTGGGGATTAATACACAATCGGCGGTATTGTGTTGCTTGTTTGAGTTTCCATCGTGTTGCCCATGGTGCTAGCATTTAGCCATGCTGCAAGAATTGGCAGGTCTATCAAAATGGTGGTTTCCAAACTGGTGCACAAGGCCATATTGAGTGACTATATGTGAAAAATAACATTACACGCCGTTGTGTTTTGTCTGATCGCCAGTTACATCATTAGCTATCGCAGCGTGATGTCGGGTTGCGTTTCTCCAAAAGTTTAATCTGTTTTATCTTTTCCATGCAGGTCGCTTTGGTTTTTTTCCGGCACTGTTACTCAAAACTGTTATTTTTGGTAGTTATGCTTCGGTATAACGTAGGAAGGACTTTATACACAAATGTAGTGATGGATTTACGAATAGATGATGCTACCCAATCCTGGTGGGTATTGACAGCAGCAGGACAGCGAATGCTCGATTGACTCAAACCAAACTACATGTTCATCATATTGACACCCAGTGTAACTGTTTGGCTCATTGTTGTTGTTTTGATATGTTTTGACAATAATTGAGCTCTTTGACAGATGAATAAGCTATGTCAGGCTTTGGCTACACAGACAATACATGTTTGTAGGATCAATTCAGTGTTGGTTTGGGTCTTTTCATTGGAGTTGATGAAAATAAGACAAGTCTAGAATATCACCAACCTTATCCTTTGTACACACATGTGTAAAGCTGTAGGCACTCACAGACACAGCCCTCTTTCACACACTCTCTGGTGTCCCCTGAGGTTTTCCACAGTCCCATGGAGGCAGCTGGCTCCGTGTTGACCTCTGCCCACAGGGACTCTTTGGAGAGTGATAGGTCAAAACACAGATGAAGTGCAATCACAGTCTGTGATAATGGGAGATGTGTCCCCTGGGAGAGCTTTAAGGGCTTCACACAAACCTTGGAAGTGACTGGGTCTTACACCCAGCCAGTCAAACTACTGTTTCTCATTTGGTGGTCACTTTACAGCTTTCTGAGGCATTATAATGTGCTTGGCTTCATACAGGCAGGAGTTGATCAATACTCGTAAAACCCTCATAATAGAGAGCTGTCCTGATGATGATCTGGTAAACCTGGAGTTCTTAGATGAGGTAAGGTATAATATGTTCATTTCATCATGTATTGATCAGTCAAAGGCACAGTGTTCTTGATGCTATGTGTGTTTTTCTTTTCTTCTCTTTAGGAGACAATAATCAGCCATCTCCAGAAGCGGTATGATGAGCTGCAGGTGTACACTTACGTTGGTGACATCCTCATTGCTCTCAATCCTTTCCAGAATCTCAACATCTACTCTCCCCAGGTTGGTTATGGACCAGTCACACAAATGTTCCCAGTGGTTTTTCCCAATCAAAAGGGAAGTGATGTAGGGCTTCTTTTTAAAGTCAGTGTAAATCAGTATTTATTTTAAATATTACAACAGCTGAACACCAGAAAAAGAGAATAACAATACAAACATATAACTAAAATGTAAAAAAAAATACTGCTTTCATCACAAACACATTTTCTTTTTTCATACTAGCGGCATGTGTCGAGGGATAGCAATGCCATTCAGTCGTCTGGTCCACCACTTTGGTCAAGACTGAAATATCTCAACTATTTAATAGATTATCATCATCCTCTGGCTTTTTCTTTAGCACAACCATGAGGTTGACATTATTTGTTTTTAGTGAATTATCCCAAGCTATTAGATGGATTGTCCTGACATTTGGTGAAGACATCCTGTATATGATCCCCTCGGGAATTGTGATAACTGATGATCCCTCATCTAGCACCATCAGGTCATAATTTCAGTTTGTCCAATATTTTGGTTTATGACCAAATACCTGCGAAAGTTTTACCTTGTGTTTAGTGCTTATTGGCAAATACTAGCATACTTAGCATACTAACATGCTAAACTAAAATGGTGAACATGGTAAACTGCTAAACATCAGCATGTTAGCAATTTTAGCACACTAATATTAGCATTCAGCTAAAACACAGCCTCACAGAGCATGGCTGTAGACGCATGGTGTCTTCACACCTTTAGAGTTAGTGTTTAATGTAAATAATAAAAACAGGTGAAAATTGAGTTTGCATAATTATAACAAAACTCAAATCTTGGATCTTTTTTTGTAGAAATCGGTAAAATTGAAAAAAATATGCCTTTTGCATGTGCCTTCTCTTAGTTCTCTAAGCTGTACCACGGTGTGAAGCGGGCTGACAACCCTCCACACATCTTTGCTACTGCAGATGCAGCCTACCGAGGCATGGTGACATTCTGCAAAGACCAGGTACTACCCAAAAAACATTTGATGAATGGAGACTCAGATATGTATCTGTATAACAGATAAAATGATGATGGAAATCTGTAAAGAAAATTATATTCAACAATTTACTGAAATGTTTGGGAAGGATGTTCTAGACATTTTTGATCACATCTAGCTTTATTTCCTATAGCGATTGAATAAGCTTTGTAGCATATGTACTCACTTTTGAACAAAAGCGGTGACGTCTGTCTTGAAAAATAGATTTCATTCTCTACAAGACTTTTACATGGTTAAAAAAAGGGAAAAAGTATGTGATATCATGTAAATGTTCCTTGTTTGATGTTTTAGACACTAGATTTTGTTTTCTTTTGTTTTAGTGTATCATAATCAGCGGCGAGAGCGGTGCGGGGAAAACAGAGAGCGCTCATTTGATTGTTCAACATCTTACCTTCTTGGGAAAGGTATAGTAGCTGTGTGGCCATCCTTTTATTGTTAAATTGGTTAATACTTATGCTGAATACTGAAAGAATGTAAAAGTATAGTTCTATAATAATTATGGTTTATTAAAGAAACATGTTGTTGCTCTCAGGCTAACAATCGGACACTGCGAGAGAAGATCTTGCAGGTGAACCCCCTTGTAGAGGCCTTTGGAAACGCCTGCACAGCTATCAATGACAACTCCAGTCGCTTTGGCAAATACCTGGAGATGAAGTTCACACCCACTGGAGCGGTCATCGGGGCCAAGATATCCGAGAACCTGCTGGAGAAGTCGAGGGTCATCAAACAGGCTATGTATGTGCTGCTTTGGCTTGGTCTGACTGGCGTTCTCTTTGTCACACTTCTGACTGCTCTGTTTGTTTTTCTTTCAGTGGGGAGAAAAACTTCCACATATTTTATTACATATACGCTGGGCTTTACCACCAAGACAAGCTGAAGACTTACAGGCTACCAGACAGGACACCTCCCAGGTTAGCACACTGTAATAAATGTCATGTTAGTTTAACTTGGAAATGCAAGTTCCCCTGCTGCCTTGAAAATCGAAGTTCACTCAACTTGAAGACTGCCTTTGTTTCAACTTAGAAATTAAAGTTAATGATGTTGATGTAACTACAGTGTTCTAGTTTTGTTAAAGTTGTTCTTTTAGTTGATTTAACTTTGTATTACTTGGTTTAACTTCATACTTTAAGTTAAAACAGATAATTTATTTTCTTTAATAATGCAAGAAACCTATCTTGCCTAGTATAACAGACATACTTTTCTGTTTTATTTCAACTCACAGTTTCAAGTTAAACCAACATAACCACATTTATAGCGGAGATAGCATGGGTGCTTGGGGGGTGGGAGGGGCGCCCCAGGGCCCTGTACAAAATAGCAGCCTCTCTGCTGATCTTGCATCACTTGACATAAAATGGCTGCTAGTAAAGTGACATGCCGCAGATAAATGGCTGATGGAAGCCTATTACTGCTCAACGTCTAACACCGTAATACTCCACCTCTTATCACACATAAGTCACTTAAAAAAAAAAAAACAGCACAACAATGACAATTACCAGGCAACAAAACACTACATTCTAAGCACACGTTTAATAAACGGAATTCATAAAGTTACATTTGTATTTCGAACAAACTGCAAACTTTTCAGCAAATTTTAACACAACTCTATTTACCACCTTGCATCATGGGAATTGGCCAGCCAATGAACCAATTGCAGTCCTGACTGCAGTACGCAGATTGGGGTTGGACTAAATGTGGGTGGAGCTAAACATTTGACTTTTGAAAAGAACTTTCCATTTCAATTTGAGTGAAATTCACAAGTTGTTGTTGTTGTTGTTGTTGTTGTCCGCCGGGCACTAGTGCTTTCTTGTTTGCCACAACACGTGTTATATTTTAGAAGAAATTTGAATAGGCTACATCACTTATCGGCAATGTATAATTAATTTATTGTGTCCATGCTTTAACTTTGCCGTGGAAGAAGACAGGTTGTTTTAAACTCGAAAGGCAGCTCTTTTTTGTTGCAACACACACACACGCTTTTTTTTCAACTGATAACTTACAAACCCAAGTTCAATCAACACATACATTTTTTTAAATAGTCAACCCAATGAATAAATGCAAGTTTAACTTTCAAAAACTCAAAAAGTTGAGTTCAAAATCCACAACTTGTATAAGCTTGTTCAGTTAAAAATAAGAAATAAGTGGACATAACTAAATGGGTCTGTAATATTTTACAGTGCACAGCAGTTTGACTATGACATGTTCATAATACATCTTTCCATTCCCATCATTTTGGAGCATCAGCATTAATACTCATGATTGCATCTGCAGGTATATTGATAGCCAACACCGCAAAGTGATGCAAGACATTGTCTCCAGCAAACTGTACACGGAGCAGTTTGACGCAATTCAGGAGTGCTTCCGAAATATTGGCTTTACTGAAGAGGTACTTTAATACTCGATCAAATACAGTATTTGGTCGCAGATGAATGAAATGCTTGTATTTTTTCTTTTTTTTTAGGAGGTCAACTCTGTTTACAGAATTCTCTCAGCCATTTTGAACACGGGCAATATTGAATTTGCTTCCATCACATCCCAACACCAGACGGATAAGAGTGAAGTGCCTAACTCAGCGGCCTTAGAGAACGGTGAGATACATTACATTAGGTGATGTGTTTTCTTATACTTAGTGATGCTGTTCTTTTAGCCGAAGAAACAGGTAGGTTCAATGGTCTCCCTGAAGAAAAAAAGAGTTTAGATGGGATTAAAAAAGGAAGCTATTCTATGTTTTAATCCTCCTTGTGTGATGATTTAAGGACTGCACTATGTAGTAAAATGTTTTAAGAAGGAAACCCTTTTGAGAAATGTGTTCACAGGTCTCTGTGTTATGGTTTTTTGTAAAGTAATAATTTATGTTTTGTATATAATTAATTGTATATAATAGTTATTTTGTGACACATGTTGTGACTTTGTGGCCACTTGTATGTGCAAAATAAACAATCAATCAATCATGGCTTGTTACCCAGAAAATAGGGGAACATTTTCTGTAAGCAGTAACCATAATATATCTGAAAGCACAGAACCCCTTTCCATTTACATAAAACATGTAAAGAAGCTGAAAGACATCCACAGTAAGAGATTGCCGGGGCTTATTTTTATGCTAATGATTAAGGCAGATGAGCTCCTGATTATCAAACTGATTAACTCTCTCGTCTTTTCTCTCAGCTGCGTCTCTCCTCAGCATCGGTACTGAGGAACTCCAGGAGGCGCTGACCTCCCAGTGTGTGGTCACCAGGGGCGAGACCATCATCCGCACCAACACCGTGGACAAAGCCGCTGACGTCCGAGACGCCATGTCTAAGGCCTTGTACGGACGCCTCTTCAGCTGGATAGTCAACCGCATCAACTCCCTGCTGCAGCCTGACATGAATATCTGGTGAGCGCGTCCCAATGGTGAAGATCTGTGTGGGCGTTCACTGTTACTCTCTTACTCTCTCTTCTTCGATTATCTCGAGCGATTGCGCAGAGTTTCTGCCAAGCTGATGACCTTTATGGAAGTCTGTAGAGGTAGATGCAAACATGCAGAGGAGAATATCAATGGACAAGCACAAGACAAGCAAAAGGAGAGCAAAAAAAAGTTTTAATAAATTTTTGATACAGAGTTGCGTGCAGAGAAAATAATGTTCAGATGATTAAAAAGACTTCAGAGAGACTGCAAAGAGGCTTTTCATTGATCCAAAAGAATTCCATGATAAATATGAGCGTCGACTGTCAAGGAGTCGTCTCTGAGATGTATAAAAGCCAGAGTTCCTGTCTGCATTCCAGTCATCTTTGCTGTTTCCTTATTGCCATTAACAACCATGTAGCGCAGGCTAAAGGTGACCTCTACATACAGCGGGCAGTGTCTGATCATGAAAAGTAGCAGCTCCAAGCACTGAATATGAAATTCAGGGTGTTAAGTCTTCATGCTGTGTCTTAGAAATAAGTATTGTTTGTGCATATATTGAAAATGACTCGAGGTTAAATCAATAGAGATTGAAATGAACCCATTTAAGAAGCTCTGACTTTTTGAAAGCTGATGTTTATGATTTCTCATCAGACTACAGGACTCTGTATTTGGGTTGAGCTTGGATTATCATTAAAGTTTTATCAATTAATATGCCTGCTGGGGATTTGCTTGTTCTGTAACATAGAAGAATAAGTTTGTTTGTCCCCTTTTTCCTCCTTTGAAGTGCCGCAGAGAGCGTCATGAATGTGGGAATCCTGGACATATTTGGATTTGAAAACTTCAAGAAGAACTCATTTGAACAACTGTGCATCAACATCGCAAACGAGCAGATCCAGTTTTACTTCAACCAGCACATTTTTGCCCTTGAACAGGTAAGTTTGACATATAGAGGGAGGTTATTGATATAGTATGTCTGTGCAAATACAGTACATCATGATTATTCATGTCATGTGATGTGCTTGGAATGAATGCATCCACACAACACTCCTCAGCAATAATACTGTGTATAAAAAACTAGTTTAAAACACTTAGAGAAGGCAGTCATTTTAGTATTATTTGTGTTTTTGAATCCATCAGGGCAGAGATGCTCTCTAAATGAACATTTTGCTTTTAGCCGGGCTGCGATGTGTAAATGATTGCTTATACCATTACGCACCACCAAATCACACTCTTAATTGATTTAATGAAGTTGTTTACCCTGAAGTGCAAGATGATTTTTTTTTTCTTGATGGAAATGAATAGACATTAATCAAGAACCAGTTTGCTATAATGCCTTTTGGTCTGTGTAGTTTTAACTTTGCAACAGTCCTTCTAAAAGGAAAAACTAGGTAAAGAAGGGCAAATGTATTCATTTACTGTAGCACATTTTGTTACTAAGTTATCTGCTTTACATTTGATTTAAATGCATACAGCAACACATGCACTGAAGAATTCACAAAATAAAATACAAATGAGATAATTTATTGAGGCAGGATTTCACACATAAAATCTGATAATACTCTCTGCTCATTGATTTATATTTTCCAGCTCTCTCCAGGACCAGAACTGGAAGCAACATTTACCATTTACAAATTAATCACAGCAGTGATAATTGAAAATAAGGCCTTTAAGCCTGTGGAAAAGTTTCTCTTCTACAAACAAGTGCGAGCTGCCCCTGATGAAGGGCTGGTGCTCTGTGGAAAAGGGATTTTGATTTGGTTTCTACAGTCTTGCTGTACACAGAAACTGATTATTCTGAGTTAATGACTAAAACATGAGGACAGTTTAGATCCATTGGTTCCACTTTATTAGTAAAATATATATTTAAAAGAAGTTTTTGATCCAAAATTAAATAGATGCAATAATATGATAAGACTCGGGGTTATTTGCAAAGTGAAATAAATTATGAATAAGTAAGTGGCTCTATTTGGTGGTTCAGAGCTGTTCTGTTTCATGCATTCAGTAAAACCCTCTATTATGCTGTAAACTTCAGCAATAGACACACTTAGCTGACTGCAGCTGTTTGGTTTTGTTGATTAGAAACTCTTTTTTTACCCCCAAACATGCACAAATAATATTTAGCCCAGATTGTTTAATTGGGTCATTTAGAGAAATCATTAACTAGATTGTTCTATATTCACTGGTTCTAATTAGATGGAATACCAGAGCGAGGGGGTGGATGCCAGCCTGGTGGAATACGAGGACAACAGGCCCATCCTGGACATGTTCCTGCAGAAGCCCATGGGTCTGCTGTCCCTGATGGACGAGGAGAGTCGCTTCCCTCAGGCCACTGACCAGACCTTAGTGGGTAAGACTGGAGCTACTCCTGCAACATGCTCAGACATCAAACAAACAAAAATCATGAAACATGAATATAAGAGTTCATAAGGTCACTGCTTCTTTGAATGTAGCTGCAGCTCTTGCCACACAGCTTAGATACTTTAAAATGTTCCTACCTGTGCTGCTTAAAGCATCTTTTTGTATATTTAACTATTTTGCCTTTCTGCCAACAGATAAATTTGAGGACAATTTGCGCTGCAAGTACTTTTGGATACCAAAACATGTGGAGCTCTGTTTTGGGATTCAGCATTATGCAGGAAAGGTATCAAATAAATCTATGAATCTGTGCAACAAACTGCCTTGTTCGTTGGTGTGATAAAAAGATTTACCAGTGTATTAACAATAGTTAAAATGTTTAAATGTCTGTCACAAATGTTACTTGATTTCATTGATCTGATCAGAAAAATATAAGGCCTTATCAGAGGTAAAGACAAATCAGATTGGCTCCTTTAAATGTGAGTAGCATTTAGAGTTTATGTGTAATGTTGTGTCCTTCTCGACAGGTAATGTACAGCGTGAATGGTTTTTTGGGGAAGAACCGAGACACTCTTCCTGCAGACATCATCGTAGTTCTGAGAACATCAGAGAACAAACTTTTGCAGCAGCTATTCTCCAGCCCCTTAACTAAAACAGGTATGCTATGATATAGGCCTCAGTGAAAAATATACTGTAGCAATGTGAAACATCTCAGCCACTGACAGGAACATTATTCTACCGCTAACCACAATGGAAATGGTAATGAAAACTTTTCTTTTAGAGGAACTATTGTTAACAATGCAGGGTTCTGACTGTGGTATTCTGTGAATTGTGCTTGTGTCTACTGCTTCCATAAATGTTCAGGTAAGTGGGTTTCTTAAAAACGCGGCTCCCAGGCATCTCCTGGTCCCCCTTCGTTTCAAGCCTCTGTGTGCCGTGCTTGGATAAATCTGCAGTCTCCATTATCTCTTGAGAGGCTCAGCTCTCTGCACGGCGCTCTGTTTTTATTTTCACTAAGCTGTCCCTCTTGGTTTCCCACTGCTGAATGCTATCTACAGATTGTGGGTGCAGTGGGATATTTTTATGATAAGGTTTCTAAATACCCAGGGGATGAAGAAACAGTATTTAGAGAACACAAAAGAAACTCTTCCCACCGCTTTTCTGTTGGTTAAATGAAGGTAGAGTAATGTGCTCGTCATTAGCCGTGGCTGAGGCCTCCTGGTCACTTGACTTAGCTGAAATGCTAATAGATGTGTTACATTATCAGATTCCCGCTTCCTACTTTATTTCAGCTAAGCCACATTATGTGATTCACTTCCTTTTTAGGGACCTGTAAATGCCTGCTTTCAGTCCCAGTGGCATTAAAAGGAGCTTCAATTCACAAAAGGCACCTTAGCTGAGTAGAAATCTGTGTGATGTGTCTGTAAACTTCAATTGCAGGTTGTGCACATGGGAGCCTTCAGCCATTTCCTTTCTGCAATTAAAAGCTTCAGAGGAGCACACTCTATAAAAAACAAATTCAGTGAACACCTCATTTCAGCACACAAAGGCACTGAATAGATACTAAGATGCTGAAATGTTTACTGCTGCTGACATAGTGTCTGTTAGACCTAAAAGCTTCTTTATTTCCTTGTTCCTCTACTGCACTTTGTGTGTCCTGCCATTCAGACCGGTGGATCAAGTTAATGTGATGATTTGTCACAGAAATAAACTGTTACTGTGTTGTGCAGTTTGAGCCTTTTTATCCTAAAATGCTCTACCAAAGCTCACAGTATTTATATACAGTAGATTCTTTTGCATGTTCATGTAAAGGCAGTATGACTGCAATCTGCTCTTTGGAGTTGGAGGTCCAATTTTCTTATTGCAGTTTGTAAAACTGCAGATCATCTCATTAGATAAAAGCTATGAAACGCTCTGCTCCGGCTTATCGTTCTGGCAAAGATGGAGCACCGTTTAAAGTGAGATACAGTATAGCATAAGAAAATTATAAATCTATTCTTCAGGGTAAAATTTGTGGGGGGATTTAATTTGCATTTTACTTCACATTATAGATTTACTGTTATCTGTGAAATTACCATTATCTGGAGGGATCTGATGGAAATCTGGTTTACACCAGGGTGGTTATCCACTCTGGGTCGCCTCCTCACAGTGTAACCACTAGGGGACACCCTCGTAGACTTGCAGTCTGACACTGTGATGGAAGTAAAATAATGGACCTGGGATGTCAAACTATACACTTACATGCAGTGAATGTTAATGTTTCTGCTGGCACACATAACAAACAGTGTAGTGATGCAGGAACAATTCCTCTAAACTGCATAATTTTCCTCTGTTATATTTTGTTTAAAAAACAAAGGTTTAAAACAAGGACACGCAGTCCACATTTATTTAATATTCAGTAGACCACTCACTTATTCCACACGGTAGATTGAGAATGGTGGAGTATCGATGCAGGTCATATTTGGAGAACAGCAGGAAACTAGGAGGGCCCCAGAAAGTAAAAAGCTCCCAGGCGGTGAATAGAGAGTCCACTTGAGCCTTGCAGAATGTGGGTCCTTGAGGCTTGGACATGTTTCGTCAGAGGAAATGGAATGTATTTGCATGGACAAATTCATCAGAGCCAGGGCCTTTCCCAGATCAGGGGGATCACAGTGTTTGAATTGGCTGGGCTCAGTAGGGCCTAGCAGGGCTTGGGCAGCCTGCGGTCACTGTGAGCGTGTGTGCGAGCGTGCATGTGTGTGTGTGTGTGTGTGTGTGTGTGTGTGTGTGTGTGTGTGTGTGTGTGTGTGTGTGTGTGTGCGCGTGTGTGTGCGTGCGTGCGTGCATGCGTGTGTATGCGTGCGTGGGGGGGGCCTGGCTGTGCTGCTTGTTGCACAGCACATCTGTACACACACACAGCACCTTGAGACTGCCAGTCCTTTGTCAGAGCACATTGACAGTGGAGGATGTGCAGAGTGATGTGTACCCTATGAAAAGTTCACACACAGTGGCGTATAAAGACATATTTTATCCATGCCAGGGTTTCAACACTTATATAATGGATGTTATATGTAGAAAGAAAATTCACTGGTATGAGACCTGCACTACACTGGTGCAGTTTGTTGTCATTTTTGGATTATCAGTACGTATACTGTAGGCCACCTGAGCATTTCACATATTCATGGAGCATCAAAGATTTTTTCACCTGGAACATAATATTACTTCAATTTAGCTTAATTTATTTATTTATTTTTTACTAGTGTTACAGATTAATATTTTACCCAAAAAACGTGATTAGCTTATGATATAATGCACCATCCAGCAGCAAATAAAGTAGGTAAATCAGCTTCACTATGATCTGCTATACCGTTCGTTTACACAGTAATGATTAAGTAATAATAATTAACATGACATATAACATTGACATTTTACTGCTAACTTTTACTTGTAACATCTTATTTTTGTTGTTGTGGTATTGCTACTTTTACTTAAGGGTACGAGTACTTCCTATTCTTTGACTATAACCTGTATAGAAATGTTTAAGAGTCCGTATGACCCTTAAATATTTCTTGTTCCTATTTTACAATTGTACCACTAGGTCAGTTAATAAAACAAGCTCCACAATATTCTCCTGTGGGATATCAGGGTTTATAAGTTTAAGACCATGATGTATGTTGAACAATTTACATTGCTTTTACATCTTCACATGAAGCCACAGTTGCAGTTCTGCCGTCCTCTGCATCTCCCTCCATCTCCCTTCATGTTAGGAGATCCTCCTGTGTAGAAATGACAGGCATCTCCCAGCGATATGACACATTTGGCTCTTTGTTCTCTCCCAGCAGAAGCCTTTTTCATCCCAGTGGGCAGACACCCCAGTCTTTCACTAGACTTCCACACATTCTCGCTACCAAAAGAGACACTCACCAAGTGATACTTTTGTTCAATTTCTCCCCTAATCGTGGTATTGGAGAATGTTTTGAGTCAGCAGTGGGATTTTTGACGGCCCCACACATCAATAGCTAGGAGCCTGCTCTCCTAAGTCACATGGTACAACATCCTTTGATAAATGCAACACTGTGTTGTGTCACTAAAAGCCAATTACACCATGCTTTTTATGATTGATCTGCTCTGACAGTAGTGGATGGCATTTAAATCAACAGCCCCCGGAGCCATCTCTAGGCATAAATGGTGGTGGTTATGGAGGGTGGCGGAGGGCTATGGGTGCTTTAATCTCATTTGCTTGGTTGCTGAGTTGAGTTTCTAGATCACATGTTTTCAAAAAGAGAGCGGGAGAGTGGTGGAGATATCCAGCAAGCCTCTGCTCACTCAGCTCGGGAAGGCTGCTCTCTCTTACAACTTTGATTGTCCCCCATGTCGACAGCTCGATCCACAGCTTCTGAAGTACAAGGCGCACACTGGCACTTATAAAAGCATGTAGGGAGGTGTCATATTGAACGCAGGATTGCTTTTTAATCCCAAGCACATTGACTATTCTTGTCAATAGAACCCCAATACAACTGCCAGCTTGAGCTTTTTTTTTCCTACAGGATTCTTGCTGGGCTTAATTTTCAAAGTGAATGCACAGATGCCAAGGAAGGCTTTTTCTCTCTCTGCCCCCCCCCCCTCCCCTCCCAACACACACACACATCTCCCCCCACACACACTGCTCTGCCTCACTCTGTGTTTCTCCTGGAAGTCTATGCCAAGAGCAACATGCGTGAAGCAGAAAAGATCAGTGGGACGCTCCTCCACCGCCTGTTTCTCAAGACTGAATGACCTGATGGGAAATATTCCCATCACCTGCTCCTCTTTTAATTAATAAGCTTTTATATTAAAAACTCCTTATTTTATTTTCACCATATGTCTATTTAAGTGCATTGACAAAAGTAAAAACTGCCTCAGTAACTAAAACATATGTGGCCTTCTTCTGAAACTGAATCCACTGTCAAAGAACAAGTCTTTTTTTTTTTTTTCCTGCTCGTCTCTGTGTTTGAATAATTATAATCCACATCATTAGACAAGTTTCCCACTGTATCTAAATTAGAAGGTCTTCTTTCAGGCCGGACATCACAGGTGTTCCCTTGGTTTCAAGTCTCAGGAGATGGAAATCTTTGAGGATACTGACTATTAACCCATGCTCTAATCATCTAGTCAGGAGGGGGTATGAAACCCGCCAGAAGAATGAATTAATACGACCCGCCAAGGAATACATGAAGAAAGCAGTGAGTGTCCATTTGCAAGGCTTAGGTACAACTGTCATAGTTTCTCTCATCACGGCACAGCCCCTTCATCTCCCCTTGATGGTGTCATGGAAGTGAGAGGCGTGAAAGCACAGTGACACTCCATGAGCCCGTTCCACTCGCAGCCGCTAATTCATCATGACAAATGTGCTCAGATGATCTGGCCCAGCAGCACTAATGGGGAGAGGAGAGAGCGCACTTCATTTGCACAAGACCCACTCCAATTAATCCATCCAGCTTTACTCTGGGCTAATTGGAGCGGGGCCCTCCCTGCCTGTGTGCTGGTAATATACACGACACAGTTTAACGGCTCCTGTTCTCAAAGATCATACTTTTTTTATTTTGCATGTGTGTGTTTTTTTATGTTGATTGTGCCAAAGGGGAGTTTGAGGATGTAAAATCTGTTTCCGTGATCCTAAAACACAAGGCCCTCTCACAAACATGTGTTCATAATGAGCAATTAACTGCTCATATTTCCATGTTATCATATTTTACACTTTCCTTTATTCTATTTTTAGGTTGAGATTCAGAACCTGTGGATACTCTTTAAAGCACATTATTAACACATATAAAAGTGCATATTTTAATTTGAGAATGTCAGAATATCTTGAATTTAGTTTGTTCACCAAATGCTAAATGGCAGAATAAATGAGTGGATAAATAAATAAGTATTAGCAGATATGTCATATGCTGAAAGCAGTATCACCACTAGCTTAAAAGTACTCTCACATCATATGTTTTGGCTTGTTTTGACTACAGCTGTGTGTGTGTGTGTGTGTGTGTGTGTGTGTGTGTGTGTGTGTGTGTGTGTGTGTGTGTGTGTGTGTGTGTGTTTGTTGCTTTGGCTCACTTTAAAACCTTTGGCACAAGTAGGACGTTCTTTGTCTAAAGTTAGAAGTGGTCTTGCTGTTAATTAATCCATCATAAATGGATTTTGATCTCTCCAGTGTTTGATTGATGCTTCTAAAACACACTTGGTAGTGCAGAGTCCTCCGAGAAAGGCAGGCGCTGATCCAGTGTTTAAGTTTTTGGCTCGTTGTCAGACCATGTCTTTAAGAACTGACGTGAGTCTTGAAATGATATAGCAGAAGCCGACTACATATTTGCATTTTAGAAGTTCATCTGTGTGCGGTAGAAAATCTAGAACAATTGTTGGCCTGTCACTTCAGCTTTATCTTAAAAAACTTACAAAGGTTTTCCTCCTTGCCATACACTGCTGCTTGGGTAATGCTGCCTCCTGTGTCTGCAGACGTATTTTTCTAAAGGTGTGTGTGGCACATCTGTGCAGCTATTGTTTATTCATGGAGTAAACCCTTTGAAATGTGTTAAGATACTTCCCACTCATTATAAAAATCCTGCCACCCATGGATTAGGACTTTGATGTCACCAATCCTGCTTCAAAGGCTTCTTTCACTGCTATTAATCACAGTTTAGCCTCTGAAGATATAGCCAGAGAAAACATTTGGACATCTTGTGCAGAAACTTTGAAATGTTCAGACTGTCTTGCATATGCTATGTTCATATCCTTTCCGCTATGTGTGGGGCTGTTGGACTGCTGTGCACGCAGCTGCACTCTTGAGTCCATGGGATTCAGCTTAGATTTAGGCTCCCTCTGAACTGTCTCTCATACTGTGCTGCAGTATGAACACTACTTTTAACATAGTAGTGTACCTTTGATTTCCTTATATCTTGTATGTTAAGGAATATCACCCCAAAGTGTTTATTGTGTCTACATGTTTGATAGTTCACTCTCAATGATCATTTCTTCCCTTTATTTCACACAGCAGTTAAAACTTTTTCTTAGCTTTCAATAAGACCTGACAAGACTACTTGATGACTGTTTTCATGTTTTGGTATTGAACAGGAAATCTGGCGATGTCCAGAGCCCGAATCACAGCTGCCTCCAGATCTCTGCCACCGCAGCTCGGTTCAGGGCGCACCAAGGTGAGGCTCCTGTTGCACAAATCGTCACATCTGAGAACATAATGGTTTTTTATTTGTTGCTCAGAGGCATTGCACCATAAGAAACTCAGTAAAACTTGTGCTGTGAAGCATAGCCACATTAATTGACTACCCTGTTATGTTTGCTATCTTGCTTGTGGTAATGCAGCATGGCCATCTGGCATTTGGTATCTACGGCATAAAAGTAGTTTTCAGAGTTACTAACTACTGTTGTTTTGTTAATGTGCACTAAAGTACTTGAAAAAAATGTGTAGGTCCTCTGAAATCAGCTCAAATAACTACATCAACATACTTAAATAAGAGACCAGAATAGTTTTTATGAGTTGTATATTCCACAATAATTCTTGATGTAGCAACACTCAACGGACATACTAAGGAGTACACTGACAGTGTTTGCATCCAATATTGTTTATCAATTATGTTCTTCGTGCAGTTTCTTTGAGTGCATTTTTATGGTGTGACACACACACACACACACACACACACACACACACACACACACACACACACACACACATATACACACACACCATACTGTATTTTAGTACAAGAAAGCTAGCCAAAAGGTTTCTTGATAGCAGAACTTTCTCACTTTTGGACTCACACTCCAACAGTTTAATTTCACTGTCTATTTTACTTTATTTAAGGGGATTCATTTGGACAAATCATAATGTCTGTATGAATCTGAAATATCTTTGTCCATTGTGGAATTATTTTTGGTTGGTCTTTGTTAAACAGAAAGATAATTCACATTATGATTTACAATGGAAAACCCCTTAAAGGTGAATTTCAGCTTCTTGTCTTTCCACTTCTCTCCTCCTTTATTTGCATGTTATTCACCGACGTGTCACACTCAAAGTCTCCCAAATACCTATTGAAGGTAAGACTTCTTTAAATACTAAATTAGCCTAAATCTAAATATGTTTCCAAACAGTCTTTGAAAAACATAATTAACTGAAATCAACTGATCATCATTGTAATCCAAACTGAAACTTCAGTAATTTTGAATTGTCTGCTGCTTCAATCTTCTGACAGCAATCACAGTCTGGCTTTGAAAAATGTAAATCATTTCCTTTCAAGTAAAGTGGTGCTCATAAATTTAGGAACCCATGCTAAAGTTGAATAAAAAAAATCATCTTTTGGAAATTGATCTTAATGCCTTAATTTAAAAAATTAGGAAAAATTCAACCTTTAAGGAAACCAATTTTTTTTGTGAATGAATAATGTATCATAAATAAATAAATGTTCTTTTTATTTAACATAGGGGTGTACTTACTTATGCCCCCCGTATTTTAAGGAAGAACATTTATTTATTTAAGATACATTATTCATTCACAAAGACAATTGGTGTCCTTAAAAGTTGATTTCTTTCCTAATTTTTTAATTAAGGCATTAAGATCAATTTCCAAAAGACTTTATCATGGGATCATAAACTTATGAGCACCACTGTATTGTTTCACGCAGCCACAATTCTGCAGCAATAATGTAAACAAATGCTCTGTTTTGTATCTTTTTAAATTATAGATGTACTTAATGTGGAAGACAAATACAGGCCAACATAACTGTGGAGAAACTTTGTTGAACTTCCCATAAGCACCTAGTCAATCTTGAATGAGAAAGGGCTTCTTAATAACAACTCAGTGTGATTGATGTAAAATGTATGCCGTCATGTTCTCAATCAGAGTTGGGCAAAAGTTTACAGAAACTGACAGTTACAAAAAGTTACCAGTACGACCAGATTAAAGAAGTGTGACAGTTGTTCGAATAGTGGAAGTGAGTCCTGGATAACCATTTCTGTGTGATCTGCTTTCAAAATAAAGTGTAAAAGCATCCGATTCCTCTCTTCATGTAAATCAGAGAACGTTTGACGTACCTTTCTTTCTCTGCACTGGGAAGGAATAAAGAATTAAAATATGCACTTTGCTACGTAGACTTACCATAAAATATCCATTGCATCATTAATTTTGATGAAACCATGAACTGCAAAGGCCATTAGAAAGCTTATATTGTGTCCTCGTTAATCCGTCGTTGTCGGGATGACTGTCTGCTTGGTGACGGCTGGTCTCATTATTCAGAATGCTCTGCAATTTTCCCATGCCCCACAGCAGTGCAGAATTATTCTCTAGATTGTTAGCTTTAAGTGTTTATGGGGCTATGTTATACAGACGGCACAGTTAGTACAGCTGTGTATTCCCAACTGGCCCATTTAGAGGAAGAAGACCTGCTGTAATAATACCTTTATCTCTATAGAGCCCACAAAGGATGTCAGGTTGCAATCAAACTGAATCTCATTTATATCTGCTGCTTTTGCAGTGGTGCTCTTGGCCTGAGTCAAGGCAACATGTTCATTGTGACTGTTGTGTTCAGATGGACACCATGGAGATGATGCGTCACCCAGAAGAAACCACCAACATGAGGAGACAGACTGTAGCCTCCTATTTCCGTGTAGGTGTTTTCTCTTTTATGATGATCAACTGTCTGACAACAACCCGTTTAAACATGTTATGAACTCTTCTGTTTTTATAATTTTAAAATCATAATTGTGTTGACTCACACAAACGGATGACAATTTTTCAGAAATAACAATTGACTCTTGAAATAAAGCAGAAAAGGGCACCAAACTAAATGAGTCGTGTCAATGTTAGACTACTAGTCAAAATCCATTGATAGTGTTGGTTGAATCATATGTTTCTATTTATTTAATTTTTTATTTATTTCAGGGAGGCTCCGTACCATAATATGATCAAATATATCTTTAGAAATAAAGACTTGCACTAATAATCAATATTTTTATTCTAACAATAGATTAAATGACTACAGTATGTGTACGTCAAAGATGTTGTAGTAAGAGAGTGATCATCCAACTCTGCAGTTCGCCTTAGCTCTACGGAGCGTTTTAGCATCTTTCAGCTTATTGTTTTGGTTTTCCGTCCTGCAAATCTGTTGGCACCAAATGGCAGACAGACAAAGTTGTAACTACATCGTGGAGCATTTAGCAGCTAAAGATCCTCAGGAGTTGGTGGAGACCAAAACAGAGTTAAAAGGAGAGTGAACATTGGGTTTACTTTTGTTTGGTGGCCAGAATTTCTTCTACAAATGATGCTAATGTTCATCTGTGTCTGCTGGATCTGTAAATAAGCAACATTAGCCATAATAACTTTATATGGTGATGATATGTTGATAAGATGATATATATACTGTATGTTCTGCTGCCTCCAAGGCAAAACAACTTCATTTATGTAGCTTTAAACAATAAGTTTTTGTCTTGCTTCACCATTTTTAAACATTATCGATTATTTTACTGTAAATAACAATTGCAATAAAAAAAAAACTGCTAATTCAGTTATTTATGTTTGTTATATGAGAATGAAAAAAGACTGTCAGATCCTGTTGGGACTTATTAATGCTGTTAATTACTATTCGGATCTGTCTGTAAAAAGTTGAAGTGCTAATCTTTTTAGCTGGAGTTACACCACCGGACTGTGATAATGTGAATTCATATGATAACTGTTTATCTTTTTTTTGTCATTGTATATCTGCAGTACTCCCTGATGGACTTGCTGTCTAAGATGGTGGTAGGTCAGCCACACTTTGTGCGCTGCATCAAACCCAATGATGACAGGCAGGGACTGCGCTTCTGCAAGGAGAGGGTGATGTTGCAGCTGCGCTACACCGGAATCCTGGAAACAGTGAACATCCGTCGGCAAGGCTACTCCCACCGCATCCTGTTTGAAGAGTTCGTCAACAGGTAAGAGCGATGTCAAGACAGGCAGCACCTACACTCTGCAGCATGCACACATGTGGAGCGCTGACTCAACCCCAGAGTGCAGAACAAGTGAGCTGTGCTCTGCATCACACACAAACACAGCTCTTTAATTAGACAAGGGTACAAGTTGAGCAGGGCAAAAGGATGACTAATTGGCAGTCATTAGTGATAGTGCAAAACAAAGAAACAAAAACAGACAAAATTCTACAGCTGTTTTAACTGGGTGGATATTCCAGTCTTGAAAATATGGATAAAATTCAAACAGGGAGGAACTGTGATTATAAGGGGTGATGCATTAATGGATTTCCTTTTACTATTCATAAAGAGTTTGTTCTTTAATTCAGTGACCTGGAAAAGCTCAAATGTAGTCTCATGTGTGTCCCATTGGTATTACATTTGAACACAATTAAAACAAGATTTCATCATTAGCGGGACTTTACGTAAGGGTGTTGTTCTTGTTTTTAAAAATATGGGACAGGATATGTTAACGTTAATAAGTGTTACGTATCCCTGTTCAGGGTGCAAGATCCAATACTTTATTGCCATTTGATTTCAACAAAGTTGATATGAATTTGGTTTGGTGAGCTCAAAAACAACAAAAACCTCACTCACATACAGTGGCCACCTCAGGACATAGAAATAAAGTAAGTAATAATAATAAATAATTAAAACAAGCGTTCCCATCGGGATGCTGTAGGTACCACGACACCTATGATCCATACCATTGTATACAGTACAATACATACATACCCTTACATTGTCTTACAGACGTGAATAATAGCAGCACATTAATAATTAAGAGTTAAGGGCGCATACAGCCTCTGGGTAAGTGCTGGCTGTCCTGGTTCAGATACTTTTCAGTGTTTAAAAAGAAGGGAGGAAGTTAAAAAGATGGTTAGCAGGGTGAGAGGAGTCGTGATGAATATTGTGACCCTTCTTCCATATTACAGCAAGGGACGATGGCTCCTTGCATATGACTTTTTTATGCTGTGTGTACCATTTTGTCCAGACATTTCCTGTCTTGTGCTGAGGTGTTTCCATACCACACATCAAATGTCCAACCTCAAATTTAAAAAAAGTGTATGCCCACACATCACAAGCTCTGTTCAGGAAAAAAAATACACATCCTTAAGACAAGTCTGTGGGAAAATGCAGGGAAACTTATGTTTGATCAATTCTCCTTTGAAATATATTCTCGCCCCCTCTAATGTGGAGACTTTAAGATGATATAAAATTTAATTAACTTTGGCTTGTGGCCTGTAGGGAAAATAAACTTTGAGAGGGATGGTTAGTCTCACTGCTTTAGGAAGGCTTTAAAAATTGTGCCTAATTTTGGTGTCCTAAAATTTTGAATGTCCTAGTTTTGGTCCCAATATTTAAAAGTGTGTGATTATTGAAAACCATCAAAAGCCTGAACGATAATTTTACTGTTTTCTCTACAACACCTGAAGTGTTTGTGAATGAGAGGGTGTATTACCACTTCAGACTACATTTTAACCTTGCTATTGAATCCATATGATCCTACCTGAGCCAGGCAGAAGTCATACAGACGGAGCTGAATGGCTAAACTGCACCTTTAGTGAAAACTGATTTAAATTTGTGCTCTCATATCAAAGGATCGTCTGATGTTGCCAAGCAGTGCTTTGTATTTACATCAAAGAAATAACAGGTATCAACAGGAATTAGAATGAAAGGCTGTAGACTGAAGTGGGGAGGGGAGTTCAAAGAAGTTTTTCTTCATGTTGTTCTTTTTTTTGACCAACGCCAGAACACAAGAGATGAACCAGTCGTTTTGGAGCCTTTATGTCCCTGAGCAAACAGTTAGAGCCACCCTGTCCTATGCTGGTATTTTGTAAACTACAACAAGTCCAGACAATGTGAGCGATAAACATGCAGTGGGGCTGATTAACACCGATAGGCCCGGGCTGATGGGCATCTTCTGTGGCCACTGAAATAAGAGATGATGATCCATTCAAAAGAGCTCAAACAAAGGGCCTCTGTTGAAGACTCATGTCTCAGTCAGGCTCATTTTTCTGCTCTGACTGAGCAGGCGATTTTCCAGCTGTGATGATGCTAGTAGTTGTGGGGGGGGGGGGAAATGCAAAGATTTCTAGTCTCTCCTTGACCAATGTTAGATTAAATAACTTTCAAATGTGGTCAGTTACTAAAGTGGAGCTCCATGTTTGTAATCAGTTATGTAATCGACTGTGTGACCAAAATACTTGTAGTTTATCTTTGGATTATTTACCTGTACAGTAATTCTAAATCTTACAGTTTACACTAAATCAAACAAAAGTAGTAGTAAAATTAAAAGGAATAGTTTGACACTTTAGGAAATACTATTATTGCTTTTCTGTCTGTACACTAGAAATTAATCTACAGCCAGCAATTTGTCTTTTTTTTTTATATACTTTTTTTATGTTTTCAACAAAGAATATAACATGTTGTAGTGAGCTGTACAGGTGCTGGTAGGCAGATATTGTTTACCTTTGGGAATTGCCAAGCTAGCTGTTTCCCCCAGTTTCCAGTCTTTATGCTAAGTGGAACTAATGTCTTGCTGCTTCCTGCTGCTCTGGTCTAAATTCATCTGGCCAAAGGACTACAGTTGAAAATTAGCCGGCTGGCTAACACTGGCACATTTACAGAAATGTTGTGTTGTCCTTTATAAAATAAAGAATAAGAATAAGCTAAGCTAACAGGCTGCTGGCTGTGGCCTACTATTTACCGGACAGTTATGAGAGTGTTACCAATCTTCACATCTAACTCAAATCGCGAATAAGCGTATTTTCCAAAATGACAAATTTAAAATTCAAAAATTTTATTTTACTGGCATCAAGCAATAATCCATTAATAATCAATAATTAATAATCCAATATGTCTTTGTTATTTATGGCTCAATTTCTTGTTGCAAACACCAAATGGTGTCAGAAAAAGATGACAAGAAAATCGGAACACTCAAAAATTAATAATAGTAGAAATCCCTAAATGGTGATTAGATAACCTTTTTTCCAAACATAATCTTTACATTAGATCAAATATTTCATTGTTTTCCCCTCTGCCTGTTCTCATAGATATTACTACCTTGCTTTTCGGGCTCACCAGATGCCTGAGACCAGCAAAGAGAACGTTGTCGCCATACTGGAGCGGGCCAAACTGGAAGGCTGGGTGCTGGGGAAGACAAAGGTAATGTGGTTATTACAGCAATAAATGAATCAATAAAGACATTTGTGTTTGTATTATACATTTAACCTAAACTCACCAATAACCATGTATAGAAACAGCAGTACAGAGATCTAGACTGAGATACTGGGGATATTCTAACCTGGGCGAAACATCCTGTCAGGTTTTTCTTAGGTACTACCATGTGGAGCAGCTAAACCTGCTGCTGAGGGAGGTGATAGCTCGGGTGGTGGTGATGCAAGCTTACACTAAAGGCTGGCTGGGCGCCCGACGTTACCGAAAAGAGAAGCAGAAGAGAAACCGCGGGGCTGTCATCATCCAGTCAGGTACACTTGTATTAATTAAACCATAAACAGAGGAAAGCCATTTTTAAAACTTAAGTAAAAAATAAATAATAAAAAAATGCAAATGAACGCAAAAATCCTGATGTATTCTTTTATCACGTAATGATGAAACAGGTGCAAATTTGATGTGAATCTGACTGCTAGTTTCTTAATGACCTCTAGTCTATTATGTTCCTGTGAATCTTCATAAAAGAGATGAGTTTGATAACCACAGCTTGACCTACATGGGTTAAGAGCAATGCTTCAGAGCAGACAATAAGACCTCAGAGAGTTCAAAGGGATCCATCCATCTGCCACCTGGTTTAGCAGTGTTTTGAAGTGGGATCTTGTGTAATATGTGAAGTCTATTTTGTTTCACAGAGGCAGGTCAGCGATCTCTTGCACATACACACACACACGTATACACACACACACACACACACGGTCTCTTTCTCTTTCTCTAGCCTGGAGGGGCTATGTTGCTCGGCAGAACCTCAAGCAGATAAAAAAGGAGCGGGAAGAGGCCGCTATCTGCATTCAGTCAGGTAAAGACATTTTTACTTTTTCTTCTGAACTTCTTCATATTTCCAAGTGCAAACCTCTGGAATTTCTCATGTGTCCGTTAGAAATACACGCCGCTTTTTCATAAATTTTCAAAAGGAAAATGGATAAAGGCCTGAAAACCTTACGTCTTTGTGAAACACCTTTTTGATCTCAACGAGTGGCCTACGAAACAGTGATAATTAATTAATAATGCATAAAGAAAAGCTTTTGAAAGTTTGGGCAGCATTTGGTCCCCATGTTTCAGAAGAACAGTGCATACTGAGATCCTTTTTTTCCTTTCATCTCTTTCCCAGTAAAGGCAAGAGAGGGGCTTATCCCTTCTGTTTCCTCACGACTTCCTCTCTCAAATTCCTGGCCTATTACACAGCTCTCACATACCAGAAACAAGATGCCTTTTTATACTGTCAACCTTTTCATCTGAAATGTAAATTAATTCTTACTCAGTGTGCCTTGACGAAGATCAAAGCGGGCACATTAACCTTCCCGGGCCCCCCCCCTGCCTCACCCCCTCCTTAGAGCCTCTGACTGGAGGACAAGGGAGGGTGCCAAAAGGGGCAGGAGAGAGGAGGGCAGGGGGAGGAGATTTGGCATTGTTTCCCCCGGCTCTCCTAAGGGCTGCCCTCATCTGGCACATCTCAGTCGCCTGCACACCTTGTGTAAATGTCCTCCATTAAAACCCCTTGTAAATAACGCTGCAGAATGGGTAAACATGGTTTTGGTGTGAGAAAAGCCTCTCTATCGCCGCTGTCTTTCTCTTTAGAGAAGTGTGTTTGTGTGTGGCCGCTGGGGTTCAGGAGGGGGGCGGGGACCCTGAACCTGACATAAGTGGGGCCTCAGCCCCCCGGCAGAGCACTCCAGCACATTCACATTGTGTGTTCTCTGCAGCTTATAGCCTTTGAGGTGGGCTGCATTTGCATTCTGAAAATAAACAGATGCCTTTCAAATGTATGAGCCTGGTGGCTTCTCAGATCTCAGCGGGGCCTGGGGGGACATGCTCACCATCGATCAGATTAGACCATGCAAAGTAGAACCATGGCTCAACAATGTACTTGAGCTTTATTTTCCTGCGCATATAATTTTACAAGAAAAACACAAATCCCGTTGACAGAGTAAGTCATCAGGCTCCGTTTACTATCCATCTGAACCCAGTGTGTCTTAATAATCACACAAAGTTTTCCCACTGCTACACTACACTCCTTTAATAAACACATTTCACAGGTTGTTTTAGTGCTTTGATAAATTGCTGTTAATTGCAATTATATTTGATAACTGCCTCAGTGGACTATGTGTATGTTGTTAGATAGATAAATGGCAGAGGGTTTTCTGACCATGTGAGAGCATGTCTGACATTCATATCCTGTGCAGTTTACAGGGGCCATCGGGTGCGTCGGGACCATGTACCCCAGGAGCACATATGTCACCCTGAGGCTGGAGGAAAGACCACCAAGGAGGAGCATACAGGGTGAGCCTTGACATCTTTTGTCCTTCAGGATCGATTCCCACTGAAAGAATGTTTTCCTGCGGTTTTGATTTTCGTTATGTCTTTATTGTTTCTTCTTACAGCACAGACAATGGACCTAAAATTAGACTATTAGAGACGGCTTATTGAGCAAGAGGTCTCACATACCTGTCACTCATATTCAGCCCTGCTGGACGGGCTGCTCTTGCACTGTAATGTACTGTTGTTTCAAGCAGAAGAGAAAGCTCCTCCCTAAGCACACCCTTTTTTCAGTTTTATAAACGTAATAAATATCTTTCCACCAAGATAGCACACTTGTCTGACCACAAATGGGGCTGGGTGCTGCGCTGGTCTCCAGATGTACGAGCTGAAGAATTTGTGTTTATTCAGCATATGGGCAGGCCAGTCATTAAGAAAGTATGTGCTAAGCATGAGAGCAGTCACCGACTGAACAGTAGCAGTGGTGTTGATGTCGGATTTTAGCTCCGTATTTAGCTTTTCTCCGAACCACAACTTATAATTATTACAAATACTCTAACGTTAGGTTTGAGATGACATACTAAACATGTATCTATGAGGAAAAGTATGACATTTTTCTTTATGCGCAGGAGCTTCAAAAAAGAACGAAAATAAATTATGATAATGACAAATGTGTGTAGAGTTGCGTTGCCTATCAGCGCTCAGGGTAAACCAAGTCATGCTTATGCGAAATATCGTTCAAATCTTAGGTGACTTTTGGTCAAGCTGTGCATCTTTCTTCAGACTCAAACTCCAAAATACTAGATTTACACATCTGAAAATGTTATGCTTGTTGTATACTCAAATTGAGCGGAGCCTCATCTGGGATTTTTCTCTCAATGTTTACAATCATATTCCTTGGTGAGAAAAACTTCAAACCCTCTCTTAACAATTCTGTTTAATCAGTGTTGGAATCTCTCCATATAGATTTATTTTGACATGATCTGGCCCATTTTCCTCCTGTAAGATCTATGTTCTCACCTACATGCTGTTCTTTTCCCTTTTGATATCCCTCCTCTCTGCCACGCATGAATTCTGTGTTTGCATCCAAATAACAGAGCCTCCGGTTGCATCACCAAGTCCAAACTGGATGAGATTTTGTTTTTCTGGACTCGAAGCATGACTGGCATGCATCATTGTGTTTGCAGATGTCTCATTTGTTTTTTCTTTTTTTCTTTTTTTAAATAATGCAACACTGAGTGATCATACACAGAAACATAGTCTCTGTCTCGCTCTCTACAAATTGCATAATCATAAACCAGAGCTGTTTTTGCCATTAAACATATGCAATTTGTGTTCATTTCAGTTAAAAATGCTTCTTACTTTCACAGGTCTAACAACTCAGAAAGCAAGGAGGCACATACTGATCACATACATAGAGGAAATGTAAGTAACAGAATATCAATGAGCATTTTCTTATGCCTGACTTTAGCTGTGTATGTAAAATGCTGCTATTCTACAAAGCAGCTTTAACCCAGATTATTCTTTGGGAATTTTCTGAGTCCTTGAGACAAAAGACTTCTCTTGCTCCAACCTTCATCTCAGCGGAGAAGACAGGGTGGTACGGGAACGAGAGAATCAAAAGGCTGGAAATTCACGGCTGAGAATAAATGCTCGCTCTTCCCTGAGGTGATTTGTCTTTGCGCTCCTCTTTCTACAGATGTTAGACCCCTTTTTTAGTAAAGACCTGAGGTTCTTTGGTAGCACTTTGATATCCTGCTCGGATTCAATATGTGAAATAGAAGAGCCACTCCGTGACTTGGAGCACATCACAGTCTTTGAAGTCTGATCCAATTTTTGCTGCTCACCATTTGATGTTGAAAGGATGAAATGAGGAAAATGTACAGTTTTTGCCAGTAACTCTGCTGAGCATATGTAAGATTAAAAAAGCAAAATCCTTTGGAGGATGTACTTAGAAATGTTAAGCAGATTAATACTTTCCTATAGCTCTTTTATTCAAAGATAAAATTAAATATGAGAGGAAGTCTGAATGAGCTGTTTTTTACCCTCACAATTAAGTCAGTGTGGTGCTGTTTGCTAGGAGGTAGGGCTAGTAAAGGGGGATATGCAATTGCATTAGCATTTGATTAACATTGCAAAGCACATTAATGGGTTTGAGTTATATGAGTGCCAAATTGTAAATAAATGAATAAAGTGTCTACATGACTAAATTGAAAGCGAAAAAAACACATTACAGAGCTTCCTTTAACTTGTGTCTATTTATCCGCTGCTTTCATTGACATTGCTCTTCTGGGTGTGTTTACGCCTCCTCTTTCAAGGTTGGCCTCGACAGCCGAGACAGACAAGTGAAAGACTTCAAGAGAGACAAAGGCAGAGCAGAAGACAGTGTAACGAAGCCTTGCAGGGAGACAGCTAGACTGCGAGACATGCAGTGTAAACAAGGTAAGCCCGAGCAGAGCTGGCGGGTGCAGGTAATTACACAAAGAGACAGCAGAAATCCCGCCTTAATGGATAAAGTGCCATTTTTAATACAGGGCCCCTTTCAACCTTTCATCCCAGCCAATCCTCTGTTGCTATTCTTTGTTGACAGCAAAAAGAGAGCAGTGTTATGGGTGATCATTTCTGCGGTATTTTAATAACCCAGGTCAGCTCATCATAAACGTCTCATGGCATGTGGGAGGGGGGGCTTTCGAAGTGGCATGAGCACTTCAAAGCTTTCATTCTTCCGCACGGTGAGCCCTTCACTAAGGATCTCATCAATGACTCTAATAGACCTGCACAGAAACGGTGACAAGAAAATACACAAACCCTGATTTGTTGAACATATGTTTAGTTTGCTTTTTGCCCCAGGCGATGAATTACATTAATTCCTGCTGCCTGGGAGGCTGAGTGGGTGGCTGTGCAGGGGGCCTCCGATTACAGCCGTCACCTAGCCCACCACTGGGGTAGCCTGGGTAATGGGAGCCCGGCCCTTCATTAATGTTATTAGAGGGGTATGAGGTAAGAGACCGAGGTGAAATAGCATTTAGCGCCGCGGCTGAGAGATTATGGGGATTAGACATGAGAATGTAACACAGACAGGGCTCTCCAGCGGGCCTGGGATTAGTGTCAGCACGCCACAGCAGGTCTGGGTTAGATAGCGGCTAATTCGGTAATGCTGCATACAGGTGACCCCCGCTCCCAGGCATCACTGCTGCTGAAGGGAGCCAGTGATTGATGAATTCGTAATGTCAGAGTGATTATAGAGGGAAACGTTGCAGTAAATGCCAGTAAGAGGGCATTTTGCTCAAAAGTATGTTTTGTCCTGTGTCACTGGAGCTTCCAGTCATTTTCTAAAAGACTTTTTAGATAACGGCTGAATTACTTTCTTGTTTTCATTTGTAGTTTGACACCCAGCTACCTAAGATGAGGATGTAGGATGTTTCATTTGATGTGTAAAAGTCACATTCCTTTGCACTTAGGATCCCCTCACCATGAAATGTAGCCCAATGATCTACTTTTTACTGTACCACCTAATGCATTGATCCCCAACCTTTTAGTCTACTTGCAACCCCTGTTTACGGACTGTGGCCTCATTGTGGAAATTACTTTTGAGCTGTTTAGATTGTTTAATTTGAAGGATTTTTCAAGGCACAACAAGGTGAAATTATCCAGAAAAAAAGCAAAAAATATGACAAAAAGTCAGAAAAATAAACCTAATTTTGTGTATTTCTTTTGTATTGTATTATAACTAGTGCAAATCTCCATCATAAAATAACTTCAGTGTGGAATTGAAGATAATTTCAACCTATTTCCAAAAGAAATCAATTTGTTTTTACAAGAATTTTCTAGAAATTAGGCTCTGTCACAATTGGTAAAGTGGAAATCTTCTCAATGCACTAGCAAATAGTTTCACTTGTTTTAAGAACTTTAAGGGTGGTTATTGCATTGGCCAGTTATCTTGGGGACCCATTGGGGGTCCTGACCTCCAGGTTGGAAACCTACAAATTTAATGCAACCTAAAACTTTTCTAGTTAAGTCTCATTGGCATCATTTATTGCAGTAAGTCAAACGCTCCCATACTTCTTTTTGTTATTAGGTAAAATGAAGGTTCTCTGTACTGAGTAAATTAGCCTTTGGCACATGTATAACGTTTCATATCTGACAGTTATATTCTATTTAAATGTCCTGACAAAAAGAAAATCCCTTCCTCTTCTGCCATGGGCTTATTCTGTGTGAAGAGCACACAGATTTTCAGGTATTCACCGTCGCCTCTTCTCCTGCCTCGTTTATGTTCTGAGGTCTGCTTGTGGCTCCAACTTCTTTCAGGAAACCCCATTTGAATATGTTAACGGAGGCCACGGTGGCTCAGGCACCCAGGGCACACTTTGATCGCTGCAGATCTGAGGGCCTTTTTTTTCATCCCGAGGTTGAGCGAGTCATGGAAGCCTTGCCCTGCCAGATGTTTGGAGACCAGGCTCCTTCCTGTGTCTCATCCTGCTGTCGCCTCTGGTGATCGCATCGGTTCTCTCGGGCTGGAGCTCGACCTGGAGTGTTTCAGGACACCAGTGGAGAAAAACAGAAAATTAGCCATGGAAATCGAATTACCCCACCCCTACAGACACATGCACGCTTGCACACACTCTGTTCCCATTAATGCCAAAACACCGGGGCGTGACCTGGAACCTCTCAATGTGTTTGACGGACGTTGGGTCTTTTCTAAGTGATTTAACAAAGCCTAGTGTTGCGCTCAGTCCAATTTACTTTCATGTATGAAACAAAGCAGATTAAGGAGTGAGAAAAATAGGATATATGTCTGTTTTATTGCATATGTGACATCAGGCTAGGCAACTATTCTCACTCTTTAGCGAAATACCCGCAGTGTTGCATTTTATGGTGGGAAGAGAGCATTAAAGCACTTTGTACTCCAGGCGCTCTCAGATGTCTGCAGCACCAATCTTTGATTGTGTTTTGTCAGTGAAAAAGTTACACATACACAGTGAAGTCATTTAAGCTGCACTCTCGAGACTATGTCACCTCTTGTCACCTGTCTCCCGAACCTGAATATTAATACATCATGTTTGGAAATGAGTCACAGAGCGTGTGTAGAAAGAAAGCCTTTGCTAGCAAGCAGCAGATATGATCAGAGTGCTGCTTATGCTCCTCGGCGTGGTAAACAGGATGGTGCTGGGGATCAGTCAGAGCTGACTTTATGGTTTATGAAAGCTGAGCTACTTATGTTAACAGGCTTTTTGAAGATTATAGTTGTGGTAAACATACATGTCAAGAGAGAGACAGTGATAAAGTGCCACAACACAGAGACCAATTACCTCTGTGCCTTGAAGATAGTTAACCTGGTCGCTTGAAGGGATGAGAAAAGAGAAAAATGAAAAGAGGGCTAAAGTAATTGAAGTTCATGTTGACTTATTGGTTATAGTTATGTCCCCTCAGTGCATAAAATGGTACAGTCAATAGGAATTGATTTTATTTGTAGCCCTGAGCTCTCTCTGGGCTTTATTGCTGCAGCTGTGAGAGCTCATTGGAAATGTGAACGCTGTTTTACCCACACTGAGGTCAAACCCACACTCACCAGTACATCTCACTTTCCTCTCTTCTCGCTCCCTCCCTCAGCTCTTAAACGTCTTCCCACATGTCCTCCCACAAGGTTTGCAGCCACCAGGTGCTGCTCCACAACATACCACCACCACCACCACCACCACCTTCAAAGCAGCAGCAGCACCACATGAACATGCATCTGCCAGACAAATGATCCACCCTCTTCATGTTCTCTAGACAAATACGCTCCCACCCTCTCGCTGTCTCTCAGCCTTTTGATTGATCTGTCTGTCTTCACATATCGCAGCGTCTCAACCGGATGCCTTCAGTTATAGGCAAATTACAGGCTCGACATAGCGGCAGCAGAGATTTGGAAGGGATAGGAAAGACTCAACTTAACTGAAGGAGTTGCCTCTGTCTGACGCTACCTACGTAATCCTCTTAATGTCAGTGGGAGTAGTTAACAGGATGTACTTCCAAACTACTCATCATCACAATTCCAACAGAATAATCTCCTCAGACATAAAATCTAGGTGGAAAATGATACTCCAAGTTCTCTGTCATTTTCCACATGTGGATTGGCTCATTTGATGTAGTTAAACAAAGTTTTTCCCAAACACAAAACCTTATGATTTTTTTATTGTTGTTGAACAAATACAGTTTTATATAGTTAAATTTTTTTGATCTAAAAAATTACAAAGGATCACACCAATCAGGAGAGAAAAAGCTTAATGCCACTCATTTGCATATTTCATCTATGTTTAGCATGGTTTCCTTGTAATTCATGTCTCCCTCCTTACTACTTACATGAATTATGTCTGTGACAAATGTTTGACTTCCACAAAGTTCAGAGATTTTTCCACCAAGCAAACATTTCTTTAGAAGTCAAAGTTCCAAAACTGCTGTCAGTGGAAATGATTGATTTCAGTGTGAAAAATTGGTTGTAAGTAACAACATCCTCTCCTTGCATTAGTGAAAACAGATGCAGGAACTACTTTTTTCAGCATTATCTGCAGGACTTGACCAGTCTGTCTTATAATTTAAAGCACATGAGTTGCTATTTTAGTATGATGTCCAAAATGACGAGAGCGGTAATAAATCTCAGGAGCCCTAAAAAGTTCTGGAAATCCTCTTTAACCCTCTTCAGTGATCTGTTTGCAACTGAGAAATTGTGTGTGTGTGTGTGTGTGTGTGTGTGTGTGTGTGTGTGTGTGTGTGTGTGTGTGTGTGTGTGTGTGTGTGTGTGTGTGTGTGTGTGTGTGTGTGTGTGTGTGTGAAGAGGCAGTTGTGAGGTAAAGAGAAGGGTCTGGGTTGCACATGCCTCATTTAGACATCAAAGGCCCCTGCTGATGATTTTTCCTTATAATCCATGCCTTTTGGTGCCTCTGCTCCCTCCATCTGAATAAACAAAGCCCAAGTGGTTCTCTGTGGTCTGGGAGAAGTCAGGTGATTGCAGCACGTGATTTGGGAAGTAAATCGATACATCTCTAATTTATTCCACTAAAATTCTTTTAACAGCTCTTTTATCTTGTTTCTGAAGAGCATTCTGATTTTGAAGGGATTTCAAAGTGGTATTTAGAGATGTAATACGAGTCATCTGATGCTCTTTGAAAATGAAAGAAATACCTATCTCAAAAAGAATTCTAGCCCTTTTTATCTCAAGAAGAAAACATGTACAATATGTAAGTTTCTCACTCAACTCAGCTTGGCTTTCTTTTGATATGGAGAAATCAATATTGCATGAACCGTACTGCCTCTGTATTCCCAGTTGACCATTATTCCTCCCCACCCCAAACAGCAGACATTACCCACCATCATTTAGCAAACCCCCGGTGTGAGCCACTGATTGACCCCTTCCCAGCTCTGCTGCCCATGTCCAAGCTGCGTTCCCCTGCCAGAGGCCAGTTTGGCAGCCTCCTTGCCTGTAATATATCTGTGGGAGCAGCATTCCTCTGGGGCTGGCCTGGATCAAATGGCAGTGATTTCCCAAACAGAGGCACAGAGATGGGAGTTCTGACCCATCCTCTGATCTGCTACACGCTCTAATCGCTGCAGGTCAAAATGGATAAATGGTGATGCTCAACCCCCGTGTGTCGTGTTTCGGGCTCCAGATATGCAGCGGTGTATCCAGCAGCTGAGCCATTTTAGGAAAAAATCTAATTGCGATTTTCTCAACCAATATTGCAATAGTGATTTAAAATGCAATTCTTTTTTATAAACATAATTACAGGCCTGTATTTGTGTTTTTAAACAAAATATGATCGTACTAACCACAATCACAAATTCATCTTGTGTCTATAAAAAAACGATAAAGTAATGCAGTTGAATGATGTTGAGCTAAATCTTAACGTCAGCATGCTCACAATGACCATGTCATTGCTAAATATCAGAACCATTGCCTGTTTTACAGTCAATGATCAGAACACACCATGTGTCTTAGTTTGGCATGTGGGAATGTTATCAGTTTTGAAAATATTAGGTCATAAACCAAAGTATTAACCTAATTAAATTTTTGACCTGATGATGATGAAAAGTCCGGCGATCACCAAAGATATTATAATTCATCCAAATGTGTTACCAAAGTTCACAGTGGCGCTGGAGGAAAAGTCAGCAGGATTCATCCTCCAGGGATAATGGCAATCTGACAATCCATCTAAGAGCTGTAGAGATATTTCAGTCTGGTGGCCCGAGCGACAGGTGATGCCATCCAGCAATATCGCTAGTGGTTAAAAATGATGGTGGTGTTGCTTCCTCGACTAAACCATCTTAACTAAAGTGTACAGACACAAACTTGCAGAGAGCATATTACTCTAGAAACAGCAACAGCAATAACTTATTTTTTAACTTCTTACAAGGGATAAGAATGGAATCATTCAGCCCTACAATATTTCATATTTTAGGTACAGCAAAGGGTCTTGCTTGTACTGAATACAGTTCAGATTCTTTTTATTTTTTTAAAGAAAAACAAGACAAATGTTTGTTGAAAACACAGGCTATGCAGTCTATTTTACAAAGCGATTGAATTTTGAAACTTTGTTCAAGGATGTTCATTATTAGTGATTGAGTGCTTTGATGCAATTTCAGGGGAATAAAACATTTGCTTATCAAATCCATTTCTGCATCATTAGCAGAACAATGTCCCACATACAGATGCTGTTTAACTTAAATGTAAGGTGCAAACATTTTATTTGTGCTGGTTTCTTTTTTTTCAACAGATAGAGTAGCTCTTTTAGGTCTCACAAAGCAGCAACGTTGTACAATTTATCTCAATGTAATATTTAAACCTAAACGCTTTTGATGCAGCCAAACCAAGCTACTTCTTTAGAAGAAATACACAGCTGTTTTTTCCTCAGTACATGAAATCTATCCAAATACCCTCTAATACTCAGGGGTGACAAGGATTCACACAGTGGATGGTTAGCACCTCTGAGGCACGGATAGATAAGATTGACGGTAAAAGTTAGCTAATATCTCAGAACAGACTGGAACTTTCTGGGCATTTACAAAGTGTGACTTTAGTAAACCTGCACTGGTTTGAATAACATCAAGAAAGCCGAGGAAATATGTGGGGGTAGAGGTGGGAGCTTGCCCTTTGATGTATAGGATTGAGATGTGATGAGGTCTGTTCAAAGTGAGTACAAAGTAGGGTTAAGATGGAAAAAGCAAATGCAGCTTTAGTCAAGGTAGAGAAGCCGAGGTAGCAAGAGATGATGAAGAAATGTCCTGTCTCACCCGAAAACGTAGGCAAAGAAGATGAAACGTTATCTGACATTAAATATAAATGCTTCCTTGTAAAGGTGTCTCGGCTTTAAAACACACTTTTGTAACCTATGAATTTTGAAACCCTGGATGTGCTGTAGAAGAATATAATAAGCCTTTCTAATTGACTTATGTTTGAATAATCAGGTTATCACGTAGCTCGTTATCTTTAGTAAGTCATTAACTTTTCTGTGGGGAATGAATAATTAATTCTTTAGTACACTGTTTTGAACAATCAGGGAAAACAATGTCATTCCGCCAAAGATTCGGGCATCTGCTGGAAGAGAAGCAGCAGAGAGTAGAGAAGAAGTCATTCAATGGGTGGGCAGTGATAAATTCCTTCTTACTCTGTGTAGCAGATTAGTCACGGCTCACATTTGTGTCTTTAGGTTCAGAAGTAGGAGGGTGAACTTCTACATCTAGAGTCCTGTATCTCTGCTGAGTCAGCGGATGATTTTTTTCAGGTCCTTTGTTCAAATGTGAATGGTGGAAATGTACTTTTGAAAGGCCAGCTAATGGTGTCACTTCACTTTAAAGGGTCAATTTATCCAAATCGCCACAAATCAAATTCTAAAAACTTTAATTGAATTGGGGTGGCAGCAAATATCTCAGATGCAGATATCCTGCAGATATGACCTCAACAATTAAACCAAACCTATAAGAGGCACCACAAGGCCCATGTGGAAAAAACATTTTGATTTAGATGAACTCAGCCTTTAAAGGTCCCATGGCATGAAAATTTCACTTCATGAGGTTTTTTAACATTAATATGAGTTCCCCCAGCCTGCCTATGGTCCCCCAGTGGCTAGAAATGGTGATAGGTGTAAAGGGTATCCTGCTCTGCCTTTGAGAAAATGAAAGCTCAGATGAGCCGTTTTGGAATCTGGTTATGAGGTCATAACAAGCAAGGTTACCTCCCCCTTCTCTGCTTTGCCCGCCCAGAGAATTTGGCCCACCCATGAGAGAGAGACATCATGGCTTTCAAACGAGAAAAGTGGCAGTTGGTCAAGGCCACACCCCCACCCTCCACCTTGCCCCTCCCACTCTCCTCCTCAATAGCTTCAGACACAGAAATGGCACATACTAAGGAAAGCTCATTGTGGGACTGGCTCTAGTGGCTGTAGTTCTGCACCAAAGCTGAATTTCGGGAAAGAGACTTCAGATACAGTATTAGGGGACCACTGATGTCTATATAAAAGCATCCAAAGAGCACCATGTCATGGGACCTTTAAACATACAATATGTAACTTTCTGCCGCTAGGCTTCTCTCAATCAAAACAATGGATGGTAAACACGGACTTTTGATGACGTTGTGAAGTTGTGTTGAATTATGGGAGTTGTAGTTTTAATTGTTAAACACTATCACCGATTAGAATGCATCTGTTTACGGAAGAGTTTAAGCGTTCAAGTTTATTCAAGTTACATTTATTCATGTCATTCTAATAAAATATCTATATCTATTAATATATTTCACAGACACACATTTAGGTTAGTTGTCTATCTATACAGCTAACGTTACTGATGAACTTATTTGTGGGTTAACCCAGTCTTGTTAACCGTGGTCAAAACAATCATACTAAAAATAACTTTATGAGCATGTTGAATGATGTTGTAACCTTATAATGCTACCCACGAAGCGTTAGCATTAGCTACCTCTCAACCAGCACAGTAAGCTTGATCGATTGATATTGAAATCAATCAATATCAATAAATAAGGTCTCTGCTGTATTACTGTGTTGTAAGTGGCATGTAATCAATGAAAAAATTATGCCATGTGGCAGAAAAAAGCAGTATTATGGTAACTGAGTGTATCTCTTTCTGTGACATTGTATGATTTACAATTACTCTTGAATGTTTCATGTGGATGCCAGTGTTTTGATGGAAGTTAGAGGAACCAGAGGAGTCAAAGGTCATATGACGCCACTGACAGGCGACTAAACAAAACATCCCGTGTCAAAAATAAAATAACAGATTTCTCTGGGTTTGAAAGATGTTAAAAACATTTGGGATAGTGTAAGTACACAATTCAACAAAATATATAGCATGGGTATAGTCATTTTTAGACATTTTAATGCAGAAATGTTACATATTGTACCTTTAAAGGAATAGTTCGACATTTTGGGGAAATACACTTATTCACTTTTTTGCTAAAAGGTGATGACAAAATTAATACAACTCTCATCCTGTACACTAAGTATGAACTAAAGCTGGCAGCAGGTTAGCTTAGCTTAGCACAAAGACCAGAAACCGAAGGAAACAGCTAGCCGTGTTCTATACAAAGACAACAAAACCCACATACCAGCACCTTTATTTTGGATTATTTTACATGTCTGTGTTTGACCAGCACCTGGCTGCATTTTACTGCTGTGCAGTGATTTCCGTTCCAATACATTAAAATGTGCAACTTGACCCTGATCTTGTTAATTGGCAAACAATTACTTCCAAACCAACAATATCCCATATTGCTTACTGTTGGCTCTACTTTTGTTGCATTTATTCCAGAAAACTGTCTTCAGCAGAAAAACTACACCTTGTAAAAGACTAAACAGCCACTCTAAACAACTCCCTGCAAACTTCCTCATTAAAGCCTCACGCCACAGCACATACTAACTACTTCTTTAATTACAAGATAAAAATAAACGTTTAACTCTTCACTGAGACTAATGTTTGATGCATTGAAAATAAATCCTCTACTTAAACTAAATGTATTGAATTGTCTCACAGATTATTAAGTGTGTTTAAAATACTCTCAGACTATGACTACACATCCACAAAATATTATTATAATATTACAAATATGATTATCAACCCTTTTTAAAGTTGCCACTCTTTTTCAGTGTCAACACTCTGCAGTCAGTGTTAATTTTTGCTAGCAAATGTTTGTAACAACATTTGAGATGTCACAGCTGTTTCTATTGTAACAGGCACTGCATTTGTTTTCACTTGTTTCTATTGAAAAGGAGTGGTAAGCTCTGATCTGAGCCTCAGTGTAAACACATTCCAGTCTCACCTCTGCCTCCTCCATTGTAGCTATTTAGCATATTGAACTCTCGCTTGTTGTTCACCTGTGAGGAGAGATATAATTAGATGTGGTTTATGTAATGTTAAACTGTTATTGAGTCAGCTCATCGATGAAATTACATAATCTTAGACCTAAACCGACGTAAATTTAAAATATGTTTCTGCCACTTTGTCACACTTAGGTGCAGATTTCAAAAGTGGAGGGCAGAATCTGTTTACTGCTCCTGTCATCACCATCAGTATCATGTCGGTGCTTGTTGTTGTTTTGCTTGGTTGGATCCCTGCCCTCATTTTTCCTCTGTTGCAGGTCCAGTGATGAAGCTGCAGCAGAGAACTCCTCGCCGGCGGGGCCAGCAGCCCAAGCTGCTCAACAGCCCTGAAGACAGCCTGTACTACAACCAGCTAAATGTGAGTTCAAAGTGCCGATAAAGGCCTTTGTCTGACTTTGGTTCCACATGATAATACAATTAAACCTACCTGTGCCAGACCCTGGAGCCCCACCCCCACGCTTCTCTGCCTCTTGTCTTGAACATGTGCTTATGCTCTTTATCTGTTGCTTTCATGTCAGGATGTCTGCCTTCACGGTGAATAATTGATGTGGTTTATCAAAGCTGAGCAAGATGCATGCTTCATCAGACTCACTTGAGCCCTTTGATCAGAAAAAATTATGCTGTGACTTCTGATATTATCAGCATCTGCTCGCATTCAACACAAAATCACTTTGAATTAAAAATTAATGACTCTCTGCTCATCTTTTGACTGTGTGCTCTTGGCCCTTTCCTCAGAGAACTCTGGATTACCAGGGGAGCAAGAGGAAGCCGAGAAAACTTGGGTAAATAACTGCTTTCCTACTTACAGCAACTCTAAACAGAGCAGGCCCTTTGTGGAATAGGAGAATCCAGAAATGGAGTTGTTTTCTTATAATGTAAATGGAGAGCCAAAAATAACAGGCTTTTTATGAGCAGTTGCTCTGGAGTCATTAGAGAGGGGGGTTACATATTAAGGCTTTGTCAGCATGCTAATTTTAATTGTTGAAGGTCTGACTTGGATTTGTACTATAAATTACATTGTGGTTCAGCTCAGTATACTTAAGAAAACACGTGCCTCATCGCTGCATCTGCAAATATTGTTTTTATTCTAAATGTCTAGGTTTTCACATCAAGACTGCTCTGTATCACAGTTACTTCTCACCACTTTCTTTCCTATCACAGTCAAATCAAAGTGCTGGATGGAGAAGACGAGTACTACAAATTACTGTCAACTGTGGAGTCAATCCCTGAGGAAGAGTACGCGACCGCCCCCCCCTCCCACTCTTTCTAGTGGGCCTCTCGTCAGTCAGGGCTGAGCCTTACAACCATGTCAACCGGTAAGACAGACGCACAAGACATGCAGACAGACACTCCAAAGAACATCTTCAGTGATGGATGTGCTGTGGTACTGTATGTGGAGCAAGTAATAGCAGTGCAGAATAAGTGACCTATGCAGGCCATGCCCTCAGCTGTTAATCCAAAGTGGTCGGAAAGCGTTTACAGGAACGACTTACTCATCAGTGAAATTATTACAACAGTTTTCTATAAGCATTGTTCTATATTTTGTGTAGTTTCTCCATTTCAGCTCAGGTTTTATAGTCATAATGCTTGATTATAGATGTCTGCAAATGCCTCTTATCAAAGTTTTTTTCTAGTCTTGTGCTTGATTTGCTGCTATTGTGTCATTCTCAATGTGGCAAAAATGTGTATTGTGGTGTTTGTCATTTTTCCAGAGGCTTTTTTGGGGTCTTAAAACCTGCACCAAATAAGAAATTTTCAGTCAGCTTACAAGCTGCTGTGAAATGGTACATATGTTGCATCAATAAATGAATTAATGACAATACATGTAATGTGAGGGGAGGTTTCATTAATGAAAAACATTTTGCAAAGTCACAATGAAACACTTACATGCTGAGCACCATTTGTTTTAATTGTCAGATGTTGTTAAAGTTTTAATGTCAGATGTTTAAGCTCTATGCCAGGCTTGCAAGAAATGATTACTCTTATTAGCCTTGGATGTACTAATTATTTATTGATTGGTTCTTCAGTCTATGAAACAATGACAAATGCCAGAGAGAAAAACAAATGTCTTCAAATTGTTTCTTTTGACCGTGTGTTTGACCATCAGTCATACTATTACATTTTATAATGACGCAAACTGAAAAAAAGCAAACAAATCCTTTGATTTTAAAGCTTTACCCAGCATATGTTTGGCATTTTATCTCAATAAAAGACAACAATATCAGTTTGTTTCTTAAAATTAAAAGGATCATTGGTTATTTTCTGTCATTTGACAAATGTTATTGTTTCAGCATTGCTCCACATTTACTCTGAGGAACCCCTCATCTTACAGGCAGCATGTTTCTTGTTAAACTCAGTGGTGTTAACTTGACTTGGTATCTACCTATTTTTGAGCATTATGTCTATTGTCTAAGACGGATCCAGAGACAAATCCTTCTGAAACCCCAAACTCTCCCTACGAGTTCTCCCACAGCGAGCCGCTGTAGTTAGAGGGGCTTTGTGCTTTCTGAGTGCTGGAATCACCACATATAGCCTTACAGAGGCAGAGCTAGACCTCACTTTTAATTTCACCCTAAATACAGGAATTTTCTTTTAAGATATGAAGTGTCGGAAATACAGGGCTGGCGAGTTGATTTGTAGAGTTTTTTTTTTTTTTTTTTCTTTTCAATTTGCATATCATTTACTGCATCTCCCTTTGTTGACACCCGAGGGCCTGAGAGGAGATTTTGATCTTAATAGGAAGAGTAGGGTGGTATGACTGAGGATCTCATCCTCCTTACATTCAGCGGGGAAAACATTAGAGCTCTGCCTAGATAGCGAGACAGAGATAGGGGCTTCACTTAGGTTAAGGTTCACACAAATCCTCGTGGGTTTAAAGAGACCCAAAGTGTTCATCAAATCCCACCGCTCAGTATTGTGAGGGTCAGACTCTGGTTGAGACACTAAGGACTGATCCATGACTTCAACATCACTGGTTAAATGTGTTATTTCTCTTTTTGAAGCATGTGAAATATAAGGCTTTTCTTTACATGACTCTTTAAGATGATACATGGTTTCAAGTCCACCGGTTTTATCATTTTCCGACCATAATTATGCTGTTTGTTGTGTTGAACAGCCACAATGTGTGTCGTGGTAGTATGGTTAATCCAAAGTGTTTTAATTGTTACACATATCCTGGAAGTAATGTAACCTCTACACAGTGATTGAAAAAGTATTCAGATACTTCACTTTAAAAATAGCAATTTAACAATGTAAAATACACCAGTACAGTATAACATGTACAAGAGTACTATCAGAAAAAGTTACAGATTTCTATGGTTCCTGACATTGTTACATTATTATCTACTCAATATGAGATTATTATTATTACTGATGAGTGATGATAATAGGTAAGCAGCATTTTATGTAGCAGTTGAGGTGGAGCTAATTTTACTACTACTATATACTGTTGGGTAGTTTATTCTATAACAATGAACTGTATTTTGTAAGTTCATCATAGGTTTTGTATACAGCAACTTCATATGCAAAGAACTAGTCTTGTTAGTAAAAAGTACAATAGTTCTCTCTGAATTGTAGTGAAGCATAAGTATTAATTTATTTTAAACTTTTTATTGATTCCCAGTGGGGAATTACAATTTACACTCTGTTAGAAATTAATTACAAACAGGCCTGAAACACACACGGTCAGGGGCAAATGGAGAGATGTCAGAGTGAGTAGGCTGCCATTGCTGGACCAGTGCCCTGAGCGGTTGGGGGTACAGTGCCTTGCCCAAGAGCACCTTTGCAGTGCCCAGGAGGTGAATTAGCATTTCGCCACGTACCAATCCACACTCTGTACTTTGGTCCATACAGGGACTTGACCCAGCCACCCTCTGGTTCAGAACCCAACTCCCTATGGACTGAGCTAATGCCACCCCAAGGAGCACCGCACCCAAAAAAATTGTAGCCTACTTAAGTACAGTATTTGAGTATACTAAGTAAAGTGCAAATGCCCATTTGTAAATGTACTTTGTTACATTTCACTACTGCATTGACAAGAATTCAAAGAGATGTGAGACAAAAGCATTCCTTCTTTTTTGAAATTTGAAACCAATATTTATCTAAAAATTGTCGTTATGTCCCTCTTGTGGTTGTTTGAGATTTGGTTCCAGTTATCTGTGGACAACTTTTTCTCAAAAAAAGACCAAGTAGAAATCAGCTGTTTTCATGCTCACATAATTAAGCTGCATGGATAATAAAGTTCTAGTCTTATATTTAATATTGTCATATATAACTATATAAAAAGAGTAATACCCTAAACCACTATCAGTGTTATAATGTGGTGTCACAGTTAGTTCAGAAGCATTTCACCTCCGGTCGTAGCCACAGATCCTGCAATAATTAAAATCCTCGTTGTGCATTACTCCCTTGCTGGGATAGTTGGTTCCTCTGAAGAGCAGTCTGAAATAGGTCACCCCAGCACCCTGTAGTGCATCTTAAAAGTACACTGAATCAATTAAGTGTGATCATGCTCCCTTGATTATTTTGGCCCTGTTTTACCACAGAGAGGAATTTCAAATAGGCTCACTAGTTTGAATAACAAGGTTGGACTGTGGTGACAAATGGTTCCAGAGTGGGTGTTTCTTCCCCTGTTTTTCTCTGCCAAATTAACTCCCTGGCTGATTGCCTGCTTTAGCATATGAGCCTAGGTGTGTACGTAATTACCTTGGTTAGCTGATTATGTGTTGCAAAAGGCAAATATTATGAAATACTGTTGTCACTCTCATGAAAGATTCTGACCTAATGAACTAAAGCCTCCTGGTTGTCTTACAGGTCTGTAGGCAGGATGCTGAGCGACAGACGCAGTGTCAAGTCAGTGTTGGAGGCCTGACACCTGTGTTTTCTTTAATACGTCTGCGTAAATCCTTCTCCCTCTTGTTTTCCCTCATTAAATCTGACAACATCTGGTGTGGGAGAGAGGACTCCTTTAATGTGGCTAACGTTACTGCTGGTGTTATTCTTGCCATTTTAGCTATTTGCTTCATGCGCCACACTTTCATTAAAGCTACATCCAAGGTAGCCCCAAACACAGTTATCCAAAGTTTTAAACCATCTTTATGAAAATCGCTCGAGCTGCAGCCTTAATAAATGATGAAAAGCTTTTATTTTCTAAAGAAGCATACTTACCTTTTCACCTAATAGTGATGTCTCACTTCAAAGAGAGAACATGATTAGGCCAACATTGTCCTGTTTCTATATCCTTTGAGTTCAAAGGGAGAGTTTGAATACCAGTATTTCATGTGCAGCCTTTTCAAATACGGTTTTAATGCAGTTTACGTGCTTTTGTTCTACCGATTTCCACCACAGTAGAATATATCACACTGCATTATGATTGCATACCACAGTTTTAGTAGAGTTTTATAAGTAAAGAATTAATGGCAAGTCTTGTTTTTTTTAATAGTTTTTGTTACTACCAACTTTGAGGCCACGGGACGAACAGATACCAATCTACAAACTTAGTGTTGTGATGCTCTTTGCTGGAAAATGATTGGTGCCAAAGAATGACGTACATGAGTTTCAACCAGATGTCAGATGTGTGTTGAGGGCTCTGAGCAAAAGAACATTCACTAAAGACAGCATTAATAAAGAAAACTGGTTAAACCAGGTAGAGACAAGGAGAGTAAGAGGAAGAAGGAGATAAAAGAGTCTGTTGAGTACATACATCAAAGGTCTCTTAATGACAAGGGATGCCATTAGGGTTACAGTGGCTTTTGTTTCAGCTTCCTCACACCTGCTGTTTGTTGAGGGCACTCTATGCACTGTTTTGTTGTTAACATTTGCATGAATATAAAATGCATGCATGAGGAGATTTTGTTCCTGGCTGCTAATCTTGGTGGAGACCAAATGTTTTGGTCAGAATTACAGCTTCCTTTTCATCTGCAAAAAAGAGAGTCAGTTGCTTCCTGGTGTAAAATCTAGTATAAAGGTTGACATAGAACAATGAAAACAGTATGGAAAAGCTGTTATCCTGTACACCATGGAATTTATTGACTTAAAAGTTTTCTTGGTGCCTCCGGTGCTGGAATGGGATTTGACAAATCAGAGCGTGAAATTGTGATTAGCCTCTCTCAGTTTGTAGACGGAGTGGGGCACTACTAGACTTGGCATGGCCAAAGGTGTAACCTGTTTTGTTTTGCCCCGGTGCTGCTTTCCCAGATGGTGGGACCAGCTGCCATTGAATAAACGCTGGACGGGTAACAGTGTGAGAATTACCACGGCCTTGTTTCAGTTTGGGATGCATTGCAGAAAGCTTGTCTTTTTGCCACTGCCAGGAGGAGCAGGGACGTGTCACCCGGTGTTCAACCTTTTGATTGAGGTCACAATAAAGTAATGCCCAGTATTACTGTAAAAAATAAATAGATTTCTCTTATTTGTGTAGTTGTCCATGGAGACCCCCCGCTGTCATTTTACAGTATTTTTGTTACATGCCCCTTAAGATCACCTGCTTACGTAGTTTCTGCATGCTCTTTCCCCCTTTTTTAACCATTTGTGTTGATATTTTAAAGATAAATAAGTTGGTTGACATGGTCAACACAGTACTTTTACAGGAACAGGGTCTTTCACGGACAGGTGTAATGGGTTACTTTCTTATAGACACATATATGCAATTATATATGTGTATGTCAATTCCTTCCTGTATTTCACATATTGTATGATACTGTTAAGATAAAGGTTACATTTCTCCATACAGTTTATTTCACTCTCCTGTGTTTTTATTGCTTCTCCAAAACATTAACATTTATAATTAAATATTTACTAAAAGGAGCACATTTAGATTATTTAGCCCACTACAACATGGAATTGTGTTGTAATGTTAAAAGAAAGTTACAAACCTGAAACAAATTGATGTTAAAAGTATCACAAATTGCATTTTGCAAATATTTGCCATTCTTATTGTGTTCTGGAGCACCTACCCCCTGGAAAGTAGTCACTAAGTGAAAGAATATTTAAAAATGTAAGTATAAATAACCACCTGTTCTTAAAAGCTGTAAACATCTAAATATTCGAGGATCGTTTTGTTCATGTCATCACAGTATATATGCTGATTGGGGATCTTTTTATTGTATAATTCCTTGGAGAGCACTGCAGGCTGTAACCTTGTACATTATCAATAGAGGGGGAGAGTTTCCCTCTTTAGGGCTGGATTAACGCATCCAGGGTGGGCTGAGAGAAGGTAAAATGACCTGTCCCGCCTTACGTGACCCCAGGCCAATCCTGCACATTGCCAAGGCTTTGCTCTTTGCTCTTGAATATGCAGAGATCCCCAGCTTCATAGGCTCGGAAGAGAGAAAAAGAGAAAAAGAGTTGTATCGCATTGCAGAGAAAATTAGTGAGACCAAAGTTGGAGTTTCTGTGTGTTGGGGGCTGCGAACAATGGCAGCTTTCTGTCAGACAGCAACTTCAAAGGTCTGCTGAGTGACTGCTCTGAGTTATACATTGTTGTAGATCACTGAGGAAATTCACAGATGTTTTCTCATACGAGACACCATTATAGCTGCTCAAGTACCCAGTAGCCTCGAGCATTTCTCCCTCTCCCCCTCTCTCTGTTCCACACACTAGAACTCACTCTCACTCTCACACATGCACCCTTACCACCTTCCCTACCACCCCCGTCCTCTCTGATATCTCTAGTATGAGACAGATGTGGAACCTGTTTTCTCCCCAGCTGTCCAGAGAATATGAAAAGTTAAAAAGGGTTTGTGTTGTGGCATTGCCCCTTGACTCTGTCAAATCCACAGTTCTCACTGTCAGTTGCTCAACATGTCACAATAATATGCAGCTCTACTTTCTCAGATCCTTTTGGGGTTAATGCAATAAGTAATATATAATTGAAATAAATGTATATGAATTGAAAACTGCAACAATAGTGTTTATTATTTAGAGTGTGCTGCATAATGAGAATTGACAATGTAGTTTTTTCCCTTTCTCTTCTGCAGATTGCCTTCTTCAACTTTGAACTGGACCTGAACCAAAACAAACTCAGCAACACACTTTATATCTGTTGTAAATGTATATTTATTTATAGTAAACCGACATTTTATATGAGTCAAATAAATATGTTTAAACTACTCACTTTGACTATTGGTGTATTTTTTCTTCTTCACCTGTTGAACTTGAAAATGTTTCCTATTGTTTTAACTGCAGGAAATTCAGATTTCTGAGGATTATGTGCCAAAAGTGCAGAAACGGACTTATGGTTTTGTCTGACTTTCATGTATGTAGAAAAAGACCTGCTTCGGGTTCCTGCCCTTTAGATACAACAACTGTGTGAGTTTTGTTTCCTATTACAACTGCATTAGTCCCTAAATGCAGCTTTGCGTACATCTCCACAGTATTTCCCTTGATCAACTCTCTGCTTTAGGCTTTTAAGTATTGTATAAAATACATAAATGGTACAGACTGATTCCATGTTCAAACATATGTAGAGGCAGAAAACTATTGCAGCAGGGGTTCCTCTAAGTTAATTTTGCCATCAAATGCAGCAGAAAAACTTTCTTTTAGCCAACCACTGCTGAGGTGACCCTGTAAAACTTGAGGCATTGCCACAAGACGGTGAAGGTTTGGAGCAAGTGAATCACCTCGGGGACTGGACATTGTGTCCAGCACACAGTAATGAATTTCTTACAAACTATATCAAAGTCCTGCTCAGCCAAATCCATCTCTCAGCCGGAGTCCCATTGAGATTCATTAAAATGTAAGAACTTGCATTTAGGGCTGAACCGAGTATCTCATAGGAAGATATCAATAATTTGGTAACGCTGATGGTTCACAGAATTCATGCAGTTGTCACATATGTCTGAATTTTGCTTTTGCATAGCATGACAGCTCACATGTAAAGCTGATTTAAGTGAAAATCCACCCTAAATCAGAATTAACATTACCTACTTTAAGTTCCTCAAATCAGTGCGGCTGTTCAGGATCATGGTAAAATCTTAGTTCTGTTATAGGGTGGATTTCCTCTTTACTTTAACAGTTGTCTGGCCTGACATAAGTGAGCAGATTACAACATTTGACATTTATCTGACATTTAAACCTGCATGCAGAAACTAACTGACAGCTTTTTTTCTGCACAGATAAAAACTTTTGGAGTCGAGGAATGGAGTAAAAATGTTTACTGTGGCATCTGAGTTGTTCATTAATTTAGTTGGTAACCGCTGGTTAACTAAGTACACAGCTTTCGGTCATTTTATAATCCTCTTTTCGCCTATTTTGAGCTCTGTTGTGTCAAAATCCTTTATGTATGAAGTGTACAAATGTACACCAATACAGTACAATTCACAGTAAAATTACATTTTGGTACCACTTTCTATAACAGTTTTATAAATGGTTAATTAATCAATAAATCATTTACTATTACTTTATGAATCAGTTATAAGCCATCAATAACAACTTGGGGGTTGCCAATGTAAGATGGATTTGTGTAAAAACCTTTTATTAATGAATTATTAACATACTGCAGACTGCTGAAAAGAAAGTGAGAAACTGCGGTAGTATTTATATTATTAACATTTAGAACTAACTTCACTCAAATAGAAAGGATGAACACCAGTCAAAGGAATTTTTTACAACTTGACAACCCAAAACATGTTCTTACTAATCTATCAACCATTTGGCCATTTTATAATACTCTTTTACCTGTTTTGAGTTCCTTTGTATCACAAATCCTTTCATACCAAAATGCAGAGAGTGAATTCATCCAATACCGAACAATTCACAAGTATTAACTAATAGCTTTTTAATGGTTAAATAATAATTTACGAATGTTTCATAGATCATTCAGAATCCCTTAATATGAGTGTGTTGGGTGGTCAGATTGTGAAAAAAACACTTTGGTGGTTGTTTATCATTTCTGTGGCTCGGGATTCAAAGTAGTGACCTTGCTGTTTTCTGCATATTTTTATATGCTTTACACAATAAACTTCATCATCCATAACTTGATGTAAACAAGGTTAATCTCTACTAGTTTTTTTTTATCAGTCAACAGTGTGACTACACCACTCCTGTAGCCAGTTTTGTAGTTTAACATGGTTCCAGTGCAGCTCAGCAGGACCCCCCCTTACCCTCATGACTGTGTGTAAAGCCGTGGGAGAGGACTGGGAACATTAATCCCTTCAAAGGAACAGATCTAATTCAAAATCTGCCGCTCCAAACTAGTTGAGAGGACAGTGATTGTTTCTTCAGGGAAGCCAGATAAAGATCAGAGAGTTGATATAGAAAACTACAACTTCCATTCCAACTGTTCTGCCACAAAAGTTTGAGTATTATCTTAAGAAAACTGCATACTTCTGCCTTCATTAAATGTTCTGAAACAAAAACACGACAAAAATATGATATATGCCAGTTTAGCTTTTGTGCGGAAGACCCCTTACATTATAAATACCTCTGTTTAATGCTTCAGTGTGAGATCCTGTGCTGAACTTCCTCCTCAGACACATTGAAGTTACAAGCAAAGAGGTTATAACCTCTTTGTTACAAGTTTAAGGAAATTGAGGCATCACCATTTCAAGTGCTGCTTTTGTCACCTGATTTAAAACAGAGGTTTCCCTTTTGTGTCATGTTAAGTAACATGTTATAATTTGAATTAGCTGCTGGGAATTTTGCCTTAGGCTCTAAGCTTAGGCTACATGTTGATGCTCAACAAAGAGAAAAAAAACTAAATTAAGAATAAGGTTCTGATAAAACAATGATTGAAATGGGTGAAGGGGCATTACACATTTAAATAATTCAGAGAGGGCATAATTAAGTGTTTAATGCCATGTTGTAGTTAAAAGGAACAACAAAGGAAATTTAATTCAAATTACAAATGTAAAAGAGACGCAGATTCTTGAGAGATGAGAACTTTGTGTTGAGTCACTTGATTTGGTCTCTTTCCTCCATCAAACAGTCAGGCTAGAGCTGGAGATCTCCAGAGATAACAATGTCACATTGTCACATAGGGTTCTGCTACAAATCCTTAATTACAAAAAGAGGATCAGATGACTACAGCATCCAATACCGTGGTCTCCAGGCGGCATGGGGGTCTTTGATCAAGAAAATCCAATTATTTGTGTATATACATTTCCCACATAGTGATTACTTCATTAATTGTCCCGCCTTTATCTCCTCCCTTCCCATCCCCCCTAATAATCAGCTCCTTTATCCAGACCAACAAACACACCATAGGAGCTTTGTGGATTCAAAGGATTTGCTTTCCCCTCTCAAAGAGCCGCTATTCTTTGATGATTGGGCAGCGGCAAACTTCAAAGTAATAAATCTTATTTCTGACTGGCTGGCGGCCCACCAAAGTCCTTATCAAATTCTAAGAAGTGATCCCTCACTCTTCAGATAGACCAAGGATATCTCGGAGAGAGGAAGCACTGGAGAGTGGAGACCTGCTCGACGCGATATTTTACTGCGAATGCACGTATTTAACTAAATTAGTGCTTTTATTTTTATTTGTTTTCATCGAAGAAGGAGGAGGACGTTTATCATGGCAGCAGTGGCTGTACTGCGGAATGAAACACTCCAAGCTTTTCTTCAGGTTTGTGCGCAAGTTTCTGTTTACTTTGACGACTTTAATAAGTTGTGAATGTACTCATCCGAGTTGATTTACGTATGGGTAACGAGTCTTTTATAGTTTACACCAGATAAAAGCCGTGCTACTTTGAGTCCAGTGTCATATAATTGTATTACTAACGCTAATCGTTTGCGTCTTAATGACTTCTGCTGCAACATAACGTCAACTTTTATGTCACATCATCACAATTCAGGCGATAGGATCGATTTAGTGCAGATTACATTTAAACTATGTTTTAATAACGTTATTTATTTATTTTTTTAAATTTTTTTTGAGTGTGGTAAATAATGATTGTAATATAGAAAATGTGTGTCTCGGTTATCCAGGATCGCACTCCAAACTCTTCTCCAGAGAACTGTAAGCACTCTCCGCTGGCTCTGCTGGCTGCCACTTGTAACCGGATCGGGCATCACCACGGATCAAACCACACAGATTTCCTCCAGGTCCCTTACGACCCAACTCTGGGCTCCCCTTCGCGTTTATTTCACCCGTGGACTAACGAGGGAACCCCTCAGAGCAGCCTGGCCAGCAACTCTACTTTCGGACTATCCTCCAAACCCCAGCTGTCTGCGCACATCCAGAGCTCCTTCACCTCGCACCACGAACTGCCCCTCACTCCTCCGGCGGACCCCTCGTACCCCTATGACTTCTCCCCTGTGAAGATGTTACCTTGCTCCATGCAGTCTCTGCAGTCTTCCTGCCCTCCCACCTACGTTCCCGCCGTCAGTTACGCAGCCCCGACTCCCATTCCGCCTGCAATGCCAAGTTTTGTCACGGGACCCTCCGGCCTTGTGCATCAGCAGCAGAGACAGTTATCCCCAAACCCTGGAGAGGATATTCCGTGGTGGAGCCTCCAGCAGGGGAACCATGTCAGTCACTCAGCCTCTCTTGGTCCCCATCGCTTCCAGCTGCAGAGGGGCTTGGTTCTGGGACATACGGACTTTGCGCAATATCAGACGCAAATCGCGGCTCTGCTGCACACAAAGTCCCCTCTCGCAACTGCGCGGCGGTGCAGAAGGTGCAGGTGTCCCAACTGCCAGTCCTCCACGTCCAGCGACGAGCCTGGGAAGAAGAAACAACACATTTGTCACATACCGGGATGCGGGAAAGTTTACGGGAAAACTTCTCACCTCAAGGCGCACCTGAGGTGGCACTCTGGAGAGCGGCCGTTTGTGTGCAACTGGCTGTTCTGTGGCAAGAGTTTCACCAGGTCGGATGAGCTGCAGAGACACCTGAGGACTCACACGGGGGAAAAGCGCTTTGTTTGCCCGGACTGCTGCAAGAGGTTCATGAGGAGTGACCACTTGGCAAAACATGTCAAAACTCACCAGAACAAAAAAAGCAAGTGCCACGACAAGACACTTGACCATGTCAAAAGGGAGGACACGAGGAATATGTTGTAACACACCTTGTAGTCATTTAAAACAAGTAGAAATCACTAGTGCAATACAGTCAATCTTACATTAGCTAAGTACACAGTGAGCTGCATTTTTTTTTTTATAGGGTATTTTGTTTATTTTGTTGGTTGATTTCTTACATCCTGACAATAGTCTCAAACATTGCTGGTCTGTGTAGCACATATTTGTATATAAAGTTTCATAAGTTAATTTGGGACTATGGAGAAGTTATAGCTCATGAGTTTGAATTCACTGTCTATATCATACCAAGTAAGACAAGTTTTCAACTTGTGTTTGATCATTGTCTTCGGTGGAAGATTTCACTCCCCTGTAAATTATATTTAATAGCTTTTGTTGAATGAAAGTGTCCGTTTTTTGCTCCATATGGGGTGTTTTTAAGCATGCTCTTGAAAAGATCTGCTATTGTTGATATGACCCAAATACTGTGTGAGAATAAAGATTATAACATTTTCCTCAACTCTAAACGTGAAAAATTCATTTGATACCACTTAGTTATAGGTGATGAGACAAGCAAGTTTTATATGGAAAGAAATACATTCAGTATTGCCTAGATTAGTGTGAAGTGGAAACCCCAGTTATTAATTTCCAATTACTTTATTAAGTAATATCTAAAATGTAAGTGATATGAGGACTTGCAGAAAACTGTGTGCTAATATTTAGTTTCCAGCTGTTGGTTGTGGTCAAAAAGGAGTATTTCAACCAACATAAAACAATGTTTAATATTACTTCAGCTTCTGAAAATGAAAAGATGTTGCATTTTTTTAATCCAGTCTTTTGCCCTACTGCTGCTGTTGACAGAAGATTAGTTGGTCTGGACTGTATTGGAAAATCTTCACAGAAATCATTAGAATTGTACATACGCTGTCTAAAAATCTACAGTACAATGTTTAACAGTAAAATGTAGTTGTGCAAACCCTTAAATGTGTTCGCCAACTAAGACTACAACTGACATTAAGCATGTAAGGGATCCCTAGAGATCATATGTAGACCTGGGCGCTTCAAAGGTGTAAACAGGTGTTAATATTCTTCAACATAATTTAATTACACTCCAACCCTACCTTTTCAGTAAAGCGGTATTAATGTCAGTAAATTATGAGGTTAGAGGTTTTATTAAAATGTTGCTTCTTTTCAGGCCATACCTCAAAATAATTATAATTTTACATGAAGTTCTTTGGAGAATACCACACATTTACTTCAGTTTATGTTCATTTTTCTACCATTAGACTCAACTGTGGAAATGCTCTAATTTGTTAATGCACTCTAATAGATGTGGTGTATTTGTTTTTTTTCTGCCACAGTTTTTGCATTTTACATTTACATCTGAGGACTTTGAAGTGACACCATAGACTGAGATGAGGCCCATTAGCCGAGAAACACTTTTAACTGGAATATCACTGGATTCATGTTACACACAGTATGTGCAGCAAGTTTAATGTCTCACCTGTCTGTCAATCAGAGCCTTAATGGGCAGTTGTCAACAGTCAAGTTTTTTTGACCGAACCAATTGGCGAAGAACTCTTTTTTTTTTTGTCCAACAGAGTGAAATTTGTATGGTAGATTGCACACTTATTACACACAAACACCTACATTAAGTTTCATGTAACATAAAGTAAACTAACTGCTACTTGCGGATCAGTATTTTATGTTGACTTCCTCCACCCACATGTTCCCATGGCGACTGGGGATTAAAAGTGACCTTCTGGGGACGAAATACCTTGATTTTCTAACCTTGAAGCAACTACTTCCAAATAACTAATCAAAACAGAGAAGTGATGAACTCTTCAATGTTGAATAGATCTGAACGATGACACAATGATCCAATTATCCAATTCAGTAACTTAATTATTAGAGAGCAGCATTGCTGCCTGTCAGCAGTGACACTGTCTGTTGTTCTGTCTGTCTTATGAGGGATCAGTGAGAATGTCAGTATGAAGAGAACAACCGCTGCCATTCGATGGCATTTTGAACTGTCAGTTTTCTGCCTCAACAGCGCCCCCTTTTGTAAGTTGCCTCAGTGGTTCATCAGAGCAGACAAATATTTAGACTACTGTAGAGGTCATTTTGTATTCAGAAAAATATCTTTTTCCATTTTTTGCATGTTGTCGTACATTATCTGCTGGAAGGTTCAACAGGTGATCAATTTGTATTACTCAATTTTATTATTACGCTTATTGCTCAATCTTTATTTAACAGTGCAAATATAGTTTGTTTTGGCAACCTTGTTGAGTGTGCTGCGATATCAGGCAGAAAGTTCTGCCTGTTGGAAATCCAGGTCAGTTTACTTCATTATCTTGATATGTTATATGCTTAAAGGTGCAACCAAGTGACTTTAGAATTCAATTAAACGTCCATATGTTAACATACTGTAGTGGTTGCCTCCACACCAAATTTCAAAATACAGGATTTTAACTTGCTCACTCCCAAACTGACTTCAACCTGAATTTAAAGGCCTATAACCAATGATGGATGCTGCAACTTAGCCTAAGATAAATAAAGATAAATAAAGATAATCTGTTGCATCACTTCTCTTTACAATATAAAATGTTGTCCCTGTTAAAAAAACACATACATTATAATCAAGGACCAACACTAAACAACAATAAAAATACAAGTTATTATGTTAACTAGTGTTGTTAAAGGTTTGTTTACATCAGTATTATTTGTGAATAGCAACAAATCAGTTCTATATTTTTTAAATGATCATTAAATAAAAAACACAAAATACAGGTTTTCATCTATAACTCAGTTATATAATGAATGTACCTATTATTTATAAAGAATTTGTAAAAGATTACTGATTGCTGCTGCAGTTTTATGTTGTATTTAGCAACTATAGTACTTGGACCAAATTTGTCATGTGATTCCGCATTGTATTTGCGTACATGTATTTTATATATTAAGTGTTGCTATATGCACTTGGTAGTAATGGACTAGTGAGAGTTTCCAGTTTTACCACATCCCAAGAATGGACAATCTGCACGGATATTAACATGCATTCATCACAACAAGATGAGCTATGAAGGGAAAACCTAGTATGATGAGATGTGACCCTTTGAACTATAAAGTCTTTATCCACAAATGTTATGATCCTATTATGAAATGATGCCTGTGGATGGATATGCTAAATGCACCAGACTGGCTGTGCACAAAGGCATGGTTCGGCTCTGATTTGGCTTCATTGTCCAAAATTGAGTCACTATTCCTTAACACAGCAGGGGGCCATAATGCTTAATTAATAACTCAAAGGATATCATATACCGTGGCTTAAGTTTATTTTCTAAAATGAAAAAGATTTAAGAACATTTCAATATTCATATTACAATTGCCTGTCCATGTATGATTTCAAATGATTTAATTTCTACTTTCAAATAGAAAAATAATTAATATTTTTTATCATAAGCATTATTGTAGATTAAATGCTCATTGCTAATTATCTTTTTTTGTATGTAATTCCCGTCAGGGTTTCACTCTTTTCAACCCCCCTTATATGTATAAACAAAAAAACAGTTAATCAATTGTTTAAGACACACTATAATGTAGTTATACAGCAAGCATATATGTTTCAGTGTTTATTAATGTTAAATAATGTCAATAACTATAGCTCCTGTGAAGCATCTATAACTGGTATATACACACTAAAAGTCAATATAGCAGACAAAGGGCTGTTTTGACCCAGTATTAGCGTTTTTCTTTTTGTATTTCAGTTGGGTGATTTACCCAAATTAAAAGGGATGCTTGTGAACTATTATGATCTACTCTAGCTCTTTTTAAACTTATATGTCACTATTTGTGACCGATTGTTATTAATACATGTATCCTTTGCAGTTTTGAATGTCACATGTATATCATTTTGTTCAACTAACGATACATTTATGATGGTTTAAGGGAAAACTTGAGCTTGTTGTGTCCAACACTGAGTCAAAAATAACCATTTTGATACTGTAAAGTAAAGTTAATACAGTATTGGATCAATGCTGTATTGACCCAATAATGTGTAGTATGTAAACAGATAATGAATGATTGACTATGTTATACACTATATAAGCTGTCTTCATTTTTTATATGGATACAAAGTAATTATGTATTATGTAGTGATAATATTTATCATTTTAATTATGTTTACTTACTATATCTATTAATTAAGTATTTATTTATAAATATGTTTTCTCTTTCCACTTCTCAAACACCTTCCACTGATGAAGGCCATGGGATGCAACTGAAAGCTCTGAAAGCAATCTAAAAAGTGGACCTTGAGATAAGACTCTTAGTCAAATTGTTTGAACTTTCAGGGAGTGCTGAAAGAAGAGTTCAGAATTATTTCACTTCTGGTTTAGAAAATACATTATTTTCAAATGTTAACTGACTGACTTAGACCCTCAAATGTAAAATATATAAATTAAATAATTCATTGCAGTCCCATGAGCTTTGGGGATCAGGTTCAGTCAGCACAGGGACAAACTCTTTCATCAGACGTGATCCTTCTTCACCGTGGCGTTGGCTCTGCGGAGGCTGTTCAAAATAAAATGACTGACAAGCAGTGGCATGAATCAAATCCCTGATGTCAACAGCTCTGCTGCACTCTATGGAGGATAGTTATGTACTGCCTGACATTTTACAGCTGGTGTTACATTTAGTGTGGCAAGTGAAAAAGGTTTGTCTGGACGTTTAGATAAAATAATTATTAAATATGTGAGCTTAAGCTGGACTGTCTGAGAACCATCTTTGTATTCAAGTCAATGCCTCTGTGCAACTCAGTTTAAAGCCACTGGAAACTACAAAAGTATTTATTTCTAAGTATTTGTCTAAAATGTTATCATTAAATGTACAATCGAAGTTGAAGTTCAGAAAAGAACTTCTAAAAAACAAACCTTTGTTACGTTTATTACAAGGTTAAGAGTGCAAAAGCTCTGATTGGTGCACAGAAATAAGATAAAATAATAAAAAATGTCCAAACCGAGCACCGGCGTCCACCACGAAAAACAAAAACTGCCAGAAAATATTTGTGTTCATGTAGGATCTTGTAGCTTACAGTAAGCTGATTGAGAAAATAGGTTTTCAGATCTTTTAAGTAAAATATGACACTGTTGGTGAAATATTCAGACCAGAGTCATGAAACAATAACAATTTACTTATTTTTTAGGGTGTCATATAGGTCTTGTCTGCTAAAGATAGACAAAAAGGATACAATGTGTGAAAAAAAAAAAAAACACAGGCAGTGATCAAATGGCAACTATACCTTTGGAAGTGTGTGTGATGTGACATAAAGATGAGTAGTTTACTTTGCTTTTAAAGCTGCCCATGTCTGTTCTGCTTATGTCTGTCTGTGTTTTACTTCTATAGCCTTCTGTAACTATGTTTTACATCATGAATATAGTTTACAGGTTACTTTGATCGGTGCAGATATTTAAACTTTAATACTGATGGACAGACTTAAAATTTCATATCAGTTATATTTGTTGAATTCACTCATGGAGTTAATATAGGCCTACTATTCAGCTAATTTTGCTTCTAAACTAATGCCAATAGTACAAAGTAGGCTAGCTCAGTTTTCTTCAATTTTTGATTTAAGGTTTATAACTCTTGGTTTTGTAACAAACCTGAAGCAGCTCGTTAGAAATATTTTCTCTTGCTGACCCAAAAAAACGGACATACAGGGAAACTGGCTCTCTACCAGGCTGGACAAGAGATGTTCAGTACATGTAGGAACACTTTATTTTTTTAGCTCTTTATTTGACAGGACAACTGAAGACATGAAAGGGGAGAAAGCGGGGGAATGACATGCAGCAAAGGACTGCAGGTCGGAATCGAACCCAGGCCCGCTGCGTCGAGGAGTAAACCTCTACCAACTGAGCTATCCGGGCGCCCACGAACACATTTTTAACACGGAATCTTCTAAATGAACGACTACCGAATCACCGCTGTGACTGCCTCTTTCATTCCCACTCCACGCCCCGGACGCCTGTTCTTGCACTATGTAACTTTGGTGAGCGGGTACGATCTCCCGGGAGAAGCCACACACCACCAGCTAGCTATAAGAAGAAGCTAGCTCGGTATTCTCAGCACGGACATCGTCAATCCTTTTTCCAATCTACTGTCTGGATGAAATCACGGCCACTTCTATATGACGAAAGTATATTTTAGCTAGCTAGCGCACCCCGCAGTCCTTACGTCTAAAACTTCCCGCCGCTAGGGGAATATTTCGCTGGGAAGAGGGCGGGCGTAACTCTTGCATAGTGTCGCTTTGCCAGACCATCCACACGCTGCGGAGCGGCGGAGGGTCTGTCTACTCCACACAGCAATCTGGGATGGGAGAAAAACGTGCTCTGGTTTATTGGCATTTCTTTAAACCAATCACAATCACCATGGGCGGCGCTAAGCTCTGCACGGAGCCGCTGCAAAATAGTTGTGCGAGTGAAAACACAAATTGGACAGATCTAGCTAGTTGTCTCAATTTACCATGCAGAGAGATCTGAGGAGCAGTTAACCATAGTACTCATAAATCCACCGGAGGTTAAAATTCCAACAAAAAAGAAAGCGGAAGGAAACGGAAATCAGCTAAAATATATGCATCCGCCGGAATTTTCTGCGGTACTGGAGCAATTCCGGAAGTCGAATGTCAAGGATATAGACTAACTCTTGCATAACGTTGATTTAAAAGATAGCATTTTCACATCTTAAAACCAATTTATTTTTTAACAGTAATTTGTGACAGTTTTGGAAGGACCAAACAAATGATGTTGTCCTGTTGATAAAGGCGTCAGATCAGAAAACGCTACTATGTGTCATGGACAAAGAACGCATTTTGTCGTTTAATTTGGAGGATTTATTGCTATTTGAAATGTGTACTTAACTAAAGACAGCGAACACATCACCGTTATGAACAGTGATGTGTTCATTGTTATACATACTGAAGTTTATTTCAACAATGATGCGATTATTTGGCTTAGATAAAACTGAACAAACTACATAGTCAGTGACTACAAATCTTTAAACTGAGCTGAACTAAATAATTTGAATTAGCAAAGTAATTCGTGATTTTCACCTCTACCCTCCACTAACCTGCATTGGAATAAATGGGTAGCTGCTTTCACAGATAACTCTTTGAAGTGGACTATATGTAAGAGATTCAAGCTCAGCTCTTATGTGTGTTCACACAGGAGCGTTAAGAGTCTCTAGCTGTGAGACGGTGATAGAAGATTTTAATGTCTCACAGGAGACTAGTTTAAACTGCACCCAGTGGTTAGGTCAACACAACAGACTCATTCCGTCAAAGACAATAAACCTTGTTTTAGAGCAAGATGACCTTATATTGCATCCCATGCCATCTGCAACAAGCACAACAGCAGGAGAATTAAATAGTAAAAATCCCAGTTGTTCCTTAGTTCATTTAATGTACATGTGTTACTTTACTTTAGAGATGTCATTGCTCTATAATTTCATGGAGACTTGAAGATTTATTTTCCATTGTTAAATAATTCCTCTGATTGTAAGTAACCATTTTGAGTCATTTACATTTTTATGAGAACATTAAAGGATTGTACTTTTGCATATTTTAATTGGCTTTTAAAGAAAAGGGGGTGTTGGGTATTAAACCATGAAAAATTAGTAAATTAGATTCTAAGTTCGACTTGTTATATCTAGACATTGTTGTAATAAAGAGGAAATTTCATGCCAGTTCTGATTAAAAATAGCGACTCTTGGATGGAGGTTTGTGTGTAAGAGGTCAGAAGAGTCAGGCTCAAGCTGGGCTGCATGTTTTATACATCAGTGCACAGCGATTAAAATGTAATTAAAACATGTTATATTTCTTCATAACTGATTTCCATCTCTTTATTGAATACATAAATATGTTTAGATTTAAATAAGCATTTACATTTCTTTACAGTGTACGTCCAATAAAACAAGGAGGCAGTGCTTGAACCAGCTACTCCCTGCAGACGTGTTTTTATCCCAAGCTTTCAAGATCCAACTTGTTTACAGTCTGTCTTTGACCCTCTTTGAGGTTAAACTTTAGTCAAAACTTCTTAAATCATGTGTTTATAATAGCCTCCTATATATCTATGGCCTTCTTTCAAGCTGCCTGGCTCTGTTCGAAGGTAATAAAACCAACCTACCAGCACCTGTAAAGCTCACTTATAAACATGTTATTTTAATATTTTGAGTCTAAGAAAATCTATCTTTAGCTGTCAAATTAATATAGTGGAGTAAAAAGCACAATATGTGCCTCTGAATTGTAATGCAGTAGAAATATAAAGTTGCAGGAAATGGAAATATGGGAAGTACAAAACAGCAAAATGATACTATAAGTAATATAAGTACAGTACTTTACTAATTGTACTTAGCTATTTTCGACCACTGTCATTATCTTCACATTTTTTTAGTGCCACCTCAATCAAAGCAAAGCCTCATCCTACAAGACCAACAAGTTCTTACCGGGGGATTTGCAATAAGGATAATAAGATTGTCCTGTTCCAGTTTGTTATTGTTCAGATTGCAGATTTTCTGCACTTCCTAGTGGCAAAATTTTATATCATCTCCATTGTCATGTGACATGTACAGGAAGTAGGTGTTCAGAATCACTGTTTTTTAGCCTCATCTGGATGTCTGACATCAATCCATTTGTTCCTGCTTGCATCCTCAGTCCTGTGGTCGCATCATCTGTATGTATTGGTTCATTTTCATTACACATATTTTTCTCAAGTGTTATTAGTAAAATATATTGTATTTAGTGAGTTTTGTATTGAAATTAGCTCATCTGTTTAATGTTTTCTTACCTCTTATGTTATAACTGGGTTAGGCAGTTTTGTTTTGGCATCATTGGACAAAAAATCCATAATAAACTTTCAGCATATTGTAATTCAAGTGGTCTGAGAGAAAACTAGACTTCTGCAGCTTCTCTTGGCTCTGTTTTCAGGCTTCAGACAATATAGCCATGAAGGAAGACTTTGGCCAATCACAGGTCATTTCAGAGAGAGGGTGTTCCTATTGGCTGTTCTATAAATGCAGATGCAGATGCACATTCACATCCCTTTCAGATGGTGAAAGCCTGAGTTAATGGCAAAAAAATCTCCAGAAAAAGTTGCTATTCCAGCATTGGTAACCACTACCTACACTGCAAAGCAACCCCCCAGAAATAGAAGATGGACAAATACAAAAGAGTCTAAAAGAGAGTATGACAGTAAACACAATAAAACGAGTGTCAATATCAGCAAAGCGTTTCAGAGATGGAGAGAAAATGTTGCTCATAGTTAAGCCTTCTGCTAATGGTAGCCATGAATGACTAGTTCTCTGCAGGTTACTGTATGAAGCGTGTGCATATGCCCGCGCTCATCTGGTCTGAGGGGCTTAGGACAGAGAGGGGAAAGCTGCCGGAGGATAGCTGTTTTTTCAAATTCTGTAGATGTTTTTGCCTTTTCCAGAAAACTGCCTACTACCGCTTTAATGTGATATCATTGGGACACACTTTGTTTGTTATTGTGTTTTCAGTTTCACCCTTTCCTATCTAATAAATGTGTTGATTAAAGGCCATTTGTAACAATATCACACTATAAAAATACTCTAACAAGTCAAAGTCTTGTTTTTAAAATCCTACTGAAGTTAAAGTATTATGAGCTAAATGTTCTTCAGGTATAAAAGTAAAAGGACTAGTTTGGCAGAAAAAATCTGCCCCTGTGACTGATATGATAAATTATATTATTATGACATCAGGGTGTAAACATAATTTTATTGTTGTTGCTGGTCCACATGTAGCTAGTTATAAGTACTTGATATACAGTTGTGTAGTTTATTCCATTGGTTCCCAACCTACCTATCTTAAGGTAAATCTGAGAGGTCATCACCTGATTAATGGGGTTGGAACAAAACAAAAAAAGTCCTGGTACATAAACTCAGATAACTTTTTCAGACTTTTCAAAACCTTTGCCTTTTGGTTCAATATATAGGTGTGTTTTACCTCTAAGGAGCCACAACTGGATACTACTTTTTGTTTGCTGGAAACCACTGATTTAATATTTAACGATGGGCTGTACTTTATAAGATGATCATATTTGTTTTATGCAGAATTTAAATCTGAACAACAACTAGTAACTAAAGCTGTCAAATAAATTTGGTGGAGTAAAAAGTACAATATTTGTTTCTGAATTGTAATGGAGTTAAAGTGTAAAGTTGCATGGACTCATGGCCCCTGCTCTTCTAAAAATCTAATCACAGCCCTAAAACTGTCCCAGATGAGGCTGCTGATGTTATCACAGCTTCACCTTCTTTAAAAAGATCAAACATGGCTTTTCACACAGTGCAGCGTTAGCCCATTTTATCCTCGATCCTCAGTGCTGAGCTCTGGGTTAAGAGTTGAACGTCACCATCTCAGTGTCTTATCTCAGCAGGGGTCTGTTTGCTTGACACTGAGTTTTAGAATAGTTGTCTATAGACTTGATTTTTTGGATATAACTTTTATCATACTTACAGTGTTTTAGTGATTTATTTATTAGGAGTATTTATTCAAAGCAGACCCATAAAGCCAGATGAGTGTTTCTTGAGTTGAAGACTTGGCTTGAAAAGATGTAAAGTTTACAAGATGAGGGAGAGACCATTGACACCAGTGAGACACTGTGTGACAGTAGAGGGACATTCACTGACAGCTGCAGGCTCAGAGAGAAACAAGAACAGGACCAGGCATTGTTTTTCCTGTCAAGGAGATTTCTTTTCACAGGCTTATTTCCCAGTCACAATTCAGACAGCTAGACTTGTTTAAGTCAGATTTTGCTCACAGATTGCAGTAAAAAAATAATCACATACACAAATACAGGAATAGTCTGTCTCAATGGGACCCCTCCTCCTCCCTGTTTTTTTTCACTCTCTACATTTGCATTATGCCCCATCTTGTGGACAGTTTCATACAGCTACTGGTAAAAAACAACCCTACCCCCTTTCCCTTTAGTTTTTACATCTTTTGTTGTATTTGTACACCACTCCCTTGCAGCTGAGAAACAAAACAACAGAAAACCTTCTACTGTGTCATTGCAGGGTGCCGTTTAAAGACTTCATGACAGATGTTGGCAGAGGACAGGCACACAATAGATGTGTGACGAGGCGAAATGCATTTGTTGTGAAGAGTATTGATTGTACACCAAGCTGGACTATCAAGCAACTAAAGTGGGCAACTGCCCTGCTGATAACTGTTTCAAAGTATGTGAGTATTGCTTTAAGATAGATTTAAGAAATGTGAACCTGTCCTTAAAGGCATGTCCTGCATTTTGACTACTTCCATCTTGTAGATGGGCCCTGCTCAAAATCTAGTCTTTATTATTTATTTTATCATTTAATATTGTGCATATTCCTGGAATAGATATATGTTTAATCAAATTACCAAACCCTAACTGACACATAGCAATGCTGGCAGCCCCTACAGGGAGGAACCTGGAACTCAAGGGGGGCCCAAAGCTCAATTTTGCCTCTGAGCACCTTCTGAGAAGTCAGGACTGGACAGCAGCCTTTAGGAGCACAAGCAGGCTAAGGAGCTGTCCAGTGCTGAAAACAATTAATTCTATGTCCTCAAATGTAATGTACAGTTTGATGTGCTTTATATCAACAGCGTCACATAACCTGTAATCACATCCATGATGCAAAAGATAACAAATGCCCAGAGACTGATGTGTGATTGCTTGTGATTGGCTTGTCTCCTGTGTGTCCCTCATGTCCCTGCGTTCAAGTATGAGGGTGACGTGTTCCATATTAATGGGTCCGTTTATTATTAGCTTCATGAAGTATTTCTGGAGTGGCCCATTTGTGTGTCTGCTCCTGCAGAAGTCATTCTTGGTTTCTCACTGCCACCTTGTGGATTTCGTGTTTTTCGTCCTTTCAGTGTGTCATGATGTTGTCGGTTACATCTTCACCATTCAAAAACCTCCCTGTCTGCACAAAAAGTGGGAAAATAAGATGTTTATGAGACAGGTGTTTATTCTATATGTAACGACAAATAGCGTTAAGATCATCTGCAAACGTTTTTTTTATCGATCTCAGTTCATAATATCAACATGGCAAACTCATTCATGGTTGGAGGGGCTTAGGGTTAGAATAATAAAATAAAAGCAAAGGAGTATTTAGGATCGTGATTGCGTCTTTACGGCTGTCCTCTTGTTTTTTCCCTCAAAGAACAAAACCAGCGACCCTCTCCCCCTCCCCTCTTCGATCCTGATCTCTCCTCACGTAGCCTAATGTGTTGCTCATATCATCAAACTTAAAGTCCACGTCCGTGACCAGGATTCAAACCAGAGCTATATAGATCCGAAGACAATCAACACTTTCAAAAAAAGTCACACTTCAGGGGCCGAAAGCGGCGCCATTCAGTGCCAAACCTGCGGACTCCTCTGCAGACGAGTCCGCTCCACAAATATGCAGCACCGATGGAGGTAGGCTACTAGTGACTCATTCGTGCGCAATGACAATAAACAGACAAGGCTTGCTTTAAATGACTGCTAATCAAACCTACTCCAACAAAAGCAAGGTCACCTTGTGTGGGGTCTAGCAGAGATCTGAAGCTCGGGTCTGTTGTTTCTTCTTCTTCATCTCGGAGTGTACCAAAGAGCGAAGCTCTCTCTCCTTCAGGACTTAATTTGGTGGTAAATTCACTTTTTTTTTTGGGACCGCACCTGTTCACCTGGACCCACATCATCACGGTAAGTGGCTTTATTCATTTGTGGAGTCTAACCAGTCCAAACTAAACGAACTCTTTCTTAATTGTCATTGAAGATGCTCTAACAGGTGTTTTATAAGGTTTCTCCCTGCAAAGAGAATAGCATTAAGTGACAGAATCAGCCTGTAGTTTGTGTATGAATTGCACGTGTTTATGTTACACGGGATGTTTGTTCCGCTGAAACATTCTCATTTAGCCTTTAATAACCGGTTGGAGGTTTGGAAAGAGGGATGCAAGTCGTGTGTTTTTTTTCTGTGGGGGACTTTGATCAACAATGCAAATAATCACCTTGTGCTGATATTTGTCATGCAAGTGTGTGGATCCAAAGCCAGGCTTCTGATGACGATATAGGCCAAATTATTAATTGGAGTAAAGTAAAATTTTGTCTGCTCTTTGTAGGCTTTTATTTGCTTATTTTGCACATAGCCTTAACTCCAGATATTCAATATGTGCGTATTTCATAGCATTAGCTATACAACAATTAGTGCTGTGCTATTTATTATGACGATGACAAACATGAAGCTGTCTGGCGGCTGTAAACCATCATCCATCCTGAGCAGGATCAAGATATGACACTGAAATAACGTGCTCCTGTCAGTGGCTACTGGTTCAATTGGGGATTTTTCTTCTGTCAGTTAACAGTTGAACAAGCTGAACTTGTCTTAGATTCATCATTTTTCTTTGTGCCGACTAATTGAATCTCAACTTGTAAGACAGGATGTGCCCTTGGAACCTACAGGTCTGTGCCTCAGACTTAAGCATCTCTTTTCAAGCGGCCAATATTTAAAATATAATTTGTTCTTGGGGTTTTGGTCGCATTAAAGAAAAAATAGTGACCAGGCTTTTTGAGGTGAAGACTTTGGCACAGGGTCTCTGATGGCGGCGTCTGCACCCTCCTCCTCTGGCGGCGAACCGGATCCCAACTCGACAAATTTACGACCACCGGGCTCAAGTAGGTCCATCACAGATAAAATGCTATTTCATGTGTGCTATTTACTTTGTGGGCAATGCCATTAATCATTTTCATCGAGGGAGAGAGAGAGAGAGAGAGGCGGGGGGGGGGGGCAGAGATCCGCTGCCATTTGAGAAAGCTTCCTTTGCCACAAATCACCGCTGCATTTCATTCACCACACCGACCTCCCGGCATCTGCGTGACAGATAAATGCTGCTGTCAAAACCTGATGTCCTCTACTAACAGTAGCAATTAGCATGGAAAACAAGCCCGAGGCTGCACCACCGGAACATCCTATAAGAAAGGCTAAAAAAGTTTTTTTTTATTTGCAAATAAATTAAATTAAATTATTATTATTATTATTGTTATTATTATTATTATTATTATTATTATTAGGGGTGGTGTTTAATGCATTCATTTTGTGTGTGCATTTGGCTAAATGTGCTCGGGCTAAATAAAGTGCCTGCATGGAGAAATGAAAATTGCCCTGAAGTGGCTGTTAATTCAGCCGTATTAAATTGCCCCTAATGGTACACTTAAGCATTGAGCTTTTGAGAGAAGGGGCAATGTAGAAACCATACAGCCACCGCAGTCCTTCCATTGTCAGCTGGTAGAAAGAAAAAATAAGCCTGATCCTCCCGATGAATAGAGGTCTAAAATCATGTTAAAGGGCTAGATATGCTTCTGACACAATAACTATACAGATATTGGTGATTGTTACCTCTTTTTTAAAATAAAATATCATGCACTTATATTTCTGTACAGTGCAAACATTAGCTATTACTTTTTACAAATATTTGATTTCAGAGGGGCTGCACCTCTGCAAATGTCTATAGTCTGGTCTGAATGCTGTTTGTCAGCACATCTGCTCTTGTTTCTTTTCTTCCTTTTTTCTGTTTTTAGTTGTCCCTTTGTTGCCCATCTCATTTCCTCTGGCTTGGAGAAAATCATTGTGGGGACTGAGTTAAAGTGCGTCCAATGAGCTGAGCAGGGCAATGATTTATCTAATGATCCAAAGCAAGGGGTTACATTGGGATATGGGACTGCCCCCCCCCCCCTTCCATCTACCACCCCTCCTCCTCCCATTCTTCCCCTCCCCGAAATTGCTGCTTTTGAGGATTTGGTCTATGCTTCCCCTCCAAGGTTCCCCATCCCCTCTCTGGCTGGAAGCCCTTGATAACGCAGTAATTCTCTATCTGTCACTGGCCAGCCGGCTCATGTCTACTGATGCTCGCATTTAAACCAGCACCTATTCACTCAATTCGATCTTTAGCTTGGCGTGGATCCAAACGGCTAATTAATTTGAAGTTCTCGCCTAGGTCATGAACGCTGACATTCAGTGGAAATAGGCTAATTCAGATCCAGGGCCCTGAAGAGTGCCGGTTTAATGTTTAAATAATCCCAGTACACCCATGCGGGCTATTTTTGTTTCATCATGCGACATCACTTGACCTCATACGTCTCTCCATTTATTTTCAACATTAAATTGTTCAAGATATAAATGTAGCCTACACTTAAATTGGATTTTTTTTTCTAGTTGTTTTTTTGTTTTTGTCATTTTAGGCTATGATGCTTGGTGTGGAGTTGCTCATGGATGTACTAGAAAATTGGGAATGAAGATATGTGGTAAGTAGCTCTATTTAAAAAAAATAATAATAAAGTTATGCAAAAACTATGAATTGTCAAATAGAGATTAAAAAAAAATCAGGGTTTTTTTTGTGTCCACAAGCGCGACTGGCTATTCATGGCCTGCATCATATTACTCGCGGCTCAATGGAAACGGATTCCTCGACGAACAGGATTTTGAAATATCATCCAAACAACGATTACATATTTAGGTTAACCGATATTATTTAGTTTATAACGATCACACCTGATCTAGCTAATTTAACCAAAATGCAAAAAAAAAAAAAAAATGCGAGGAGCATCAACTGCCAAAACCATCAATTTATCTCTCAGTAGAAGCTGATGAAACTGAAGAGGGAATCAGGATGGATTTTCCGATTTCTACTTTTAGAGTCTATTCCCGTCTTCTACCACGCTGACCAAGGGCGGACTGACATCTACCATAATGGTGAATGCCATGCACCAGTGCGCAGCACAATCTTCTGGTATTTTTGACCGACACGTTCTGCTGGTTTCATTAAGTCCATTTAATTACCCAGGGCCGTATAAAGCTACACAATACGATGGGGAACGAAAACAAAGGTGTGGTTGGATTAGTATCACGGGGGAAAGGTTGAATGTCTCCAAAATAGCTTGTTGCCCAATCTTCAGATGAGTTTTCTGTCAAGTAGCCTACATGTGGACTATATTCTCCCCAGCACGCTTTATTTATACATTCACTTCACATTATCAAATGTTCCTTTGGCTTGTGTTGTTATCTGCTACTTGTGTTGTTGTGCTTTAATAACAATTTACAGTCGCTACATAACAGCAAGTTGTTTTTGCTTGGCTGGAGTTTGATGCTGATGTCACCGGGCTCAACCTCCCACAGAGACCTCCGCCCATAAACATGACTCCCTGAGCAGGATGGGACCCGTTTGTCATGAAAAAAAAGTGTGTGTGTGTGTGTGTGTGTGTGTGTGTGTGTGTGTGAGAGAGAGAGAGAGAGAGAGAGAGAGAGAGAGAGAGAGAGAGAGAGCAGTGTAGATCCTCGGAGATAGACAGAAAGGAGATAAAAATCAGAAATGAGAGCGGAGGATTATTAGTGGGCCTGGTAGACTCAAAAAGCTGCAGCTCTCAACATGTATGGGGAGTGTAATCACCCTGCGGATTCCTCTTCTTGTAATCGTTTAGGGTTTTTACAGAAGAACAACAGTCTGGAGGAAAGGAGCAGAATTGTGAGTTCCTTCAAGGAGCGCGCAGCCAAGAACCTGCTCTCCTGCGATAACACCGGAGGAGATGCGCATTTCAGACGCACGGAGACCGATTTTTCCAATCTGTTCGCCAGAGGTAGGCTACTGTATATGCTGGAGAAGAATGTATATGTATTTATTCTTTGGAATAAATGTTATACATATATAACGCATACAACTTTGAGAAATTCAACATTGTGTGGAGATTTGAATCTGGATTCTAATGACCAAATATATGCTTGATATAAGCAGATACAATCATAATAAATAAAAGTTAATATGCTGATGAATCAGATTGGTAGTGCCAAAATAATTATTTATAAGGTCTCACTGTATTTGTTTGTGGGTGTTAGTTCCTCAATGCTGCTTTTAACCCAACTGTTGGAGGATTTGCACAAAATAAATGAGTAGAAGTAATTATCAACTTGCTGAGAAACCCAGAGGTCACAGGAAGTTCAACAGTAAAAGTGAAAAGGACCAGGTTTACCAGAAGAGACACAAACGAATTTCAAATTTCATGGATTTATTTAATTTTGTAGATCTGTTGCCCGCCAAAAATGGAGAAGAGCCAACCATGCAGTTCTTGCTGGAGATTGTGGAAATCCTCACCAACTACGTCAGGAAGACCTTTGACCGATCCACCAAGGTCCTGGACTTCCACCACCCCCACCAGCTGCTGGAGGGCATGGAGGGCTTCAACCTGGAGCTCTCTGACCAACCCGAGTCTCTGGAGCAGATCCTGGTGGACTGCAGGGACACCTTGAAGTATGGAGTGAGAACAGGTAAGAACAAAGATGCCTGAAGGCGCGCAGCATGGCCTGCTGCAATCAAAAACTCTCATTAGCTTACATGCCAGTGTAATGATTACAGATAAGCCATTTTCTCTCTCACATTCTCAAATTATGAATTGTTTTCAGAAGATTATGTTGCTTTGTTGTCTCTTTTTCAATCGCAGGTCACCCCAGGTTCTTTAACCAGCTGTCCACTGGATTAGACATTGTTGGTTTGGCAGGAGAGTGGCTTACCTCAACAGCCAACACTAACATGTGAGTGCTGTGAGACAGTGTTGTTTATCACTTGGTTTTTTAAATAATATGTGCACTCCATAAATACACTCATGCAGATAATATTTGACATATAAGCAATAATAAGTGGATCAAGTTTGGAAGTCATTAGGTTCTAGTCTACCTTTTTAAAGATTTTATTTGTACTTATTGTTTTTTAAATGGCCCATGTAAAAATTATTGAAGTGACATACAGTAATTACTGTCGCTGGCAGAAGAATACTCTGCATGCTCTAATAGATTGTCAATCAAGCAGGAAAATAAGAAGCACAAAAGAAGACATTTGTAAAGCTACTCCCCCACAGAATTGTCAATGTTGGCCTGTGCTCAAGCTGTGGTCACATAATTCAGCCTTGCGGGCAAACTAAATTGCATATTGATTCGCATTCACAGTTTACATGGTGTCTTTGTTTTATTCTTGTGACATAACAATGCCAGGAGGGGGAAAGAGCCTCTCCCCCTCAGACCATCTCTACACAATATGGGCAGCCATCAGTGGGACTCAGTGATGAGTTTTGCCATTGCAATGAGAAACCTATCTTTAGTTTTTCATGACTGCATCAGAGGGGTGTTGAGTCATCTCTGTTGTCATTCTCTTTCTCGATTTTTATTGCATTTAATTGTTGTAGTTTACCTTATAAACTGGTAGCTCAATGTATGATGATTAACTTAGGGGAGACTTGACCCGAACTCTGGAACGTCCTAGTGGTCCAAGGTGCATACCATACGTACCATACCATACTTCCCAGGTTTGATTCCAGTCATGGTCCATGTTTTCCATTCTCATTATTGTAAACCATTAAATAAAGGTGAAATGCAGATTAAAAAAAACTTGATCAGTGGGGTCACATGCAGCTTCAGGGAACCTTTTTGATTATTGCAGGTTTTGAAAAGTCCCTTTCACTGTTTGAACTGTATGGCCACTTACCATCTGGAAAAGACATTTATCACAAAAAAAGAAGTATTTATTAATGAATTACTCAAATGTATAACTGCGAGGTTTACTCCTCAACGCAGCGGCCGCGGGTTTGACTCCGGTCTGCGGCCATTTGCTGCATGTCATTCCCCCTCTCTCTCCCCTTTCAAGTCTAAGCTGTCCTATACAAATAAAGGCCTAAAATGAAGAAAAAAAAGTATCTTAAAAAAAAAACATAATGGTGAATGCCAAAAAAAATTACCAGATAAAAAGGTTAAACACCAGAAAAAAAGGGATTTGTTCACATCCATTTCTTATTAATTGCTCAGGATTTCTCTAGAGAGTTCTCTTTTTATAAAGGGAGCCCTATTAGAAAATGGTACCATACAGTAATTTATAAGTTTTATCAGTACACAGTGGTGAAGCTTCTGAAGATTATATTAGGATTTTAGTGTAACAGAGGTGGAGCCTAAACCCTTTATTTTAAAACTCTGTTTAAAAAATTATTAACAGTCTCAAACATGTTTTAATAGCCTCATTCCTTCTAACATGGTTCAACCACCAGTCTGTCTTCCACAGCCTGCCTCAAAGAAGCACTGTAGTCAGCTTTTGTGTTATTGGCATATCACCGAGGATGACTTGAACCAGAGGGTGGAGGTTGCTTACATACTTGTAATTTACCTTTATTAATTACTCCATCAACCCTAATTACCCCTGGCAGATATTGACTGACACTAATAGACTGACAATCACATCCAGGTCTTACATAATCAGAATGAGTGAGCGTTGTCTGCATGAATGAATGCAGTGAAATTAATGTGCGACATCTGCAGAGTGGCATCTGACTTGTTTATTTTTTCCCTCTCTATATTGCTGTGTGTGTGTGTATGCTGACGATGCTGTGGGGCACAATGCGACATTCTGCAATGTTGCACTGATTAATTTACTTTCTTTGCGTGAACAGACAGATACTTATGTAATTAGAAGCATATTGGTCAGGAGAAGATGGATGAGCCTGCCTGTGTTGTAATTCCAAATTGACTATGCTCTTTTCTGAGGCAGAGGGGGGTTTAATGTACTTTGATTAGACAAGAAAAAAATATTTGCTGTGTCATTTCACTGCATCAAAAGGCCATTTCTAAAAGAACAAAATTGTGTTATCATTTAAGTGTGACTGTGTCCACAATGCTGTATCTGTTCCATTTCTATTGAGAGAGCAGCATGCTCAGTAACCATGCTGTACAATTAGAGTATACATGTTGTTAAATATCAGTGTATTTCATATTGATCCCATCACTCTCCTGCAGCCTGTAGGTGAAATGGAATTTAACTTGAATCAAATGGCAGAGAGAAAACTGTAGTATTTGTCGTACACAAATGTTAAGTTATACTGTATGTTCAATCAGGTTTTCATCACATATTAAAATGTTTTTTTTCCGGTTGGTTCCAGGTTTACCTATGAGATCGCCCCTGTCTTTGTGCTCATGGAGCAGCTGACACTGAAAAAGATGAGAGAGATTATCGGCTGGCCTGACGGAGAGGGCGATGGGATATTTTCTCCAGGTGAGAGACAAACCAGTACCTCAGAAACTCTCAAGTCCTCATGCAAACATGTCAGACTCTTGTTATTATGCCATACTATAACAGATACCACTAGGTGTTCTGGGTTCTGAATTTGAAGTTTTCACTTCTAAAAGCTCTCATTTGGTTTCCAGTGGTGAAAGATATAAAAAGATAATAAAGTACTCATGATGCAAATTGGCGCATTTCCGAATTATATAATAAATTTGGATTATAATTATTAATGCATTAATGTGTAAGCATCACTTTAATGTTGCAGCCTGTAAAGCCAGGGCTAATTTTAACCACTTTATATACTGCTGAGTAGTTTATTCTATAATGATGCATCATAATGTATGTGTTTATTACATTTTATTTTAATTATTTAAATCTGCAGTATCTAGTAATTAAATTAAATGTAGTGGAGTAAAAAGTACATTTTGTCTCCAAAACTTATGTAGCGTAAAGCACCTTAAAACAGAATTACTCAAGAGCAAGTACCTCAAATGTGTACTTAATTACCGTATTTACTTTCTACAGGAGGAGCAATCTCCAACATGTACAGTGTGATGATTGCCAGATATAAGTTCTTCCCTGAAGTCAAGACCAAAGGCATGACAGCTGCACCCAGACTGGTCCTCTTCACCTCAGAGCATGTTAGTCTTAACACTGTCTCTGTATAACTGTACCTTTATCACAAAGTTTGATAATCAATATCTTAAGTGTAAATCCAGCCTGATCTGTGACTGATCAAACATCCATTCTTGCAGAGCCACTATTCCATCAAGAAAGCCAGTGCAGCTCTGGGCTTCGGGACAGAGAACCTAATTCTTTTGAACACAGACAAGAGGTTTGTTTTTTACTGAACCCACATGCAGACAGTCTGGTAAAAGATCAAATATCTGGATGACTTACTATTGCATCTTTTTCTTTTACAGAGGGAGAGTCATTCCTGCTGATTTGGAAGCCAAAGTCATAGAGGCCAAGCAAAAGGTGAATGTCAACAACAATGACTCAGACATCATCCCCTCTAACTTATTAATTTGCTTCTATCAGTGTGCATTGAGAAAGACTTCTCTGAGCCGTGAAGTTTACTTGTAGCAAAGGAAACACTTATGTGTGTCAGAGCAGCGAGGTTATTTCAGTGAGGTTAAATACAATTCTGTCTGCTCACATGTGATGCTGCCCCGGTCTAAAGTACCTCTCCTTGAAGTAATTCTTCAAAGGCAAAGTGATGTGCAGACTAGAGGAAATGGCAAAGCAGTAGATACGATCACAGGGAGAGAATTAACATAACAACTTGAATTCAGCCCACAATTGTAGCTAATGTTTTTTCTCTCTCCGATGCTTCCGGTTTGCAGGGGTATGTGCCGATGTTTGTGAATGCCACCGCTGGTACTACCGTCTATGGAGCCTTTGATCCCATCAATGAAATTGCAGACATCTGTGAAAAGTACAACATGTGGCTTCATGTGGACGTAAGAGAATATCAATAATCTTCAATACAAAAAAAATAACATCAGCTGTACCTATCAGCCACTGTAATAGACATTAGCATCCGTCCTGTTATAAATATGTTGTTTCCTGTGCAGGGTGCATGGGGAGGAGGTTTGCTGATGTCCAGGAAACACAGACACAAGCTGAATGGAGTAGAGAGGTAAAATAGTGCAATTGTTCATATAAATGACGATTATTTGCAGTACAGGAAAACATGTTTTTTTAAGTGTAGATCATTTTACGTATCAAGTTCAGTTTACGAATCACAGAGAACACTACTCAGCCTGTGAAAGCAGTTGTATCATGTCTCTGGATGGATAACCCTGACATCATAAGGATAATTCTAAGCCTCATGATGTTGTCAGGGTTATTTTGGCATGGGCTTGGAGTGGAGGCTTCACCTTTTTAAGGAAGAAAAACTGCATTCAACTGGGGGCATTGAGTTTGAAAGACATGAGTATTTACCAGGTAGGAAGGGTCTTACATAAATGCTAATGAGTTACATTATGAGAAACGTAGGATCTGGTGTTTTGGTGTCTTGACCCATACTTGAGAATGAATGTCGGGATATCTTGGGCTTTGCTGCTTGACATTGATTTTAAAACAAAATGAATCTATCTGTCTTTTCTCATATTTTGTTTTACATTCTAACCCTTTATTAGATAGTAGACAGTAGAGGGATGACAGGAAATGAGGGAGGAGAGACAAATGGTGAATGACACAACAAAAGTCCCTAGGGGATGGATCACGGGGCCTTGTGGCTCATAGTCGGCACGTTAACCCCTTGGCCACAAGTGCAACCCAATCTGCCCTCATGGAAGTATTATACCAAATTGCTGCAGTACCTCTTTAAAATCTGAGCCAAGAGAATCTGGTGTACAATCTCAGATTTGTAGTCAGCTTGTACATGACCACAGAATTCTCCAACTCTATCTTTCAAAATACTCATGTGCACAGTTATTTCAATAAATGTAATAATAAGGATCAATATATTCTTAGATTGCCACTTCTGTTCCTGGACTTGACATGCACGCACGCACACACACACACACACACACACACACACACACACACACACACACACACACACACACACATACACAAAATCACAATAACAGAGCTGTGTTTACGGTTTCAATATTTGTGCAGGGCCAACTCAGTCACCTGGAACCCTCATAAAATGATGGGAGTGCCTCTGCAGTGCTCTGCCGTTCTGGTCAGAGAGAGGGTGAGTTTTCTTCACTTGCCTGCTGCTCACAATAACACCCCTGCATTAGCAGGATAAGATATCTGTTTTCGGCCGGTGGTTGGTAACCTTGCAGTTTCTTTCACCATGACTGTGTCCATTTCAGGGATTATTAACAGGCTGCAACTCCATGTGTGCTGGTTACCTCTTCCAGCCAGATAAACAGTATGATATTACATACGACACAGGTGACAAAGCCATTCAGTGTGGGCGGCATGTCGATATCTTCAAGTTCTGGCTCATGTGGAAGGCAAAGGTGTGCATTTTATTAGTTGTTTTCCAAAGTCTCTACTAACCCTGCTGCCATATCTAGAATGTAACAACTCCTTATTCTTTCCTTTTCAATCTACCTAAAAGGGAACAGTAGGATTTGAGCAGCATATCGACAAGTGCCTGGATCTGTCAGCATACCTCTACAATAAAATAAAAAACAGAGAGGGCTTCGAGATGGTGTTTGATGGAGAGGTGAGATAATTATTTACACAGACAGCAAATATTCACTGTACTGAGAAATCGGATGAATATAAATCAGAATGTATTGGATACTCAAGAAAATTCGCTGCAGCAACAAAGAAAAATTGTCTATACTATTCTGTTACTACTATTAGCTATCTGGGCTTTTTGTTTTGATAAATGACTACAACAATATATTTCCTATCTTAACTTGCTTTTAGGATTGATTGGACCATTTTGCATTGCTGACAAGTGAAAGCTGAAATTACAGAAGGCTGTTTTTATCGGCACTCATTACAAATGTTGTTCCCATTTTCTCTTATCAGCCGCAGCACACTAATGTGTGTTTCTGGTATACTCCACCGAGCCTTCGCAGCTTGCCTGATGGTGACGAGAGGCGGGAGAGGTTGCACAAGGTAATGACTAATCAATGTCCTTTTTAAGCTACATTTCTAGTTCCCCCTGCCCTCTTAGATTAATTCATATTGTGTCTATTTAGATTTAGGGATTCACACAGTAAAGCCGTGGACAAATTGTTTGTGCATATGCTTGTGTTTTGCAGAGTTTGGATGGTAACACATAATTTTTTTCCACAACAGGTGGCCCCAAAGATCAAGGCAATGATGATGGAGTCAGGGACTACAATGGTGGGTTACCAGCCACAAGGAAACAAGGTCAACTTCTTCCGCATGGTAATATCAAACCCCGCTGCTACCAGGTCAGACATCGACTTCCTGATCGAGGAGATTGAGCGACTGGGGCATGACTTGTAAAAGCCACACACCTGAACCCCCCCCCCACACACACACACACCCCCCCCTCCAAACATTTCCAACTCTGGAGAGACTTGAGCTTGACATCATGTCCCTTTTGTCTCATAAAGACGTTGACATTTTTGCTTACAAGTCTTTTCTGGCAATGCACAAGAAATAATATGCCCTGTGTGTCTCTGTCTCTTCTGTCTTTAGCAGCGATGACATATATTCAAAACATTTGTTAAAGTAAAACAGGACATAAGTCAAATCTGTGAGAGAATCACAAAAGCACTAGTATTCTTGCTAAACCGTATGTTAACAGGACATTTACATATATATATATATATATATATATATATATATATATATATAATGTTGACTAAATGAGATTAACACTGGTTACTTTTCATGTAAATATGAAATAGCAGGAATATCTGAGCACTTGAATGATTCTTTCTATAGCAGCTATAAAAAATATATATTTTACTGTTGTACTATGTGAAGGTCAGAATTTAAAACAGAATTACATCAAAATAAATTCAGTAAAGTATCAGAGCACAATGTAGGGAACCTTATAGCATTGACATAAAGAGTATTAATGTAATATATACATATGGTGTACTGACTGTTGGTGCTCCATGTTGTCTGTATAATTATCAAGCCAGATGCACCACCACATTGTACCCTAGCTGTTATTTCCTTTTGATATTACATAGGTGGAAATATATAACACAGTCATTGTAATTTGATCGCTGTGTTTTCAGAGATTTTTGTGTAGATTGTGTATAGTATTGTTACATTGCCTTTGTGCCAAATGTGTTCTAGATTTACAGTGAAAAACTCCTATATATAAATCGACCATACAGTATAGAATGTAATAGATGAATCACTTTATTTATACCCAGAGATTCGAATTGTGAATAGGTAATATGCTGTTCTGTTCCATTTGTAATGTATTGTCCTTCCTATTTGGAAACTCAACTGTATGATATCACACTGTTTTGAATAACATTGAATTCTTTTAGTGCATTTGTGAACCAAAGAAGGGTTGATTTACATGTATGAACATGCCCTTATTCTCCCTTATGGATGAATTCAGATGTTTATATAAGAATACTTTACTTACCACCCTTAACTTTAGTGCAATCTATGTTGTGTAACTGTGCAATGTCATTGTGATTCACTGACTGAATGTTGTCCAGACACTTGGAAGGCATGACTGGCAGTGCGGCTGCTACTGCCGGCGCTTTGTTCATGATAAAAAGCACAATGCTTAACCATGATCACGGGGCAGCTTTTATTCTACAGACATGGTGATTGTCTGTATTATAATGTGATAAGTGGAGTAAAACTATAATATGCAAACTTTTATTTGTCTTAACATGCTCAGTATAGGCACACTTTTATGTTGAGAAAAACAATGTGAAAGAAACTGGGATTATTTATCATGCAGAATTTTGCTTGAATAAAGAAATGCACAGCATTTGCTACAGTGATAAGATTTATTGAAAAAGTGTACATATCTGAATTAGTGGGATGACATATCCCTTGTTAAATTCAATGTAGGCACTTTAACTTCATGCCATCATTTGCAGAGTAATATTGTTGTATCCACAGCATTAATAAAGACAAAAGCTGTAGAAAATGTGGGCACATTTTTTTTTTGCAGTTTGTAAAAGGACAAATAAATATATGTATGGTGAACAAGACTTACCTTGTTTGACATTATAGGTGTAAAAATAATTGCAAAACCAACCATTTCTTCCACATTCTTCTGAAAAATCCCCCACAATATATAGAAAAGCATTAAACTGATAAGCCTCCCCTTTGCTACAAACTGCATTGCAGACTTGATTCACATCATCAGTTCAAATCATGTTTATTAGCAAATCTCATAAAATTAGGAGAAGTATCAAAGTGATAAAACAATGCTAGAGAGTTAAAATACACTCTGTCTATTGTTCTGGCTATTCATCATTCACTACCAAAGACATGTTGAGTGTGAGAGAACTGTCTCTGTACTGGTATCCAACCTCCAGACATATATATGCAAATAAATAATCTCCATATATGGAGAAAAATTCACGATGTGGTAGTATGATTAATCAATCTTGGCCTGATAGTGTCTATATAAAACTCCACAGTCGGAGACAAGTTTGCGTAAATGTGCATATATTCTTTCCTTTTTTCTTGTACATCTTTTCAATCCACCTGGCTGTCACCAGCTATTGGTCAGATTAATCACCCTGGAGGGACTTTTTATTGGTTGATCATCTCACAGCTGAGATTTCATGAGCACCCCCTGCCAATTCCCTCACTCCTCTCATTACTCACACTTTTAAGATATTTATCATAAAAAGCATTAGACTGTGCTCTCTCAACATTTTTTTCTGAGGCGCCTATTTCAAGGCTCTGCCTGGCTGGGTTTTATTTCGACACAGCCAGAGAGGGACTGGCGGTTTCCACTGGTTCTCCTCCCATCCTCCACCAGGGCAGACACTGCTTCTTTGTTTCATGCTTCAGTGCAGCGATCATTACAGACCCGTGTCACTGGCTGCTGTGTAAAGTTACAGGGAACAGAGGATTCAAGAGATAACTACTCATATAATGGGGTAATAGAAATAATAACCCCTGACATCATCCCGAATCTAAAGGGAGAATGATTTTTTTTTTTTTTTTTTGCTGCTCTGCATTGTCAGTGAAGGTTAAACGCGCCAAAACATAATGACATGGCTAATTTGGAAGCAGGTGTTGGAGAATCTTATAATGACTGAATGCAAATGAAAGCAGGCCCTCAGCTGTCACAGTCACAGTAGTAACTTGCAAAACATGAACAAATGGCCACTCAAGACTAAGTATACAAATATCAGTCTATTCAGTAAAAAGCAAAATGTATACATTTGGTATATAATGGTAAATAAAGTTTGAAAAGAAGAGGTTTGTTGCTGGTTGCTTAGACATTAAAATTGATAGTAGTATTTTAAGGGGTTCATCACTTTAAACAACAAACAGTATCTCCATCAATTCTAATTACGAGCATAAATAAAATTTGATCAAGAGGAGATCAGGCCACTAAAATAATAAGGAGCTGAAGCAGTTCTGTTTTAGCAGTAGCCTCTGTTTCTGGAGGGGTGGGTGGGCTGGCTCTGAACACCAGACTGTGAAACTCTTAATGTCTGTCTCTGCACTAGTCTGTTCACCCTCCATTTCACACCTGGCACACACCTGGCACACACACACACACACACACACACACACACACACACACACACACACACACACACACACACACACACACACACACACACACACACACAGACCATCACATTTATTGAGCTCGTTGCATTGCCTTTTTCTTCTTGTGTGTTAACTATATTTCCATTAAGGACACATTTTGTGAATATTTTAAGGTTGAAGCAAAGTTTTCCTCACACACACATTAGGTCGCTCACCCATCTATCCTTTCTCAGCTGTGTTACTCCTCTCCCTTATATATCCACGAATCTCGTCAGTGGTTTCCAAAGGAGCCAAATATATCTCCCGCCCCTGGGAATCACTGCCACATTAGCTTCCTGATAGATACTGACATTCCCATTGTGTAAGGCAAGTCTAATGAAATGATGATGATGATATTGACTGCGGGCTGCTTGCCAGCCCTTCCCCCTTCCTCTTCTCCACACATTGTTAATACACACATGCAGCTATGGCCACAATTTAGCCTGAAAACAATTCCTTTTTTAAACCTTTTCAACCATATTCACTTAATGATCCCCAGTTCAACGTGGGCAGCATTTTTGCTCTAATACTTGTTCAAGTTAAAGGTCAATAGTTACGTGTTCTTGTGCTATAAAAGGTGTTTATTTGCCACTGCAATCTGCTCATTTTGTTCTTAAATTCAAATAGCAAGCATGCTTGACATTAAAAAAACAGAATCAATTGAAACACCTCAAGGCCTCTGACTTCTAAGGTAATTATAATTGGTTACACTTATCTAAATAGCCTCCTCTTATTGACTGTGTGTCCACAGCTTGATTAATCTTAAGAAAGTACATTTTAAGCAGGAGATTAATAGTCCAGAGACTGTAGCTTGCCTGGCTGTCTTCATAGCTGGGGAGTGTAAACCTAATGTAGCACTTGTTAAAGTTTAAAGGCTGCTAGTAAATGTCTCTGTTGGACATTTTTCTAAAGGAATAAGCATAAGCCCAGGAGCAATTACACTGCAGCTTACCAAGTCTCTGTGTAGTGATTGCTATCATGCATGCTAAATGAACAAAACAATTTCTAAGCACACAACAGTGATCTAGTGCTCTAAAGCTTTCAAGTGTGGTATTTGATGTCTTTTCTTTCCTGAATAGGAATTATGAGGCAGCAGCACAGGACAGGAAACATGTGTCTGATGTTGCTGACATTAAAATGATAAACAACAACAATAATGATGTGACTCGTACTGGTGTTTTCCTCTGCTGCTCTGTCATCTTAAAGCAGGCTTTTCTAATTCACTTAGCATTTAATCTCTACCTCCCAGCACAACAGAATTATGTCAGCACGGAGCATGTATTTATTAGATGACCCGTAGAAACGCAGTGCACAAGCAAACAAGAGGACCTTGATATTCTATCAAATTATGGCCACTTTGTTAATGTCTTCCTGGCCTCATCAGACTTGTGGTATAAATACCTGAACTAAAGTACAGCGCTTTGCAGCTTTAGTTATAAATTCTTTGGAGAATTGAAGAAGTATAAATCTGAGAGAGCTATCCAGAACAGTGATCAGCGTCAGCAAACTCCTGCTGAAATACAGAGTTTATTTATCTGCTTCCTGAAGGAGCAAGTGTCACCATGTGAAGTTTATTTCTCACTGGTAGTAGATAAAAGATAAGAAGATCTGTTAATGGACCAATGAATGATGTAAGTTTCCAATTTTTATGGTATTGATATTAGGACTTCAACCAATTATTAATTTTATAATTGATTAATCTGCTGATTATAAAAAAAGCAGCAAATCCTCACATTGGAGAAGCTGGAACCTTTAATGTTAAGTTTTTTGTTTGAAAACTAACGTAAATGATGAATCGATTATCAGAATACTTGACAATTCATTTTCTGACAATCGACTAATCGGTTAATCAACTAATCGCTTCAGCTCCATGTCTAAACATTGATATTGCTATCTATAATAAAGAGAAAAAATGAATTAATTAATAATAATGAATGTCAAAGTAGGCTAGAAATTCCTATATCTTACTATATCCTATACACAATAATAGAAGAGATCCAACAATCTCAAATGATGGAAACAAGCCTCAAGATGACTAGTCCTTATGAGAATTTTCAGTTAAACATATTGATCACAAAATGAGCACCAAGCAATATATGAATGTTAAATATTTCATAAACAGGCAGGCCATTGTGTGCCTTCACAGAAGCTTCACAAGTTATTGTATGTTCTTGTGTCTATGTTCAGAAACTGACTTTAGTTTTACACTCTTTCCTTACATGTTAAATGATGATGATCAAGTAACGTGAAAAGTTTGACCTCTAAATGCTTTTGAATCCCCACTTGAATTAGCCAGGAAACACCATAAGGGAGTAGTTCAGGTAACCTAGGGAGTATCCAGATTTGTGCCATTGTTGATAATCTATGCTCCACTAGAAACTGAAAAGATTAGAGAACAGTATTTAGTTTTTCTTCCAAGGTGAATGCTGTCTAAATGTGGGGAAAGGGTTAAAATATTCCTCGCACTGGGCTCCTTTCAACATCCGTGTCTTGTGAGCTAAAACATAAATATGTGTTGTATCAGTGTCTCCAGAGATGTTGGTGCAAATTATGTGGTGGATTTTGAGGCTGTAGTGTTGATGCAATAACCAACCGAACCAACCTGTTCACCAAGATGTTGTTCATGATCTGCATGTCATGGCTTTAGACTAATCAATTTGTTGTATCAAATAGTCTTGCAATTAAAGTACTCACTTTTTTATATTTGTCTTGGTGAATTTGTTATTTTAAAAAGTCATATCAATTTGATGATTTTCCAACATTTTGAGATAACATTGTATTTCTAATTTCCAGTGAAATCAATTAAGAATGTTCTTTCTTTTTCTCTGTCAAAAGTTTGAGCAGGATACTAAAGTAATTATTCTGATGTGATTATATGAATCTCAATGTTGGCTCAGATCACAGTGTCAAGAAGAACATTTTCTTGTCAGAATACAGTCTATCACACAATGCTTGATCTCCTCTCTTGAATAAGGATGCCTTTTAAGCTTAAAGTATCATTCAGCACAGCCTGCAGAGATACAAAATCAAGGTGAGCTCTGACTGACAGCATAACTGATGATTGATGAGGTGAATCATAATGCTGTGCAAGTTTATTTCAAATTATTTGATAAGAGCTGCTGCACTACAGAGATATTCAACTATATATGCATTAATCTACTCCTTGAGCCCATGTTCTTTATAGCACTGATGATATCCCTTATTATCTCTGTTTGATCAAAGAGACAATTTTATTCTTTCACATCTCTCCCAGCTCTCGTTTCTGCTCTGGCATGATTATACGATCAAATCAAAAGCAGCTAGGATCTGAATAAAAAAACAACTTTCAAAAATAAAACTGAGATTTTCACTGATAGCGCTCAGCTATGTTAATGGTATTAGATGCTGACAGGAAGTTCATCTTCCAGAAAATCTAAGGTAAGGTATCATTATTCTACATATCTCTGATCATACACACAACCTCATTCAAGCAGCTAAACTACAACATACCAGACAATACAAACTACAGGAAGTAGGCAGAACTCTAATTGACTGCAGACACTGTCATTAAATAATTGCTTAAGTAACACTGCTAGGTAGCAATACTATTGTGTGAATGCTGATTTAGCAGCATTCACACTGTATTGTTATCCAATTCTTCCTTATGACTTCCAGTCACCTACTACATCTTTAAGGACATTTGTGCTTGTATTAAACTTTTTTCTACCATTTGTACTTTTAAAAAAATGAAGTTATTTTTCTTTTTACACTGAAAGTCAATGGAGCAATCTTCAAATCCTCTTCAGGCTTTTCCACTTCGAAATGCTACTCCTCCCACATACTTTCAACTACAGAAATCATTCAAACTTTAAACTATTCACAAAACCTTCAGCTATTAGAAAATGATTTAACTTTTTGATATATTTTTGTGTGGAGTTTGCATGTTCTTCCAGACTTTATTTGACATACTATACTACTATACTAGACTTTTTTATGACATTTTTCAACATATACTATGACTTTTGTATCACTTTTTTCGACATACTATACTAGACTTTTTTCGCTATAATATGACTGACTTTTTTCAACATACTACACCATGACTTTTTATCACTTTTTTCACCATTCTATATAATAACTATTTTCGACATACTATACTATGACTTTTTTATCACTTTATTCAGCATACTGTACTATGACTTTTTTTGACATGCTATACTATGACTTTTGAAATCACTTTTTTCGACCTCAAATACTATGACTTTTTTATTAGAAAAGCTGAAAACGATTCAGCTTTTTGATATCTTTTACAGTTTTTGTGTTATCAATGTTTAAGGTTCGTGCTTCTTTCAGGATTTTTCTGCATTTATAATGGATGTGTATTGCGTGACTTGTACTTTTTGTGTGGACTTTGCATGTTCTTCCAGACTTTCTTTGAAATACTATATACTATGACTTTTTAAACATACTATACCATGACTGTGTGTCAGTAGTTAGCACTGATCCAACAACCACCAGCAAAAAGGAACTGCAGAATATTACCCTTGGTTTGATTCCAGTCCGAGCTGGGCCTTTTTGTGTGGAATTTGCATGTTCTTGCAGACGCTTTGACATATTATACTATGACTTTTTCATGACTTTTTTCAACAAACTGTACTAAAACTTTTTATCACCTTTTTCAACATACTATACTATGAGTTTTTTATCACTTTTTTCGATATACTATACTATGACTTTTTCCGACATTACACTATGACTTTCTTATCACTTTTTTCGATATACTATGCTATGACTTTTTCGACATGCTATACTATGACTTTTTTTGACATACTATACTATGACTTTATCACTTTTAACGACATGCTATACTATGACTTTTCATAAATTTTTGACATGCTATACTATAAATTTTTTTGACATAGTATAAAAAACATTTAATGGCTTTTTTGATATACTATACCATGATTTTTTATCCCTTTTTCCTACATACTATACTATGACTTTAATGGCTTTTTTGACATGCTATACTATGACTTTTTATAATTTTTTCGGTATACTATTACATTTTCATCACTTTTTTGACATGCGATACTATAACTTTTTTAACACTTGTTTCGACATACTATACTATGACTTTTTATCACTTATATAACTTTTTTGACTATGATATTTTTCAACATACCATACCATAACATTATTAGGATAAGCATTTCTCTGGGAGAAACTGATAACAGTGTTGCAAAGAGAGTTGTTTGAATGCAGCCAGTTATATTGTTGACATGTAGCCGTGGCAGAATAATGGCAATGGTTTGATGAAGATGGGATTAGTGACCCATCATCTTAACCATTCGGCCCGCTCATTTGCCTTCATGATTTTACAAAGTAAAGGGTATTTACAAAGTAAAGGGTATTTACAAAGTAAAGGGTATGTAAAGGGTATTTACAAAGTAAAGGGTATTTACAAAGTAAAGGGTATGTAAAGGGTATTTACAAAGTAAAGGGTATTTACAAAGTAAAGGTCCGATCCAGGTCACGCCCTGAGTGTTTACATAGGCCTAGTATATTTAAATGTGGCATGGCGTAGATGAGGAAGATACGATCTAGACGGAGCTACACGGTCATTGATGATATAGGGGAATTAGCTCAAATGGTAAAGTGCATGTGAGAGGTAGCAGGATTCATTCCCGCAGTCTCCAGAGGAATTTAGATTCTTCTGTATTTTTTACTTGTGCCACCAATTAAACAGAAACAAGCAACTGTCCTAACATACTATACTATGACTTTTTTATCACTTTTTTCGACAAACTATGCAATTACTTTTTTAATCACTTTTTTTACATGCTATAATATTGCTTTTCAACATGCTATACTAGGATTTTTTTGTCATACTATATAATTACTTTTTTTTATCACTTATTTGATATACTATATCAAATACTATATTTTTCATCACTTTTTTACATGCTATACTATGACTTTTTATCACTTTTTTCGATATACTATCCTATGCCTTTTTTCAACATATTATACTATCACTTTTTTATCACTTTTTTTGACATAGTATACTATCACTTTTTTTAAATACAATACTATTACTTTTTTATCACTTTTTTCGACATACTGTACTATGACTTTTTATCACTTTTTTGATATACTATGCTATGACTTTTTTGACATACTATACTATGACTTTATCACTTTTTTTGACATGCTATACTATGACTTTATCACTTTTTTCGACATACTATACTATGACTTTATCACTTTTAACGACATGCTATACTATGACTTTTCATACAGTTTTTACATGCTATACTTTGACTTTTTCGACATAGTATACTATGACTTTTTTTCGACATGGTATACTATGACTTTTTTTTCGACATATTATACTATGATTTTGTTATCACCTTTTTTTGACATACAATACTATGACCTTTTAATGGCTTTTTTTGACATACTATACCAGGAATCTTCAACAGGGGGTCCGGGACCACCAGGGGGTTCTCAGAGTCAATCCAGGGGGGCCTCCAAATTATTGTTAATTTTTGAAAGTTTTTTCAAAACTTAAAAAGTCTTAACATGATTCCAACATATTATTAGAAAATATAGATCCCCACTGATGGTAGGCTTACTGGCCTATAGGTAATGTAGTCACTAAGGTGTAGCCACAGATACAGTTCATCCCAAAGGATTGACTGTTTCACATTTAAGGTATAATATTATAACATGATTTATAAAATCATGCCAACAATTCTTAAGCTATTTGAATAGCTTTGTATTCTATGCGAAAAAGGTATCTATAAATGCTTTAATAAAAGTTATTGTAGGACCAGATTAATATGCAACTTAATTTTATACAATATATGTAGTAGTGGGGTCCCTGATCCGTCTCTCTTTCAGTTAAGGGGTCCTTGGCTTGAAAAACGTTGAAGACCCCTGTACTATACTATGACTTTTTTCAACATACTTATACTATGACTGTAGCTCGGTGGTTAGCACTGCCAGCAAACAGGAACTGCAGAATATTACCCTTGGTTTGATCCCAGTCTGGGCGGGGCCTTTTTGTGTGGAGTTTGCATGTTCTTTCAGACGTTTTGACATATTATACTATGACTTTTTTATGACTTTTTTCTACATACTATACTATGACTTTTTCGCCATATTATACTATGATTTTTTTCAACATACTACACTAAAACAATATTAGGATGAGCTGGGAGAAACTGATAACATCATTGCAAATAGAGTTGTTTGAATGCAGCCAGTTATATTGTTGACATGTAACTGTAGCAGAATCACAGACTCTGGTTTGATGAGGATGATACACGAACCCACGCTTGCAGAGCACAATGAATAAGCAGTACCGACCTTAACCACTCAGCTACCTCGTCTGCCTTCATGTGTTTGTTTTTTTCAATACTATAACAATGATTTTTACGACTTTCTATACTATGACTTTTGCGACATACTATACAGACTTTTTCGGCATACTATACAGTCTTTTTCGGCATACTATGCAATGACTTTTTTTGATATACTATGCTATGAATTTTTTAACATTCTATACTATGACTAAGGGCACAGCTAATTGGGATCCTATAATAAACTAAACTAAACTAAAATATGTTTTGACTTTTTCGACATACTACGACTTTTTAATTTCTGGCAAGGGCAATGTGGAGGGTGGGGGTGTGGCCTTGACCAACTGCCACTTTGCTTGTTTGAAAGCCATGATGTCTCTCTTTCTCATGGGTGGGCCAGTTTTTCTGGGCGGGCAAAGCAGAGAAAGTAGAGGTAACCTTGCTCCTTATGACCTCATAAGGAGCAAGATTCCAGATCGGCCCATCTGAGCTTTCATTTTCTCAAAGGCAGAGCAGGAGACCCAGGGCTCAGTTTACACCTATCGCCATTTCTAGCCACTGGAGATCCATAGGCAGGCTGGGTGAACGCATATTAATGTTAAAAAACCTCATAAAGAGACCTTTTCATGCCATGGGACCTTTAACAAATAGTAACTGCCGCTCAGCGTCATGGAGCTCGTAGCTGCCGGGACCGGCCGGTGGTCTCCTAATTTCATTAGATATCTTACGTTTTGGTGTGCATATATTTTTGTATAATATACAGATCTGTTCATGAGAATGCTTTGCATATCTATAAGTTTATATGTCTTTCTCCGTCTGTCTGCTGTGAAGATATAGTGGTGCAGATAGGCAAAACATTTGAACCACTGTCATTTCTTACTCTTTATTTTGCATCCTTCATCGCTTTCCCACTTTTGTAGCTATTTATACTGATTCAGCTGCTTTCCATGATTATGCTACTTAAAGCTATAGTGTGTAGTTTCATGTCTCCCCCCATCCCTCCTCCATGCAGTTGTTAGTTGCCAAGGAGGACAAAAAAAGGAGGATTAAAAAAACATGATGGAATCTTTCAAAGAGGTAATTATCTTCACTCTATTTTCTGTGCGCAAAAGTCACCGTAGGACACAATCTTCTGAACATAGCCATACTGAGAAATAAAGAGAGAGTTGTGTGGAGCTGATAGTCTTGATTAGCTTTGTAGCAACTCATTTGGCAATGGCTTGAATGTAACAGACGTTCATTAATAACAAAGAATTACCAATAAATATTTAATTTAAGCCTAAAAATGTTCCACATCTTTCATTCATTGTAAATTCTTTTCGTACTTTTTGAAAAAATTTAAGACAGCTGATTAAGATTTCTTAATTTGACCCACCCATTTTACCAACTCATTCATTACTCTTTCATTTACTACTTCAGCCAAATAAAAGCCAGCAATTTAGTTTAGCATCAGCTTTTACAAAAAAATATTGGTATTATTTGGCTTTTTAAGACATTTTTATTAATTAGAACTATATCCACTTTTCACTACAACTTTACCTTCTTACACATTTTAACCAGCAATTCAGAAATAGCGGCAGCTTTTCAAAAAACGTTAAAATATTCCACTTTTTTGATACATTATTGGTATTATTCAACATTTCAATGAAATTCATACTAATTAAAATCATTCCCACTTTTCCAACTATTCTCACTTATTCACCTTCTTATTACGCAATTATGCCAGCAATCCAGTTTAGCTTTAGCAATTTAGCTTTTCAGCATTCAGAAGCATTTTCTGCAGGAAATGCATTTTCTGGTTTGAAAGTAGTGCATTCAAAACTTTAAAAAAAGGTATGTATAAGCAGCAAAATGTACTTAAGTTTAAAAAATATTCATTACCACATTAGGAACGTTGAATTATTAGAGCATTTTAACATTTTACTGGTGCTAGTGACAGAACAAACAGAAATAACAGTCCCAAACAGGCCGAGCCTGGCCACAAGCCATGATTTTTGAATTATGAGTCCTATGCATTGACTTAGTTTAAACAAGCAATATAAATACCTTGTTACAATTTTCCCATGAAGACAAACCTTGTGGGGCCCCGCTATTGACCCTGCACTGTGTATGTCATCTCAAAGTTTACATACAATAGGCTACTGTGCATGCAGAAGATAAAATAAGAGAAGATAAGATATACTTATTGTCCCGTAGAGAAATTTATTCTGGACCATGTACTGCAGTTTTACAGAAGATAAAATCATACATGCTATGTGAACATCACATCACATAACTTCATGCAACAAAAAGCATGAAGCAATAACAAAACCATACAACACAACCCACACAACCCACACAACAACACATGGCTTGTTTTGAATTCCCACTATGTCTTATATGTATCAATTTACACATACACACCTTCTGACAATGGCAACCTATTGCACAAGCCCCTTGGCCAACATTGTTCATTACCTTAGCATTGATCATTTTAATGAACATGGGCAGGAACATATGTTTATAATGGTTCGGCCTGCTGTTGGGGACCCAAATCTCCTACCAGAAAGTAAAAGCTGGAATTCTGGGTGGAGAATTTTGTGTTGGATCAGTTATCACTTAGATTACACATGACAGTTTAACAACACTGCACATCCAGACTAACCAGTTCTTATGTGCATGATTAATGCTATTTTTTTTTAAACACATCTTTTAGGAATATGTACTGTAAGCAAAATATAATTAAGATCCAACACTATATTTTTACACAACACCCCAATTAGGATTATTCTTAGTTGAAATGGTACTGTATTTGTGGTAATTTCTATTGTAAATGTGCCAAAGCAGTTGCTAGGCAAAATTAGTTACTTTGCAGTATTATAATAGCGAGTCTACATTTCATGTGTACACATGTTGTCATCAGACAGCTCCCACAGGCGATATTACGAATCCCACTATGGCCACGCCAAGACCCGCCCTTCAATAGCGTTCACACACTACTATTGGCCAGGCGTCCATGCTTACATGTACAGGTCCTATCCCCTGACCAATCCCCTAACCCTAACCTTAACCACTCGAGATGAATTGCCTAACCGCAACCAATCGAGCTGCTTCGTAGGGCGGGTCTTGGCGTGGCCATAGTGGGATTCGTAATTTTGCCTCCCACAGAGGGTTGCGCAACAGCGGAAGTTCTGGGAACCAGGAACTGCAGTAAAAACCTTATATACTGTCTATGGGAAAAACACACGAAAACACGGCACGTATGGTGATGTTCTGGCGAAGTGCCGCCTGCTAACCAGACTGTACAGATATCCCACCCTGATAAACACATTCAGGGAAACATGGGAGGCTCTCAAAGCGTCGACATACCGGGTGGAGGAACTGAAGGCTACCACGTCCTCAGAGTAAGAGCAGTTTTCATGTCCCGGTGAAACGCATCTTTTTTTTACTACAGGCGACCTCCTGTTAGCTGCTGGGACAGAAGAGTAGGGCTCTGCAGCTAACATGTTAGGACACTCGTTTAAGTGTAGGCCTATTATTATAATTATATATACCTGTGAGAGCGTTATACTGTTTTTAACCTATTCATGTATTAGCTCATAATTTGTCAGGTTGTTTTGAAACTGAATAAATTCACATGACTCGACATAGTTAAGCATGTATACGCAGCCGTTATAACAACATCAGATTTCCTCTTTAAAGCCTAACGTTAGCCAGAATAACAGTGAAGATGGGTGTGTATCTTTATTTAGAAAACCCTTGTAGTTATTATTAAAACAAAAAGGCGATGAACTTGCCGTTTTCCCGTTTCCATATCTCATTTTCTCAATTAATCGTTTCTAAAATAGTGAAAAATGCCCAAAATATGTCCCTAAAGCCAAAGTTGAAATATTCAAATAGCTTGTTTTAACTGACCAATCGTCAAAATATAAGGGAAACAGTCTAGAGAGACTTTTAGTTATTTTAACAACTTTATTGTGAGACCAACCCTGACCCTCATAAAGGCTACAAGTTGAAACAATAAAGTTCGATCTAGGCTATATACAAGTGTTGCTAAAGTTTGGACCTAAACAGTCAAAACTTTTATATAGTGATACTAATCATAGAAGAATAAGAAAGCCATCATATATTCACATTTGAGAATCTGGAACCAGATTAACCAGTAAGGAAATTTAGGGACACACTGATCCGGTAACGTTACGCTAATTCTGACTTTATTAAGGGCATTAAAGCAGGGGTACAGTTACATGTCAACAATATAACTGGCTGCATTCAAACAACTCTATACTGATAACAATGATGTTATCAGTTTCTCCCAGCTCATCCTAATATTGTTTTAGTGTAGTATGTTGAAAAAAATCATAGTTATAGTATGGCGAAAAAGTCATAGTATAGTATGTAGAAAAAAGTCATAAAAAAGTCATAGTATAATATGTCAAAACGTCTGAAAGAACATGCAAACTCCACACAAAAAGGCCCAGCCCGGACTGGGATCAAACCAAGGGTAATATTCTGCAGTTCCTGTTTGCTGGCAGTGCTAACCACCGAGCTACAGTCATAGTATAAGTATGTTGAAAAAAGTCATAGTATAGTACAGGGGTCTTCAACGTTTTTCAAGCCAAGGACCCCTTAACTGAAAGAGAGACAGAGCAGGGTCCCCCTACTATATTGTAGAAAATAAAGTTGCATATTAAACTTGGCCTACAATAAAGTGTAGGTTGGCCTAAAATCTTTATACGTATACCTTTTTTGTATAGAATACTAAGCTATTAAAATAGCCTAATCATTGTTTGATTTTATAAACGGAGTGTCTATTTGCACCCCCGGTACAAATAGCCTCGGCCACACAGCTGAGCTATTTACACTCTGTGACGTAACAAAAAAACGTTGCTCGCATGGTTATTTCACAAATAAGAGGAAAGTTTTATTTTTATTTTTATTTATTTATTTATTCACAGTACCACTTGAAACATTACAATAATACAGCTGGGGGGGGTACAAGATTAATTGGGTAGAGTGAATGGGTCCCCGAAAGAAGCTAGAAAAGCTTATAGGTGGGGGCCCATGATTCAATAAAAAGTAGTGATACAAACTATAGAATACACAATTACCACAAATGATGATGACTAGTTGCACGCGAGAGGCGCACCAGTACATACATAACATTACATACACATACAATCATACATATACATCCCAGTAGTCCATGAAAAAAACAGTTTTATATTAGATGTAGGTTAATAAGAAATATTTTTTTAGTTGCCTTTTAAAGTTGGAGATAAAGGGCAACACCTTAAGGCCATCATCAATCCCGTTCCAAATCTGCGGCCCCCTACAGACAACACTCATACTGGCGCGCACATGGCTGCGAGATTTTCCTGATATAAGTGGTTTGATTCTCGTTTGGTAGGTATGCTGGGGGCTGGGGATAGGAACAAGACTACTCAATCTAGATTTCAGCCTGTTGACAATTTGGAACATAAGGCAGGCATTATGGTATTCATTTAGCGCAGTCAGTCTTAGTAACTCAAAACGGTGGAATAGAGGTTTGGTGGGGGAATTTATCTCTGACGAGGACAGAGCCCGTATGACTTTCTTTTGCAAAGATATAAGTTTTTTAAGATGGCTGGTGAAAGTGTTACACCATATCACATTGCAATAGTTAAAGTGCGGTTCAAAAAGAGTTTTATACAATGTGAGAAGGGCAGACAGAGGAAGAAAATGTCTGATCTTATAAAACAAGCCAACCGACTTGGACAATTTATTTACAAGATAGTCAATATAACATTTAAAGCTGAGAGAGTCGTCAATGAGGACCCCCAGGAATTTAGTGGAATACACTCTTTATCTCCTGCCCATTTATTTTAAATCAGGCAGTGATCAGTCTTTTTAAATTTTTTACATGATTTAAATAAAATGTAATTAGTTTTGCTCACATTTAATGACAGTTTATTACATTTAAACCAGGAGTCCACTTTAGTTAATTCTGAGTTTACTATATCTTGTAGAATAAGTGGGTTCCTGTGTGATGTAAACAAATTTGTGTCGTCTGCAAAAATAATTTTGTGAAATATTTTAGAGGAATTTATGAAATCATTTATATATAAAATGAATAAGAGTGGCCCTAAAATAGAACCCTGGGGGACCCCAAAGGTCATAGGCTGACAAGTAGAGTTATGGTCATTGACATGGACATACTGTTCCCTCTCGTATAAATAACTTCTGAACCATTTAAGTGTTAGACCTCTGATACCATAGTGATGCAATTTGTACAGTAAAATATCAAAGTCAAATGGTATCAAAGGCTTTTGATAGGTCCAAGAAAATACCAACACCACATTTTCCCTCTTCAATGCAGTCATGTATTTGTTCTATTAAATCAAGTATTGCCATAGAGGTTGTACTCTTTTTTTCTGAAACCTTATTGAGAGGGGACAAGAATATCCAGTTTTTCAAGATAGCCACTGAGTCTGGTGTATACCACCTTCTCCATTACTTTGGAGAAGGTGGGTAGATTTGATATGGGCCGGTAATTGCTCAAATCATTTCTGTCACCCGATTTAAAAATTGGAATTATTTTAGCAATTTTTGTCATTTTTGGTACAGTGCCAGTAAGTAAAGAAAGGTTGATGCAATGAGCCATTGGCTCTACAATGACATTTGCAATGGCTTTCATAATCTTACTACATATTCCATCTACACCTGCGGTGTATGAGCTCCTCAAGTCCAAAATGATCTTGAGGAGCTCGGTACTATCTGTTGGTATAATAAAAAATGAGTTAATGTAGCTACCAGAGAGAAAATACTTAAAGTTAACACCCTGGGGTTGATTTATCTTCTTAACCAAATTTACACCTATTGAAGCAAAATGATTATTAAAACTCTGTACAAGATCAGCTTGTAGGGTAGGTTTAGGTCTCCTGTTGAGGACTTCATTTAACACATTCCATGACCTCCTGCTATCCCCCTGTGAAGCTTGTAAAAGTTCAGTGTAATGGCATCTTTTGCTCTTTCTTATGATTGCGTTAGTTTATTTTTATAAGAAATATATTTCTCTTTATTTAAGATGGAAGGATTTTTTATGTAGGATTTATAAAGCTTACTTTTATATTTAATAGACTTTAAAATTCCCTTTGTAATCCAAGGGTTCTGGAGGGTAGTGCTGCATCTGACAGTCTTCTCAGGGATTGTATCCATGATGGATTCTTGGATGATCTTTATCAGGCTGTCATATGCTGTATCAAGAGTCACACTGTCATAGACAGAGTCCTACGACTTGGCCTGTAAATTAACAATTAAGTACTGTAAAGTTCTGTCGTTGATGATTTTAGATTTAATTTTTGAGAGTGGAGGAGAGAACGATTTACCATAGCCAAGAAATATTACAATAGGAAAATGGTCTGTGATGTCAGACTGCACGACTCCCGTCACCAGCTTGGTATTTTGAATATTAGTAATGATATTGTCAATAATCGTTTTGGATGTCGGTGTAACTCTAGTAAATCTATTAATGGTAGGGAAGAAAGAGGAGGAATGCAATGTGTTCATAAAGTCATGTTTTACCCCATCTTCCTTTGAGATATCAATGTTAAAATCACCAAGGAGTATACACCCTTTTTTTTGCTTATTCAGTTTATGCAATAGATCTTCCAGTTTACAGTAAAAAGTGTCAAGAGCAGAGTCTGGTGGGCGATAGAGTACACCGACAATAAATATTTTGTGATTATTGTTAATCTCATTAAATAAGGACTCACAATGGTCATCCTCTAGATAAAGATCACAAGGTTTTACTTGGAGACTGTTCTTAACATAGAGGCAGACCCCTCCACCTGTTCTATTAGGTCTATTCTTAATGTGTAGTTTGTACCCATTGAGGTTAAGTAAATCTGCATATGAAAAATCATTGAGCCAGGTTTCACTACACCCAATAAAATCAAAATGCCAACTTGAATTAGAGAGTAAAGAAGCTAAATCAGAATGATGTTTGTTTAGGCTTCTAATATTTAAATATAACAATGAATAATTATATTTATCATTTAATGGTTTTAAGTTATCAGGGTCAAGAACATTGCAAATAATATTCCCACCCATATCAATGCAGTGTTGAGTATCTCCAACTATATTGAAATCATTAAGACCCATAATATAAACAGTACAAATTAATCATGGAGTTTTCTGGGATTACATAAAAACATTGGCACGGGAATAGCCGCAAGCACACTTGGAACAACCGAACACACACACAAAAAAATATTCAGGTACCATTATGTAAGCAATTTGTACCATGCCGCGGTCATCGCCGCCAACTCGCAAAATTTTAGTCTCTTGTAAATAAAATGAAAAAGGAAGAAGTGTCTCTCAGCTTTCACCCTCACGCCTGAGAAATAAAACAAAAAAGAAAAATTTGAGTCTCCCGTAAAGGGGAGCCGGCTATTGGAAACATTTAGTCATAGTAGAGAGACTGACTTCCGTAATAAATAAAAATATAGACAAACAAATCACCGCTATCAATGAAAACGGAACTAAAATAGAAACTCTACTCCATACAACAGTATGCATCAGAGATGGGAGTAAGTCACACATGGGCAAGTCGCAAGCAAGTCTCAAGTCTTAACCTTCAAATCTCAAGCAAGTCCAAGTCATTTTTTGTGACAATCAAGCAAGTCAAGTCATAGCTTTGGTCAAGCAAGTCACAAGTCAAGTCATACAAAAGTTTCCATTTTTAAACAAGCTAAAGACAGTGATTATGAACTGCTGCAGTGTTATTTGCATTTTTTACTCAAAAGACATTGTGTCCACATACATTGAAGAGTTTAAATTAACACAGATAAAAAAATCACAGCCTAAAACTGATATTAGGCCAACAATAAATCAACATTGTTCAATATGCCTCAAACATGACATTATATCATGAAATTCCTTCAAACAATTAAAGTATAATGGTTCCTAAGTCAAATAATATTCTTCAAACATGCCTCACTTTTATGAGACAGAAACACATCCTTTAACCTTTTCTTCTCTTAAAGAACAAAACATATTCTTTAGGAGTAGCTGAATCCCACCACCTTTGCTTATCACATGGAATGGAAAGTATATGTTGATATTTGACAGTGTATTTGTGAGTGAATGTGTGCGTGTTTGAGAAAGAGAGTGAAAAGTTATTAATATTGGTGAGTGAATGTGCGTGTGTGTGAGAGTGCAGAGTGCGTTGTATGTGTGCCTAGCTTTATTCACATACTTACGTCTGCATGTGTGTGTGTGTTTATGAGAGAGAGAGAGAGAGAGAGAGAGAGAGAGAGAGAGAGAGAGAGAGAGAGAGAGAGAGAGAGAGAGAGAGAGAGAGAGAGAGAGAGAGTTTTTGGTTTGGTTTGGTTTATTTATGGATATAGAAAGACAACAAAGGGGGATCCAAGGGATAACATGTAAAAGTGAAAAACACTTTTTTCCAACATGGTCCCTGATGTAAGAGAACAGGACATACAACACATGCAAACACATACAGTCCTAAGATTAAAACAATAAAAAATAAAACTACACATCAAAAACCAGCTAAATCACCATGACCTACCAAACAATAAATTTCTCTGTCCCCAATCTAGATTATATTTCCCCTAATTATCTATTTTATTCCATAAGTAGGCCCTAACTTTATGTCTAAAATCCCTTTTCGTTACTGCCATTTTAATATGAAGTGGAAGACTATTCCATAAAATAATTCCTGTATAAAAAAGGATTTTCTGGCTTCACTATTCACACATGGCACCTTACATGAACGGACACTGGCCCTAGTCTCATGGGCATGTTGAGTATGTACCATTAAAATCTGAAATCCCAAATACTTTGGGGCTACACCATTAATAATACTGTACATATGATTCAGTTTAAGTTGTTCAATTCTAAGCTTAACAGGCAGGAACTCAACCCTCTTAAACTCATTTCTTCCCACATGATACCTAGAAGGTTTAGACAGTATAAAACGGATCATATTATTTTGCATAATCTGCATCTTGTTTTTCATAAGAGAGAGAGAGAGAGAGAGAGAGAGCAGTTTGTGTTGTATTTGTGTATGTGTGCCTAGTTTTATTCGCTCAACAAAGAGGGGAGGGTGTGCTTATTCATGGCCCAAAACTGAAGGGACTTCTGTCCATCACAAACGTCCAAATAGTGGTTCAGCTGAATATGGGGAGTGGAACCCGAATCTCTCCCGATTTGAAGTGTCTGATGAAATTCGACGTCGGAAATAAGTACTGCAGACCTTGCAAACTGCCATATGTTTTCTCTTTGCCTGGTCGGATGTGTAATCCTTATAGCCAAACTTTATTATTTTCTGTGCAGAGGGATAGTTTTCCTCCGTGGGTGCTCACACGCGCACACCCTTTACAAAAAAAGTGTTTGCATTTCAGAACCTTAGGAAACGGACAGCGGCCGACACGAACACACACGCCATAATAAAGCCAGGACAGCGCCACTTCTCACAAATACAGACAGGATTGGAGATGAAAAGTTTAACTGGCACGTAACCGCGATCAGCTTTGTGGGAAATTAAGAATCTATGCCACCGACATAACCAATCACATTATGACAGACGCTCCACAACTGCAGTGTTTAATTTTAGATTCACGTAAAAATGAACTGGCAGTCTGGCACTCGTGGGCGGTCAGTATTTTCCATGGGTGCTCCGGAGCTCGAGCACCCACGGTATCGGCGCCCATGAGAGGGATCCATGACGTTAAGTTAGCCTACTAGCCATAGCCAGTGTTGTTTACTGACGGTCTGCCGCCGCGCGCCGCGTCATCATATCAACGGTTCCTGCGCATGCAATAGCACTAAAATCGTAAAATTAACTCCTCCTCAATATCAGAAGGGAAAAATATATTTATTAAACAGAAAATCAAGTAATTTCAAGTCATTTGACTCAAGTCTAAGTCAAGTCTCAAGTCATGAATATCAAGTCAAAGTCAAGTCGAGTTTTTTATGAATGTTAATCAACCAAGTCTCAAGTCGTAAAATTTGCGACTCCAGTCAAGTCATGTGACTCGAGTCCCCCATGTCTGGTATGCATACTGGCCTGCCATCCTCGTCCCATGGATTTGGGCAAACTAAGATCTTAGGTGTTCCGCGGTGGCAATGATGCGATGAAGGCTTCAGCCTCGGCTGCCGTGGGAAAGTGTTTCCTACCTCCCGACTCCAGCTTGACATGAAGCCTGGCCGGGTACAGCAGGGCCGGTTTGAACCCTCGCTCGTACAATTTAGACATGACCGCCTTAAACTCATTCCGCTGCTCCATAACCTCTGGAGGATAATCCTCAAACACAAGGATGGTATGATCCCGAAACTTCAGTTTACCCCTCATGGTCCGGGCATGGCGGATGATCTTGTCCTTTACCTGGAACCTGAGAAGACGAATGATGACCGGTCTTGGTCGCTGGTTCGGTGGAGGTTTCAGTGCCATGACTCTATGGGCCCGTTCACACTCAACAGGTGAATCGAGGACCCCTCCAAATACCTCCTCGAGCATCCCAGCTTAGAAAGCCGTCGACCCAGGCCCCTCCATAGATTCAGGTACACCGATAACCCTGATGTTGTTACGCCGGCTCCGTGACTCGAGGTCGACAACTTTAGTTGCTAGTTTAGCATGGTCTCTCTGTAGCTTGATGATAGCTTCGTTGGCAGCCTTCAGGCATACCTCTCGTGCGTCACCTTCACTCTCAAGTATTTCGAGTTTCTCAGCATGTTCTGTCACGGTAGTTAAGACACCGTTAAACTTAGTCTCGAGTGCTGAGAAAGTTTGTTTAAAGTCCTCGGAGATGGCGGTTCGATGAGACTCAAGCAGGTGGGTGAGGGACGCCATGGTGACCGCCTCGGCATTTGTGTTGGTCTGCACCGCTTTAGTTTTCGGCATGGAGACAACAGCTCAGTAGCAGATTAGTAAATCTAATACTTTAGCTAGGTTTACGAGGGAGTTAAGTTTCAAACGGTGAATTTTAAGGATAAACAGACATTAGCGAGAGCGCGAGACGCAGCGTGTTTTCACTGTTACCACGTCACGTCATACGGTGATATCCTTTTCAAAGGTAGGTTGCAGTTTGACGTGGCTTTTTCAATGTAAAATAAAGCCACACTAGAGCACCGCTTACTGTGCTCCATGGCTGCCACACAACAAGCGCCTGGCTGCTACGGAAACCAAAACTTGCGCATGTTAAATTTGGAACCCATGATCAGATTTGAAACCAAATCCTCCAAACGATTCCAATAAAGAAACGATTCCGATGGAATCTTGATTTTTTTAAACGATTCCAAGTAGGAATCGGTTCTCGTATGGAGCTAAATCAGGGCAAAATGTTTTGTTCATTTGAAAAAAATATATATAGTTGAAAAAATAAAGCTTGAAATTGAAAATTTAAGTTTTGGTCAAAACTTGGAAAAAATAAAACCATGTATTCAAACTTAAAATAAGTGTACCAATTTTTCTTTCAGTTTGAATAAAATATAGATTAAATTCTGGAATTATTTTGAATAAATTATAAATTTTCATTTTTCACTTTAATATTTGTTTTCAGTTCCACATTTCATGTTTTCAGATTCAAAACTTACTTTTTTTTTACGCCTTCAAATCTTTTTTTTTTTTCGGTTTCAAATCTTTTTTTTTGTTTTCAGATCTGTTTTTCACTTTCAGATAATTTTTTTCGGTTTCAGACTTTTGGCCCTGATTTTGCGTGGGGGGCGTGGCTTCAACTCAGAGGGGCGTGGTATTATGAGTGACAGCCTAACAACGAAGGCAGAAGACTCCTCTGTCATGTTGACTTCAGGAAATGGTGTTACTGTGAGAACTATGACTGAATGCTTTCTATCCACTATATACATGTGATGTTTACTTAATAAACTGATGCAAGTGACAAAGTTCCATTTAAAAAATTGTATTGGACAACACATGGTACCAATTACACTATAAGAGCAATAAACTGAGTGTGCAGTTCGGCAGGAACAATGACTTCTCCCACTTCCATGTATGACATTGAATGTAGCACCACAGTATTCACTCGGCAGTCAGCATAGCGTCCGCTCCGCCAAGGCAACCTGCTGGCGCAGCCCACAGGTAAGACATGTGAAAGATATTAGCCTTTTTGAATAGATACTTTGGGACGCAGTGGCATTTTTTTTGTCATTAACACATAAAGGGAAAATAGGTGGACAGCTGGAAATGAAGCATCGCTAGCACAAAAGTTAGCATTAACTAACGTTAGCTTCACACTAGCTGGTGTTTTTACACCAATTTTAGTGTCCAGCTCAAGTTTTTTGACTTTAACGTGTAGTGGTCTTTGTTAACCTCTGTTTGTCAGAATGACCATAACTCGAAAGTGGCTGCCTGCAGCCGTACAGCCTTATAAATGTAAAACATTATAGATAACTTGCTAGTGTTACCTTTTCATGGTTAGTTTAAACAACATAACTTGTCCTGGTCCGCTTTGTTAATCAATCAATCAATCAAAGCTTTTATTACGGACACACACGGTCCAGAAAACAGACAGTAAGACATACAAATACAAAAAGACAAGTTAGTGTATTCTGATACTTAAGTTAGGCTGTGGTAGAAGCCTTCAAAGTTTGCCCACTTGGCATATTTTGTAAGGCATAACTGTCATGCTGTTACATGTAACGTTATAGTGTAAAACGTAATTTATCAGGCCAGAGCATTAATGTAAAGTCATATTTGTCTACTCTATAAAAGGAGACCTTCTTCACTGCAGCCAGTGTCAAGTTATGGTCATTCTGACAAACCGAGGTTAACAAAGACCAATACACGCTAATTAAAAAAAACTTGAGCTGGACACTGAAATTAGTGTAAAAACACCAGCTAGTGTGAAGCTAACGTTAGTTAATGCTAACTTTAGTGCTAGCGATGCTTGATTGCCAGCTTTGTCCAGCTGTCCACCTATTTTCCTTTTATGTGTTAATCACAAAAAAAATGCCACTGAGGGGATAACGTCGCAAAGTATCTATTCAAAAATGCTAATATCTTTCACATGTCCTACCTGTGGGCTGGTGCCAGTGAATACTGTGGTGCTATAAGTCATACATGGAAGTGGGAGAAGTCATTGTTCCTGCTGAGCTGCACAATCTGGCACAGTTTATTGCTCTTATAATGTAATTGGTACCATTTGTTGTCCAAAAATTTTTTTAAATGGAACTTTGTCACTGGCATCAGTTTAAGTAAAAATCACATGTATATGTGGATAGAAAGCATTCAGTCATAGTTCTCACAGTAACACCATTTCCTGAAGTCAACATGACAGAGGAGTCTTCTGCCTTCTTTGATAGGCTGTCACTCATAATGCCACGCCCCTCTGAGTTGAAGCCACGCCCCCACGCCAAATCAGGGCCAAAAGTCTCAAACCGAAAAAAAAAATATCTGAAAGTGAAAAACAGATCTGAAACTAAAAAAAAAAAGATTTGAAGCCGTAAAAAAAGATTTGAAGCCATAAAAAAATAACTTTTGAATCTGAAAACATGAAATGTGGAACTGAAAACAAATATAAAAGTGAAAAATGAAAATTTATAATTTATTCAAAATAATTCCAGAATTGAATCTATATTTTATTCAAACTGAAAGAAAAATTGGTACACTTATTTTTAGTTCAAATACATGGTTTTATTTTTTCCAAGTTTTGACCAAAACTTAAATTTTCAATTTCAAGCTTTATTTTTTCAACTATATATATTTTTTTCGAATGAACAAAACATTTGGCCCCGATTTAGCTCCATATTCTCGATGCCCAACCCCAAAGACTATGGAGGGATTAAAGGGCCATAACTAAATAAATGAGTAAATAATGTATAATGATATGATTCAATTTCTACATTTATTTCTACATTTATACTTTTATTTATAATTTTATTTATACTTTTAAACTTTTATTTATACATTTATACATGTATTTATTTATACTTTTATTTATCCCCTTATACTATTTATCAATAGCGTAACTTGCTGCAGGATACAAAACAAATCTGTCAACTTCAGTCATCAAAAGTGAGGAGGCGAGTTAAAGCTTCTGATTGGTGAATGAATGTGTTACAGACCCAGCAGGCTCAACTAGTCGATCAAGCTCACCGGGAACAATCATGAGTTTGGTTTGCACTGTAATGCTACAATCCAGAAAATTGAGATTCAGCTGAAATAAGGCTTACAATTCAAAATATGTATATTATGTTCTTTTTTTAAAATGATTATTATTTTATTATTATTGAGGAATATTGTTAATACTAGACATTACTCCGACCACTGACCAGGCAGTTTCTAGACATTTAGAACATGCTCAAATCAGAATTACAGCACCCTGAGAGCCATTTGAGCACACCTTATATAAAGTGATTAATCAGATTAAACTACTTGTTGCAACGCTCTGGAGTTAACTGGAAATGTTTGGATCACATCAGCCGGTGACTCGGCGCTATAAAAATAGCTGCTAGATATGAAGTTCGTGGACATACAGGAGCTAAATCTGTTGATGGAAAAATATTTTTTTCAGCAGATATCTTAGTTACAACACGATGGAGATGGCAAAGCAGTTCTGTGTTTATATGTGCGGGATTCCCACGAACTCTACAAAGCTAACTATAGATTAGGTTGGTTGCTCTGCTCAGGATGTAAGGAGTTGCTATGGCAACAAGTGACAGCTGTGGCTGACAAAGCTCAACAGCCCGACCAATTACAATTCGGCACATCTAAACAAAATCAATAACCATCAACAGTCACACTTTTTAGTACATTAGCAAATGTCAGTCAACAAGTTGTTACAGATCAAAAGATAAGTCTGTTGGTTTCTTCACTGCAAGTTTGCTCTAACATCAGACATTGGTCCAACTGAACTAGTTGGATCAGTATACAATACAAAATATAATTTGAAAATCCCAATAACAGTATTTCAAAAATAATAACAATAATTCACTCTCATACAACAAACATTAACTCATGTATTATATAATATATATGTACACATCAGGATCCCAATAACTACACAATATATACACAAAATACAGTATTCTAAATCACAAATTCCAGAATTAACTGTCTCACTCTATATAATCCCTCCATAAAAGATATATGGCTAATACTTCACTGATCATACAAAACACTTTCTTTATAATAGTAATCTCTTCAAATGAAATCAATTATACATAATACCTTCAAAGTATCTCGTGACCACTTGAGGGGTCCTGACCCCCAGGTTGGGAACCATTGCTCTCAACCATTTGATTTTTGAGAGACTGAGAATAGGGATGATGTCCTGACATTTTTAATCACCAGAGAAATCGATATTTGTTAGACCAGAAAATGTTTTTCCGGTCTCTACTGTCCAGTTTTGGTGAGCCTGTGCCCACTGTAGCCTCAGTTTCCCGCTGTGGTCTTCAGCTGCTGTAGCCATCCACTCCCAGGTCCCACGTGTTGTCGTTCAGAGATGCTCTTATACTAGCACTGTTGTAATGAGTTGCTGATTAGATATTATACGAGCAGATGTGCTGGTTTAGCTAACAAAGTGGGCACTGAGTGTAAACATCCAGCATTCCAGCATTATGATAATTTTTTTACTCTTTGTGTTTCTTCCTTACCTGCCTGATTTGTTTTCCTGATATTTCAACATGGCATCATGACTTTGCGTAAACATACACGCCACTTTCCTAAAGCCAAATGGCGTGTTATCTGTACGCATTTTGAGCTATCCACGTGTATGTCTACGCTGTACACAGCGGATTGTAAATATACATCGCCACTATCGCGAAAACGTCACACGCATGTTAAAAAAAAAAAGAGAAAAAAAAGGTTGGGTTTAGGAAAATAACATTGGGAAAGGCTTTAGTAACACAAAAAAACGACAAAAACACAAAAAGAAATGACAAATAAAATGACAAAACCATGAGGAAAACAATAAACGGTTGGGTTTAGTAAAGAAACATTGGGGAAGGCTTAAAAAATAAACAACAAAAAAACGGTTGAAAAACGCCACACATGGAATGCGATCCCGGGTGAAAGTCCTGTGTTTTACCCATCCACCACCCCAACCAACCTCCCTTTGTGGACTTCCGTCCTTTCATACTACTCGCTACGGTGAAAATTCACACGTAATGTAGGTCAATGCCGGCCGAACGGCTTTGATAAACACGCTAAAAAGCGATTATGCGTCTTGATAACACGCCAAAATGACATACGAATTGGCGTGTCATACACACGCCACTTTATGAGGTATTTCATTGGCTTTAACTAATACCTTCTGACCATCAGCTGTAATTATTCATCTGCTAGCTCCATCTCAGAATTAACAATTTCACATTAGTGTCTGACCATATTCACTGTTTGTAAGGCTTTATTGTCCTATCTTTATGATTTTACAGGTGCAAGAGAATTCCCCCGGTCACCGTGCAGGACTGGAGCCATTCTTTGATTTCCTCATTTCCATTTGTGACACTAGACTGGTAAGTTTACTAATATGACATTAATACAACTTGCTGCAGCTATAGGAACAGCTGTGTTATGACAGATGATGTAAATATTTTAATATCTGATAGAACAAGGACAATGACACCCTAAAAGAGTTGCTGAAGATGAACGTGGAGAAGCCCATCAAGATACTGTTATACAGTAGCAAGACACTGGCAGTGAGGGAGACAACTGTCACACCCAGCAACATGTGGGGTGGCCATGGGCTTCTGGGAGTCAGCATTCGCTTCTGCAGCTTTGAAGGAGCCAATGAAAATGTTTGGCATGTCTTGGTGAGTGCAGTCTGAGGAGGAATTATCCTGAAAGGTTGATAAATACTGTATACTGAGCATTGCAGATTTGGCAAAACATGTTTTATATATAGGTTGTATCTGTATTTTATACATGTAATTGCAAATTGTTCATTAAAAGTAATAAGTAACAGAAGTGTAAAATCACATTCAAAGATCAACATAAATAAGCTTTTTCAGAAGTTATTGCCATCACCTAATATGTTTATACGTGTTGTTGGAGTTCAGGAAGTGGAACCAAACTCTCCTGCAGCCCTGGCTGGTTTGAGGTCCCACACTGACTACATTATAGGAGCTGACACCGTCATGAATGAGGTACTTGCTTTGCAGATCAGTAGTAATGTTGACTTAAAGTTTGCAACAGGTTGACCCGCCTTGTATCTCTGCTCTTTCAACAGACTGAAGATCTGTTCTCCGTGGTTGAAGCCCATGAAGGGAAGGAGTTGAAGCTGTATGTTTACAACACAGATACAGACAACTGCCGGGAGGTGGTCATCACTCCAAACTGTGACTGGGGTGGAGAGGGCAGGTATGACAGTCTGAATTTGACTTGTGTTGCCAGAAAGCCATAGATTGTTTTCTATTAGTTAGGGATATTTTGGCACTTATGAAACCCTTTAAGAACGCATTGAACAGTCCTTTTGGACTGGCTAAGGCACATACAGTACGATGAAATAATGTTCCAGGTACAAATGTAGCCCTCAGCCTTTGCTTCATGACTAACACACACCTCCTAAACATCAACTTTAAACTGGTGTTGGTCAAAACACTTTTCACAACTTGAAAAAATAGTATTGGGTTTTCATGTTTAATTTGCAGATATTCTTCTGTTTCAGTCCAGAATTTGTCTTCAGTTTGGTAATTTTTAGTTTATTTTCGGTTCTTGATTGAATATTTTTAAAAAGAAGTCTTTAGAACAGAGTTTTTTTATTATTTGCAATGTAATTATGATTTTAAGATTATTTTTGGGGGGTTTTCCTTTTATTAGACAGTGGATAGATATGAAAGGGGGAGAGAGATGGGGAATGACACGCAGCAAAGGGCAGCAGGTCGGACTCTAACCGTGCGCCGCTGCAGGACTCAGCCAACATGGGGCAAACGCTCTTACTGGGTGAGCTAGAGGCCGCCCCGTAATTATGATTTTAATAACGCATTTATATAAAGTTCACATTTATTTACATACATTTTACAATTAACATTTGGATTTTAGTTTTTTAGTTTTTTTTTTTCTTCTGCATTTTATATTTATACAAACTTGTCTTATTTTTCCTGTTTATGGAAATGTATGTTGCCTCATTTTAGTTTTAGAACCCATTGCTTTTCTGAGTAAATGTTGAATGGAAGCTTAAAATTAAATGTGAAGTGAAAGATTGCCCTGTTTAATGACATCTGGGAAAAAGACACTGACTGGACAGGGTTTTATATTGCTATTAACCAGAAAAAATCTAATTTATTTGTTTTTTAAAGTCTTGTCATTTGGATTCCCCAGAGTGGAAGGTTTTCATTTCACTCTGGGGGAGTGGAAGGTTTTCATTTTATATAATCTTTAAAGCAATAGCGTGCAACTATTTTATATTATTGAACGTCCGTTACATTCAAGCCATTGCCAAATGAGTTGATACAAAGCAAATTAAGCCTAACAGCTCTACAAAACTCTCTCTCTCTCTATTTCTCAGTATGGCTATGTTTACAAAATGGTGTAGCCTGGCCAATTTCGTGCGCAGAAGCTCGAGTGATGTGTTTTACGTCATTGCTGAGAAAGAACAACAGCAGCGTTCAGCTTTGGAGACGAAGAGGACATAAAAAATATAAGATAATTACCTCTTAAGAGTCCATCAATTTTTTTTTAATCCTTGGTGTGCGTATTGATTTGACGGGTTAATAGCTATTAGCAACTGTGTGGAGGAAGGGTGGGGGTGGCATCATGTGAATGCGCCGATAGTATTGTTGTCATTACTTAGAATTCCTCGTGGGGGGGCGACAGAAACTACACACTATCGCTTTAAGGCTACTGTGAAGTATTTGTACATTTCCCCTCACAGTATTTTGGTCTCTTTAGTTTAGGATGTGGGATTGGCTATGGCTACCTGCACAGGATACCTATACTGCCATTTGGAGAAGGCAAGAATATCAGTTTCCCTGCACAGACTCCCAGTGAACCAACTAAAGATGGCTTCACAGAGGTAGCTCGGCATCTTAAACAAAGAAATAATTGCTTCCAGATTGAGTGAACATTTACTGAGAGATAATGTAATTTTGGTTACCAGGTCCATCTCTCTGCTGTTATTCCAACGGTGCCAGTTGCTGTGTCTTCTTCTGCTTCGACCGGATTAGAGCAGTCTCTCGCCGGCTTGTCAGTCAGCTCTAACCTGACCACTGTCGTTAGCAATCTACAGACAGGTACACTATCATCTCTGACTGATCAAAATATAGTGTTTGAAGTGATGTGAGGTTGACCTAGCTATTGCAGACAATACAAGTTTTGTTAAAAATGGTTTCAGGAGCTCCTACCGTCCCACTGTCCAGTCACAGCCCCTCCTCACAAAGCGCTCCCTTGTCTGTCGACCCTGCTGCCACACTACCAGGTTAGTAGAAATCATTTTGGGAGGTTATAGCCCCCCCCCCCCCCACCGGTGTGGTGCCAAAGCCAGCTACTCTGAAGCCAAACTTTCACGACATTAGCCTGCTAACCTAGAATTGTCTATTATTTATAATATTTGTTGCACAGGTTTAATGCCCTTCCCTGGAGGTCTTCCCCCCTTTCCTCATTTACCAAATCTAAATATCACCTTGCCAGACATGGGCCACGTATTGCCCCCTGGAGTTGGTGGATTACAACATGCAGGTACGGTTTTGTTCTCTGGGATGTGCTTAAAAGGATAAGTCTGGTGTTATTCTATTTTGTTATTGCCCATAAATCCCATGAAAAGACCAAAACCTATGATGAATTGATTGTACTAACAAGTAGTGCATGTGTAGAACAAAGCATGGTATAAATCATTCCTCTTTGTCATAGACCTCCATTGTTGTCCAACAACTATCAAAAACACATCAGTGAGCTACACTGTTGCACGGAGTGAAATTTTCCCTCATAGAGATACAGTGAGGAAAATAAGTATTTGAACACCCTGCTATTTTGCAAGTTCTCCCACTTGGAAATCATGGAGGGGTCTGAAATTGTCATCATAGGTGCATGTCCACTGTGAGAGACATAATCTAAAAAAAAAAAATCCAGAAATCACAATATATGATTTTTTTACTATTTATTTGTATGATACAGCTGCAAATAAGTATTTGAACACCTGTCTATCAGTTAGAATTCTGACCCTCAAAGACCTGTTAGTCTGCCTTTAAAATGTCCACCTCCACTCCATTTATTATCCTAAATTAGATGCACCTGTTTGAGGTCGTTAGCTGCATAAAGACACCTGTCCATCCCATACGATCAGTAAGAATCCAACTACTAACATGGCCAAGACCAAAGAGCTGTCCAAAGACACTAGAGACAAAATTGTACACCTCCACAAGGCTGGAAAGGGCTACGGGGAAATTGCCTAGCAGCTTGGTGAAAAAAGGTCCACTGTTGGAGCAATCATTAGAAAATGGAAGAAGCTAAACATGACTGTCAATCTCCCTCGGACTGGGGCTCCATGCAAGATCTCACCTTGTAGGGTCTCAATGATCCTAAGAAAGGTGAGAAATCAGCCCAGAACTACACGGGAGGAGCTGGTCAATGACCTGAAAAGAGCTGGGACCACCGTTTCCAAGGTTACTGTTGGTAATACACTAAGACGTCATGGTTTGAAATCATGCATGGCACGGAAGGTTCCCCTGCTTAAACCAGCACATGTCAAGGCCTGTCTTAAGTTTGCCAATGACCATTTGGATGATCGAGAGGAGTCATGGGAGAAAGTCGTGTGGTCAGATGAGACCAAAATAGAACTTTTTGGTCATAATTCCACTAACTGTGTTTGGAGGAAGAAGAATGATGAGTACCATCCCAAGAACACCATCCCTACTGTGAATCATGGGGGTGGTAGCATCATGCTTTTGGGGTGTTTTTCAGCACATGGGACAGGGTGACCGCACTGTATTAAGGAGAGGATGACCGGGGCCATGTATTGCGAGATTTTGGGGAACAACCTCCTTCCCTCAGTTAGAGCATTGAAGATGGGTCGAGGCTGGTTCTTCCAACATGACAATGAGCCGAAGCACACAGCCAGGATAACCAAGGAGGGGCTCTGTAAGAAGCATATCAAGGTTCTGGCCTGGCCTAGCCAGTCTCCAGACCTAAACCCAATAGAGAATCTTTGGAGGGAGCTCAAACTCCATGTTTCTCAGCGACAGCCCAGAAACCTGACCGATCTAGAGAAGATCTGTGTGGAGGAGTGGGCCAAAATCCCTCCTGTAGTGTGTGCAAACCTGGTGAAAACCTACAGGACATGTTTGACCTCTGTACTTGCAAACAAAGGCTACTGTACCAAATATTAACATTGATTTTCTCAGGTGTTCAAATACTTATTTGCATCTGTATCATACAAATAAATAGTTAAAAAAATCATACATTTTGATTTCTGGATTTTTTTTTTTTATTTTAGATTATGTCTCTCACAGTGGACATGCACCTACGATGACAATTTCAGACCCCTCCTTGATTTCTAAGTGGGAGAACTTGCAAAATAGCAGGGTGTTCAAATACTTATTTTCCTCACTGTATACATGGGCACTGTAGTTTATTTTGATTTAATCCCCTATAAACCGTTCTGCAGCTGTGGTCAGTAAACTAAAGTCTTTGAAATGTTTTAGTAATGTTCTTACCCGTTTTTCAAGACATGTCTTCACGGCCTCATGTCATAGACAGTCGGGGGTTGGTTTTGATCTTTTTATGGGATTTGTGGATTGTTGTTGGATGACAATCATAGAAATACATATCTGTAGCTCTTTTCTTAAAAGGTTTGTAGAGACATCTGTATAAAGGATTTTTCTACTGAGACATTGCATTGTCAGATTTGATTCAACAATAAGTTAATTTAACCTCTTACATCAGAGGTATGTCCTCTCCAAGAAATGTAGCATAGGAATGAAGGCGATTTATAGTTGAAATAATACTAGGTAGTTAGCCATAGACAAGAACAATCCGAGCTATCACTAAAAATATGGCAAATTTAAAAATGGGGTATTCTACTGTAATGACTTCAAAGTCACCTATGCAGTAGTAGGTAACAGTTTCTGTTGTGCTCCACAGGTCTTCCACCGCTCACCCAGCCAGGTGTGGTCCCTGGTCCAACTCTGCCTCCGTCTGACTTTGTTCTTCCCCCATTCACCGCTAATGCAGTTCCTGCTGTTACACTGGATACAACATATCCCTTCTCCACTATCCAAATGAACAGTTTACTGACGAGAACCCCCATCCCATCATCAGTGGCCTCTGAGTCAATAAATATCACAATGACTGCAGAGTCCTCTTAGCAGAGAGCACTGTTTAAGATAGTCAGTATACTCTCAAGTCTCAACAAAATATAGTCTATTTGCTGCACCACTCAGTTGACAAATTGCTCCTACAAACGATTGTTGTACAAGCTTCAGTATTTCGAGGATAATGAAACCTCGTGCTGGCCTTCTCACATGAAGCGTGAATGTGTGTCCAGCAGCAGTAGTACTGCATCTTAAAGTGCTCATATTATGCTCATTTTCAGGTTCATAATTGTATTTAGGTTATATCAGAATAGGTTTACATGGTTTAATTTTCAAAAAACATTTTTGTTGTACTGCACATTGCTGCAGCTCCTCTTTTCACCCTGTGTGTTGAGCGCTCTGTTTTAGCTACAGAGTGAGACATCTCACTTCTAACGGAAGTAAAGGCTGGACTGCCATAGAGCTGTTAGGAGCAGTTTGTGAACAGTGTTTTCCGTTGGACATGCTATGTCCCTTTGGGGTGGACTTTGGGCTTTTTCACTTTGTAAATCTATAACGTGCACAAAAAAAGATATAACACATAGGAAAGGGAAAAATCTAAAAAGCATAATATGAGCACTTTAAAGCAGCTTGTTGATGGCAGTAGAAGGAAAATTACAAGAAACATTAAAACCTCTCAGCAGAGTTCAAATATTCAGAACAATTTAAAAAAGAAAATAGTTCACTCAAAAATAATGCCTTTTTTGTTAGCTTGACTCAAAAACAAATAAATAAAATGTGTAAACTGGTTACTTACTGTAAGTGTGCACGTCAGTATCTTTGCATTATTTTCAGTAATTAAACCACGGAGCCCTAGAAGGGTCACATTGGGAATTATATTTCCTGAAATACTTTTGCGGCCCCTTGCAATATTTTTTGCAGCCCTTCTGATTTACAGGAACTGTTGTGTGTTGGTCTTGTCCAGTTCTAACACAGGGAAATAAGCAGATTCTACAAAAAGGAGATATAATTGCTAATTTCTCCTCTCAAAAGATCGAGCTCCAACAGTATACAGCCTGGCTGTGGTGGTAATGGCCAAGGCTATGTCATCCTACAGCTACAGTCAAAATCAGTCTCTCTCAATCAGCCTTAGCAGCTAGGTCAACTAGCTCTGCTAGTTAACTATCCAGCTGCAATGATACCGACCTGTACCTGAGCTACACATAGCTGAGGGCGCGCACACACACACACACACACAGCAGTGGTCTACTACAGAATACTATATTCACAATACAGCTCAGCTTCTCAAAAAAAAAAAAAAAAAAAAAAAATCCCACCGTGACCTTTCAGTGGCTCTGTAAACTACTGAAGGTCTTCAGGGGAACGCGAGGTAGTTGTACTACTGGGGATTTTCCTTTAAAAAAAAAGCAGTTTAGGCAGTTTGTCTGCTGCGGTCATTAAAAATATAAAACTTCCGATTTTGTACAAAAAAGAATTTGTGATCGTTACCTTGATTAAACTGATTTTCTATCTCAGCCTCAGGGCCCCGCTTTGTATACTTATGATCATCTCTTAAATGGTTGATGTTGAGAGCATCCTTTGTACACCCTGTAATAATGCAGTACAAAATAAAGCCACAGAGTGTCAGCGTAATCTCAGAAAAGGTAGCACCCTTTATATAGAGGGCGCTAAGAAAAGGGAGACAAATGCTGGCAGATTGCACCTTTAAATGTACAGTGTATGATCAGGCGAGTATGGATGTTAAGTTTAGAATGAACAGACTTGTTTTACAGTACCATTCACTGGAAGAGAAAAAGATTTCCTGGCATTTATTATTCACTCTTAGTAGAACTGTACAATTTGTACCCAAAGTGGAACATACAGCCCTTAAACAAGTAAGAGCAACAAAGCAGCAAAATTAAACACTCTTGACTCAAACTAGTTTTGCATGGGGAAATTTTAACTCTTTGTACACATTACTGCTGCAGTTCAAAATTTGAAAATTCACCTGTACAGCATATACAGTTTCCAATTCATCTGTTAATTAATATTCCTGCATAGGATTTTAAACTGTCATTTTTCTACATTTGGTTACTTTGTGCATTTAACATAAGTATGTGGCCCCAACCTACATGTCACTAGAGGCCACTTGTATGCTACACATTACATTCTCATGGCTAAGTAACTCAAATTAAAGCCCAATATTTGTGAAAAACAAAACATTTTGCCAAAAGTAATAGACTAATCTTTATAGTTCTACATAAAGATGAATGTCCTCTCCTCACAGTAAATTAACTTCTAGCAGCTGAATCATTTGCACCCTGGCAGGACCATGTTATTCGATCTAAATGGCGGGCTGCCAAGTCTCCCTTCGGCCCTTTAAGGCTTTATCCATCTGCAACATCTGAACAGAGCGTCCAGTCACATTTTCTTCAAGGTACTTTGTCAGTTTCAGTGCTTTTATCGGACCCCCAAAAGATCCTTTTATCCATGTCCTTTTAAAACACCACCTCACTTTCCCTCCATTGATCAAGCCCTCGTAAACAAGTAGAAGCCCGGCACAGGTCAGAGGAGGCCAGGTGAGATCTCCCCACTAGTGTCCTGCTCCAGCTGTTGCCGGCTATTCCTCCTCCCACAAGCCAGAGCCTCTGAGAAGCTCTGCAGGCGTGGGAGCAACTTGGTCAGTTTGCCTTTTTGTCACAGTACGATGTCACAGCATGGCTGTCAGTATGAGAGGATACTGGAGGAGGCAGGTCCTGAGCCAGCAGCATTCATCTGCAGATTTCCAGAGGAGCTTGACCTCCGCATGTGAGGGAGCAAGTACGGGTCACTTCCCATCTGGTGAACGTCGATCCGGTCCTCCTTCCTGTATGCCAGGCACCGCCTTATAAAGGCCTGGAATAGGGAGGAATAGTATAAAAGATTTGCATGTCAATCAGGTGTTACGATATTTTTTCTTTGAGAATAATAATAATAAAAAAAAAAGATAAAAAGGAAAAAGACATTTTAAAATGGCTGTATCCCTTTTGTAAGCAAGTTCAAATACCTTTGCTTCATTACTGGAAACAGGCTTGACAGGAAACTGAACGTCTGTAGCTTTCAGTATGGTGTTCTCCTGCAGGATGTCCTGTTGTGACTGATTGTGGCCAAAAGGCTGAAAAAGTAGGAGCAGTGCATAAGCATGCAAGAAATTACAGAGACATTTAAGGGCAGAATCTGAATTGCCCTCCTTACCTTCCTTCCATACAGACACTGAAAAAAGATAACGCCCACAGACCACACATCCACCTTATTGGAGATCTTTGGAGGTTCTTTGCCAACCACAAAACATTCAGGAGGTAAGTACCTAACCAGAACAAAAAAAAAAGAAAGTTCTTTAGTGGAAAGTAACTCCGCACATTTACTCTCTTCGTACTACGATTAAGTACAATTTTGAGGTACTTATGCTTTACTTGAGCATTTCTATTTATGCCACTTTGTACTTTACTCCACTACATCAATTTAACTAGTTACGTTTTATATAAACTGGGATTTAACACAAAACAAAAATAGGTTTAAAAAAATATGATGCAGATATGAGATTAAACTACCACACAGTACATACAATAGTTAAACTTGGCCCCACCGCAACCAACTACAGCATTAAAGTACTGCTTACAGGTTAATATAACACTTAAGGGACCGCTTTACTTAACCAGTACCTTTACTTCTGATATTTGTTGATAATATGCACTTAATTATAATGGAGTATTTTTAATAGTGTGGTATTGCTACACTGCATGTATACTGTGTTGATGTATAAAAAGGACATTTCTTCTCACCAATAAGTCCCTGCACCCTGTGATGTCAAGTCCATCCCATCGACGCCATAGTTGTCATCATCCATAATCTTTGACAGACCAAAGTCAGTGATTTTGATTTCCCCACAGGCTGTGCCGTCCACCAACAAAATATTGCCTTAAAAAGGAGAGTAAATTAAGTCAGCACTAAAGAAGAAATGGCATACCATAAATTGGATGACTGCTTCAGCCAACTAGATAACTGACACTCAACTGGCAAAATCCCTCTACTATAATTAGAGAGCGGTGTGTTCGTTTGTGTTAACAGTCATGACTTTCCTTGGCTTACTGCTGGAGATCAAAGGTTAGAGTCCTGTCAAATCTTTATACCAAAAACATTTAATTTTACTTTTAAATACTTTTAGTTTCACTTTTTACTGTTTGCATCATGACCCAAATCATCACTGTCAGAAAGATGTGCCACAAAACAGAAAAGAAACTTCCAGAGAAGTCAGGTAAGATTTCTTAAGTATATTGCCGATTTGTCGTTTGGCCTTAGCTAACGTTAGCTTGTGTTTTGTGATTCTTGCAGTCAGAGCACAAGTTAGAAGTCATCCATCCTTGTTCTTGCCATTTAAACTAGAGATACTGCCTAAAACGCTGGTATTGGTAAGTACTGGAGTTTATGCACCGATCCGATACCACGTAATAAAGCCCTAAAGAAAATCTACGTTAAAGTAGTTTATGTTCTTTTTCCGTTCTGTCAAACTACATAATAAAAGAAAAGTTCTGTGGCGTTCATGTTTTACAAAGAGTTTAACCTGAGCCAGACCGACAACAAAGAGAAATAATATCACATCCATACAGGTAGGGTTGGGCATCGTTTGGATTTTAACGATTCTGATGCCAATTCCGATTCTTCCTTTCAATTCCGGTTCTTATCGATTCTCGATTCCGATTCTTTGAGGGGTGGAGTTGAAACGGGTCACATGCCTACTTTCACAAATAAGAGGAACGTTTTATTTTGATTCAACGGTGGTTTGCAGCTTTACAGCTTTTTCAACGTAAAATAATAATCCGATGGAATCGTGATTTTTGAAACGATTCCGATTAGGAATCGGTTCTCGATGCCCAACCCTACATACAGGGATAGTAGTATACAGCTGTTAAAACATAAAATGTATGACACACCGGTATCGGATTGCTACTCCGTATTGGCCGATACGCAAGTTCAGATATCAGAATCGTTAAGCAAAAAATGGTATCGGGCCATCTCTAATTTAAACTTAAACCATGATTTGTTTCTCCTAAACCTACCTTCTCCCAATAGCGCAGCCTATATATCCGTATATATCGATGTCCAATCCAAGATATAGAAATTAACTGATGCTACATTTGTTTTCAACATATGAATGTGTTCTCATTAGCAACTGCCTCATAGCTCACAACTTGATTATGCACGTAAAGCCTAAAGCCCAGGTTACACTGCCTACCTGAGCAGTGTGTGTGCAACGGTGGTCATGTTTTCTGATTGGAGCATACGTAGCCTGCATGTGGTTACAGGCTTAAATTAAATATTCTACAATTGATGGTCATTATCAACCTCAGGGCCCATTCACACTAGAAAATCCGATCTGGCGATTTTTTGCAGGGTTGTGTCATTAAAAATGTCCCACTTGTGGGACATCCTGTTGTGTTATTTAACCCCCCCCAACATAGCACAAGTAGACTTTATATTTTACAATTATTGTTTTCCGACGTTTCCAACCGCACTTGGCCCTGCGGCCCCCACCACCGCAGCCTTAACGCACTAACCTAATGACCTTAATATACAAATACACCATATTATTACAGCTTCTACACCACTGAACTCCACAAAACAATGTCCCCCCACCACCACCCCCCAACATCACAGAACTAAAAATCAGATTCATATTTTCCATACTGTAAATGAGGATATGTGCCATAATGCTTTATATTGTGCAATAATGTATTTATAAGATGTAAATAGCATTTTGCAAAATGTACAAAATGCCACATTTATCTGTATAATGTGCAATGACAATAAACTCATTTTATTATTACTGCACCATAATGTGAGAGTTGTGTGCTTTTTGAGATAATTGCCATACACCTTTCATCGCATCCCTTAATTCACAGTTTATTCTTCTTGGAGTTCAGCCCTTTGCACAGGATACTTTTAAGGGGTGGGGTGAGGGTCAAGGGGGATCAGGATAGGTTGGGGGTGAAAGCAATGAAGAGGGCTGGGGGTACAGGGGCAAAATTTTCAGGACTAAGTTAAGGTAAAGTAACTGATATTTTGTTGAATTGACGGGATGACAGTCGTTTATCCAAAAAAATGTGTTTACCTGGCTTAAGGTCGTAATGGATGATGGGGGGTTTGATTTCATTCAGGTATCTTAGTGCGTTCACAATCTGCATGACTATAGATCGTGCTTCCTTCTCAGACATTAGCTTATGCTGTTTCAAGTAGAAATCCAAGTCGTTGCCTTCGCAATACTCCATGACAGTGCAAAACCTATTGAATGGAAAGAAAGACTTTATAAGAATTACGGCCCACATCTAACAGAAACTGAAAAGTGCTGAAAGTGCACTAACGTGTCTGTGTCCAGTGAGAAGTAGTCGTAAAGTTTCACGATTCGGGGGTGGTCCAGCTCCTTGTGTATTCTGTACTCTCGACATGCATGCCTGTGGAGAGAAGGTAATTGTGCTTCTATTAGCAACAAAAACATGAAAGTACAGAGTACTGCACCCTCTCTGACAGCCTGGCATTTGGGCTTATGGAAGAACAAAAATACACTGAAAGTTAAGGATATCAGAACAGTTTGTCTAAGTATGTCACAACATTTCAAGCGCTAACTACAGTATACTGCAGGCAGGGCTCGACATTAAGGCTTGTCCGCGACAAGTGGATTTTTTGTAGGGCAAGTGGAAGAGAAATGTACATGCCCGACTGGACAAGTTAAAACTCAAAACAAAATAAAATGCCATGTTACTTTAAGTTATGTGCCACTCATTACGTCAATATTATAATACATTTTTTCCCCCCCACAATCCGCAGCAGCAGACAGTTAACGTTAGACCCAGCTCCGCTGCTCGTTTATCCGTCAGTTATTGTAAAAATTCAGCTCTGCGACTTGCCGGATTAAATATCAGCTAATAATCAACTGTAAATTAGCTACACAATGTATAAAATGATAAATCTTTAACCGGACAAGTGACTTTTGTGCATGGACAAGTGAAATGTAAATGTACTTGTCCAAAGGACAAGTGCCTCAAAAAGTTAATGTCAAGCCCTGCTGCAGGTGAGGTTACATATTTTCACATGGGCTAACATACTTGTGATAGTTCTCCTTTTTTTCTTCTCTCCAGTTCTTGTTAAGTTGGTGGATTTTCACAGCAGCATATCGTTGCTCAATCAAGTCAAAAGCCTGCAGAACATATACACAAAAAGTTGGCTCATACTTGAAAAGCAACACCTGCTTAATTAACCGTCAGAATATTATTTCTCTTTGACACTTATGACATCAACAGTTAATGACTTACCTTGTAAACTTCACTAAAGCCCCCTCTTCCTAGAAGGTGTAGTAGCAGATACCGTTCATTCAGCGTTGGGTGATCTTTAAATCTTTGGATGGAAAAAACAACACCGAAGACAATCAAAATAACCGAGACCTACAGTATGCGTCACTGACAAATTCTTCCACATTAGCTTTGCTGTGCCAATACATGACCAATGTGGAAAAAGACGAGAAAGCTTCATGCAGTGAGCAGTTACTTAATATCATCACTAGGGTCGGGTACTGAAACCCAGTGCTAACATGGCACCGGTGCCAAAACGACCGGTATCTACTGGACCGAATAGCAATGCAGATTTCGGGGCCTCATTTCGGTGCCACTTAAATGCCTGTGCTGCTCTCTGAAACGATGTTCGAGGCAACAGAAGCATCGCTGCATGGGATGCTAGTTTACACTTGGCAGCAGGTAATGTTAACGTTAGCCTACCGTTAGCTAGTAGCCGGCTTAAACATGGTTAAAATGCTGACAGCTATACGGTGTAAAGTGTGACTGTATTTCACAGTAGGGGATTCCAACACCAGGATGTACAACAGTGTGCAGCTGCCATGGTTGGAAAAACAACAGACGGTGCCTCGTGGTGCATTCAAAGTTATTGTAGAATACCCTTTTCCCATCTAGGGGTCATTTGTCATTTTAACAGCAATTTAAATGGTGAAATAAGTTAAAGTACTCATATTATGCTAATTTTCAGGTTCATCATTGCATTTAGAGGTTGTACCAGAATAGCTTTATGTGGTTTAATTTTCAGAAAACACCATATATTTGTTGTACTGCACATTGCTGCGCTCCTCTTTTCACCCTGTGTGTTGAGCTCTCTGTTTTAGCTACAGAGTGAGACATCTCACTTCTGTTCCATCTTTGTTGGGAGTCACACATGCGCAGTAAGTACTGCTAGCTAGTCAGTTGCAGAGCATGAGGGAGTGCCACGCTAGCAGCTAGGCGAGCATTACAACGTGTGTTACAAAGTGACGCACGTTTGTCAAGGAAGTAAAGGCTGGACTACAATAGAGCTGTTTGGAGCTGTTTGTGAACAGTGTTTTCTGTTGGAGATGGTAAGTCCCTTTGGGGTGGACTTTGGGCTTTTTCACTTTGTAAACCTATAATATGCACAAAAAGATCACAATAAAAAAGAAAGGGAAAAGCCATATGGCCATAGCAATAAAAAAAAAGAAAAAAAATCAGTTTTTTAATGTCGGTGACTATCATTTTGTGCTTTTTTTTTTACATTTTAAATCGGCACCGGCACCGTTTTAAAAGTATCATTTTAGCACCGGTTTAAAAAATAAACAAACCCAACCCTAATCACCACTTTGGATGAGCATACTGGCCTTGTGTGAACATCATGCTCCAATATCAATGCAGTAACTGTCAAAGAAATTGATTCAGACTCACTGTGAGCTGTCTTCATTATTTATTCTCTTCAGCTCTCGAATGTGAAGGTTGCGCACTCTCTCCAGACGCTCCAGCTCCGCCTGGATCTCAGCTTCTTCCTATAAATGATTCATGCACACATACACACAAATTCACAGAAGGAACTTCAGAACTCTGACTACAAGAAGAAGAGCTCATCAAAACCCACTTGTACACAGCTGACGAGTTCTGTATTAAATATTAACAGTTGGCATAGTACAGAGTCTGTCATGGGCTGCCTGTGATGCTTCTTCATTGGGAAAACAATGAATACGACAAACTATAGGCTCGCTACAGCCTTTGGGTGATTCAAACAGAAGGAACAGTGGTTCAACTCAGGAAGCAGGAGAATCAGGCTGAATATGTTCATTATCTTCATACTGAAGGCTTCAAATGAATCCAATTAGGTTTTTAAACTTCTAAACTGTGTAAAAGCACCTATTATCCTTGTTATACACTGGGCCCTGGATAAATTGAGTAACTTATGAAATTAATAATTATAATACATAATTCCATGTGTCTGTACTGCACAGAAAGAAAAGAAAGTTTTTAATAAGTTGTTGCTGCAGGCATTGGCAAACCTTCTTGAGATGTCCAAGACGCAGTTTAAAGATCTCTTCCTGTTCATGGTACTCCGCTAGTGTCAGCCTTTCCAGGATGAGAGAGATAAGAAAAAAACATTGGCTTTTGTCAACAACATCTACATGTTTACTTTGATTACTACATTCAGTTTTACTTACTGTGCATACAGTCCTGTTACACTTGCTTTACAAGAGCAGACTATGCAAAATAATAAGCCAAAACTACACTAAATTTTATACACAGCATTTGCCTGGGGAATGGCTGGTCTGATATCTGTGATTTACACAAGGACTGAACTTACAGTTGAGCTAGGCTGGGTTTTAGAAAGGGATCATTTTCTGCTCCATTCACTGCCTTGGTTTTGCGTTGCTTTGGCTCCAAGTTTGTAGTTGGGGTTTGGGAGTTGCTGGACGATGGAGGTTTCCTCTTGGCTAAAAGTTTTCTCTGCCTCTCAATGTCCTCTCTCTGTTGGTTTAGCCACTCTTGCTGTCTGCAAAAGGAAAGCAGGGCTTTGTTAGATGAGATTGGTACCAATTCCATACCTGTGCTCCCATACAACGTTTGCTGTTTACATCCATGTCTGTCCAGACTTACAAAATATGATATATGTAGTAGAAGACTTTGTGAAGGCAATTTAATAAAAAAAAAAAAAAGTATTACATGTTTGTTTTTTTACTGCAAAACATGGATGCTTCACACATATCTTCAACCCAGCAACACAGAAGATCTATACAATCACCACAGTTTTAAGGTGGGAACCCAAAATTAATGTCACCATTTCAGCATCTGACCAAATGTCTCCCCTTCGGTGCCTGAGTATGGCTTTGAATAATTGCCAGAAAAGTGTTTTTTCAGAACATTATGTTGTCAAAGTGAAGTTGACCTTTTGGATATAAAATATCAATATATTTTATCCTAATTAGGACAACATTGTGTGAAATGTTGTCCTAAGTAGCATTGGTGTTCTTGAGTTATGGCCAAAAACACATTTTGGGGAGGTCATGTAACCCGCGAATCAGTTCATCCTTCAGTCCAAGTTGACATTTGTGCCAAATGTGAAGACATTCCCTTGAGGGCACAGAGGTATAAAAATGTGCTTCATTGTGACAAGAATGTTTCTGTAAGAGTGTGTTTCTCTAAGGATAAATAAAAATATACTAATAAACAAATGTGTAAAACAACTACAAAATAACATGATCAATAAGACACAATTTCACTAAAAGCCTCTTACTTTACAAGGTTTTGGAAGGCATAGCCGTCAGTCCACTGTTCTGTGAATGACGCTCCATGTCTCACTGTAGTGAAGTGGCCTAAACGAAGTCTATCCTGCATGCTTTTCTCCCGACAGGCCTGCTTCTCCTGGGTGCTCTGAAGAACAATACAAAATATAGGTTTGCATGGGGTGTTGCAGACATATATGTTGAGTAGGAATGTCACGCTACCAGAAATTTAGAATTCGATACCAATACAGGTATACTCAATACCCAATTCGTTACCACAGTAATTTACATGTAATCTGGAGAGAACGTCAGTCTTCTAGACCCACAGCCCACTGCTCCGAAGCCTGGTAATATCTTCCATGAGTTCACCTAGAACTCCCAAACAGCAAGTATGTTAAGTCTGTTTCTTTCTGACATTGTTTCTTCACGTAGAATTGGGCTGGTTAAAATTAACTGACTTCATGCAGAGGTCCGCTGGGTGGAACAAGCACTAATGTCAGTTAGCGTTAACATTAGGCTCTATGTGAAAACAACAGCAGAGAGAGAAACAGACTTACTTGTTTGGAAGTTCCAGGTGAACTTGTGAAAGCTGTTGTCGTAGATGTACTGTAAAGCCAGAGGCTACGGTGGTCAAGCGTCAGAGTGTGCACACAACAGCTATTCCGTGCTGATTGGAGATCTCTTTCGCATTTAGCGGCAGACTACAACACTAGAACACGCGTATATGCTGTCCCCCTCAGGTCCGGAAGAATAGCATCCCCCACTACATCTGATACCTATGGTACTATAGGAAAATGAGTACCAGCACGTTTTCAGAACTTTGGCATCGACTTGGTACCCAAGTATCTGTTCTTGTGACATCCCTAATTATAGTGTTTATAAAAAGGGTTAAGAAAAACAATACATTTACCTTTTCTATGAGCAACTTCTTGCTCATGGTGATGCATTTATTCAAGCGTTCCTTGTACTTTTCAAGTAATTTTTGTTGTTCGTCTATCTGTCTCCTGAGATCACAATTTGCCTACCAAACAGACAAAAAAAAAAAAAAACAACAAATTAAGGTCCATCTATTCTATTAGCAAACATTATTTGGCAAACATTGTCCAATTTGTTTTGCATTAAAGTAACATCACACTCGAGCCTTCCTGCAATTAAACAGGTTAAGACCTTCTCCTTACCCTTAGCAAATCGTCTATTCTGCCCTCCTTCTTCTCAAGGTCTAGATTCTTAGTGCTTTCAAGGGCAGCTAACTTCAACACTGTGAGGTCAGTCTAGAATAAATACAACAAAAAGAAGTTGTTTAAAACTAGCCCAGAAAAGACAAACACATTACAGCGATAACAAAAAAGCTGGTTGTGCCCTCACCTGAACAAATTTGACTGCTAGTTGCTTTGGATGAGTCATGTGGTCCCCAAAAGACAGACTTGTAGGAGATGAGCTATTTTGTCTAACCTGCAACAGAAGGGGGAGTATTTCTTTGATGACAGGGCAACACCAAATGGGTCAGCAAGAGAGTTTGAGTACAAGTTTTGGCGTAACTTACAGCAATACCCTGAGCGGAGTGGGAATGTGAGTTCTGGGGTGAACGAATCACTGGTGGGAGACCTCTCACAGGACTGGACCCATTTCCTCCCTGGAACTTAAAGGTTAAGAGAGGAAAGGTAACACTGCCAAACATTTGATAACAGCAGAGCCACTAGTCGCTCTTTTTCTATCACAGTACTGTTATTTTGGAGACAGGAAATGGATTATGCCTCATTGGTTGAAAGACTAATGTAGCACACAGTCACTCAACACTTCCTTTCAATATATGAAACCTCTGACAAAAAAAACCTGAAAACTTACATCAAAATAATCACTTATTTTGGGTCCTCGCACAATTGATTTCCCTGTAAAAAAGGGAAAAGAATGTTGTTATTTATTAAAATGTCAGAAATTGTGTAAGCAAAAGTGGAAATGTAACCAGTTTAACACAAAAACACTCACCTTGGCTGCTTTCTGATTGGATCTCAGGTTTCCTTTTTCTGCCTCTGGCTGCTTCTGACTGTTTCTTCTCTGGGGTCTGAAAGATACATTTTGTTGAACAATGATTTTTAAAACACTACACAAAAAGGCTGTTTTGACCATCAGACTTGCTGCTGCTTTAACAGCATCACAACAATGTGGTTGTCTGAAGCTACCTGTGGGGACAGTAAAAAAAAAACAAACATGTAATCTAATAAAAATGTTTTTCTTCTTATCAAGTTAATAATAATAATTATAATAATAGTTTCAAATAAGGTGTGTCCGGTCTTTATAACCACAGTAGTGGAAGATAAACAGCTCTCATCAGAATAACTTATTTTTAAAATTTCATTATATACCTACCGAATAAGCAGGAGAACTACCTCTTTTCACATCTGACCCCTATTAAGTGAGAAAGGCAAGATGTTTAGACAAACATAAAATAGAGCAGCAACTGGGTATAACCAGCAGATTCTGTTAGTAGAAACAAGACAGGTGAAAACCTTTTATTACATCAGTACTTACAAATACACTTGTTCAAAAGAAGTATTCTTAAAAGGGTGAAATAATTAACTAGCCTGGTTGTCACCAGACCCTTCTCAGTTGCAACTGAGAAGGGTCTGGGAAAGGTTCATTGACCGTTCATTTCCAAAAGGGGCGTCACCAACGGACGCCGCTCAAATGCCTCTGGGCGCAATTGGATAGTCCTTCAACCAATCAGACCAACGATCCGGGTGACGCTTTTCACATCCAATATCCAACAAAAAAAAAAAAATTTGGTTTTTGGTGTCGTCCCTCCACTCCCTACTTTTTCCTTGCAGGTGTTGCATATTGCAAACTTGTTATCTTCTGCACACACGCTGAAGAATTTCCAAACAGCTGACATGTTGCAGGTTAATTCCCGAGGTTCCCTACATGTGCAAGAATAGCGCGGACACGCGCTTCACACCGCAAGCGGGTATGCGCCCCACACGGCTGTTGAGAGAAAGGAAAAAGAGACTGTGCCGTCACGTCCGTGTGTGCGTGCGTCCTTGAGAACTGTAACTCGTATAACTTATGTTGTCAGTTAATTGTAGCATTGACAGGCATTAAATCGGCATACGTCAGACTGGCCTGCCGGTCGCGGCCGAGCACGTGAAGTACGGCTTCGATAGCAGTCATGTTGAATGTAAACAAAAAGCTTCTCGTCGTCGCGTAAAGCCCGCCTCAACGGTTGTGATTGGTGTAAAGCCCGCCTCAGCGGTTGTGACTGGTGCCTCGATTTTGGGGACATTTGCAGAGCAAATCTCAAATTTGCCAGAAGTTCGTCAGGGTTTACCCAGGCTAATAATTAACAGCAAATTTGTCACAATCCTACATTACTTTATCAGATGGCCTACTATTCCACACACGTTATGACCACTAAATCCAACCAAGGAATTAGTCAACAGGTGTTGGCTCGATCAGAATTGTTCCTTGTTAGGAACAATGTCACAAGGGAGTGCTGAGCAACCACAGTTTCCAGTTATGTATAAATAGCGGTGTGTAACGGTTAGGATTAAAAATGCCGCTAAAATATGTTATTGTAACGTTAAAAAGGGCATTAAGACGAACAGTAGCATTACTGAAAAACAAGACCATTATCGAGAGAGCAGACATCGTATATACAACGCAGTCACACTATGATACATACAACCTTTAACATGCTGGTCTACTGTCCAGCTAACAAAAACTCTGATCTGGTAAGCCATTGTCACTTAATAATTGAGCTCAGTTATTATGCAATAATAACATTTACTTATATAATCAACTAACTTGTTCATAATAATGATTTGTCAATAGTTTGTGCCAATAGGTTAGTGTACCTCTGACTCCTTGTCACTTGAGGACCCCAGGCTTCCAAAACTGTGATTTGAACATTCATTATTGGTCAAACCCTGAAGAAAAAAAAGAAATTGAGATGTGGACACTTAAAACTGTATTTTGACCAATTATTATGTACAAACACTGACACAGCTAAATATTCCCTCACTTTGGTTCCTCCGCTTGTGCTGCCAGTGCTGCCCCCTGTGCTGCCACTGACCCCGCCCATAAAGCGTGCCTCCAGCAGCTCCTGTCTCCGGGGGTCCAGGCTGTGCAGCTCCTCCATGGTGCCTGGGAAGATTAGCAGCAATTCACAGTATGTCTCAGTTATTCAAGGATCAGCTTAATTGAAGCCTTTAAATGCACCCACTCAAGAGCAGATGGCACAGTAGAAGTGAGCTTGAGAGCAGAATTGTAATATAGGGGATTTTACATATACAATCTCAAACTCTCACAGGTAAATAATATTTTAGTCTAGTCCAAAAATATAGGCCAAGAAGAGGCATATCAAAGACAGGTTTCACTGTGTGTACTGAGGAGTTAAGCAAGATTTTCTTGTTGTTTCATGTTTACTCAAGTTATCACAACCAGATATAGGAGCAGCTTAATACTACAATAATAATAAAGTCACCAAAACTATCTATGATAACTCAAAATGCACAGTAAAAGTCCAGAAGAAACAGGCATCTCTATGCCACAAATATTATTATCCTGAGAGTCCAAGAGCAAGGTTTCAACTGCTAGGTACTGATGAATACTGTTCTCCTGTGGGACTGTTATGTGAGCTCCCTGGGCTTTAGTGTTGCTGCTGACTCAGAGGGGTCTGCCCACTAAACCTGTGATTTAAGGAGACAACCATTTTGAATCTACATAGAAATCAATTTAAATGGAGAACATAACACATTGAGAAATGTTTCCTAATAACTTCAAAATCCAAGCAGCTGGGAGTAGGGCATCCTTGTGGTCAAACAAAGATTAGTTAAATAATGAATGTGCACCAATAGACAAAAATGCTAATTCTTAACATCCGTTTAAATGCACCCACCAATCAACTATGACAGCAGCAGACTAGCAGTCTAGCAGACTAGAGAAGACAGGCTCCAATACCATTTAATACTGTAGATATATAAAATATGTGACTTCAGCTAATCACGATGGAGGGGGACATCCGTGCATTTAAACAGTGCTCCAGGAAACTTGTTGTTATACATCTAAATCACCTCCAGTCAGTAAATCAATGCCATCCACAAAACCAGCTGCAAAATATAGTTGTTTAAATAAGGTCTTAAACAAAAAATTAATAGCCTACACATTTATTAGAAAAAACAAGTGTTTGTTAATAAGTAGAAGTTGTGGAAAGTCAAATACTGCTTGTGTACTTTTAACTTCTTTGTTGATGTATGTAAATAAAACCTTAGCAAGAATGGCTAACATTCTTTATATCCACAAAAACACTGTTCGCTTTTAAGTTATAGGCCTACATTACAATGCAGCAGCAAGCACACAGGCCCACTTTAGTGTGCAACATGAAGCCACTTGAGAAATGCATCGTGACAGGTATACAGTCAACTCAAATAATACAGACTTGTGACTATTTTCCAGATCAGTAAATGATCCAGTAGGTGTCCAAAAAAGCCCATAAATGGCTCACATTATTATTATTATTATTATTATTATTATTATTATTATTATTATTATTATTATTCTTCATCTAAATCACCTCCAGTTAGTAAATCAATGCCATCCACAAAACCAGCTGCAAAATAGTTATTTAAAGAAGTTCTTGAACAAAAAATGAATAGCCTATTTTTATTAGCAATCATTGTGTTAACAACAACAACTAAACAAGCATAGGCTTGTATCTGGCTCCAGCTAACAAGCAATAACCCACCAACTTACACAATGAGAATTCAAACAGCAGCAGAGATTCAAAACAAAAGCCTCCATCACATTTTTAAATAACCACCATGTGCCAGATTTAGTGGTAAGTTAGGATTACCATCATACTCTGTAAACCGTGTGATATATTGCACTGAAATGCAAAGAAGTGGCAAGTCTAGCAGCACAGAAGCAAAGGAAATGTAGACCAAATTCAGTACCTGATATTCAATTATCAGATGCATATAATTGTCTAAAGATAAGAAACATGCATCATAATTAAAATCTGCATGCAAGTTATAACTTAAAATAATGATGTGGTTTACTGAAAGACATTTCCCTGTTTTAAGAAGTTTTTGCTTGACTGCCAACCTAAATCATTTATATTAACCGTCTCTTGTTTGTTATCCACCACTTACTACAGAAGGAGTTTGACTATTTAAAACTAACCTTTGCCAGCACACTTTCCCCTGATAACATCCAAGATCACATTAACAGTCACTACCCTCCTGTGCTAAGAGACACTTAAGTAGGTTAAAAAAAAAAATGTTAATAGGACAAACCTTAGTAACAATCCGGCAACAGGTCCATTTCTTCTTCCTAATGCAGAGTATAGGAAGAGAAAATTGACCTGTTGTCTGATTGTTACAAAGATGATGGGTCTGTGGCTTCTATTCAAATTTGCAGTTTGTTTTGGTAAGAAGTCATCTACCGCAGTCAGCCGTCCTGTACAACTAGAGGAACGAGCGAGTTCATTTTGCGTTTTGAGTATATACAGTGGTGCTAAATATTTAGCCCTGTAATCACCAAGACATATATAGACAGGTTTTCTCACTTTGTTTTTAACTATTCAAATGAATAGCACACTTTTCACCTTTATACAGTTTGACAGGCAAGTATAACTCATGCAGTGAACACATGATTGGTATGATCAGTGTTTGCAGTTTTATCATTCACTGCAATATTCTCAAGAAGCAATTGTTCTAGCTATTTAATTGACCAATACAAACAATACTATTTAGAATTCTAGCTTTAAAACCCGTTCTACTGCTACTTTTCATAACAATCTTGGTCTAGCTGAGATGGCTCCATAACCATCTCACTTTTCCCCCAGAATGATTATGCCAGTTTCACATCATAACTACAAATCAGATGTGTGGTGTTCAAGGATTTCCCTTTGTTTCAAACATGAATGCCTCAGTGCATAACTATTATCTATATTCAAGCCCCTGCAGGAACAAGTGGTTGAACCCTTATAACTCTTGCTGTGGATGTCATTTAACTCCGTGCTGCTCAGCAGAGTGACCACCTGTTTATGGCAGACACTTGGAAAGTCTTAAACATATTTGGCATAAACTCATTGACAATTTAAAAAACAACACAGACAACAGTCTCCCAATTCTCTATATTTAGCAGTGCCAATACTATAGGTAGTCATCCACTGATTAATGTAAATCAATGCATGCAACACTGATAATACTAAAAAATGAGAAGTTACCTCAATGTCCAAAGCTAAGTAAAAGTCCTCCATCTTTACAGTATTCAGTGAAAAATAAAGAGGGTGCAAGAAGGCATAATTGCCGTAAGTCACAACTACATTGGGTGACCAAAAATGATCAAATAAGCATAAGTTAACGTTATCTGATTGTGTGTGGATTAGCATGATGTATAGCCCAATGCAGCCTGTGCTGGTGTCCCCCTAATTTTTGTAGGGGCATCTAGCGTTAAATGATGGTTTTACTCTAAGTAAGGAATACTAAAAGGTCAGACAAGGCTAACTTACGTACCATCCAGTGCATCAGCATCTCTAGAAAAGGGCTATTTTAAAGACAATGACTACACTTAATGTTAGATACCGACCGTCATGTTTAAAGCCGATCTAAGACCCTTCTGCATCGTTAAAAGATGATTAACTTCAGTACACATGCACAGATATTGTGACCACTGTTGGTAGGGAAACACCAGTCTACACACATACAGTGCAATGCACACCTAACTTATCCGGTGATATTACGTTAACCATCGTCAAAAAACGTTCGATTTCTCTTCTTGCATTTACTGATCCAGTTTACATCCATCTGTAACTTGACTAGTGTTTAACGTTACTCCTATAACAGCAGCATGCTTGAAGAAGGATGAGCCGACTAACGTTACAGCAGTAGCTAAGCTTTCTGTTCTCGCAAAGGTTTATCGACATTGTGCACGGATTTGTCTTAAGGTTAACGTTACTGCACTGGCCTGACCACAGCAAGACTGTCCTGTCTTCAGTGCTAACGTTTCTAGCTAGCCAAACAGGCTCAATTGACTTTGGAGCCGAGTCGTTAGTGTAACGTTAGCTAGGAAGCTGGTTTCGCCACCAAGATTTGCTTGGTCGTTTTAATACCATTTCCTTTCGTTCTACATAATAATGACCTAAACCGCCTAGTAGAAAAGACATGTACGTCTTAATACGTTTAACAAACCTTCCTGGGCCTTCACCACTGCCGTGGTATGTTGCTGAAAACACGGTCCGTGTTGGGGACGTGGAGAGCTGGGACCAAAGATGGCGTCCCCTCCAAACTTCCAATACTTTGGACACTCATCAAGCTACTTTTTGTGTGTTAGTACTGTAGCGCACACGGTAAATCTTAAACACAGGCTGTGAAATTAACTGACTGATATACAACTGCTGTTTTTACATGGGCACGGCGACTACCACTGAGTGAAAGTGTCTAATTATTATCTGTTTTTAGGGCACAAACCTCCTACACCTCAGCAGTGCGTCCTGGCTCGAGGGCCACCTCTCCGTCTTCAAGTGGTTGATGCCTATGAAACGTCATGCATCGTGTGCCATAGATATCTATGTCGTGTGCAAAATTCTTATCGCGAGGGTGATACGTTTTTCTCAACGTCAATATAAACATGAAGAAAAAAAAAGTCCAGCCATAAAGACTACCTTTAAATGATATACACTGCACAAATGCATACCGGTTACTACATAATGTGTACACGTTGTAGACTGGTGGAAAAATTACTGTAAATGATAATGTTCAAAACTTAAATAATTTGAAGTAGACATTTTCCTTTAAATAACAGTTGGACGATATCAAAAGGTCGTGGATGGCGATTTCAGCCAAGAAAAGTAGTCAAATTCTGAGATAAGTGAAAAATGACATAATTTTAATCTATTTTACAATTTAGTACATTACAAGTTTGATCTATTAAGTCAACATTTTGACATACTATCTCACAGTGTTGACTTAGTAAGTCAAATACGTGATTTGTCAGAATTCTGACTTGTCATGATTATTTTTATCATGCTAAAACTATGATCTAGTTTTCCTCTTTATAATATATAGCCTAACTGAAAGATAAAAATAAGGAAAGGTCAATCCAATCATAATCAAAGTGTTGCATGTTTAAAGTCTAATACATGTTCACTGTATTCCCCCCCCCATGGACCGAACAAAGTTATCTCTCATCTCGTGGATATTAATACAGTGATCTACAGGATGTAAAACCAGTTAACACCACAGCTTTATTTGACAACATGTTTTGTTAGTTTATTCAATACAGTTTTGTTGTTGTACACATACAATACTTTGGCTCAGGATTACATTAATAAGCAGCAAAGTATAAAAAAAGGCAGATACTGTAGCTCCAAATTATATGGTGGGGTGTTAGGATGGTGAAAGTGGATATGTTTTCCTGTACTTGCTCTGCATCCAAACCCGGTGCATTACAACTTTCTTCCCTCTGTTCACTTGGAGTCGTCTGTCCTCCAGATTCTGTATTTCTTCCAGTCCAGCATTGGAAAATAAATTATTAACCTCGTCTGTAAAAAAATAAAAAATAAAATAAAACATACAAAAACCTAGTCAGTATCCAGGGCTGTAGTGAAGACTTTTGAAATAATCAGGACACAAGTCCCCACTTTCCCAGAAAAATTTGACCAGACACCCAAAAAAAGAAATAAACTCTCAAATTGTTTTGTTTGGATTTTTTTCATATAATTGTATTCATTTAGTCAACTGTTCAGATATATTGTATTATTTGTAGATTTTATTTCCCAGCATAAAGGTCTAAAGCTGTTTTTTAAAGCCCTTTGCTCACTGCCACAAGTAAAATACAGATGGGGAATATCATTGAAGATCTCATGATTCAATATACCTTTAGTGAAAAAGTATACGCATGTTCCATCTCCACGTGTGTAGAAATTCTCCGATAAGCACCGTCCTGAAATTGTCACAAAAATTCCACACAGAAGGGTATACAGAATATACAACAAATAAGGTAAAGTAGATCAAATGGCTATATTCAGGTGTGCAAGGCTCACCCTTCTTAAACCTGAGTTGTGAGAAGTCATATCTCCCATAATCACGGAAAAGGAATATCCCTCCATGTTTCAGGTATGTAGATAGTCGGTTCACAGTTCCTTGCATTCTGTCAATTAAATGTCAATTAATGGAACAATAATGGTGTATGAATGCTAATGGGAAAAATAAAGGCTGTATTGGAATTTATTAATTAGCAAACTACTAAACAAGTAACGTATTAGAAGCTGAGATTTCTCTGTACGTGGACAGTGCTAAGGTGCCAATGTAAGTGCATTTGGTAATACTACAGCCTACAAATTAAAACATGCTGCCATCCTTTGAATGTCAAGCAAACAACTGTACAGTTAATATGTTGTACTCAGTGACATAATACAGTTAGATTTATGTGTTTTTTGTAATGACATTCAGGCAAAGCCTGGGACAAGTGAAGGTGAGTCAGGGGTGTTATACGGGTTGTGGACGGGTCCACAGAGGGGTCTGGCAGGTAAGAAATTATATCAGGCTGTCATCTGTCATTTAACCTTCACCTACCGCTCCGGATGAATGGAGGAGAGCACAAAGACTGCGAGAATAACATCCAGGCTCTGAGGAGGGAAGGGAAAGGAGGCCATCTCCTCACAAATGTCATGGACAAAGGCATGACACACAGAGTCATCGTAGTCTGGATGGTCCTATATGAGGAAAATAAAGTAGGCTAGATCCCAAACTGTTTTATAGTCACACAAAGTACATTACCAAATGGTAGCCTTGACACAGATTTTTGGCAACTGTATGCAACTATTTATAAGATATATCGATAAAACTGGTACAGTTTTTACACACATTAACACAGGCCTGAAATATACACACACAAGCTCAGGACCTATACATGCACTAATGGAGTGATGCCAGAGGAAGGCTGCCCATGGACAGGTGCCCTGACCAGTTGGGGGTTCGGTGCCTCAAGGGCACCTTGGCAGGGCCCAGGAGGTGAACTGGCAACTCTCCAGCTACCAGTCCACACTCCGTACTTTGGTCCATACTGGGACTTGAACCTGCGACCCTCCAGTTCCCAACCCAACTCAACGAGCTACTGCCACCCCCATAATATTTAATACTTTTTCCAAACTGCAAGTATTGAAACAACTAATTTTCCCTTTCTCCTTTGCCATAACTTCTCTATGATATTCAATGTGTCTTAAATATTGCAAGGGCACTGAAACTTTGACCTTTGCACTCCTTCTGTTAAGTGGCTGCTTATAAGAAATGTACTGTACAGTATCATTTTGCATAAGTTTAAATCAGATTAAAATATAAGTACAGGATCACAATGACTGCTGCTTTAAACAATCCAATAAATATGACTTACTTATCTCGAGATAATGACTTGGTATTTATTATTTATGAATTAAATATTTTAAGAAAGGGGCAACCTGGTAGTTCACCTGGTAGAGCATGTGCCCCATGTACCAAGGCTCAGTCTTTACCACTGCGGCCCAGGGTTTGATTCCGACCTGTGGCCCTTTTCTGTCTTCCCCCTCTCTCTCCCCCTTTCCAGTCTACAACTGTCCTATTAATTAAAGGCCAAAATGCCCTAAAACATAAATAAATATTTTAAGAAAGTTTCTCATTATTTTGAGAAAGTTTCTCATGTTGAGATACTAAAATCGTTATTTTGAGAATGTTTTTCATTATTCTAAGACACTCATTATTTTAAGGAAGTTTCTTATTATAATGACTTACAGGATTTCTTTTCATCACAAGGCCAAGCTTTCTTGTTTATTTTTTTACCAGTGGAAATGGGCTTTGATATAAAACAGATAATTAAAAATAAAGATAATTTACACTCAAATCACTGACCTGTGCAAAAAATATTATCTACAAATGACCAGATTCTCTTTCCTGCTCCTTCACATTTAAATTGATTGATTCAGCTGTATAGCTATTAGGTAGAGCTTTGAGATATTCTGCAGGACTTTGAAGTATGCACATTGTGTGTGGGAACAATAGTCTAACTACAAAATCTAATTTGAATTGTCATTCTGGAAAGCTCAAAGATTGACATTAACAACACTTTACAGTGAATAATGTAATGTATTACTTCATCAAAAATGAATGTAATCTGTCTAAACATTTTAGCAGTCTATTATATGACTGTAATTACCCTCAACATATTGTCTACATGACCACAGTAAGTACTATAAATACATCACTGCTAGTTTGACTTTTTAAGTATAACTGATATTAGTCAGTATTGCTTTAGAAATGTATTAATCTCAATACAGTATATATGTGCATGTTAGTACTAAGCAATTTTAGAAAATCTTACCTTGACCAGCTGAATGGCATATGTGGAGAAGTCACAACAGTATAAAAATGCATCTGTTTCTCTGTGAAACAAAACAGCCAATTTAACAACCCTTGACTAATTACAAATATAGTCCAACAGCACATTTATTTTCATGGAGCTCTTATCCGGATTATGCACTGAAGCCAATATTTTACCTTTATTTATTGCCTATTGCCAAAAATTTTACAAATGCAATCTCTGTCTATACCTGGAAAAACTAATTATAAAGATATTGCAGAAACAGGAAGTATAACGTGTTAAAGGGCCTCCTCTGGTTCAAACTAAAGGCTGAGGTGCTTCCCAATACCAGCAAAATGTTACTCTTTTCCTTCAACACTGTCTTTACCCAGAAACTGTTTTTAGTATTTTACTGGCCATTATTGTGTGTCTTTAAAATGTTATGCTTCTGTAAACATAGGTTGCACTGAAAATTGACCTATGATCCACAATGATGATGTTGAAATGGACTTAAATGGAAACATCTCAAATATTTACTCACTTTATGGAATTAACGATGGGAAATACACTGTTACCCACCCCACATCCAACCTGTGAAGAAAAAAAAATATTTTTCCTGTTATGTAACACTTTCACAGCCTGCTACTTTTTATATCACAACTGTATATTGGTCCACATGCAACAATCTAATAAAATAAAATTGAAATAAATACATGTGAGTTTTGAAAACCTCCAAGATCCTGAAAGATGCATGCTGGCCAGGGAAAGTAGTAGTCTGTATGGCATCTTCAATTGTTTCTAGTGCTGCTCCTTGACGGGACTCTGTCTGCGGATTTGAGGTGTCTGTATTTCTGTGATAGTGTTTGGGGCCGTTGTGTTGCTGGTGTCTGGTCTCTTTGTCTATGCTGGATCCAGAAGGCTGTGGGTATGATGCCTGCTGATCATCCATACACCTGTTTATGGCTTGACTTTTTGCACCAGAAGGAAGCAGTTCTGGGAACTCTAAAAACAGCCACTTGCGATCTTTAAAGAACTTATCCTGGTGCATCTCGTAAAACTTGTCCCAGTATTGGGAAGCCTCTGTGTCAAATTTACCTGTGTGGAGAAGATTTCAGGATCATTTTACAAAGGTTAGTCCCAATCAAATTCAAATCTAACTTAAAAAAATATTTTTGCAGGAATATATTCTTGCCTTGTTCCTCTAAAGGAATTTGTATAAAGGAGTTTTCTTTTGCCTTCTGCTGTGCATTTTCTTTATCCTCTTCTGTCCATTGCACATGATCCCTAAAATATAAAGCATTACAAAAGCAAATAAAATAAAATATTAAACTGTAACATATAAATCCATTGTTGCGTTTTAAAGTTAGAAAGCTGTAACACCAAATTTCAGCTCAGTATCATAAAAAGTAGGCACACCTATTCTGTAACCTACTATCCTACAGTCTCCGTAAAGGCACATTATACAGATTTGTGACAACTACTACTGTACATCACTGACCACATGTTGTGCTTAAAGATGTCATCAGGATTGGTCAGAATCCGTGAACCCAGTGGAGCTGATGGTCTTCCTCCTGTGCCCTTTAGTCTTGACGACAATCTGCTGTAACCTTTAGCCAATTTGGCCACAGAGAAGCGTCGTAGTTTATGCATTTACTCTGAAAAAAATGCAGGAAGAGTAATATATTTTACAATGCTTTGACAGTGCACCTACAGCTAATAAAGCTCATGGGAGCTGGTGCTGTTATATGCAAACAAAATAATTGAATTACTCTTCTAGCAATATTTTGCTGCTGGATATTATCATCAACATCTTCACATTTTCTTAATTATATGCATTTTATTTTCAGGAAAAATTTTCAGTTTATTAATATATTCAAGCAAAAATGACACAAAGAACCATATATTAAATATATTTTTTAATTTGCTCTTTCTATCAATCTATCAGAGCAGCATTTATATGTTTTTTTTGTTAAGAACAAATTTCATTTTGTGTTCCCCTACCCCATATACAGCGACTTAAGAAGTTGCTATTCTAAAACATACAGTTTAGGAATCCTCATTTGTTTTGGTTGTCCGAAGATAATGAATACGAAAGACTTAATACGCTTTTTAACAAGGAGGTTTATGTTTTGGCAAGATTAATATAAGATTAAGACAGAACTGCCTTTTTCCTTGACTGTTATATGTATTGGATCTTTTGAGATGTTTTTGAAATGACCTCAATGACCTGCTGGTCTCTCAGTTATTAACTACAAACTTAATTCTAGTGGAGATCCCAAAGTTAGGTAACAAATATCAGGCTGAAATTTGAAAAAAATTGAATAAAATCATGCAATATACATGTGGAATATTTATATTTGATGGAATTGTGCAGCCAATATATTTAATATTATATATATATATATATTTAATATTTAATATTTCAGTCAATAGCTTCAAGAGAGAGTTGGAACAAGCCAATACAGCATACATACATATAATACAGTCAAAGTGTGAAATATAATTATTTTGTCGACCTTAAAACTACTTCAGGGAAAATAAAACTAAATGTTGAGGGGTGGTTAATATAATACATTTATTTATTCATGCTCCATGGTCAACTTACCAACGGTCGAGAGAAGGGCGCTAATGTTACAAGACGGATGCCGTGTGCCTTAATTCCCCAAGTAGAAGAAGAAGGGAGTGGAAGACTACAAATATGTCAATGATATGGAGCGGCAGAGGCAGCCAGTTAGCGTGTGCAGTTAATTGATGCGATATTATTGTCCACTAACCTGTAACTGCTGACATCGATTTCTTTCACCCCGGGGGGCAACTAACGTTAACGTTACCCAGCTCAACCAACGCTAGCTCATATATAACGAACCTTGTACGACTTTTAAACTAAGTAAACGAGATGTTGAGGTTGCTCTAGCTCCAAAGTGCTAACTTTAGTTAGCATTAACTGTTAGCTGTTAACTTTTCGTGTTAGCTAGCTAACGTTAAAGCCAGAGAAGAGGTTGAGTAGTCTCCGGAAGATGGAGCTCGGTGAGGGGTTCTAACTATATCGCTACCTCGGACTGGGAAACCACATCGCCCTTACCTGGCTCTGTAAGTTCTTGGGGGTCAGCAGCTCAGGTTGTTGTCTCCTGTCATGCTACCAGACAGTCGGCTTGTAGAAACAAAGTGCCACCTGCTGATGGCGCCGTACCGGAGAAAAAGAGTCGTAAATGCTACTGAGCTGTTGAACCGGAGGAGTAGAGGTATCAGGGATGCTGGGACTCTGATCAGACACAATATGAAGGTCCTTAGAGGAATCCTCCTCCAGGTAATAGAAAAAAAAATGTCTTTTAGATATTCACTGTAGACGACTGATTTCAATAAATGTTTTAATTACTAGCATACTATCTTCTTTAATGTTACTTTGTAGGACAACAGGAATTTCATTAAAGCATGGAGCAAGACCTCAAAATCCACAATGATGTATGAGAGTGGTAAAATCTATTTTGAAAATTACCAGAACTGCTACAGCTGGTGAGTATTAATAATTAACTTTAGTCTTCAGCACACATAAAACAAATACCTTAGAGCAGATAACAGATAAAATGCAGCATCTTAACTGGCATAAAAACTGGCATAAAATAGTCACATAGTAATACACTAATGTATCTCTGAAGAAATCAAAATCTGAGAATCACTGCAGGACAGCTATGAGCGTCAGATCATTTACGTCCACACCATGATTTAATCTAAATCTTGCAATTCATGAAAGATTGCCATCTTTTATGATTTTAGTGGTAGGTCTTATCATTCGAGACTCAATACATGGCTTACCAGATACAATTTCACCCAGTTTATTAGTATCATCTATTAAATTAAAATTGGCGTTGTGTGATTAAAACAGCGTGAATAACCTGAGTTTATATCGTCATGATGTTTATGTACATGTAAAGCTGGGTGATATGGAGAAAATCAAATATCACCATATTTTTGACCACATGCATCAATGTCGATATTGCCGCAGTATTGTAGGGTTGACTTTTGGTGGTTTCACAAAAATTTTACACAATGACATTTTAGATAATCATCAGTAATGTGGATATAATGTTTAAGTGGGTAAAGGCAAATAATAAAACTGCTAGAACAGTCTGGTAAATTCAAAAAATTACATCACTTTACTGTAATGCAGCCTGTAAAACCATGAAAAGACCATACATGTGTAATATCACAATATAACAATGTCCAAAATGTAATATGATATCTAGTCTCATAAATCAATGTCAATATAATGTTTATATATTGCCCAGCCCTATGTATATGTGTGAATAAAAGGTTTTACCATACATACAATGAGTGATTAAATATTCTGGTTTCAGTGTTCATTCAGAGCCACAAGTTCTATACAAACTGCCTAAGAGATCTAAATTGGAGAAATTTGAAGATGCCTTGCTGTGTCAGAGCCCACTTGTAAGTGATATAACACAAACTAAAGGTGAACTTTAATAACCAGATTTTAACAACTGAGGTTCAGATTGTTGTTTCATTTGTCTTGTTGACAGGACAACACATTAGCCTCCCCCACTGATCATAAACCCAGCCTCTTGGCTTTGACGGCCAATAACTGGCTGTATCGCCTTTCAGCTGAAACGGGAGAAGAGCTGCAAAGAGTTTACCTCTCTTCAAACCATAAGTTCAGGTATCGTCAACGCTCTTGAGTTCTATGTTCTCAAAAGGGAGATTAATTTCCTATTTTAGTTCATTTAAAACTAACTAACTTTACTCTGTTGTTTTTGGTAGGTATCTTGGCTGGGATGTTTCTCAAGAGATGTTTTATGTTAAATCTGTTCAAAACAAAGATACACTTTTAGCCCGACAGGTAAGTTATTTTCATGAATTCAAGTTTTGTGCCTTATCGAGTGACAGGGCACAGGGGGGGTGTGTGTGGCCTTGACCAACTGTCACTTTGCTCGTTTGAAAGCCATGATGTCTCTCCCTCATGGGTGGGCCAAATTCTCTGGGCGGGCAAAGCAGAGAAAGGGGAGGTAACCTTGCTCCTTATGACCTCATAAGGAGAAGATTCCAGGTCGACCCATCTGAGCTTTCATTTTCTCACAGGCAGAGCAGGATACCCAGGGCTCGGTTTACACCTATTGCCATTTCTAGCCACTGGGGGACCATAGGCAGGCTGGGGGAACGCATATTAATGTTAAAAAAACTCAAAGTGAAATTTTCATGCAATGGGACCTTTTAAGGGTAATAAAGCATAGGCTCTTGCTGTACATGGCTATTTAGCAGTTCATGAATTTTGATTGTCGCGTTGCATAAATCTATGGAAATGGATATAAAATCTTGTAATGAGTCAGTGAAGGAATTTAGGTATCACTAGTTAATGACAATGATGCCAAAATGCAAATTTATCAAAGTGCAAGGTGACATTTTTAATTTGCTGGTTTTGTTCTAAACCAAAACATTTTTAATTTGCAATAATCAGGAAATCATAAAAAGCATTGAATCCTCACATTTAAGAGGCTGGAACCAGGAATCATTTTTGCTTAATAAATTACTAAATTGTTTCCCTTCATTTTTTTTTGTGGATCGACTAGTCAACTGTTTAACTAATGATTTTACTACTTGTCCAAAATCTCTGATGCGGAAAAGAGACAACAACATTTTGTCTTTTCTTTTTTATTCACAGGCAGGTATCACTCAGAACACGGTGATGCACCTGGCCATCTTTCATGTCTTCCCCTTACAAGTCGTAGGCATGTTGGAGATCAACAAAAAGGCATGCAGATTTGATTGTGGTTATTTTTTATTTATTAAATGTGCCCAGAGGATTGATATGTTATTATTAAAATGTATCTAAATTATCTAAATTTTATTCTTTCAGGTATTTGGGAATAGCGTTACCGATGTGGTTCTGTCTCAAGGTGTCCTTGTGGTGTCTTACAGCAACAAGTCAGTGAAACTGTACAGCTTTAAACACATTGTACAAAGGGTATGTATTTTTTTGAATCCCTAAACGGTACACTGTTGGGTGCCTGGGTAGCTCACCTGGTAGAGAGGTTTACTCCTCGACGCAGCGGTTGCGGGTTCAATTCCGACCTGCAGCCCTTTGCTGCATGTCATTCCTCCTTTCTCTCCCCTTTTACGTCTTTAAAAAAACTAAAACAGCACACTGTTGATCAAGATTTTAATCGGATTTTATAACATTGCATCAGGAATACATTTGTTGATTATTGAATATGTGTATTTGATGAATATTTTCTTTGTTTTCAGTATTTGACAGAGAAGTTAACGCTTGGAAAGCAGAGTTCACTTCTTGGAGGCAAAACAGTGGGAGATGTTCCGTTTGGTATCCCAGTAAATATCCAGATCACAGGCAAGTCTGCTTTAAGGCTAGACGGGCAGTATCAGATTTTAGTAAATCTACTTGGCCACTGTAGGAAGGAATGTTTTTTTATTACAAAGTAAATGTGCTAGTTTTTTTTTTTTTTTTTTTTTTTTTTTGTCTTATTCTGCAGATTGTCCTCCAGTGCTTTTCGAGGTGTCATGCACTGATAACAGTGTCCAGATTGGAGGCTACCCGTGGCACTACATCTACACACCACCGCATAAGAATCACAAGGGCACTCACCACATCTGTTCACTCAGGGACAGCACTATGGTATGTTTAAAGAATCCTTTTTAAACTTCAAAAACGCATACACTAAAATATAGATAAATATCCCCAATCTTGTTGTGTGATGGACCACCAAATTGGCCAGAGCTTATTGAAAGTGTCAGGGTAAGAAGGGCCACAGGTGTTTGTGACAGGCTTTGTATCTAGCTGCTAGACAGAGCAGAACCAAACCTGTAATCACTATTCAAACCCCCCAGACAATGGTCCAACCACTTTTGTGCAGCTCTTTTCTGCATGTGTACTGTAACATAAGCTTATGCCGGGTTTGGTGTCTTTGACGACACTGCTCACATGTATTTCTTTCCAGAGACAATTGTCAGCAACTAAGGTGCATAATACTGGAAAAATAAAAAATAAAATCACATTTAAGCTGCCGCAGTTTCCAAAACACAAGAAACCACAGTTTTGTTTGATCAGTGTGGTGTGCCTGAAATACAGGTTAAAATACTGCATAAGCTTACAGTGTAAAAGAGAAACACATTTGTGGTATTATTTTAAAACGAAAAAGTTTCTTTTAATTATTCTCAGCATCAGAAAACCCCCAACAGTATGATACACACATTTTAGCAGACACCTAATTATTAAACTGATACACCACCTGAAATTTGTATCTTTAGTATGGTTCAAATCCAGTTGCAATGTCACAAAAAACTTGTTAGTAGATTTAATGTGGAAAAGAAATTATATTTGACTTGCCTGCTAGATTTTCGTTTTGATTATTTTCAAGAGGAAACCTGGTTATAGTTATGTGCTCATGGTACTATGTGCAGTTTGCTATGCAATTAATCATGTAATAATGAATAATGCATGTCCTAGTTAAGGAGTTAATGTGATACTTTTAAATTTGATGATATTAGGCAACAAATGGAATTCAAAACATGAACTGCTGCTCTCTAGAGAGCGATGGAATCTTCTTCCATCCTGATGACTCAGGAAGAATCATTCATGTTGGACCTGCCACCATAAAGTGAGTACTACAGTTAACTTTTACATAACAAAATGAAGACCGTGGTGAAGTATTTTGTGGTGGTTTTCCTTATCCCTTGTCACTAAAAGCAACACTAGTATGTTCTTTGCTGCATGTACATAGTTTTTATTTTCTTATACTGGACATGTCCATTGTTTTTTGTTTGTTTTTTTCCTTCAAGTGTCCTTAAAATTTGTGGTGAACTAAACAGTGGTTTGCCATCGAAGATACGTGAGGATTTCTCTATGGCAATCCATCGGAACAGCAATGTAAGTGTCATGCTGGCCTCACTACAGACTTGGTTTACTTTGCTCATGAATCAGTCTCATGTATGTATCACGTGTATTGGTCAGTCAGTCTTGGTGCGATCCAAATGAAATGTTTCTGCTTTACATCTACTTCAGCCTACCTCACAAGTCACTGTGACCTCATCGGGCCGCACAGTGAAAAAACGATTTCGTCAGCTGGATGATGACCCAGATCAAGAGGTGCCAAATTGATTTCGCTTTTATTATTGATCCATTATCTTCAAAAAATATTTACTGTGCAGTTTTTTTTTTTTAAAGAAGAAAGATAAAGGTCATGAAGACCAAAAGGGTCTTTTTATAGGATTTATTTACAATAACATAAGCATTATCCTTTTAAAATACATAATTCTTCTGTGAGTAATATCTGAGACATCACAGCAACACAACACTGGATGTAACAAGTATTACAACTTTATGGAAGGCAGAAACAATTTAGAATAAAGTAGAAGTAGAGGTACATTTTAGTCCATTAGTCAGCGGTTTTGTAACACTGTTCCTCTATGGGGGAAGAATAACTTTCAAAGGCAAGGCAAGGCAGCTTTATTTGTATAGCACATTTCAGCAACAGGGCAATTCAAAGTGCTTTACATAAAACATTAAAGAGCAGTTAGAAAACAATTAAAAAACAATAATAAACAAATTAAAAACATTAAAAGACAAGAATAAAATTGATAGTGCAGTATGAGAATAAAAGTTACAGTGCAGTATAAGAAATTAAAGTTAATAAAATAGATTATTTAAAGAAAAGCAACATCAAAAAGATAGGTCTTTAGCTTAGATTTAAAAGAACTGAGAGTTGCAGCGGACCTACAGGTTTCTGGGAGTTTGTTCCAGATATGTGGAGCATAAAAACTGAACGCTGCTTCCCCCTGTTTAGTTCTGACTCTGGGGACAACAAGTAGACCTGTCCCAGACGACCTAAGAGGTCTGGGTGGGTCATAATGTAGTAACAAGTTTCTAGGGTCATCCTGCCTTTTGAGTTTGACCAAAATCAGACCAGTGGTTACTGATACACCACTTGAGAAACAGATGACCGCAGTTAACAGTTAAATAACACAAGTTCAAAATGAAAGAGTCAAACATGATTGTGTTTTTCAAACAGCACTGTTTTCATCAGACCAATTAAGGAGTGGTTTCCAAATGTGCATTTTATTCAATGTGCAGAGTTTCAGGATGACAGCTTGATTTCTTCCATAAGTTTTATTGTGCTAACACCTTTCGAAAGAACTGTCTCCATCTTCCGGCCACATCATTGTTGGCTGCACCTGTAACCACTACTACACATTATACATTTATGTAGCAAGGTGAAGTTCAACTCGAGGTCAGTGAAGACTAGTGTAATAAAGTTCAAGACTGGTGATGCGGACTTCTCAGTTAGTGGCGCATGCATGCGCACAAGTTTCAGCTGCTGTAAATCTGCAATTTGAATGCCTGATAAGTAGCAGGAAATGGGGCTTATGTACATATTTGGCAAAGTTGCCCTTATGGATACATAGAACTTGGCACAGCTTCACAATAATGAGCCTTTCAATTTTAGACTTTCCGTATGGTGGAATATGAGGATGAGCTGGACCTTTTGGCAGTGGTGGTAACTAATGGTGAGGAGGGAGAAGGTAGAGCCCACATCCGACTGCATGACAACCAGAGTGGGCAGTTACTGCGGACGGTTGACCTGGTGGAACCTTGGGACGAGGTGAGTGACCTGAGATAAATGTACCAATGTTAAACTGAAGTTTGTGTATATAGATTAATTGGTGTGCTTATATTTTGTTTCAGACTTATCGACATGAGTTGTTCTTTGACAAAGACACAATTGTTCATATTGAACAAAAGAACTCCAACTTCTGCTGCCATGTTTACAAACTCAAGGCTGCCAGCAAATAAGCTATTCTGTGTGTAAAACCCACATAATGCTGTTTTTTTCATATTTGGATCACTGTCATTTATTTTGTGTGAATTACATTTGATAATCATGGTTTGTGATTGACATCATTCTAAGTTTCTGAACTGTATATTAACATGTTCTTTTTTCCCACCCATTACCTACGTATTACATTATTTACACTCTTAATCTTTCTCTGAAATAAAAATCTTTTATTTTTGTTACTGTGTATCTCTGCTTCCTTTACGTCGTGTCCATCCAAATATTAAGATATTCAAAAGTTGCTTCTATGTAATATGTATGAGTTTATCATCTGCTTGCTTTCACAACCCACAGTTCTAAAATGTTAGTTTACACCATAAATAAGGTGGTGAAACCTGGCTATTGATTTGAAATTGTAGGTTTTGTATCAAGCTACAGATATACCCAAATGTATGTTGAAGGCCCTGAAAGTAACGTTGTGAAAGTGTTTTTTTTCTGCCAAATTTAGAATAGTTGTAAATAGCAAAGAAGTAATACGAATAGAACCCCCCCCCATTTTTTTTAATAAGTGTTAGGAGTTTACATCATAGAAACATAAGTGATAAAAGAAGCAAATATATTCAGTAATACAAGAAAATGGCCAAGAACGTAGTAGAAGTAATAGTAAAAACATAACTTGTAAGTAAGAAAATGGCCAAGAACCTAGTTTAGTAAAAATATAACTTGTAAGCATTACTCAGTTAGTCAATCGCACTGATGCAAGAACATGCACAGCTAAAATGAGTCAATTTTGTCCGAGAAAGATGCAGCGTAAACAAGGCGTTTCTTTGGTCAGAAAAAAAATACTTACACAACGTGTTTCCTCCACACATTCACAGCTCTGGGTCATGTGACCACTTGAAGTTTAGTTGTGAAAACAGCTCCTCCGGTCAAGTCGCTCAGTTCTGTTGCTGCTCGACACTGATAGCGATGGAGAACTTGAAACAGTTTCTGGTCGCTCTGTCTGCCGCCGCCGCCGTCGGCATTGTCTCCATAATATTCGTGCTAATGTGGGTTCTCAACTATAAAGAAGGTTTTGCCTGGGATGGAGGACTGGCTGAATTCAACTGGCATCCGGTCTTAATAGTCATCGGGTTTATTTTCTTCCAAGGAATAGGTGAGATGAGTCTTTTTCAACAAGGATGGAGGGCAAATGGAATGTGGATGTTGTTTTGAAGGAATGTAAATAACTGAAAGAAATTGTTGCTCAAGGCCAAGTTACGCAAGGCTCGCTTTTCCGAGGTTACTACCAGTGTAAGTGCGCAATACTGTAAAAGTGTGGTCCACCAACTAAACCTCCACTCAAACAGCGGTCATTAGAAATTGTTAACTTATTGGATCGTATCGGCTAGTGTAGCAACCCCAAATAGGGACGTGTGATGTAAGTAAGTGAATTATAAGTTATAAGTCTGATAATAGCTACGGCTTAACATCTAGATAAGCAAATTGCTCTCAAGGACGCATGAGCCTTGCACCTACAGCAAACATGCACCTAAAAAGTAATTTATATAATAGCAGTGCTTAAAATGGTTACCATCAACTACACATTTGTGCCTGTCATACATGAAAATCTCACTTAAACAATGTAATGACAGGTTAGCCAACTTTTTAAGAGAAGAAAACATTTTCAAAATGTAAAAATATGCATATTCGCATCAATAATAGTCTGAATGACACCGAGTTACCTTCTCTTGTCTAGCCATCATTGTCTACAGACTCCCCTGGACCTGGCAGTGCAGCAAACTGATGATGAAGTTCATCCATGCAGGCTTGCACTTACTAGCCTTCATTCTTGCTGTCATAGCTATGGTGGCTGTTTTTGACTTCCACAATGCTGCCAAAATCCCCAACATGTATAGTCTGCACAGCTGGCTGGGCCTGACCGCTCTGATACTGTTCTGTCTACAGGTAAATAAACTCTTATTTATTTTAAAGTATTTCAAGTAGTGGATAATAAACAAAGGCTCCAGGTTTTGTTTTACAGTACTGATATTGCTACTTGTAATAAATAAAAGGCTACATTATGTGAACTAAATGAGTTTTTTTGTTGCATGTTTCAAACCACTGCACCTTTACCATCTTAATAATCTTTAATGGAACTATGCACTGGTTGTAAAACAATACATATAGTGTAGGGTGGTATGTCCCTCAAAAACAACATACTCCTGGTGTTTCCTAAAACGCCAAGTCACAGTGAACAACAGGCTCATTTAGTACAATATCTGATAAGTGGATGCTTTTTTTCTACTTGAATGAGCAGCTTGTTCTTGGAGTTGGCATATACTTGATACCAGTTACACCTGCATCCTGGAGAGCAGCGTTTATGCCCCTCCATGTCTATGGCGGTCTTTTACTCTTTACCAGTGTAATAGCTGTGGCACTCATGGGCATCACCGAGAAACTCATTTTTGGCCTGTAAGTATTAAAAATAAAAATAAATAAAGGCTTGTATTAGCTTGTAAAAATGTACAAACCAGTTTTACAATGTTAATGTGCTGCTTAAGAGTGGGCATAACTGATTTTTTTTGTACTTCATTACTAAGGAGCAACCCGAAATATAAGGACTCTCCCCCAGAGGCAATTTTCGTGAACGTTCTGGGAGTCCTCCTAGTGGTTTTTGGAGCTCTTATCCTCTGGATTGCCACTCGAACGTCTTGGAAACGCCCCAGTGACCAGGTCTTGCATACTCTGCATACCAGTGGGGAAGGTGAGGACAGCAGCAAAGTTGGTCCAGTCCTGTCTCAACTATCTGATGGAACTGATGCTGAGCCCTTCGGGGATGTCAGGAGGAGGAGTAACAAATTAGATGATCAGGCTAACTGATTACAAATTAACTAACTAGGAGCAGATACTGTATCAAGTGTTGAATGCAGTCTAAACTGGTCAGAGAAAGTCAAAATGAAGAAATCTATTTTTGCTGATCTTTTCATACATAACTGTATCTCTTGCACCTTAAGTATTCACTTTGTTGGCATTTTGTTGTTTACCATTTATTGTAAGTGTATGTAAATAATGGTGAGCTACTTCATAACAAGATTCAGATAGACCTTATGTATTGTGATATCTGGGTTTTTAAAATATGTTCAGAACCTATCTACATTTTACAATGAATATTTGCAACTTCTACCTTGCATCGTACAGTCCTTGAATATTTAGAAATATGTGTAGAGAGAAGATGAAAAATATTCCTACAGAACACAGTCAATAATAAAAAAGTAATGAGCACCATTTTGTGGTTGTTTATCACATTTGACATTAGCGCTCTGGTTTCTTGTTCCTGTTCTATATTAATGCCTCTCATAGATAGATAGATAGATAAATCTATACGTTATTCATCCTGAGGGACATTTTAGAAGATAATAGTGTTCATTCATTCAACATTGATTCACAATAGCAACCACTATCATGAGGTAATATATCCAAAGACTTGTATTGACACTTTTAAGGTTTAGTCTATGGGTTTAATCAAGCTGAAAACACTATATTTGACCTCAGAGGACAGCAGCACACTTACATCAAAGCGAAGTGCTTCTTTTGGGCTCTTCCCAGCTCCCGTAGTTGTGTTGGCAGCCCGTTTGTTTTGGCTGTGGTTGTAGGCATTTGGTGTCAGGTCGAAAACCTGCTTTAAGGTTTGTAATCTACACATCAATGTCATGTTAGCTGTAGTATCACACACTTGTAACATTGTTTTGTGTTCGTCGCTGTGTTTGTAGTCCAACGTGCTTTATTAATTGTGCGGTCAGCGGAGTTGAAAGCGCATGACAGCACTCCGGACCATAGTCCGGTTGACTGTTGTAACGTTAGCTAGCTGCTAACCCAATCAAGCTAACGCCTCATCTCTAACCATAAAGGATATATTGGATTGAGCAAGGCACATTTTTATGACCCAAAAACCCTTTACCTTTTTTTTTTTTTTTTTTTACTTTGAATTACTTCAAACTATGTGTGTTTGAATCACTAATTAGCTAAAAGTACAACGAGGATGGCTAAGCTAGCTATGTAGCCACTTATAACAAGGAAGGCTAGCAGCGGCACAGGCCGATTGGGTGCTAACGCTGCGTGTTTTCTATTAAACTACGGTGCGATTAGTAAAATGAAACATCATATTAACATGGAGAAGGCTTGTAGATTGAACGTGTATACAGCGAGCTGATAAGGACCAGGAAGAAGTGGCTGAACCGGACAGGATAACCCCGTGCTAAGCTAACCGGGTGTGCACAGTTGTAGGGTGGGGCTCTCTTGTTAGCCAGCTGACAATGACTGGTCAGCTGGGGCTGCTACATGTAGAGTATCAGAGTATCTATGTCTCCAAACAGCTAAGATGTTTAACTTACTCAGCTGCAGAGAAGACAGAAAACACTGTTGGATGGTCATTTTAACTGCTAGGTGAGGTTGGGCAGCTAACGTTAGCGGTCACCATTTCTGCGCAAGGTGGTATTGAAGCTGAGATCATCAGCTGTCAGGTGCAGTTGTGCAGAGCGTTTTTAAAAAAGTATATCATATTATTTTTAAACTATACTAATACATAAAATGGATGTGATATGATTGCTAGCATTGTTGTATGACCTGTCTCAGGTAAACACTTTGTAAAACAAACAAATGCATACAGAGAATGAATGCCATAGAACATCCTTTTATTATCTAGTTTGACAGTTCGCCATGACGGGAAAAGAACAAAATATAAACTAGTTTAAACCATTTTTTTTTTTCAGGGTTAAATTAAGTAGTAGGGTTCGGGGCATGAACTCGCATTTTAGGCATTATTGAAGGCATATCCTATACTGGGATCAGTATCGGAAACACTATATCTACGATATTTTTAACACGTAGAAAAACAAAAATATGTTGTTTGTATACAGCTGTGGCATCATGTCCGACAAAAGTGAGCTGAAAGCAGAGCTTGAAAGGAAGAAGCAACGCTTGGCACAAATCAGAGAGGAGAAGAAAAGGAAGGAGGAGGAGCGCAAGAAGCAAGCGGTATGTTTAACATTTTGTAAATGCTTTGAATATTCTCTGATATTAAATACACACATGAATATGGGGAGTAAACAGCATTAATGGCTCAATGTGAGGATTGCAAAAATAATATTTCAATTAAAATGCTAATGATCTCCCTACCCTTAATTTGTGTGAGTATTGGTAGTCCATATGCTGCATTATCATTGTACATATGTATGTGTAAATGCAAAACATACCTACTTCTATAGTTTTCAGATGTTTATGCTTATCTTGTTCAGCTTTGTTGTCCTTGGTTTTAGCCGAATGTCTATTTCTATGTATGTACTTTGAAAGCAACAAAAAGCCAGAGTTAAATTCCTTGTAGGTGCTATGCTCACACATACTTGGCCATTAAAGCTGATTATGATTCTGATGGCCACTATTTGTATCTGAGTCAAATGCAGTTCAGAGCCTCAGACAATTGATTATGTTTACAGACATACAAAACAGGTTGCAAGGACTCTTATAAAGATTTAGGGTATAGATAATAAGTCATTTATAACAATAACCGGTTTGTATTTGTTAAATTCACTTGTGAATGAGATGCCGATCAGTTGTCATTTTATTACAAAACTAGCTCTGAGATGTATACATTTAAAAATCTCTCTAATGACCCATATTGTGTGCATGTTGAGATGCAAAGTAACATTAAATTTGTTTTAAATTCACGTTCTCAATACCATAATTCTGTCATCAAGAATTTCATGTTTGTGCCGTTTTATATATGTTTTTTTTTTTTTTTGTGTAGCCAATACATTTTACATTGATCCGCTCCTTCATGCTGCACTTGGCATTTTCTATTCTTGGACACTAGTTAGGTATTCTGGCACTAGGTGCAATTAATACAAATTAGTCAGTTAATTAGTATGTTAAAATGTGCACAAGTCTGTCAGAGCTAGAAATCAGAAAACTTCCAACAAGTTAAAGTTGTTAACAATTATGTTTCCAGGCAGACCAATTGAAAGATGCTGCGCAGCACCAGGATGATTCTGACCTGGAGAAAAAAAGGCGTGAGGCTGACGCTCTTCTACAGAGTATGGGCATAACCTCAGAAACTCCTGTTGGTATGTTTTACATAACCTGTTGGATTGTACACATTTACTTTAGAAGTTAAGCTTAGATTGTTAGAGCATTGACACGTTGCTAACAGCAGGGGGCAGAAGAGATCCATAAGAAAATCCTCATGAGTCTCACAGGATGCAGACAAACCAGAAACAGGAATGAGAAACATCAGTTTTTTGTGTATTTCTTAAGTACAGAAACATTAATTTAATAAAGACAAAGTCAGTGTAGTTGTGTTATTAAAACTTCTTTGCATGTGCTGATCTTGCCACAGCTTACGTTTGTTCTATACAGACTGATATGTATATTTAACTTGCTTAATGTCAAGTCTTTACACACATCACAGCATGCTAAATAACCTCTAGCCTTCAGCCTACATTAAGATTGATAACATACTGCATGGATTCATTCAGTTCTCTGTTGCGGATATCTTGGTGTCTTCACACTGTAACAGGTGATTATTGTCTGTCTCGCTATGTAGTCCCTCCTCCCATCTCTCCAACTACCAAATCGGCGGGCACACCAAGTGAGGCAGGGAGCCAAGACTCTGATGGAGCCGTTGGACCCAGGTACACACACACACACACACACACACACACACACACACACACACTCCTCAGCAACAGTTTGTTTGAGTAACACAATTTCCCCCGCTTCTAGTACAGTACATTACAAGTGTGGAAACAATGCCAACATCTCTATTTATGAAGAATTAATGGCAATTGCTCCACCTAAGGCAAAATTTTTACCTGTTTTGTGCTTTAATGAGCTTTACATGTCTTCTCAAAACGTTTTTTTTGTGTGCTCTATATGTGCTCAGCTATACTTATGCCAGGAAGAAAGTGATTTCATCGTCATTGTCACAGCCGCTCAAGCCACTTAAACTGCAGATGTGTTGTACAGCAAATTAGTGCGGAAGTATTTTGAATATTGCTTAGAAAAATGTCTCTTTTTGCTTTCATAAGCTTTGCATTACTTTCAATTCCAGACAAAGGCTATGAATATATTTAAAGCATGATTACACTGAGCAAAAGCTAAAATCCTTTAGAAAGTCTCGTACCATTACAGTGAATAATGAAAAGTTCATGCCAACTGAGGGCATGTTTATTTAATTTGTGTGCCATTGAATTAGGACAATCCTAAATTAACAATAAAACAGCAGGCTGTTGTGATGCCTGGGGGACTTCTTAACCCCTAATTAGAGCCCCTTCCCTGGGCTGAAATTCAAGCTCCCCCAGTGTCCCATCAGGCCCAGGGAGCTGTTGCCCCTACGTGTTGACTCATTTCCCTCACCAGCATGGCCATTTCCTACACACATGGAGGTCATGTTTTCTCCCTGAGGGTTCTCTTTCTCCCTCCCTCTCTGTCTGCACAACACTCAGAGCCTTTGGTGTGACACAGTTCAGGCTGTATCAGCCCCACAGGCTGCACATTACACCCTGTGTCATCTCACTCTGAGAGGCTGTGTGTCCATGCATTTTAAGCAGATACATTCTTCCATCTCTGAGCTTTGTGCAGGCCGATATTAGCTTGAACAGAAAAAATCCAGTTTTAAGTGTATTTTGATGACATGTAAATTTAACTGATTTGTGACCTAGGATCCAATCAGCATGTTGTGTGCCATAATGCTAACTTTATTTCCTCTCCTCATTTGTGCTGGCTTGTCTCTCTCTCACTAATGCTGCCTTGTTGCTGTGACACTAACCAGGACTCTGCACTGGGACTCTGACCCGTCCACTCTTCAACTTCACTCTGATTCTGAGCTGCGGTACTGGACACTCTCTTCTCTCCTTTCCTGGTCATTTTCCCTTCTCTCAATCTATGGCATGATTACTTTGTCTTCCAAAGTCATTATTCAGTTAATGCAGTCCAGGAAAACAGTCAAGACGTGCATGCAAGAGTGGTCAGACAAAACCTTTTAATTGATTCATAATGGTTGTTAAACAAATCTGAAGTCTCTGCCATCCCATGAAACACTCATTTACTTACTTTGATTTCACTTGCAAGGAGGTGAAAATTGTTACAGAAACAGATGAGCACAGCGATAGCAGAGTTACTGTTTTATGTTTTTTTTTTTTCCTTTGTGTTAAAATCATTACTTTTTTGTGGTGAAATTGAGCTGTGCAAAGGTTGAGTTGTTCTGTGCTTTTAGGCGTGGAACTCCAAAACTGGGAATGGCCAAAGTCACACAAGTGGACTTTCCTCCACGTGAGACTGTGTCCTACACAAAAGAGACCCAGACACCTGTCATGACTCAGCAAAAAGAAGGTGATTCTCACATATTATTACATAAGTAAACTATCAAAAACTGGACAAACCTCCTGTGTACATGAACCTAACTCATTGAATATATGGATGCATAAAGAATGTAGTGCCACTAAAATGTATAGCTTCTTTGCTAACAAAAGTTTTGTTTTGCTGCAAGAATGGTACACCACTTATGGAGAATTCTTCATAACCGGGAAGGCTGTATCAGTGGGTAACGGAAGTGAACAACGAGTGGAAAAGATTTGATTTGAGATGAAAGTAAAGAAAAAATGAGGCCCAGGAAACATAAGAAGTCAAAGGAGAGATTAAAGTCAGACAAGCCCTGCTCCTCTGAACCTCACAACTAACTCCGCTTCGGTATAATTAATGAGCAGGATGAGAAAACCAGTGACAGGAAGGAGAAATGCGATTGAGGGAGAAGATACGAAGCGCTGTGCATACGACTGCTTACTGCCTCTGAAGCATGTCGACATGTATGTAATTGCTGCACTGGAGCTTTTATGCGGTTGGCCAAAGAGAATATTTACTACTAACACCACGTGTTGAACACATGCTCCATAAAATATGCAATACTTGTGAGTGTGCTGCTTGTTCTTGGTTGATTTATGTAATAACGTGGCGAATAATGTGCTCAACTGAAATCCTGATGAGGTTTTTGTTTTGTGTTCTCATTTTGAACAATCCTACATTACCTCAAACTGCAACTCTCAATGAGTCTGACTTTTTAGCCACTTGCTCAATTTATTTGCCTCAGCTAGCACATCTTTTTAAGCATCCTTAAAAGCCTGGTTAGGATTTTAAACATTGTAGGGATTGTTTGTTGTTGTCCCATCAGGTGATGTTCAGTAAATCCGGAGGTGGCATGCAGCATGAGCAAGATGAAATTGTGTGATTTTGTGGAAAACTATGAGCAGAACTAGTGAAGGATGAAGAGCATCCCCCTGTTCCTCATTGCTTTTTACTCTGGGCTCTACTGGGCATTGTAAAACTGTGTTAAACAACGATGGTTTCTGCCAGCTGTTCAACACAAGGCCCCCTTCCCCTCTCTGCCACTATGTAATCATTTCATCAACTCCCTCGCTTCCCTGTCTTCTCCCTTCACCGAGCAGGCACATAACAAAACACACTCAGTGACATTGTGCATTTTCACACCATCACTTCTGGCACTCGATGAGACGGCATCCCCTTCCCAGCTTGCTCCCCTCGGCGCATTTTTGATGTGTGGGGTGGCGTCAGGCCTGTTCTTTGATTGAGCGATTTATCATGTTGTCAAAAGGAGGCAACAACGCAGCACTCTCAAGGTCAGCAGGTGGTGGCATTAGAGGGAGCGGCTGCCGTGCCCCGGCTGCTGCAAACCGAGGGTTCCCACACTGTGCGCAAGACGTGTTGGAGAAAGGAGTTAAAGATTTTGAACATTACATTTCCTATTGACCCAAAGAAAGCCGCCTGAACAGTCAAGGAGAACCCATCATCGGGTTATAAGTTGTTTGTTATTAATTTTTGCGTCATTTAACCACATAAGATGAACTGGACAGTCTTTGAAATTTCCTCTCAGATATCCATGTCTATATCTATGACAATTCTGACATTTATTTGCCTTAATCTTTATTTGTGACCATGGGACAACTTAAATGCATTTTTTTCAATCAGTGCTATTCCATCTGTAGGTAGTTTGTTGATTAAGGCCACCAGATTAGTGAATTTCTGTGCCACCACTGCAATATTCCCAGGCTGCACCAGTAGGTAATATGCAGCATCAGTATGCACTCCTCAACAAGAGGCTATAATTATGGAGTAAGATATGGTTGTAGGTTGGGGAGTGGTGGTGTGTGTGGAGTGGTTGGTCTGGTGCAGCGTTTAAAAAGGCTTGTCAGGAATATGAGTATGTAGAGCGGTTTAGTAAATCTAATATTTAATTGAATGTGATTGTTTTAATCACTCTGAATTCAGAGGCAGGTCAAAACTTTTCTTTTTTTTTTATCACAAAAGCCCTTAATGGCCTTCTTGTTTGAAGTGCCACTTGTAATCTTGGTCTGCCTTTATTCACTTGATGATTAGTACTGTTAAATATCTATTGTATCCCTCTGTCATACAGTAGCTAATCATTTCAAATATTCTTATTTTTTTCTGATTGTATGTGAGTACAACCTGTTTTTGTTCTCAGTCTCATTTAACAATATAATAAGTTTGTATATATCTGTGACAGACGTTTTTCTTCCGTAGGAGAGTGCTGGTTTTGGATTTCTGCTTACCGTCGGCCTGCTTGTGATCTTTAGACCTCAGTGTCATTAGAGACATGTGTAACCATGTTGAAGACGTTGAGAAGAAAAGACTCCTGTTTCACAGATGACTAGGTCTCGAAGAGTGTTATCAGATTGACAGAAGTCTGACTGCAGATGTCTTTGTATTTATTTGCCTTGCAGCCTTTTTAAATTTGCTACACTACTACACAACAACAATGTTGATTCTGTGCCACGTGGAAAATGGTTGACCACAGTTTTTGAAGTGCATTCTGTAAACTGAGGCTGGAGGCACTCCGTTTTAGGAAACAAGAAATTGTAGTGCACATATTTGTGAGTGTGTATGTATCAATAGTGTTTTGTCTTCTGTGGTCGTTAGCCTTTGTACAGGCAGCCAGAGGATAAAAAAACCCTGCTGCACGTGCTGAAGTCAGACCCTTATTATACAGGGACATATAGCAAGTAGAAGACACCTGCAGCGGAGAGCAGAGGTCATTTAGTTTTATACTTTGTACATCACTGGCCGCATACCGTGTTTGCATTAATATATTGTCCATTGACTAAGAACCCCCCCACCCCCCTCCTTCCTGTCCTGCTCCCCCCTAAAAGCTTTTATTTCTTAAGTGATACAAAGCCATAATTGAGCCTGCTTTGAGAGGAGGTGTCAGTGTATGGGACATCGGTGATCCGGGTGAATTCTGTTAAATGCAACCCCCCCCACCCCCTTCCACCACCACCCACCATCGCTAGGCACAGCTACCCCCGTACACATCCCCAGCAGGGTCACGAGGATCACTAGCTTTTCTCCAAATGGCCATTTTGGCTGGCAGGTGCATTATACCCTTTATTTTCAGATTGTCTATCCGCTCCTAATGCCTGGCAGGTTGATTGCTCTGGCTGCCTCACCAGGGAAAGGGCTGACGAGCACAGCCGGGACTAGCTGAAAGACAGTGATTACTGTTTTCCTTTAAGCCTGATTGAGGCCCTTGAAAGGAAAGATTTTAACCTTCTCCTGTTGGTTGCAGAGTATGGCCGTACATTGAAATGGCTTGTGTCATCAACCCAGTTCTGTAAACTCATCAGTGTACCCAATAACCTTCTTCCCCAGACCTCCATCTGAGAAAGGGGATAAATCACTTTATGGACAAAGTGACAGATGACATTATCATTTAGATTATCCCAGTAGGAAGGAACTTCTGGCATGCAGTGCTGTCATCTTAGATTAACTATAAGACTTATACCAAGATAAATGCTTTGAAAGAACCAGGCAAGTATTTTCCCCTCTCCTCATGAATCTATTTTGTCCCGCTTTTGCTATTATTTTTTTTACATTGAAAGCATAGGCCATATACAACCACTAAGAGATGTGTTTTGAAAAAGTGCGTTCATCTTCTTTGAGGTAGAACCGGTGTGCAGTTTGCCAGCTGGTCTGGCCTGTATTTTGTCGTACATTCTCTGAGGTTGAATAGGAGTTGCAGGACCTCCTGCTAGGATGGTAATTGCAGAGGCTTGCTGTTCAGTGAGAAGCTTGTCTCGGGGCAGCCAGGCGGAAAACCTCTGTGCCATCCCCATGCCACCTCTGAAGAGCACAAGACAATCCCAGCATCACCATCTGCTTTTGCACCATGCCGTCATCTGGCCAGACCAATGGGACGGGCCCGGGCAGCTGCTCCACACCCTCTGCCCTGCTGCCCTGTGGCCTAGAAGGGGGCAACCTGCTACTGGGACACAGAGGAAACCGCTACACTGACAGCTAGACTTTCTATTGAATGGCTAGAGTCTCATTAACAGTTGGGAAAATCTGGGGGTCCCTATGACAACAAGACACCCGCTGCGCTGTGTCCATTTAACACAAATGACAAACTTCCCTGCTTTAGAGGAGCAGGTTCTTTTTTGAAAGGCGACATTGTGCTGACAAACCAAACAAATGCAAGGCAGAGATACAAAATCAGTCTTTTGCTGTGCCTATTATCACTGGGTGGAGCTTTTATTGCAAAAAAAGAGAAAATAATGGAGGTGAAAGATGTAGTGACCAAAAGGATGAAACATTTGTATGGAGGCACAATCGCCCGTTATGCAAATTCTGTTACTTTAAATTTGATGTTTACATTTGAAGCTTGGTCAAAAATGTCTTGTGTAGGAATATGTTGATTCAGAGATATGGTGTTTTCCTAACTCAGTGTATTTTCTAGTGTTTAACATAGTTCACTTTCTAAACAACAGAGGAGGAAGAAGAGGAAGAAATTGTTGCACCTCAACCGGTAGTGGAGACTCAGACTGAGAAACCGGACCAGAAAGAGGAGGAGGAAGGTACTTTACTACCACTGATGATACATAAGTTTACAATACAAATTGAGCCAATATTCTATTATAATTGCAGCATACAAAGATATTTTTAAGCCCGTAAAGCAGTCCATGAAATGCATTATCATAATGGCAATGAGCAGCAGGGATCTCTACTACATTTCATTGTGTTTTTGTTTCTCTGTGTAGCACCCCCCCACGAGCTGACTGAGGAGGAAAAACTCCAGATCCTGCACTCCGAAGAGTTTGTGAATTTCTTTGACCACAGCACTCGCATTATTGAGCGGGCTCTATCCGAGCATGTGGACCTTTTTTTTGACTACAGCGGCCGTGACCTGGAGGAAAAGGAGGGGTAATAATTGGACAACTAAAAAACAAACATGGTCATTGGTTTTTTTAAGTGTTTTTATTGATTTTTGGTGCTTTGTTTTCCCCCAGTGAAATCCAGGCTGGAACAAAGCTCTCCCTCAACAGGCAGTTCATGGATGAGCGCTGGTCCAAGCATCGTGTCGTCACCTGTCTGGACTGGTCCCTCCAGGTCTTTTTTTTTACAACTTTTTGTAATTAAGCCAACGGTTGAACACATTTCTCAGAGCAGCATTTGGAAGTTGTTCACAATTATCAAAATGTCAATCCTAAGAAAATCAATTTATTGTGTTAGTAATATTGGCATAAGTGTTGCTAATTGGCTGTTGAAACAACTTAGCTGTGCACAGCCATAATGCTTTATGATTACATGGCTTGAGTTTGACAACATTTACTTTTCGCCACAAGTCCCTCAGGAAAAGTAAGTTATGTCCCACACATTGTCACTCAGTCGGGGGCCATAATGATTTGTTTCCTCTGGTGTCTAAGGTCATTTCATGCATGATTCTGCAATGACTTTTGACAGTGATTGAACACCAACTCTTTGTGCACAGTATTTACCAGCTCAGAGCGATATCCATACCCCAGTGATTTGAAATTCTGAATTAACAAACTTTAGATCTCAGATCAAGTATTATAAGCAGCAGAGGCTAATGGTTTGTTTACATCTGGGTAGTGTTTCTGTAGTCATTCTCTGCCTGTTTTTAATAAGCGCTTCAGTGAGTTTTAGATTGTCAATGAGTTGCTCTGTTTTAGTCCACCGCAATCTCAGAAACGTAGCTTTTTCTCTAAATTATGAAGGGAATTAAAAACCCAATTTACCAAAGTGCTTAAGGGTGGGTAGGGCTAATTAAACAAGCCATAAATCTTGAGGAAAGGTTACTCATTCTTTAAGGCATTCAGCAGCACCACACAGGGCAGGCAAGTCTTTTCCACATGGAGCCAGGCCTGGGGGGCATGTCTGCTTCCCATCCGACATTCATTTGGGCTGATTTTTTTTTTTTTCTTTTCTGTCACCAGTATCCTGAACTCCTGGTTGCCTCATACAACAACAACGAGGATGCTCCTCACGAGCCAGACGGTGTAGCCTTAGTATGGAACATGAAGTACAAGAAGGCCACACCGGAGTACGTCTTCCACTGTCAGGTACCCAAAGCCTCTCTGCTTCTTTCTCCCACCCCCTCCCCACGTCCTAACGGGTGGCTACTTCCATGACAAGCGTGGAACACCGCCAACCAACCCCTGTTTGCTCCCCCGTCTCTCCTCCTCCCCGCCTTCATCCACATTGTGAGTTCACCATACTGGCATCCACCTCCACCACATCTTTCCGCAAACACATGTTCGTGAGGCGCCGGAGAAGACCTGTGGTGCGGGAGTTGAATGGAATCCAAGCACTGCAGCAGGATTAAGTGTGTGGGGCAGGGCTAGTTATCATGTGAATCCAAACAAGAGCCCTGTGTTCAGACAAGCTAGCAGGGAGAGCAGCACAGCTCCTCCGCTCTGCCCAGCCTTATTGTAATGCCTGCCCTGAGGCTCCTTCACCAAGACAAGTTGAGTAGAAACACATGTTGTTGCCGCCAGAGCGGATGTAGATGCAGGCGTATTGCTCAGATGAATAAAACTGAACAGAAGTGAGAACGCAGTTTTCTCCGTGCCTCAAAGATGGCTCATAATAAGATATTCCTGAAACATGCGTCACAATTTTTTGTCAAGAAAAGTCCCTTTAGAAAGAATATTGAGCTACGATTGTGATAGGTGAAGCGATGAATGAATACAGTTCTGCATTATGTGCATCTTCATTATTACACTTTGCTGCCAATTTATTAGGTTATCTTGCTAAAACTAACTGTCTTGCGTGAAGGTTATAACATTTAGTTTTTGTTGCAACTCTTAGAGAGTTGTGCCATTTCCTTCAAAAGGATCATACAGTTGAATCAAAACCTATCTTGGGCCTGCATTCCTGCTTTTTTCGATTGGACATAATGGTATTTCTAAAGACCTGTCGCCGGGCTGTCTCTCCATAAACATGTTCTTTTTCATCACTAGAGAAGCTAAACATTGCCTAACCCTTTCTCTATTTTAACCTCTTTCTGACAGTCTGCAGTTCTGTCGGCTGCATTTGCCAAGTTCCACCCCAACGTTGTGGTGGGGGGCACATACTCAGGGCAGATTGTATTATGGGACAACAGGAGCAACAAGAGGACCCCGGTGCAGAGGACTCCCCTGTCAGCAGCAGCACACACGGTACACTAAACAACCAACACAGTGGGCTTATACTTTATTCTAACACAGCAGAAGAGTAAAAATGTCTCCCTCATTCTCTTTGCAGCACCCAGTGTACTGTGTGAATGTAGTTGGCACCCAGAACGCCCACAACCTGATTAGCATCTCCACTGATGGCAAGATTTGCTCATGGAGTCTGGACATGCTCTCTCAGCCACAGGTAGTGTGTGTGTGTGTGTGTGTGTGTGGGGGGGGGGGGGTGAGGTTGTTCTCCTATGGGTGGTCAGAGGAATATTTCCAAATTACATAAACAACTCAGGGTTAAAGATTTAACCATACAATTGTGAATTGCTATGTTCATAATACATCACATTTTAAAACTTTGAGCTTTTTGAGTTTTTACATTTTGTGTACTTTCTGTCTCTTTAGTCTCACATTCTACACACTTACTGTCCCTCCTTTTCATACTAAATGGCAGACCCCTTCTTTTTAGCATTCCAGTTTGGTATTTCCCCTGACTTTTTTTCTACAACTCATTTTTCACTTTCAAGGAAATTAACTTTGCTAGCTGTGTCATTTCATCGGTGCTGCCAAGACCTCAATGTCAGACTTCCATTTTTTATAAAGTGCTAGTTGAATTTAGATTATATATTAATAAGCTGTCAAGTGATTTTTATAGGTTGTGCTTGGCAGAGTGTGTGTTAACCTAAAGCCTGAGCAGGGAGCTTGTTAAAGATGTTGTTCCATGTTGCCTCCCGTCCACAGGACAGCATGGAGCTGGTGTTCAAGCAGTCCAAAGCTGTAGCTGTCACCTCCATGTCTTTCCCTCTCGGAGATGTCAACAATTTCGTGGTGGGCAGCGAGGATGGCTCCGTCTACATGTCGTGTCGTCATGGAAGGTGTGTTCATAAGCAAACCGCGGCCCCCCCTGCGTCCCTCCCGAACACCGCCAGGAAACTAAGGCGTCTTGTTAGGCCCACGTTGGACCTAGTGTCAAATAAATATAGCCCACTCACTTCCCAGTGCAACGCAAATACAACACTTGATCTCCTGCTGTTTGAGGTTTCACTCCTGCCCAGTCATCCTGTTTTTCTTTTCCGCTTGTCAGTTGTGTTTGTAAAGGTCGCTCAACATAAACAGGGCACACATGCAAGGGAAACAAATCATTTTTTCCCTGTCCTTTTTTTCTCTTTTCAGTATGTTTCTCTCGGTGAGAGAGTTTGTTTACAGTCAGCTTTCCCGGGGAGAATTAAAACTGCAGTTCATTCCACAATGTTCTCATTTAAGACACTGGGGCTCCTCTCATGGTGGTTGGTCCTCTGGTAAAGAAGCAAAGAAATGTGGCTTAAATCAGAGCTGCCACTGAGTAGCGTGTTAGCCCCACAGTAAATGTCCTGCAGTATGCCCAGAGACCACAGAGAGGAGATAGCTGCTAAGTTTTGCACAGCAGAATCACCTCTGTAATTGGGGGAATAATTTTCCACCTCATTTACAATGGTATGATACTCTCATCGCAGTTAATAATACATAAGCATCACTCATGCTGAGTATTTACTTCTCTACGTTAATTATCAGGGCCTCAGTTGATGAACAGCTCTGCAACATGTGGTTGAGGGATGCAGGGCACTTTTGCCACCCTGCTGGTAATAACACAATATAAGTAAATGATTAATGTGAATACGTCTGTCAGAGGTATCTGTGCCTTCTTCTATGCTTAATGTAATTCCCACATTATTTAAACACAGGAGTATTAACTGTTTGGATTTTCTTTGTTTGTTCCCTTTATACAATGTACAGGAATCTATATTCAAACTGAAGGTTGTTAATCAACATCTGCTGCTTTTGAAAATTAAATTTCTCATGCTCACTTTAATCTGTCAGTACATTTACACTCACTCCTTACTTCATCTTCTGTGTGCTCCACAGCAAAGCAGGCATCAGTGAGATGTTTGAGGGCCACCATGGGCCCATCACAGGGATCCACTGCCACACAGCTGCAGGGCCTCTGGACTTCTCCCACCTGTTTGTTACCTCCTCTTTCGACTGGACTGTCAAGCTGTGGAGCACCAAGGTTAGAGCGAGATCTAGAAAACCTCAGGATTATTTGATTTGGCTAAAACCCATCTGTGTGTAAAAAAAAGTTTCCACCCTCTGTGTGTTTTGTGTCTCTACAAGGTTCCATATAATCCATCTTTTGTTCATTTTCAACTGCAGTATAGTTCAGAGTAGTTCAGATTTTAGACCCTGCTTATCCAAAATAACTAATTGGTTCCCTCTAATTTAACAAGCATAAGACTATAACAGCATAATAGGCTACAGGAAGTACATCCCAGCTTTCAGGACAATCTAGGCCTTCCATTACATTTAAGACTTCAGCCACTTTGTCCAATCCTTTATCATCCATTCCTAATAATGCTATGCATCAGACCTGCACAGCCTGCTGTTAGTGCAGAGGCAGCTGTCTGCACTCCATTTGAGCAGGTTTACATGCCCTTACTGCTATGGAGCACAGCCAATGCTAACACGCTAATGTTTATTGTACTGTTTACAATCTTAATTTAGCAATTCAAAACAAACTTTTTTTTAACTCTTTATTTATTTAAGTCGATCGAGAACAAATTCTCATTTGCAACGACGACCTGTCACATTCACACAGTTACACAGTCATACCCAGGTTTGGCTGCCCAGTACAACCACAGATTTTTTTCCTGTCGGTCTGGGGATTGAACCGACGACCTCCCAGTCACAAGCTTGCTTCTTTAACCTTTAGGCCATCTGCCCATTAGTTTTGCAGGTATTTGATCATAGCAAAAATATTTTACGGATTCTGACCTGATGGTGGCACAAAATGAAAAGTTTACAATTTATCTAGTGTGGAAGTTTTCCATCAAATATTTGTCAAGATATAACGCGTTGAAGTTGTTTTTTAATCTTATTCTATTGAGAATGTGCCAGATGAATAAAAGGCATTTTAAATGGGTTCTTCCTGGATGTCTGCCTGGATTTGTTCATGCCCCCTACCAAAGAGCACCGTCTTTTGTTCACTAACACTAATTTCAAGAAGCTGTCCGATCTCTTCCGTTCTTCATTATTTGTCACAATACTTTGACTCTGGACCAAATTGGTGCAGCCGTCCCTTGAGCCTCATCGCTAGCATAGTTAAATAATTAGGCAGCTTGATTAAGTTTTAAAAATGTTATAACCTGAAAACATCATCAAATATAGTATTCACTAATTGTATTTGATCATCTCTATATATCATATGGTGAGATCTTTGTATAAATAGATAGACTCACACAGAAAAAAAATCTAAACTCTAATATCATATTTTGCAGAACAACAAGCCACTTTACTCATTTGAAGATAACTCGGATTACGTGTATGACGTCATGTGGTCTCCCACTCACCCTGCTCTGTTTGCCTGTGTGGACGGAGTCGGCCATCTTGACCTGTGGAACCTCAACAACGACACAGAGGTATTACATTCTTACTGACGGCATACACATATTTCACCACATATATTTTTAGTTTATTTTAGAAAGCCACGCTCAAGAGCATGTTTCCACTCTTCTAATTGGTGTTTTATGGCATTGTTGTTTTAGGTTCCTACCGCCAGCGTTACAGTGGAGGGTAACCCAGCGCTCAACAGGGTCAGATGGGCTCATTCTGGCAGAGAAATCGCTGTGGGAGACTCTGATGGACAAATTCTCGTGTATGATGTTGGAGAGGTGAGCAGGCATGATTCTACTTTTTACCATCGCATTTCCCTTGAATGCTCTTTATTTTTATAGTCATAATCACTTGCATGTAGTTGCAGACCTGATTCAGCCTCTTACCTGCTATAATTTGTCCTGTTGTGATTAGTGACTGATTGCACAGCGTCAAGTGGCTTTAACTCAAAACAAATCTTTATGGCTTGAGTATGTAATAGAGCCATTGTCCATAAATAAGCGTACATGTATCTTGTGCCACCACAGATATCCTATATTTGAGATTTTAGTCATGTCTCTGTTGTGCCCCTATCCCAGCAAACTGCGGTTCCACGAAACGACGAGTGGACCCGTTTTGTTCGCACGCTGGCAGAGATCAACGAGAACAGAGATGATGCAGAGGAGCTGGCAGCTCAGCGCCTGGCTGCCTGATCCATTCGCCATGGAGGCAATGTTTAAGGGACCAGTGGTGCACTTGTTAATATCAGCCCTGATTTTGATGGAAGGAAAAGATGTGATGACATGACCGGAGGAAAAAAGATGAAGTTTTGATCAGAAAGAAGTATGGACACCTTTTGATTTCTTACACCTTCTTATTTAGACAACTCTGCCTTCTCAGATAGCTGGACCGTCACCAGCCTTTCTTGGATTAACACAAGCGACAAGGCTATCAACCTCAGACACTAACATGAAGCCATATTCACGAAACCCAAACCAGTCGTCCTTTATTCAACCAGATGCCTTAAACTTTTATTTTAATCTTTGATTGTAAAATTCTACCTGTCTTGGGCATGTTCACATGAGCCTCAATTTTGAGTTTTTTGAACCAAATAGGTAACACTCATAGCTGAGCTCCATTTCACCAAAGTTGTAGTAGAGCAATCACATCTTTAAACACCCAGGAATGTAAACTTATAACTGTAGAACCACGTTGTCATCTCTGTTCCTTTGAGACTTGATAACCTAAATATTCACTATTTGTAAAATACTAATGTTTCTACTTTCTGTATTGTAATACTGCACGTTTTCACTTAATCAGTGCAGCTGGTTAGACTAGAGATAGTTGGAATATCCTCAATGCCTAAGAAGATGATCTTGTATGCTGTAACTGCTCAGTAATGTATGTTGACAGGATCTGAACAGAGATCGTTTGTTTCCTGAAGAATCTCAAAGCTTGGTGTCAAAACTGAGAATGTACTTTTCACACAGTAGAAACAAACAGTCTGAATGATTTATTTCAATAAAATACAATAAATACATTTAAATTATTTCCCGAGTCCCTGGTCATGATTTCAAAATAAACACTTTTGAAAACATCTGTACATCCTTGTGTCTCTTAAGTTGAACGGACACATGCACACCAGAAAATGCAGTTACAATCCTTCGTCATGCCATAATGTCCCTCTGTGGAGAAGTACAATATGTACAATAAAGTTGTGCAAGCTATGCAAAGAAAATGCAATAAAGCCATACTCATGCAGCATTCAAAGTAAGACAACCGCTCAAATGTATTCAATTGAAACGTGGCTCAGTAAAACCATGTTGGAGGAAACATAATGACCGGAGGAGCATGCAGCCCTCGCAGGCACGATGAGTGACGCTTTATGAAGCCTGTGGCTCCGTTTTGGGCACCGCTGGTTTGATTGTCCCCTCTCCAGAAGGCTTGAACTTGGGCAGGTGCAGACCAAACTTTCTCTCCACGCCAGCAAAGGTTGCAGCAGCCAGATGGTAGCCGCCTACGTGGTCTGCCGTCACAGAGGGAAGGTCCATCAGGGGTTTCGGAGTGGGCTCAGAGCCGGCAGGGCGACTGAGGAGAGAGTCAGATTAGGGTAAGATGCATTTCTTGACACTGACGAGAGGTACGTACTTGTGCAAACCGTGTTCAAGTACTTACTGTCCTCCGAAGTCCAAGTAGAACCATCTCTGTAACAGTTCATATGTCACCAGCGTTACACCAAACTGCGGTGAAGATCTGAAGACGCGAGCTAAGGGAAGATAGTTTGAAAATTACAATGTGGGATTTAATATTTTTGTGGTTGCCTTCTCGACAATTACAGCCACCACAGCGAGCCTCATTTTCCAGTCATGAAACCACTTAATGGACTGTTGAGTGTGTGAATATGTGTACATTTACCTCCTGCACCCTTCCAAAAGGCCCTGAAACCTTCCTCCATGAGGATCTTCCTGAAGCAGTCAATGACTCCGTTGTATGTCGTCTGGCCTGCTCTGGCCGCTACCTGGAGCCTGGTCTTGATGACATCAGCAGGGGTCACCAGCGAAGCCGCTGGTACACCTGAAGAAACGTTTCACAACAAACATAATGAAGTGCTTTCACTATGCACACATGGGTGTCACATCCTGACATCCCTGCTGCAGCATCATGCAGGGCATGAAATGTGTGTGTGTGTGTGTATATATATAGCTGTATAGTGTGATATGACAAAAGCACTGTATATATACAGCCAGGGTATTGTGAGATTCAACGGATGGAGAAAGCACAAACGAAAGAAAACCAAAATGCATTTCTTGGAGCAGACAATGTGACACATCCCACGATTAATATTGGATGTCCACAGATGGTGAGCTTTCCAGATGTTTGTTACCTGCAATAGCTCCAGCAGTGAGCAGCTGTAGTGCCCCAAGCCTTCCGTCCTCGTCTGCCAATTTCTCCTTGGTGTGGGCATAAACAGGAAAGTAGATGGCGGAGAAAGGGATGTCACGCAGGAAGCATGCTTTGGCTCCCTAACAGAAAAAAAAGATACATTTGAAATATATATACGCCATGACCACATTCAGTCACGGGCAGAGGCAGTGGTTGAAGAGGTTTGTCTTGAGGATTAAGTGGTCTGGGAGCCGTCCTATTCAACCTACGGGGGGCTTAAGTGTTGATGATGGAGCCAAAGAGCCCCCAGGCAGCGCTGCCTCTAGAGAGAGATCCAACACACACACACACACACACACACACACACACACACACAGAGAGCACAGACATGGGCCCCAGTGTGCTAGGTTCTTCTGCCAAGAGGAAGTCAGCTTTTTTACTTTTTAACAAGCCACACACTGTCTGCTACTCATTAAAATATGGAGTATGAACACATGACTGGAGCAGTAAGTAAACCCACAAGGATCTGGAAAAGGAGCAGTAGCAGAGCGTAATCCCTCACTAATTTGCTGTTGGTTGTTGGCCACAGCTCCTTTTTGCATGTTTAACGCTGTTTTGGAAAATTGCAAACAGTCAGCAAAAAGACTGTTTGATCTTCAAATTTGTGATTCTGACTCTCCATAATCTCCATTATGTCTATGTACACACACACACACACACACACATTTGTTCAAATACAGTAGTATTTCATCTGTGCATCATTACAGGAAAAAAACAGGAAAAAACATCAAATCATATGTAATATACAAAAGTACTGTATTTTACTTTTGTTACTTTACTCTTTTATTTAACGCCATGTAAGAGGGAAATATTTCACTTTTTACACCACTATATTTACTGTATTTGACTGCTACAGTGATTTGTTTTGCTGTTTATTATTTTTTCACATCACAAAAAATATGGTTATCTTAAAAAAATAAGCAGTGTTAAAAATTAACGTACCCCAGGCGCCCATATATATAGGTTTACTCCTCGACGCAGCAGCTGCGGGGTTTGACTCTGACCTGCGGCTCTTTGCTGCATGTCATTCCCTCTTTCTCTCCCCTTTCATGTCTTCAGCTGTCCTGTCAAATAAAGGCCTAAAATGCCCAAAAGATAATCTTTAAAAAAAAGAAGATTAAAGTACCCAACACTATACCTAAAAGTAACTCCTTAACCTATTACCACATTAAAGTTAATGCGCCATTAATAATAATCCAATAAAAGCAGTTAGGACTGCTAAAAGATTATTTTTTGGGCATTTCAGGCCTTTATTTGTACATGACAGCTGAAGACACAAAGGGAGAGCGAGAGGGGGAACGACATGCAGCAAAGGGCCGCAGGTCAGATTCGAACCCGCGGCTGCTGCTTTGAGTAGTACACCTCTATATAAGGGCGCGTGCTCTACAAGGTGAGCTACCCAGGAGTCAAAAAAAAGAAGAGTACTTTTACTTACGTACATTGTCCTGATAATACTTCTGTACTTATTTAAGGTGTTTTTCTGCATGGAGGAACTTTACTTGAGATTAAGTGCCATTACATTGTGGTATTGCAACTCTTACTTAAAAGTAGAGCTCACATGTTTAGTTGATTAATCACAATCAAATTAATCTGCAACTATTTTGACGAATTGTAGTTAAAAGTAATTCCACCTTAATTGTGTGGATTTGCTGTTCTGTGTCTTTTGTGAAAGTAAATTTAATCTCTGTTTGGACAGTTGATTGGACCAAACAAAACATCTGAAGACGTCACCTTTGGCTTTTGCATTTTTACCTTTTCTTATTTGTAGATTCATGTCTGAAAATGTCTTACACCAAACTTTTTCAATAGTTACTATAAATACTGAGGTGAACAATAAATAAACTCCCCATGTTTTTTTAGTATTGTGTCTCAGGAACAGTGCCCTTGTATGACAGTGAACAGAGGTTGATGCTGCAGACGTAACGGTGCTGCAGAGGTGCTGACCTACCTTGTAGAGGCCAAAGAAACCCAGGTCTCTCACAACACTCAGGGCTTTGACCCTGGGGCCTGTGGTGATCTCTCCAGCCACCTGCAGACGGATCTTAACAATCTCCAGAGGATTGGTGAAAATCACCTGGGAAGCTCCAGCCTGCAGGATGCAACAGGACAAAGAAACAGCTGATGAGGGTTTTTTTTATGTGCAGATTTAGATTTTCTAAGATTTAGTGAGGTTACACATCTGAGGGGTGAACTTTGGGTGAACATGTAATGATGTGTAAGCATTTCTCCCTAGTAGAAGTTTTCTAATTATCTCAGTAAACTTCAGCACAAAAGGCACTCCCCACCCCCCACGCCCCCCCCGATCTGATTTCATATAGTAAGAGCGGCCTTGACAGGAGGAGGAAAAAGCAGGCATTGATAGAGGAACAACTGGGGTCAGAGTAGAGCAGGCTTAGGGTGAGGAGAAAACCCGGCTCATGGTTGGGAGGCTCTGACCCTGGCACCAGCCCTCTGCCCCCTTGCCTCCCCTGAGGCACCTCCTGTGGCAGGGTGAGCGGCCCAGCCTGGCCTCGCCCCGCACACTTCCCCAATTCACCCCCATTCCCAGGGGAGAGCGCTGAATCACCCGGACGGCTCAGGGTCTGGGCACGCAATGCCCTAAAGGCACGGCACCCTCTGACTCAGGCACATTTATCACCCTCCCCAAATCTAATCAGGCCCCAGGATGGCTGCTGGTGACATTCAGGGCAAGGGTCTTATCTGTAAACATCCGAGCAAAGGTCTAAAAAAAGCTCTAGCACATTTAGTCATTTTCAAAGTGCAGGGGGAATATCCGCTGCTCTGAAGATTGATGCATTGGTCCCGTCTCTTTTATCTTCTCCAGTTCTCTCCTCTGATGGGAGCAATAATTTAACAAGCTGTCAGATTAACCAGACTTTTAACTTTTATCAAACAAGATGAGGATATCATCCAATTCATATAAACAAATAAATCTACATGCAGGCCATAGAGGGGATGTATCCTGAGCAGTTTACATTCTGTATTGGAAACATCATCCTCGTTGTTCTGTGTGGGGACCTGCACTGTGACCACGCCTCAGGTATGTCCTGCGTTGTCAAATTCAATCACACTGAGTGAGACCCAGCTTCATTCAGGACCCTTCAGGGCCTCTTCCTACAATTACACCCTGACAGAGGTCACAACCCCGCAGACCCCGCTCCTCTGTGAGCAACCTGCAGGCTCTGCTGCGAAGCTGGCCTGTTTCACTTCACCACAGCCAGTGGAGAGACAGAGTGAAGGAATTACATCTTTAATCTAGTGCTGCGCTCAAAGGATGTTAGTACATTGCAATTTGGCCAAGATTTCTTTTTAATAGTCCAATTCAGAGGATTAAGGGATGAAACTGTTAACGGTTAGTCATGAAGGATGCCAAAAAACACTGTGACATAAGAAGCTGAGTAATTATGATCTCTCACACAAAGTAAAAATAAATAAGTGATTACTGATGGATTTGTTTTTTAAATGTGAAGCAAAAAGATTTCTTTTTTTTTAATTACCACAAAATAATCTGGTAAAATGTGTCTGGCTGAAACGCAAAAAATAAATTAGTTCAGTTCACCTGACCTGGTATGATTTTAGGGTGAAAACATACAAAACTTGTAAGTACTTTGTGTATATAGTCAGTGTAACTAAGTACATCTACTCAATTACTCAATGTGAGGTATTTGAGTATTTCCAATTCAAGCTACGTTATTACTTTACTCCACTACGATTCAGAAGAAAAAATAATTCCACTACACTTCAGTATACTTATCCTACAGTTTTAGTTTCTAGTTACATACAAAACATACGAAGAACTTATAAATCATGATGAATATTGTTACAGATTTATCTACCCAGTACGTGAAATTGTGTAAACCTCGACCAACTACAACAATTAAATGCCACTTACACATTAATGCATCAGAAATAAGCATCCAATAACACAACATAATATATAATACTATAACACTCACAGGGGGCTTTTTTCTGTTATGAGAACTTTTAATTTTGATACTTTAAGTACATTAAGCTAATAATACTTAAGGGACATTCTCATTGCAGTATTGCTACATTTACTTAAATAAAGGATCTGAATACGTCATCCACCGCTGTATGCAGTTATTTGATTTGCCTGTTAACAAACAGCTAACAAACCTGCAGATACTTAAACATTTATATCAAAATGTTAAACATTCAACATCCAATATGCAGTATCTAAGATGCTTCCATGTAGTTTGATTGATCCTGTACTTCCCGATAAGCTAAAATAATTACCCATCTTATACTGTAAGTGAACAAGCAAGTTGGTTGTACACAAACATTTCTATTAAAATGTAGGAGTTAAATTAGTAGTAGCATTAAACGTGAACAATATAACAGTAAAAGACTAAAGATTAATAAAATAATAATTTCCACATTAATTACTTTACATCATGTATATTTTTCATAAGTTGTAGGTGTTTTTACTTGGCATTGAGTTCATCTACAGACTGAATTTAAAAAGATCACTAAAGTAATGCTTACACATCCACCAGCGAGAATCTCTGCAGGCAGAGGGATGGTATTATCTTGTGTGGTGAACTTGTCTCTGATAAAATCATTCATCTGGAAAAAAAAAAATGGGGAAGAAGACATCAAGAAAAAAGGCAGATGAGACACAATCCCAATCTTGATAGCAGGGCATTAATGTTAACTTGTGGTTGCAGTCACAGCTTGATTGCGAAGAGTGCGTTTCTTCTGCGCTCTGTGTGTGTTTTTTATTCACAGTGAATCATTTGGAGCAACTTTCTGAACACTCTGAGCTACACAGTGGAATGACTTGCCGTGAGTTTGATAGCTTTCTCCGGGGCAACGCCGATGAGCTGCGGGAGCAGACCTGCAAAATATTATTCATAGATACCATTAGAATACCTGACAGAGAGAGAGAGAGAGAGAGAGAGAGAGAGAGAGAGAGAGAGAGAGAGAGAGAGAGAGACAAAGCCCAGTCCAAATGAATGCACTTTATTTTTTTTTTATCTTTGCTGACTGAATACATCCACTGACAGCTAGAACAATGTAAGCTGCAGGGTTCTTGTGTGCGTAAAACAAACCCATAAATATTTACAGATGTGGCTGATACATTTGATGCACCACAACACAAAGGTTCCATTGAAAATGAACAAAAGTCCAAAAATATGACACTGCTGGTGCGTATGGGATCAGCATTGTTGAGGCCTGATCCCACTGTTAGTGGGGAACAGAGAGAGCTGTGTGGTCACGGACAAGATCGGGGGGGGCTGGGTGCTACGGTGGCGATAACCGCCATACTGTTTCACCGTCTGTCCTTCATCAGGCCAGATAAACTTCTGAAGGAGCTGCTGAGTGACTGCTGCTGGTATGCAGCCAGAAAACAGCCGAGCGTGTCTGTCTCGGAGTCAATCTCCCTCTTATCATGTGCAAGTAAGGAAGAAGGAAGGCATAGGGAAGCAGATCAGAGCAACAAAGAGCTGCAGTGGTTGAGGTAGCAGTAGATGGCAGTCTTGACTTCCTTCATATGAGCAGACCGAGGGTAGAAGTGTTGTATATCACTAAGCCTTCAGCACCATTATCACTCTCCCGGGCAGAGGCACATCAGACACTGCTACTACATGAATTCTGCTGGTCATTTTCCTCGGGGAGCTCTCCCAGGTATTGAGATAATGAAAACGCGACCCCTGGGTGTTGCTTTATTCACTGTTGAACAGGGAGGGCAAAGGTTTCTGGTATCAATTAGTAAACCATGCTGCTGATATTAGCACACTGACAGCTCCTAATGCTTTCCCATCTGATGGTTTGTTTTGCACGAGAGCCATATGTTGGCCTGCACACAAATTTCCTTTTAAGCACTATAAAATCTGTAAAGAATTACCTCTGTAGAATCCGAAGAAGCCCTCATAACGGAGCACTTTCTTCGCACAGTCGAAGCTGTTCTTGTACATCAGTTCTCCTACAAAGGAGCCTGTGGAGCGTTGGTTCTGCATGCGCGTCTTCACCAGGTCGATGGGGTACACAGCCGTGGCGCCGGTCGCTACAAGACACACACATTTGTCACTGGTTAAAACTTTTGTTTTCTAGAAACTTTAGGCAGCGTTTCTCAGCACGTTGACATGTTACAAATGATGTTTGTATGGTTTTCTTCGACACATACTTATAACTGTGAGGATTAAGGCTGCAACTAATGCTAATAATTCTTTTTCATTTCTTGATTAAATGTTTTGTCTATTAAATGTCAGTGTCACAGAACCCAAGTTGGCATCTTTCGATTCCTTATTTGTCCAACCAACAGTCCAAAGCTTAAAGATGATCAATATAATATTATATATGAGAAAGAAAAAAAGCAAATCCTCACATTTGAGAAGCTGAAACTGGTGAATATTTGGCCTTTATACTTGAAGAATGACTGGAACGACAAAGTTAATTTATATATTAATTCATTTCCTGTTGCTCGACTATTAGATTTAATCATCTTTTCAGCTCTAAAATAGAATTTTTGAGCTCTTGGGCAGTTCTCTTGGTACATATAAGCCATCTTGTCACCCTAATTCATTTGTTACTGTCTTAAACACTAGTGTTGTACCATGACAATTCTGCAGATATGTTTGGGGAGGGGTTGTTTAATGATCACTAAGAAATAATTAGAGGTGTGTTTGTGTATAAACTATGACCAAACTGTTATTAAGCCGAGAGTAGGAAGTCTGGTAACTGTGGGAAAACTGTTTGGGGAGGCAATGCTGCAGCAGGTTGCACTAAACTCCTGCTCTCAGCTTTACTTGCCTTATCTTGTCTGACATCAAAGGCTGCTGTAATGACTATTCTCTCAAACATGCAAACAGCTCGGTCAGCACAGAGGCTGGGTGAGTAACAGCTCATTATCGGCAATTTCACCACCCGCCTCATAATATATACTGTGTGTCGTTTGGATCCTGCCTGAATTGGCCACTGGTGAAGAGGATTTCATGTTTGGGGAAAGCACACACACACATATGGGGTCAGAGTGTGTTCCTATCTGAGGGGCAGTTATGTCAGACGTTCCTTGTATCAGTTCCTTCCAGTGTAATTAGACGGAGATTCCAGAGAGTGCGGTTCCGGAAGATTTGTGTCATTCCAAAGCTCCGACTCCAACGACAGCCTGGAGCCACCGGTGGCACGGCAGCACAATGCCGGAGCCTCACATCACAACCCCTCTCCCATGCAGCACAATGGCCGGCCCCGGGGCCTCAGAGCGCCAGTCTGGCCGGCTAAGGTTACCCCTCGGGCGGGCCGGGGGCTCTGCTGCAGACATGTCACTCACCTCCAGCGATTGAGCCCAGAGAAAACCTGTAGCCAGACTCTGCAGCCTGGAGCCAGATGGGCCGAGACGTTTCGTGAGCATGCTGTATAGGAGAAAAAGACACCAGTGGTCAAATGAATCTGGAGAAAGACGGGTGGGGGGGGGAGCAAAACACTAACCATGAATCGGCTGGCTATTAAACTATAGCGAACCAGATACATTGTGGAAAGAAAAATTCCATAGTACTCAACATTGGAGGAAGGCGATGGAATGTGGACATGTCATGTAACGTCTAATTCATCATCAGCCAGTATTAAATGTCACAGACAGACCAGCTCTGATACAGTAAATGACTGTGTGAACTTGTAGCCGAGTTTTCCACAAATGCTGCATGTGGGAGGCTGCAAGCTGAAGGTTTTATTTTGTTTTAACAACAAAGTATATTTTCTCACTTATCTACTTGATCTCTGGATTGGTGTTTGATGTTGAAAGCGGAGCCCCTTTGTTTTCACTGTGGTGCAGGGGAACAAATTAGCCCCACTGGCCTTTTCCATGTACAGATAAGTATCTACATGAACAGTACACAGTCCGAGTGAGACTCTGTTAAAGTATGTGTGTGCATGTCGAGGCGGAGAGTAACTTCTCCCAGACCAGATGAGTAGAGCAGATCAGTCTTTTCCTCTTCCCAGATGCTTCCACCGAGGGTTGCATGCTAACGAGAACAAGGTCTTGATCAAAGGGTTTAAACAATTAGCCTACTTCCACTAAAGGGCAGGCCAGAGAATTGCAGCATCCCCCCCAAAGGAATCAAGTTCCAGACCTCTGAGGGAGTCCCAGGAGCATGAGTGGCCTGAAAGCTCTGACCACAGCCTGATATAGAGCCGTGTTATCCGGTGGAGGCAGGAACTATTTTGTTCTCCCACATCCACCTTGACTCCCACTCCTCTCCTGCCATTAGCAGACTTTTCTAAAGGCTCCTAAAACTCCTCAAGCCCCACACTGATAAAAGCCTCTTATTAGCGCCTAAGATGTGTGATTCAAGCTCATGTGTATGTGCAGGTATACTGAATAAAAGGGGGAGAGCCTTTCATGGAGAGGTGCAAGGCAACAATCCATTCCTCTTCTATAACTACAGTATAATTGGTGTACTTTTATCTGGGAGTTAAAGTAATGCACTTCACAAGGGAAGAAAAAACATGGGCACTCTGCTAATTCAGCAGCGGAACATTCTCCCTTTTCAGCTCCTTTCTGAGAAGGAAGCAGAGTGAGAAGAGGAAAAGGCTTTGATAAAAGGCAGGAGGATGTGAGGTGTATTAGAGGAGTCAATCAGGCTACCTGTCTCTGGACTTCTGGTAGGTGGTATGGCATGGCTCCTTCCTCCAACGGGGCTATCCTCTCGATGTCTGCATGGTTCAGCCGCCTTAACACACAACAGCAGGGGAGGGAGGGAGTTAGGCCAGGAAAAAGCAGAGAGCCCTGCATCTCCTTCGAGCAGCAGCCAGTGATGTAAGATTTTCCATGGGCTTTTTACTGGCATATAACTTGAAGTTACTGCAACTTTAATTTAAGATTATATAAACAACAGGCAAACAAAGCTGGATGAGTCGGGATGAGTGCCCGTGGCCCAACAAGTAAATGAAAGAGTTTTGTTACTAAATGTTTGAGACACAAATATTCCCCACTGGCTTGATGCATCATAAAGTCTGTATCCATGTTTTATGTTTGTCTTGTAAATCAGCCAGTGGAGCCACTGTTGTTAAACCGAATGAGCAATAACTTTATCTTTACAGCCTATAAACAGACCTGCAATGTATTTATTCCATTCATGGTGGAATACAAAAATAACACGGTTTTGTATAAATGTTTTCAATTGAATTGTGTGCCTTTTTCACTGAAAGTCTAAGTATGCGTGTATAAATATAAATAATTCAAAAAAAAAAAAATCCTTTTAAAATATTTGATAGTCTACAGACATATATGAGACACTGTGTAAAAGCCCCACATCAGCACTTTCAACTGGCTCTCTTGGCTTCTTTCTACGAGATATATAAATAAAGCTATGTTACTTTAAATAAAACATGTTCAGTGTATTCACAGCTAAAGGTACTTTATTGTCACATACACATACATGTAGCTAAATTCATTCTCTACATTTAACCCATCCATCAAGGGAGCAGTGGGCAGCCATTTACAGCGCCAAGGGACCAACTCCAGATCTGAGCCAGTGCCTTGATCAAGGACACTGACTGGAGAACCTAGTACATGTTTTTTGATGGTGGGGGAAACCGGAGCATCCAGAGGAAAACCCATGCAAACATGGAGAGAACATAAAAACTCCACACAGAAAGGCCCAGAACGACCTGGATTTCCTTTATTTATTTCATTAATTTAAAACAAATGCAACAACAGCATTTAACATGAATGAAAAGGAGCAGAAAGAAGTAAAACTTATAATGTCTGCCCCCTATTTATAATGTCTGCCCCCTATTGAACCCAGAACCCTATTGCTGTGAGGCCACAGTGCTAACCATTGGGCCACCATGCTGGAGTTTATCTGATTAACAGACAAACTCCAGAGGGTTAAAATTTCCGGAGTGATTCAGAATCTTACCCGGAGTGAGAGTGGAGACCAACGAGCTGGTACAGGATGTCAATCTCCATCGGAGTGATTTGACCAAACTTATTTGCAACATGAACAAACTCCTCTACAACGCAATAAAGAGAAGAGAAAATTAAAGGATGCAAACAGGACTTTAGGAAGCTTAGGGGTTAGCCATGTCAGGGATTTTCTACAGCAGGCTAGTATCAAATAATATTTGCAAACACTGTTGCTTGTTTGTTTTAGTGTTATTGTGGATGCTTGCTGCTAAACAGGATATTTAAAGGGGATTACAGAAATATATTTAAAACCATTAACTCAATTCTATATGTGCCTGGAGTACACTAACTGAGCATGCACTCTCTCAGCAGCACCCTGTGCCACTCTTTTATATGTGCTTCATATGTGTCTTTTCTGTTGCCTGCTGAGAAGCTCCATTACCATCAGGTGGTCTTTCTCAAAGCAAACCTAATGGTATTTGTTGAAGGAGGGAAAGAGTTAGTTATTCACTTCCCCCACAAAGACCTTCCTGTCAGGTCCAAGGATTGCAACCTTAGTTACAAGCCTGCTTCTCTGATCTCAACTACTGCAATGATATACTTTTGTGTGACTGACAGAAGACATGTGAGTTTTTGCTTTACACTCAATCTGATGTTCGGTAATACAAATAACAACAATTATTTGCAAATACTATTTGCCTCAGATCTTTTCTAGAAGGAGGAAACAGGGAGAAAGAAGAGGAACAGTCTACAGTTTACATCTCAATGGGAAACACAATTAGTAGCAGATGTGACTGACAGTACCACTATCAGTTACACAGGTCTACATGGAGGAGGTGATCTGATTACCGGGTTAAAAATGTTCATTTACCTTAGTAATTTAGTTCTACAGTAAATGTTCCCTGTGTTTTCTCTCACACCACTCTGTCAAGAAAGTTAAGACATCTTATTACAGCTACATTTTATATCACATATGGAACATGACTCATTTCAGTGATGTAGGTCTCAGGTGTACCTTTGGTCACAAGTGTGTCTTTGTGAGTGCCGGCGAGGGTGCTGTAAATCTTGCGGACCAGCTCCATGTTGTTGAGGAGGGAGTTGAAGGCATTGAAGTAGGAGAAGCTCACCATGTGGGAGGTGCTGCCTCCTGCAGCCTGGAGAAAGATCCAAAGTATATCAATGCTTCTGTATGGGAAGGCTTCACCTGGATCTTATTATATTCTCTTTAATCCTCCTTGCTCTGCATAATGACCACAGTACTTTTACTAACATCAAGGATGTCCAAGCTCACTGTAGACCCACTGGATCCTAATAAAATCCCATTAAGGGCAAATTTGTGATTCGTTATATTGGGCTACATAAATAAAATTTATAAAAGATTGTAAAAAGATATTTTTACAGATTTTTTGGCCACTTTGGGGCAGCGGAAACAAGTTGTAAACACAACATTGTTACAGCGAACTTGTTAGCAAACAGTAACTTATTTATACATCCAGAAATAATGGGGAAACATTATCTTTCATTCATTTGGAATTGTGTTTCAGGCCATTTGATGAATGTTAGTCCAATATTTACTCTCTTTTAGCTACCCTTTTGGTCTCTACCAAGTCCTGAGGGAAATATCTGTCTCTTTAGCTGCTAAATGCTCCACTAAGTTCCCCAGATAACGGCTAACTGTGTCTGTCTGCTGCTGGGCAGATAGTGTACCATGGGTTTTTAGAGGTTTTTAGCTGAAAACAGCTGCCTGATGCGGCCAAAAACCATGTTATGAGAGCGGTGAGAGTGAAACAAAACACTAAAGTTGTGGGCTGGAGAGCTAAACAATGCGCTGAAACTTGCTATAAAGTTCTGTATTCGAAAGAAAATGTTGATTATAGCCGCTTCAAATGTTAGGTGTGTAGAATTTTTTCTTAAACTCACTGAAACCAGGTTCTCCTCTACAAATGGAGTCAGCATGTGATGTCGAATGGTGGCCATGATGTCGCTGAAGTCCAAGGCAGTGATGGTGCCAATTTTCTTCTTGTCTTTTTGTGCAAATGCCTGGCGGGCATGCTCCAACTGCAGCTCCTGCAGCAACACACACACAAAGAGAGGAGGTCAAGCTGTTAGCTGACAAAAGAGGCAAAAAAATGTGTTTCTGTAATGAGGAGCATTGCATTACAAGGGAACAGAGAAATAGAACTTTCGAGGATGAAAGTGTAATAATGTCAGTGTTGGACAGATGTGAAAGTCATCAGATGTGACAGTGTTAGACACTGGGTTTTGTAATCACCACCGTCTCTCTGGAGACTAATGGAAACCATGTCCCGAGAAGTCTGATCCCGGAGCCGAGCTGAGTTGTTGGGGAGGCGGCCGGCAGGTGTGTCCGCAGGAAGATGATTTAATATGACAAGCATGCAATCAGATGGGGATGTGGGGGAAGGCTGACCTCGGGTCAATGTCTGCTGTCAAAGCTCATCGCATACAACCAGAGGATCACAGAGCAACGTCACTGCAATATTCGGCTGATACTTCATCTTTACACTCTGGTTCGGATAAACTAATCAGTGGATTGTTGCTGGAGATTCATTCTCACAATGTTTGCTGATTATATTGTTGAAACTCAAAACTCATGATGGTACTTTGTCGCCTTACAAACATTATAGTTTTCAAGCCTACAAATGCTCTACCTTGTCTGCACTCACTGACGTTTCACGTCCAGCCAAATACTGCAACAACCACAAGGTGGCAGAGCCAAGACTGAAAATCTAAAATCTAATCTACACATCTGATCTGTACTGTTTTGTATTTGAAGTAATACTCAGTTACAAGAAATGAAATGTGTTTGGACATGACAGAAAAACAAGACAATAATAATGATTGATGTAAATTTAATCCTGCACACACAAGAGTCCTTGGTGTAACGGTGGGAAGCCCTAGTCAAGTATGATAAACCACAAAGTGCTCTGAGGGATCCCACACTGCAAAGCAGCCTGTCTAACTCTCGGACCACCCAGCTTCTGCCTAAGACCACAGCCCTCGACTCCAAACCAGGTTCCTCCCCGAACGTACTGCTGGTGCTCATTTAACAGCACAGAGGTCCCAGTGAGATACAGGCAACAACCAGTAAAGCAAAACAACAACGTTAAGTGTCTTAATGGCACGCTGGGCTACTGCAAACCACTAGAACAGCTGACGAGATTAAACACTATAGATGCAACACCACAACTCCATTTATCTTAAGAAATCATATATGGCATGTAGTTCAAGTTACGTCATTACCATTTGTCCCTCAGCAGGATGAAAATGCCTCACCACGGGATGAAGGTGATCATTATGAATGGTTTCACATTGCTTGTCTGTAACAATTGGCACAAGTTTGTCAAGCAGCTAAAACCGATGATTGTATAGATCAAATATATACCTGCAGAAACTGGGTGAACTCTGTGTAGCTGAGGTTCTTGTTTCTTTCATGGCCAAAGTGTAGCCTGATGAACTCACAGTCCCAGTTGAAGGGAATGTGGTGATGAACTGTGGTCTGGCTGAAGATGTCACGTACATTCTCTGGAAGAGTGAGACATGAGTGAGCAATAACATGACACAGAGGGAAGAACATGCAAGATGCAATTGTAACATCCATCTCACGTCCTCATTCCATGTGTAGAGAACCTTGTTAAAGTAGAGGAAATAGTCCATTTGGACTGCACAGCTGAATAGGCTGTTTGACAGTCCCACTCTTTCCATCCAGGAAATTTTCTTTATAAGCACTGCCCTCAATTTCAGTCTCCTTTATGGAGGCCCATTGCGCAGACAGAGTATAGCAGCAGCTTCTTTGTAAGACTCTGTATCTCTTGGTTTATCACATGCTGGATTTATTTCTCTGCTTGTCAGATGGAGCTGGTTATAATGTGATATTCCTCACAGCTCGCTTGCTGTCCTGCCTTGAGATGAGACTTGCTGCTAGCATAGGTAATACATAAAAATGAGATGGCCCCTACATATATTGGCAACACATGCTTTAGTAAGAATAGCACTTGCAACCCACAACGTTTGAACATTTGAACTACAACAAAAAACTCCTTAAATATCTATTATTATCTACATGAAGTACAACATCCTTCTAATCATTCTAATATGATGGTGTTTAAACTACACTGTATGTATATAACATGATGCTTAGTCCCCTGTAGTTGAGCATGACATGCAACCCCCACACCAGCGTGCATCTCCATGTACATACCAAATGAGATGTTCCCTGTGCCAGTCTTGTCAAACAACTGAAAGGCTACTATGAACAGGGCGTCTGGGGCACATAGGACTGACTCAAAGGCCTGAAACTCCTGGAAAGAGATCAGTCTGTTTGGACAAGAAAAAAAGAGTGCTATCAGAACAAAGTATCTTTGACACAATTACCAAAAACAAATTCTGAATAAATACTGATTGACAAATGGACAGCAAGCAAATGCAGTAATGTGACCATACACCTTTTTTTCAGCTAAGCTTCAAAATTCATTCTTGACCTTGGAAACAGCATTGGAACACATTCATTTCACCAACGCCAACAAGGTCCATTTAGCAGCTCTTCTGGAGCTTTCAATCATATAATCTTCATCTGCATCACTGGATTTTAAATTGATCAGCTGTAGGTGTAAAACTGATAAAGATACCTATTTACTCTAAACATTTAAATACATCATTCATCTATTTGGCACCTACTACACATGTTGGTGGCACACTGCTTCAGTGAATCTGAAGAATATTTAATCAATAGAGCACAACAGGTGGGCACTGGGAAGAAAACTGATTATATACAGATTATAAGTATAAGTGGGTGTCAAAGTGGCCTTAAAGGTTAATTGCTGCTTGATCATGTGATATCCAGATGGCTTGTTCACTTGAAAGCACCTTAAGAACCTGGTGAAACAGGAATACATGGTTTGCTTTGTGGTAAATACCCATAAAAGCTAAATTCACCTGGTTCTAAATGGATGGAAGCCAAAGGGCGCAAATTAGTTGCTTGTTGCAAAGTTTATTGGTGCAATAAATGTACAGGAATTTATGACACAAGTTCAGGAAACAACATAACCTATAATGACATAATGTACATACATTAAACACAACATAATCCTCACATAACAGCAAAATAACACTCCTGTGCACTTCCGTTAGTAAAGATTGACAAGCTTGTCGTCTTGTGTAATAATGCCCATTCATGTACTGTAGTATTGTGCTGACAGCATGTAATCTGCAAATTCCAGTTTCACTTGGTTTTTACATTGCTCTCAAGACAACAAACTATGACGTGTAATATTTACTTTTATATACATTTAAATAGCAGCTGCTACGAAACTGTCGCCACTGCTGGAGAAATGCCAAGATCATGTTGTTTACCAAAGGAGATGAAAAAATAGGACGGTCAATGTACAAAGAAATACTAAGAGGCTGTTTTTGACCAAAACTATTTATTACGGGTGACACTGGGAATTTAAGTGTGAGGAAACCTGCACCCCGAAAATTCAAAACAAGGTCTACAAAACATTCTTTGAGGAAATACAGTATTAACATAGCTCTGCATCAACAGAGGAATTCCACAGCAACTTCCCTTACATCACTGTAGGCACTCACCCATCTTTAGTCGTGTCAGCCACTCCAGCTATCAGCTCCACAGTTTTGGGATTATGCTGAGGCTGTGCATGCAGACCCAGGTAACTCTGTACAAAGTCGCTGGGGGTCATGTAATGCTCTCCATCCTCCACCACACTGGCATACTGCAGAGGAGACACAGACAGAGCAATAACCAATGTGGATGTCTCGTAACATATGTGAGTTTGGATTAGCAATCTGTAGGGTAGAACATTCATTGTGTGCATAGAGAATGATGTGGAATGCTGAAGGCAAAGAGAAATGAACCAACAAGTCTGTTTTTACGGTAGGTCTCTCGATTGGTATCTCTTTTCTTTGTGGCAAATAAAGTATTTGTATACAGTTTTCTATGCCATTGCATATAGGTCTCAGTTTACTGGGGCTACACAGTATTTTAAATGTATACAATGCTTTCCTGTATCCAATCATGATAGAATGTATTAAACAGTAACAGTCTCTTTCAAATCATTGTCATCCTTTGACTTCATGTAGGGGCAGAGATACATGTCTCCTTGCACTAAATACGACCATATCCATGTCATTAACAGATGAAGGAGATTCACTATTACACTTAAAAAGACAAATATCAGATACACAACTTGATATACAATATAGATTGTCCATGCTGTGCCCTGCACCTTTATAAATATGTCCTGTAATATATAACATGATTAGTGTTTTGATGATAGGGGAACAGTGTATAACTGTGTTTTAATATGTATTTATTCATGGAAGTACTACTCAGTGCCAGGATTCCTTCTCAGGAACAACCTGTTCTCACTCACACAGTTACACACATTTACACCTTGAAGCTGTCCAGTACAATCTAATGGCTCCACTGGAGCATTTGGGGGTTCAGGGTCTTGCTGGAGGGCACCTCTTCAGTTTATTCACTCAAATTGTATCCTGAACTGGGACCACCGATCACAAGACCACTTATCTAACCTTTAGGCCCCCACTACCAAACAATTTAAAATCAAAATATAATCATAATGCCATATTATATATATTGTCATACACCACATTTTCTGAAAATTAACTATTACCATTACCCATTTATGGATGCAGTCAGCAGATGAGAATGATTTTATTTGGCTAGTCTAGTGATTTAAATGTCTGAAAAATCAAGGTGCTTCATCGCATTAATGTAAAAATCCTGTGAGTCTAATATTAACGTAAATCAGTTATGCTCATTGATTTGCAATGATCTAAAGCAACCAGAGACAGTAGCTCCTGTTGTGAAAGGATACTTAGGTATAAACGGTACAGAAACATTTCTGACAGTTAACAAATTTCAGTTGTCTCACGGTATATGATATTGTCCTAACACCTGAACCAAATTTGAAATGATAAAATGCATAACACACAGTAACAATAACTTAATCAATAACCATCAACTCGCAAGCTTTGTGCTGCGACTCTGTTTCACTTGACTGAAGCAAAAACATGCACAGCCAAGACAGCGCTGTGCTAAACCTGAGATCTCAGTCAGGCTTTAAGACATAAGGTCATTTATAGAGCATGGGTTGGGTTTCAAGTTGGGACCAGAGATATCTCTGGAAACACATGGGCCACATGAACTGGCAACAGAAAGGCCACGCTCATGGGTGTGTGATCTTAGATACAGAGAAAGGGTGTGGGAGGAGACCTTTCTGCCAAGTGTTTTCAGGGCTACAATTCAATGCACTCTGCTGAATTAATGTTTTAAGTGAAAATATTAATTCCAAGCAATTTATTGCCACATTACTCCATCACATGATTTTGTGTATCAATTTACCCTCACAGTAGGCCTCAAGTAGTTCTTAATCAGATTATACAGGCAGTCCGAATGAGTTTCCAGCAATTAACTCTTCCACCTGAATATGCATTACAAATTAAGCAGCCCTCTTATAGTGAAGTCAAGAGATGTGGAGGGACCATAAGCCGCCTTATACCTAAAACAAAGTCCCTACTTTCAGGAACAAGTTATACTCCAAACAAGACATGTGGGGGTAAAGAAGCCTATAATGGCAGGGATTTTGAAGGGTAGCGGACAGAACGTGATGAGAAATCCAATGACATGCTGAAGATCAAAACACACATGAAGTCAAAGCGAGGGCGAGATTCTCTGTTGAAGCAGATCCAAAATTAGTAAAAGCATCTGTGTGACCTTTACTGAACTGTATCCCAATGGACACCACACAGAAACTACTCACTGACTGCAACATGACATGTAACACAGAGTTTCTGTATGTTCTGTGTTGTCGGTTAACGCTCCAAATGTTTCGGTTTTTGTGAGTAACAGTATTACCTTCAGAAAAATAGTCTTCAAGTCATGGGGGTCGGCTCTTTTTGTTGCTTGCACCTATAACACACAAGTTGGAATTTGCTGTAAAGAAAATTCAGTCAGAGGATGCCTAGCTTCTATAGCCTACCATATGTTCAATCTGTTAATCAATAAACTGAAGTTCAGACTGTCACTGTTTAGTTTTAAGCAAACGATCACAGACGACTGTAACAACAACAACAACAACAACAACACCATGCATGTGAAAATAACCGTAAATAAAACCGCTTCAAGTCAAGTCTCTCTCATTTACAAATGCAACAGGGGAAATAAATTACTGTCTCTGCGAGGCCGGCAGTGATGCGCCTATGTAAACATGCAGAAATACAAGAATGGGGGACTCCGCGGCATTTAAGCCAAGAGCTTCACACCCACGCGTCCGCAAAGACATGCTGTCCTCCATAGCCGACGGCCACATTACTGCCTTTAAAATTAATATCGGATAAGAAATATTGACGGAGTCACCTTGACCGCCATGCTGGGTGTGACGTCAGCTGCCGCGGACTAGCGCAGGCGCTGGGCAGGAGGATGACAGGACTGCCGAGGTCTGAGACACCAAATATATATTTAGCCAAGTATTGTCCTTTTCTGTCAGGGCGGTGAGACACAGGCTCCGGACAGAGACTTGGTCATCAGATGTGTGCAGTGTTACAGCGTTTCCTGTCGGCTCGGGTCACACGAGGACACGGTTCACTGATGCGTTCACTAAATGTGTTCCGAGTGATGTAACCTTAATGGTATAAAAAGAAAAAGGGTTTACCTTTTTTTTTTAAACTAGGAATATTTAGCTTCAGAATTTGTGTATTAGGCATTGTGTAATAGGACTGCGAATTATTATTATTATATATTTCCATTAGGCTATCCATATCTGATTTTTTTTTAATGTCTAGGCGATCGTTGTTTCGTCCATTAAATGTCAAAAAATAATTTGCCATAGTCCAAAGTGACGTTTTCACTTGTAGCCTATTGTTTAACCAACAGTAGATCTTCGGTTTACGATAAAAAGAGAGAAAATTAACTAGCCTTATTGTTTCAAATGTAGTAGCAAATTTGTGTGATTAATAAATTCAGGCAGGCTAGTTCGACACTAATATATTTACGTCATGAATTAAAATCCTAATACATTCATTTAATGGATTTGTTCCTTATTATTTTGTTGTGAGCAGAAATATGTTGTTTCAGTTTTGCTAAGTCAGACCAGGAATAGGCTATTTGAAATTCAAAATATTTTTAATTGTAGCCCTACTTAAAGTTATAATGTGTGTGTGTTTATTTTTTATTTTTTTTATTTTCCTGAACTCAATTTTTATACTATTTATAGTGGACATTTTTTCAGCAAAAGAAACTGTAATAGGTGTCGGGGTCCATCCCTGCAGGATTTACATTGCCTTCACATGTAGGCTACAGGGGGTTCAGGGGACTATGCAACATGTAATCCAGCATTACCGTTTTTAATTTTATCCAACTGATAGGCTATCAGCTCACTGAATCATAATTCACAAGCAAATTTTTGGAAGTAAAACAATAGCTAATCTGTTTATAACAGCTATCAGATAAATATAATGGAGTATAATGCACCATATATCTGTTTGATATACAAAATGGGCACCATGTGTTGAGTGAATGTAGTTTGTTACTTTCCACCTCTGCTTACAAATTTTGGCTGTTACATTTAACCCCACGTATGCCATTTCACCACATCATATGCTCACTTGTGAAATGTGGAAGTGACAGTGTGTGTCTTTTTTTCTCTCACTACATTCAAAACCACCAACCATATGATAAATGGCCAAACCACCACCTAAGCTACTGCAGCTGACCTGCATAGGGCTGGGTATCGGTACTCAATACCTTTAAGGTACCTAATGTATCAAGTACCTAATAACCCAGTACCAAATAGTATTGAATCTTCTCCAGTCAAACGACCTGCATGTGATCCTTTTTGTACCCGGATCTAGAAAAAAATGACTATTTGTATGGTTTCGCCCTCATCCTATCACAGCAAGTGTTCTATTTAATGCGACATGTAATTGGCCCACTACTGCTACAACCCATACAGTCTGTGGTGTGGTGATGTTGAGCACAGTGTAGCCTTTTTGATGGAGTTGCCAGTTCAGCTTGCAAAGATGCCACCAAAACATTCGAAAGTATGGGGAGGAGTGGTGGTGGCATTTTACATAACTAAATGCTTACATTCACATGATGGGTATCGAATGAAGTAGAAAAAAATCCAAACGGCTGTAGTTTAAAGTTCAGAGATCAAGCAGCATGTATTGCTCCATGCAGACACAATTTGTTACCTAAGGATTGTATGGTATTGTTCAGGAAAGGGATAATCTAGTGCTGTCAGTGTAGTAGAGGTGAAATTACAGGGGCTTAGACATGACTGGGTAGGTCATTCAATGGTGCACCTGTAGGACTGAATAGCTGATGATAGCAAAGCATGCAGGCTCAGAGGGATGTTCACTATTTCACTTTCACCCAAAGAGTCAATTTCTGTTTATTTTATTAAATATCACTGTAGTCTACCAAACTAGTTTCTGAATGAAGAGTTTCTTTAGTCTCACTAACTTTTTCAAATGAGGTGTGATTGTATCCAAATGTGTTGTTTATTGCACATTTGTATAACAATAGAAACTATATTTATCTTGATTGTTTAATTGCTATAAGAAAGGAAACACAACAAATCACTGCCCTGACTCAGCAAAAACAGATTTTCGCTATAGGTGTTGTCTGCTAACCTGACGCCGCCAGATGGATTGCTTCGCATTTGCTCGGTATATCCATCTGGGAACATTTTCTCTATCTCAAGATGCCAGACTGATCTGCGAGTGGAAAACTGGAGCTCGCGAGATCAGGACGGTCTCACGTGGCTAGTTGTCTGCTGCATCAAGCCAACACAAAAAAATGACAGATACCAAAAAAGTGTAATTCTGTATTGTAAGCACCAAACTTAACTGTATCTTAACTATACTTTTTTTTTTTTTTAATGACTTGTCTTTCTATGACCATAATGTCCCTAGCTTAAAGGTTTATTTGTTGCCTAAACACGATGGCCAAAATAATTATCTATATTATCAGATATCTAGGCTACTGGGTGACATTTTAGTAATAAATAAATAAATAAACTTATCAAACTTATCAGTGCTCTCAAAACTTGAATCAGGTTTGTCTGGTCAGAGTAAAACTGGTTGGGTTCTAGAGCATCACCATAAAATCCTTTATGTTTGTATTATTTTTTATTTTATAATTGTATTTTGGTCCCTCACATTAACATTCAATGCAAAATAATATACAAAGAGATTGGCAACAACTCAAGGTAGAAAGGAACTCACAACGACTCACTAAAGTAATGTAATTAGCTTTAACTTACTACCAAAAATTTGCCTGAGTAATTACACTAAATGTAAGCTAGGCTTACATTTGTAAGGATGTAGGCCTATAACACAACTGTTTAGCAAATAACACAATATTTTTTATTTTGTTTTAATGAAGGGGGGTAATTAGTGTATAAGGATGCCATAATTTGACGTGTTGGTGTTAGCCTACCATTCTTTCTTTGTCTGAATCATGTTAGCAAATCAATTTAAGAATCCCAAGATATCCCTGTCTATATCCCTGATAATCTATTTGAAAATGTTGCCATTTCAGTGTGTATTTCAGAAAACAAACTAGGTTGATGACTAATTGCTGACAGTGGCGATAGCCTAATGGATTACTAATGTTAAGTCATATACAGTATTAAGCAAAAATACCAAAACATTCAATTTGCTACTTCTCCGTTTTATGTAGCTGTAATAGTTTTTGGCATGCAGTTTATTGTAAATTATCGGCCAACATGTAGCAATATATATTTGCAATGAGTAAATTTCGGCATGTATATCGGCCTGGACGCTTTGTCAGTCTGAGGCTAGCTCTAGAAGATATCACTTAAAGGTGCTCTGCCACACAAAATCGTTTTTACTTGCATTTTTTGAAATATGTTAGGTCCATACGTGTTTGTGTTATGTTGTGAATGTGAAAATTAACTGCTACCTCTTCTGTCAACTCTAGCCACTGAAAAGAAATAAGCAGAGAAATCAGGCCAATTACAAAAGCTGGTCAGTCTGACATCATATTGCCTGAGCTCATCACTATACATGAGCTCGCCCAGTTGGGCTGACCGTGCGTTCATGGTCATCGGAAAAATGTTTTTCCGAGTGAAAACGTCACCATTCACGTAACTTCCTGTGGGAATCAGAGGTGGGAAACTCGGGCTGGATTTTGATAACCGAGTTTCCCAGTTGGTGACGTGTTGTTGACAACTGACGTTTGATGTAGGCGACTTTGGTTCACTGAACATATTTCAATGACAATAAACTGTTTATTGTGGAAAAATGCCTCTGCCAAGAAACATGCACAGACATAACATGTTTGAAATTATTCATAAATAGGCCTATGTATAAAAAAACAACACATTATCCGTGTCCTTTCCCGTTCGTTGTCCTACAGATAACACAAACAAACCCCTGGCGATGTGCTGTTTGGATGCTCGCATAAGAAAACAGCAGAACATCTTTTGTTATTGTGGCCTCTATGTTTTCACACACTTGATGCTCTAGGCTACGGCCAACCGTTGGTGGCAGTCATGCAAAAAGTTGTTAGTTGTTATGCCAAACGCCAATATAACAGAAGAAGAAGAACACGCATCCCGACCAGTCAGAAAAACAACGTAACCAGGGTGGCGGTGCCTGTTATTCCGAGGTGGCATGAACGCAGCATGAGTAAAGGATTCTGAAGCCAGGCTCTCATTGGCTAGCTATTAGCCAATCAGATTATAACAGCTTAGCTTGTTGAATAATAATGAGCACTAGCAGAAATCGAGCTGAGTCTTCCTGCAGGCTTTCTATACCACGCTAGAATGGCTTGAAACAAGGTAACCAAGGCACAAAGTAATGAAATACATGTGGCAGGGCACCTTTAAGGGCTGAATTCTTTGTCTGGTATTATAGACAAAACAGCTAAGCTTATTGATTAAGCTAGTCAAAAAGAACAACTAACTTATGTTAACTCAATTTGTTTGTTGCTCTATTTGTCAACATTTCAAAGCTTTTATTCTTATTCTTTCTCCTCACTTCTGTCATCATCACAAATTGAAACCTCCAGTCCACTGCGCCACACAAATTGACGTCAATCTATAGCCTACATTTCTAAATTTGTTGAAATATATGTTAAATATTGCGGAGCTGAGACGGAAACTGTCACTGCCCCGCTTCATGTGTTTTGGTGAGGTATAGAGAAATGTGTTTATAAGTAGACTGGACCCTCTAAAACAATTATACCTAATTATTACTTATTTGATGAAGTAGGCTACCTTTGAGTTACATGACAAATCGTATACTTGTAGTTGGTAAATTGCACATACAGTAGGCTACATAAGGCAAGATTCTTTAAATCCTTCACTACAGTAATTGGTCCTTCCCAAATTTGTACATTAACCCTTATGACAAAAAAAGTGAATGCAATGCTAACTAATATTTTAAAGAATTACTTTCAGTAGCCCCTAAGTAAGTTATATTGACTTACTTATGTCTTTGTTTATTTATTATGTTTAGATACCTTAAGTTTTATACTTAATTTACTTTTTCATACATCATTTGATTGATATGTAGTTTTTTACACACTGTAATATTTAGACCTAATCATAGGATATAAATGTCCATGACCTGCTGAATGTCTGTCTGTTCACAATGTTTAATAAATAATCAAAAAAGGTTGCAACCCTCATTTATGTTTGTAAAATTGTTGTTATAACGTATTTCATACTTCTTTGTTCAAAAGTACCATTTTTGTTCACATTTTGTGTGGCAAAGTCAAAAAAACTACATCCTGTTTTCACGGAAACACAAGGACCCGGAAGTCGCCCTGATTCCGCGGGTCTTTTGGGACAACACAGCTCCGCACAACAGTGTGTAGAAATGGCGGGTAAGTGGCTAAACGCTTTCATGTTTTAATACTGCTGTCTTCGTTTTAACGTTGTCCCCGCTTAACGCTCGCTGGAGTTGTAAACTGGCTTGTCATCAGTTCATAACATAGCTAGCTTAGCTAACGTTACATTGCAAAGCAGCAGTGGGGGCCTGCCTGCTAACGTTAGTAGCATGCTATCAGGCTGTCAAAGCATAGTGTTTGTGTGTTTGTGTCGGTGGGTCTGTGCATGTTGCTTTAATGGGACATGCACCTACGATACCAAGACACATTCCTTATGTGTGTTAACGTACTTGGCAATAAAGCTTTTCTGATTCTTAGAACGTTAACGCTTGGATGGAAAGTTTAATGTGTACCTTCAGTGTATGGATGGACGGATGCAGGCATCACGTTACTTACGTTCGCTTTGATGCCTTTTCTAACATAACTTACTCCTACCTTCTTAATTTTAAAAGGATCACTGGTAGTCCATCCTTGTAACGTAGAGTAGCTAAAATTGGCAGAACACAGGATCTAGCTAACGTTATACTTTTGCACGCCATTATGACCGCAACACGTTATGTTAAGTTACTCCATCCATGGAGTAACATAGAGTGCACAGATGAAGTGTAACTACAACTTGGGGTTAAGGGGGTTAAAGAGTCCACAAGTACTGTTATTGGTCAGCATGGGTTGCTTGTGTTTTCTCCTGCATATTTTTGATGACAGAGTGTTGTGTTGATAACATCAGGCATGAGTATCTTAAATCTTCTGCAACAAAGACATTTCTAATACTGTTAAAATCAGGTTGAATCTACACAGTCGCATAATAATAATTTCCAAATGTCAACTATGTCTTCCTCACTGTGTTTTATATTATTTATATATAAGTACAGTTGTATTTTCTGATAACATTTGTTGCAGAATGATCTCCTGCTAAATAAACGTTTGTGATGTCTTAAGCTGCTACTTTAATTTGCTTTGCTTTTTGCACCTGTTATTGTGCAGCAAGAAACACATTAAATAACTAAACTCTCATTATGTAATGGAGAAGTACAGAATGGTTCTTTCGAAAACAACTAATGTTTAAAAGCTGACAAAATTTTTTTTATAATTATAACATGGTTTGTGTGTTTCCTCAGGAGTAAATACTATGGAGAAGAAACTGGCTGAATACAAGTGTGACACAAATGAAGCTATATGCTTAAAGCTGGGTATGTTTATTTTTGCTTTTTTATGTTTTGTAAAATTAATATTATTATTTGTATATGTAGAGTGACAATGTTTTGTGGAATTGGCTTCTAATTTTTCACTTAAATTGGTTTAACCCTGTCTCCTCTCAGTTCGCTTTCCAGAGGATGTTGAGGATGATGGCACTACATTCCACCCCGAGTACAGCCACCAAAGTTATGGGGACGAGTGAGTATTTGTTGTCAAAACCTTTTTCGATTTGTTTTTTTTTTTTTTAATGATCACATAGTTTTCCCTGTGCAAAGAGGAAATGCCTCATTTTACATTCATCCAAATATTATATTCACACGTGAGCTGCTAGGTACACCCAGTTTAATTATTGGACTTTTAGCACACAGGCAGAAGCAAAGTGGCTAATGTGCTTTGCCCAAGGCCACCTTCATGGTAGTTTTTGAAACTGTTTAAATTTGGCTGAAAAGAGTCGTGTAAAATGTGATAACAGATAGGTGTAATGTCAATTTACAATTCAGTTTAATACGTGATCCATGACTCATAGTTCAATTCACACACAATACTTATAAATATACAATAAAAAAAAAGTTGGAATGAAAATAAGCTTTGACAGTAGAATAATTCATTCCACAGGCATAAAATATGAAATGGAAACAAAGTTTTAATTTCAACTAATAAACAATAGCGGATTTATTTAAGGTGCTGCATACTGAGCCGGTGTCGACGGTGATATTGCGCAACTGCAGCCTGGGCGCTGAGGGTCTGAGTGCCAAGCTGTACACCGCTAAGATTTTGTAACAACGCGGACACCATGTTGCAGTGCTTGTCTACAGAAGAGAAGAAGTCTTTTCTTGGAGCGGCTCTGACCGCTTTGACTGCAATCTGTATGAACGACCAGACGGTTCGCTGCGACCATGCGCGCAAGAAGCATGAAACCCATTTAAGTTTGACCCGAATACTTAGAGAGAGAGTCCGACGCAGTCAGTCCATATCAAACACCCCGGGGATACATTCGCTTCCAGCTAACTTCATGGTGAACAATAAGGGCAAAACAGTATCACCTATCTATTTTTTTTTTATTTTAGATTATTCTTTTGGGCTTTTCCGTCTTTAATGGACAGGACAGCTAGGTGAGACAGGGGAAGACATGCAGGAAATCGTCACAGGTCAGACTCAAACCCTGGACCTCTGCGTCGAGGTATAAACCTCTATGTATATGTGCGCCTGCTCTACCAACTGAGCCAACCTGGCCACTCACCTATCTATTTTAACTGAATATTGTCAGTCTAGCTCTGCAAAAAACACCAGATCTTGTGATCTGGTGTTTTCAGTAGGCTAGAAACCAGCTTCTTTGACCTTTTTTTTTAAGTACCTTTCTTTCTCTGTAACCTGCTGAACCCATAGAGTATGTGCCATCATGTTTGTAATCCTCAGAGCAAGCCTGCCAACACTACAGATTTTCACTCATGTTTCACGTATGCTTCAGCCTACTTGTGACTTTTTCAGATGTATTTTCTCAGCCCAGTTAAACACCTGCCAATATCAATATCTGTTTCATAGTTAGTTTTGTAGAGGATGCAGGGAAGTTTAGTGTCAGGTATGCAAAGGTTAAAATGTGTGAACATTAACAAAGGTCTGTCTTGCATGTTATTTTTGTCCCACAAAAGCTGTAAAAAAGAGTTTATAACCCTAATGTGATGCACAAAGAGGCTTTGGTACTTAGGACATTATTGGCAGTGACACCTGTGTCTGTGTAGGCTTACAGTAGCGTGTCGTTATGCTCTAAATTGCGTTCCCAAATTAGTCAAAACTAGGATTGGTTATTTTTGCACTTGCTGCAATCAGCTCAAAGGGAACTCCGTAATTGGGGCATTAATTATTTCAGCAAGCGTAATTGCAAGTAAAGCTCAATCACACAGTTGCATAATGATGAAATCTATTTTGCCATAAACTGCCAGTGATGTAGTGGTGAAAGAAACAATGCAACACGGTGAAATAAGTGGCCAGACCTTCAGTAAGCATGTATTATTCACTCCAGGTGTATATTTAAAACATTTTATTAAATAGGAATAATCAGATGTTTGTTATTGTCACCCTAATATGAATATATCCTAGACTGCACACTAGATAAAACAGCTGTTTAGTGTTCTGTTTACAAGGTACTGTCATATTTAAAAAATAAAAAAATAACCTTGTTGATTTTTAATGATTCAATTCACTTTGTCTGCAGTGAGGTTGCTTTTGGATACAAAGGTCTTCAGATACAGCTTTTCTACACTGCTGGAAACCTGAGCACCCTCTTCAAAGTGAAATATTCCTCAAAAGTCACGGAGGCGTTTGATTGTGTGGAGGTAGGACATGCATTTCTAGCACCCTTAAATGTGACTATTAGTGCTGTGGTGGGATCACTGCTTACTTTACAGCCATTTTCTTATTTAATGTTATTGTAATGATGATGGTTAACCATGTGGTTCTTTTTTGATTGTCTACCACTATAAACAAAATATGCCTTAAAGGTCCAATATGTAATACTGACAGCTAGCGTTTAAAATGCTTACAAATTCCAAATTAAAAATACTGGATAGTGTCTTCTCCCCCGGCCCCTCCTCCCCAGCGTTAAAGTTCACAGGAGTTGCCAGGTTGCAAACGCTAAACCCAACGTCCCACAATGGCAATGTTAGCTAGATGCTAGTCTCGCATTGCCAGACTTTAACGTTACTCCACAGCGATGGTTACATTAGCCGCAAGAATATTCCATAACATAACGTTAGTTGTGAGTAACTAACTTGAGTACTCTATATAATTTAACATAACGTTAGTTGTGAGTAACTAACTCGAGTACTCTATATAATAAATATTACATATTGGACCTTTTAAACATGCACAATAGGGTTGGATGATTGTTTCTATTTTAATATTGTCCAATCTTGGTTATTGGAGAGCTCTGACGGCCAGGGAGTGGCGGCGTGGCTCATTTAATAAAAAAAAAAAAAAAAAAAAAATCTATTTAATAGCAATGTCTTCTCTTTTCACACAAGTGCTCTCTTTCAAAAGTCTGTCTGTGCTTGGTGCGACAATATCACAGCAGCATGTTCTGTTTAACAATAAATTATCTTTTAATATCATAATCCAAATCATATCTATAACATTAACTACTCTTATGGAGCACAAAGCAAAGTTTTGGTGAGCAGGCATATGGAGAACGGAGAACAAATGGAAAAGAGACAGCAAATTCACTTGTCACTTGTACTGATTAACGGGGCTCTGCAGATGGATATGCCGCTCCACCAGAAGCCATTTTCTCATATAAACTTCAGACCATGTCCGGAGAATCGGGTCTGCACATTGTCCGGAGTTGCCCTTTCACACACGTAGGCTCACTTAGGATTTAAAGTGCTTTGTTACAATGCCTTAATATCAGCGTAGAAAAAACGAACAATGGTCAATATATATGATCTGATCGCCAAGTGCTGTTAAATCATGAAGCTGGTACCAACCCAGTCTTGTCAGGTGGTGATTGTGTGATGTCACAAACTGGAAAGCAAATCATTTTTAGTTAAAGCCACATGACATGATGATGTAGTGCTGTTGAATTGTACTGCATTTAGGGCTGTACGATATTGGAAAAAACTGACATTGCGATATATTTATTTTTCCTGGGATATATATTGCAATATTAAAAAAGATTTTTTTTTACAAGATGACACAAATAGCTCTATTTGGAAATAAGAAATCATTCTCAATTACTGGGTTTCTTTTGTAAGGGAGTGCATCTACATAGAAAATAAAAATGAAAAAGGAACTTTTCTTATGTAAACCATTCTTTGTTGAACTTTAATGATTTACAAACACCAACGCAAGTACACATAAGTGCATTGACTACTCTTTTGGAGAGGGAATTTAGGTAGAAATACACTGACATGACACCATTGTATTCATATAATACTATCAATCCAGGCTAAAGTGAATGATAATAATGCATGCATGTTGCTTCCTCTAAATTTCAGTTTGTGGTCAACTAGCAGGGCTTGCTTTGGTTGTTTGATGAATTGATCAACATTGATCATGATTGGTGGTTGGCTGTGCATGCAGAGCCTTCATGTCACGCACTAGCAACAAACTGTGTATCCAAGAACACTTAAATCAGTGTAAATTACATTATATCAGAAACAGACTGCTGTTGTAGATTAGTGTTACATTTCCAGCGTCGCGGCTCCGAACCGTAATGTTAGTTGGGACAGAGCCATTGTTTCTTTAAGCTAACTTTATTAGCTTTAGCCTGGCTGGTAGCAAAAATGTCCGAGATGTCGTCATAACGTTGCATTAATCAGGTGAATTAGTTAGCCTTTGCAGCGGACATAAAAAAACTGACTACTGTAACTTCACTACCCATGGAAAAGCATGTGCATCACTGTCAGCTGCCACTTACGGTACTTTTCTACACTTTTCCTCACATCCCATGACAAATCCCGTCAGACTAACGTTATGTCACATATACACGTTGCCCACGTGGCCACCTGTCTTAAAGGAGAAGGGTCGGCTGGTAAGAAAAATTACGAATCCCAGTATGGCCACGCCAAGACCCGCCCTACGAAGCAACTTGATTGGTTGGGGTTAGGCATTTCACCTTGAGTGGTTAAGGTTAGGATAGTCGATTGGTCAGGGGATAGGACCTGTACAAATCAGGTTACGTTGCCTTGCGTAAGCATGGATGCCTGGCCAATAGTAGCTATTGAAGGGCGTTGTGAATCAGTAAAAAATGGGAAAAAAATCTTTTGAGTGTAGTTGTGAAAATGCTAGTTTTAATATCCAGTGTCACATATGTGTGTTTTTGTTAAACTGACAGCGGGTGACGACCACAGTGAAAATGGAACGGGATTTCATTTTTATTTGTCAAAATGATTTGAAAAAACTCAACAGCGCATGAAAGTACAGCAATAGACGTCCTTAATAATCTGAAGTTTAGTAAATCAAACTGTAACTTTGACAGACAAATACAAACCTAACCCTAATGTATGACAGCAGGATTGTGCGATCAATTATTCTTTACAGGGAGTGGATGAACCTAAGGTAGTCTTTTATTGGCAGTTTTTGGTACCAGGATGTTGTTTCTTCACATACTAAAGTAACTTATAGCCTCTGTGGGTGGTGACATTATTCCTGTAAGAGATCGCCTGTTTTGTTAGACTACATCTCAGCCCACTATGGCCCCCTGCGCCGTTACACTAATCCTACTCCTCCCTGTCGGAGGAGAAGGGCTTTAAAAAGATTTTGTACGTGGGGTCTAACGTGAGGCATTGATTTTTAGAGGTTTGTGTGATTGAATCAGCAGGAGGAGTAATGTGACACGGTTGGATATCTTGTACATATATTTCCAGGAGCAAATTGTTGCTCAAGTCATCAACAATTGAAATTGTTGAGGTTGAATATCTGTTTACGGATCTTCAGTATATTTATGTGAGACAGTCCTTTTTTATATGTAATGATGAATGCATTAACTTTATTACTCTGCTAATGACTTGATAATGAGTTTTTATGTTCTTGTGAAAGTTAAACTGCTTAGTATGTAAAACATTCTGCCTTTTTTTTTTAATTGCCACACATAATAATTTACATGTCAACAGCCGGTATTTGGACAAAACGGACAGTAAAGCGAAATGCTTTAATGTCCTGGTAACTCCTTCTAGAAGACTTCACAAAAGGCCGCGGCCAGCTTTGAATATTTCCTGAAGCTGTCAATGCAGCAAACACGCAAAACGAATACAAGAATTAGCCAGGGCCCCCATTGAGGTCAGATGATTCAACTTTGGGACATCTGTCCTGTCTGGAAACAGCGGGGGCTCCCCCACTGGACAATGTGGCCTTTAACTGGTGGTACTGGAAGCAACTTATAAACTCGCCGGGTTTGGTGTTTTCTGTGGATACTCTCAAATTATAAATATCCCCATGCAACAGCAATGGTTCCTTCCGATAGGCATTCAACATAACTTTCATCTCTGGTATCTCCAAAAAAAATGCCATGGCAACCAATTGACTGTTTATAAACCATTAAAGAGAGCCATTAGACTTTTTGGGAACATAGTTTGAAGCTGATATTCAAACTAAAATGTGATGGCTGGCTTTACTGTGTGCCACTACTTTAGTGTTCAGCGTTGACCCCTGAGTGTTCACCTTGCTAAGGGTTTGAGTGCAGCTGGTGTAGAGGTAGAGAGTGAGGGGAGCAGCAGAGTTCAGGCTGCATCTGAAGAGCGTTTGTCTCTGAGTGCATGTGGACGGTCGGAGTGCGGTGCAGCTGGTGAGAGAAGAGAGCGGGAGGCAGAGATGGAGTTTATGCAGCTGCCACGTTGATACAAGACTCTCATCATCACATCACCTTGTCCCCTTTAAATCAGCCAAAAACACTGTACTGCTGGACCTCTCACAGAAAACACTGATTTTTAGTGCCAGACCTTTTGTGCACATGGGCTGGAAACTGCTGAATGCTCGTAGTAGTTCTATGCCATTATTTCTATTACATTCTCAATCAATGTGGATGTGGAAATATGCTTTAACTTGAAAAATTACAAAATACTTTACAAATAATTCTAAACTAGACTGCAGATTTTGAATGTAGTATGGTCTTTGGAGTAGATTAAAGAGATGAAATAACACCAACACTACAAATTAGATAGTTTGTACTCCCTTTGTGCTTATTGTTAGAAATCAAAGACATTAACAAAATGTTCTAAAGGTACTTTGTTAAGTTATATTCATGCCAAACTAAGGCATTTATTCTGGAAGGCTCTGCAATTTAGTGTCTAGTATGTAGAAGAGTGCTCCGGACAAAGGGACTTGTTTGTCCATGGCCTTTTAAGTATGGTCCTTTTCCTTAGAAATGTGGCTGAACAATTACAATGGTTAAGAGGCATTCAGCTGCAGGTGCATTACTTCCAGTTAGATATTAGCTGATGTCTGTGGGTGGGGTGGGGTGGGGGGAATTAGCAGTATGTTGTATTAGCCTTTTGTAGTGCATTTTGCTCAGACCTTCTTCATTTCCCAGTTTTCAATGCTGAGCAGCAAGGGTCTCTGTGCTGAAATAATGCCCATCACACATGTAAATGGTGTGAAAGGGCTGCTTAGCAAAGTGTTCTCATGTCAATCCTTGTGGAAATGGATACAATGCAAACATTACAGCTGAACTAACCACAGGTTGCACTGAGTAAAAAGTCCAAGGGTAGGGCCCCTTTGTGTCTGAGGCTCTTTGAAAAACGCAGGGGCAAATTCATTTGATTGGGTTCATTTGGCAGGATTAGAGGAGAGGCCTCTATTATGGATGCCCCAAAGGTTTGTTAAGTTGAGATCAATTCATAAGATTTTATTTCCCAGTGAGAGGCAGAAATGCGTTTTATTGTGGCAACTTCATCACATATTCATGGTTTAACATAAGTAGTAAATGTACTGATTTAAGTGGTCTTTTCACCGGGGAGGGGGGAGGGTGCTGCTGTCGTATCTGCTCAGCTGACAGTTTTAATTGCCTAATGGTTTTCTTTTCATTGGCACAAAATGTTTGCTTCCAGTTTTATTTTATAGGATGTTTTGCACTTTTTTTTCACCTCTTGCCCAATTTAAGAAAAACTTTTTTATGAACATACAATCTGTATACAAAACAAAAAGCAAATTTTTTATTTATTAGACAATACCTCGTTGGTCACATTTATGGAAATAAGTAGAGATGTTCCGATACCAGTATCGGTATTGGCTCCGATACTGCCTAAAACGCTGGTATCGGGAAGTACTGGAGTTTATGTACCGATCCGATACCACGTAATAAAGCCCTAAAGAAAATCTACGTTAAAGTAATTTATTTGTGTTCTTTTTCCGTTATAACTGACTGTCAAACTGGATAATAAAAGAAAGTTCTGTGGCATTGATTGTTTATTTGTTCATGTTTCAGAAAGAGTTTAACCTGAGCCAGACCAACTACAAAGATATAAATCATATCACATCCATACAGTTGTTAAAGCATAATAAAATATATGACACACTGGTATCGGATCAGTACTCTGTATCGGCCGATACGCAAGTTCAGATATCAGAATCGGTATCGGGAAGCAAAAAATTGTATCGTACCATCTCTAGAAATAAGTCTTAATAAGTCAGCCTATGCTAGATTTTCCTTTTTTATCTTCCTGATCTGTTTGTTGCACAACTAAATTCATGCACATTGTGTCATCCAGCCGGATGATATCGAAGGGAAGATCCGGGAAATCGTTCCCGCTGGGTTCACCTGCAACACTGACGACTTCATCTCACTGCTGGAGAAGGAGGCCAATTTCAAGCCCTTCGGCTCCCTGCTTCACACATACACAGTCCACAGCGAGGAGGCAGGAGAACTCACCTACCAGATTCACAAGGTACAGACATCACATCACACTTACGGTCTCACCAAAGATTTTAATATCAGTTTCTAACTTTTTATAGTTGCTGTTGCATGATTTAATGGCAGGGACGAGGTTTGACTCTTAAACCATATGAAACGTTTGTTTTTGCCTTATTTGCCCAAGGCTGATATTACCTGCCCAGGATTCCATGAGTACCACGAGCGCCTGCAGACCTTCCTCATGTGGTTCATAGAGACTGCCAGTTTCATCGATGCAGACGACGATCGTTGGGACTTCTTTCTTGTGTGAGTGCCCTCCTTAATTGACATCATACCCCCCTACACCCTCCTCTACGCCCACCCCTAGCCTAAAGCCTTTATTGTGTCATTGAAAAACAAAGCCCCCCTTTGTGGCGCTTGTGACCAATTACCAGGCCAGTTTGATTATTATTTCCTCCATAGGAGAATTGTTGATCAGGCAAGAGCTTCCTTTGTGCCAAAAGCCCTTTTCAAATTTTTCAGGGGCAAGAGCTGAATTGAATACTGTTGTCTTTTGAAACACTGAACAATGTCTTAACAGTAAAAAGAGCCTCTGCCAGTGTTTTCTTTACCCTGGCAACTATTAATACCGACAATGGGGAAAATGGACTGAAGTGATTTTGAGGAGCTCAGTCCCTCCTCCAACCCCTTCTCTTCCTCTAAGTTGCAGTACTCCAATTAAGTGCATAATGTATTCAGGTTGTAGCAGGTGTACCAATCGGGGCCTGGCTGCTCTAACATGCTGACGTCTGCGGGGTGAAGGGTGGGCACGAGAACAGAGAGGCTAAAATGGACACTGCATGGGAGTGTGCCTGTAATTGACCTGTTTGCCTTTGTGTTTCATCTGCAGATTTGAAAAGTACAATAAAGATGGGGAGACTCTCTACGCAACTGTTGGCTACATGACAGTTTATAATTACTACGTGTACCCAGACAAAACCCGACCACGTGTAAGGTAATTGCTGGGGCAGCACGCGCCTTCCCATTCTTTTGTATGAAAAAGGAGTGGAAAATTATACATTTCTTTATCCTCTTCCCAAAGAACCCAAATTACTGGCTTATATAGCCAACTATTCAACCAGATTTTGTTTCATTACCAAACCAGGGTGATTTGTATCTGAAAACAACTTTATAGATAAGCTTTTGATGTGATTTGATTTGTTGCATTGATGGATCACAATAACAATCTATTATTTCTTGTTTTGAATCAGAATTACCACTCAGATGCCACATAAATTTGTTTTGTGACTAATTTTGAACAAGCCTGTTTCCTCACTGACTCTATGCTTGCATGTATGTCTGCCCTTTTAACTAAACAGCCAAATGTTGATCCTGCCTCCGTTCCAAGGAGAAGGCCATGGAGCTCAGCTTCTGGAAGCAGTGCACAGATTTTACTGCAGCCTGCCCAAAGTGCAAGACATCACAGGTGAGCATCTTGGTTTTTGTTTTTTAAACAGCATTATACTGCTTTGGAGAAGGTGGGTAAACATTTAATTTGAGAACCTTAATGTCTCCCCAAACAGTTTAAATGATTTTTCTCTGCAGTTGGTGGATCCAGGGGTTGAGTTCATTTAGAGGGCTGGAATGTATACCAGAATGTGCTAAGGCTTTATTCAAACTAGTTGGATTGAAATAGTTTCTTTGCGTGGACCCAGAGGATGAATACTAAAGAGGCATCCTTTGAGAGAGGAATCCCTTTCAAGAAAGAACTTAACATTTAGCAGTTGAATAGGCAGAACGTTCCTGCTAACAGTTCGTTTGGCCTCAAGTAATATTTATTCATTGTTTGTAAGTAGCTTCTTGAAAATGTTTTTAAAAGATTTGAAATATTTCAGTTTTTGCCTTTTTTTTGTGTAGACCCAAAAGTCCTTTACCTGCTCCTCCAATTTAATACGCTGACCTCAATGTTTGTAAGGTTTATTTCAAACTGTTTAAACTCATTTTAATTGTGTGATTGTGTTTGTTATCAGCTGAAGATCCCTCTGAGAGCTACGTGAAGCTGAGAGACTATGTGCTGGTCAAGCTTTGTCAAGGCCTGCCGACCTTCGCTGTGGACAAGCTGCACCTCGGCTTCTCAGCTGACATGGCCAAAGAGGCACAAGACAAGTTGAAAATTAACAAGGTATGAGGCTGCAACCAATGATTATTTTTTTTTTATGTGTTCAATAAATAGTTTTGCCATAAAATGTTAGAAAATAGTAGAAAAACGACATCACAATTTTGTAAAACCCCAAGGTGACACCTTCATACTTTTGTGTTTTGCCCTGACAGCAGTCCAAAACCCCAAAATAAAATTGTAAAGTGATTTATAAAACAGAGAAAAGCAGAAAATCGTCACATTTAAGATGTTGGAAGCAGATTATGTTTGGCATGCTTGATAAATGACTCAAACAATTATGGATTATCAAAATTGTTGCCAGTCAACTAATCCATTAATTGACCATTAATCCAAATCGTGCTCTATAGGGTATGTATGTGCAGCATTAAGACCCTAGCTTTAATCTTCAGTTTGGCTGATGTTTGTGTAACTCAGTTTTACCAAAAAGTCAGATTCATTTTAAGGTCACAATTTATAAAAGAACACATATTCCTTTAAAAGGAGAGTTCTCTGTGCTTCTGCAGACTACAACAATCCGGTGCAGCCAAGGCAGGACACAGTATAAAATAACAAAAAAAATTGCTGGTGCAACACAGATGTCTTCTTACTTAATAGTTTTATTTCAAGGACTCTGATGAAGATGTAACCTTAGATCGAAACATTAGTCACTGTTATGCACCTTAAGAAATAAAACCATTAAGTAAGAAGACATCCTTGTTGCACCGGCAAATTTTTTGTTATTTAACACATATTCCTTGTTCCAACTTGTATTATCTCTTCCACAGTATTAAACATGATCTTTCATACTGTAAACAGTGCAATTGATTCTATATTGGTTAATGTCACTGGTTATCATAGTGTGGAATCTGTGACGTAAATGCTCTAACCGGTGGCTTTTCTTGAGAAGACATTTTACTCTCCTTGGATAACTAGAGGCCTGATTTATCATAAGCCCTGAATAGCTTATGACTTCCTGTAGCCATTGTGCTGCAAAGTGTGTTAGGCTCCTGATGAGGCGCACTGGTGCTTTGTACGTTTAAGAATAATTCAATAATTTTAATTATTGACTTTTTCTACAGAAACATGCCAGGCGAGTGTATGAAATTCTGCGCCTGAGAGCAACAGACATGAGTGATGAAGAAAAAGCAAGAGAGTACCGTTTGGAGGTGAAGAAGAGGCTATTTGGACCATACAGGGTGAGGTTTTAATCCTCACAGCTTCAGAGTTGTTTACATGCCAGTGTGGAGAGGGTCAACAAAAGTGCATGCAGATGATGTTCAGATTTACTCAGAAATCAATCTGAATGTCTACTCTGTAACTTTCAAACAATAATCCAGTGTGCAGTCTTCTACCCTTTCTTAGCATACCATTACAGCTGGTAAGTGTAGGAAGCAAAGTGGCCCATGTGTGGCATACACTTGATCGGTTTACAGCTCCGTATTGTCACTGTTTATTATATCACCTTTTAAAACAGCAGAAAAATTGATCTTCAGTCCTGTTTTCTGGTAAGTGATAGATTACTAGTGCCGTATTGTTACAGCCACAATAGGGCGCACCAGGCGTCTGTGGTTTTGCTGCTGCTGGAGCTTTATTCTATTCAGGCACGTGTCATTAGTCAGGATTTACATTTCTTTGGGATAAATTATTTTTATCAAAGTGAGTTTGAAGCGCTTTGTCAAAAACTGTCTCTATTCAGAGTTCTGTAGCTTTACTATTGCAGCGCTTTTAGAACTTCACCAGGAAAACAGCAATTTGATGAAATCACTTTTGTTGCTTATGTTATTCTGGGCAAGTTTTATTTGAGTTTCAGAGATTTAGTGTAACACACTTAAGCCTAGTGAACAGAATATTATAAGCTTCTCTGAGCTTGTTTCACCAGACTTGACAGTGGGAAATACTGAGTAGATCTGTGTGCACCAACATATGACACCCTACATCCTGTTTTCTTGTGACATTTTATGTTTGAGCTGCTCACTGAGACTTTACATACCAGCCATTAGAGAGTTTGCTGTCAGCAATGTAACCACATGTTAAAAAAAAAAAAAAAAAAAAAGGCTGAATCTGACGTGGAAATGACCTATGTGATGAAGCGGGAAGTAGGAATTCCTTAGGAGAGTGGCAAGGAAAGATCTGGTGGCCAGATGCACAGCGTTTTTCCTTCCCTGAGGAGATTTAGCATGTAGTTAGTTGAATGGCAGAAGCCGCTGCTCTGTGAATGTAAGGGGGGGATTATACATTTCTGCTCTTACCCCCGGTGACCACGTCTGCATGCATGTGCCTGCAGGATTTTTCAAGCAGCAGATTGCACGCAACTAAGTGAATGTGTAATTTGTCTGTCCATGTCCAGAACACCTTTCAGCATTCTGATTTCAATACAAATGTTTAACACCACTGTTTAATAATGCCCTGGGTACATAAACTGTTACCAATGGATTCGTTAATTGTTAATAAATAAGTTATTAATGCTTTAAAGATAAGTAATTAGCCATTAATAACATTTAGTTGGCCTGGTACATTGCCTGGTCTATATCCTTATCTTGCATAACATACTTTGTCTTGTTTAATAAGGTCTTTAATTTAATATGCAGAAATTCCCTTAATGGAATCTTTTTTTATAGAAGGATAACACTGGTGATATTTCAATTTTCCCATAACCAGCAATACATTGAAACTACTGAACTGCTAAAAAAAACTGGGTGACATATTCCTTCATTACAGTGAACATGTGTGAACTGTAGTCAATCCCACATACACCCAATCTGCAGTTGAAAATACTCTCCAACCACATAAGAGTCTCACATAACCATGTAAACAATGGTAATACCACATAACCAGATATTATAACATGACAGACTCGTATCCATGATAAACACAAATCAAGTAAAACAACCCATTCTGTAATGATTTGAGACTTCATATTGTCTATTTGTAACTGGTGATCTGTCCAGTTAGATAATCAAAACACCTAAACAAGGTGTTCACATGCTGGTTGTTGTCTATCCAGCCAAATAAGATCCAAAAGCAAAAGTTAGAGATCAGATACAAAATCCATTGGGAATGATGACTATTCCCACCATGAGCAAGCACTATGAACATGGTACAATATACATCAATCTCAGCTCTGACATATTACCTAAATGATATGATGTGTGTGTGTGTGTGTGTGTGTGTGTGTGTGTGTGTGTGTGTGTGTGTGTGTGTGTGTGTGTGTGTGTGTGTGTGTGTGTGTGTGTGTGTGTGTGTGTGTGTGTGTGTGTGTTTTATTACTTTTGTGCAGAAAAATCAGAGGGAGCTGACAAAGATGAGGAAGTGCCTGCGGCCGGAGGAGCTGGTGTCCCACATGGATCAGATGGACACTCAGACGCAGCACGAGGAGCTGGAGAAGAGTTATCAGGTTGTTGTGGAAGACTACAGGAGAATTATTGAGAGGATTGCGGCACAGGCCTGATCAGACTCTGAGATGCTGCTGGCTTGGAGCCCATCCATCTCAAAAATACAGGTGGTCTGCCCTGTCTGTACAAAGCCCACACCACCACAGACTTTAGCTGCAACCAAGAAGAAACTCCTGATGTAACAAAATCATTGTTTTAATTAAAGAGTGTTACAGATGTATTGTGGCTGAGTCAGTGGATAGATTGCAGTGGAGAAGACCTGTATGTTTCCCAGCTGATGTTGATACAGTAGAGGAGAATGGTGCAGCTGGAGGGTTGAGACTTCCTGTTTGTCCCATGAGTTTAATCACAATTAAACAATTGTGTGAGATTAACTGATGTAATATTTCACAGGTGATAGGAGGTCCACTACCCTGCAGAAAAACCCTGCTTCTTCTCCATAGTAGACATTTTCTAAAGATCTTTTGTCAAAACAATTCCATGTGTGTTTTGAAGCACTTCATACTGAAAATAAAAAATAAAAAATGTTTTGTATATTGCTCAAATGGTGTGATTCTTATTGTAGATAAAAACATAAAAATTAGCAATTCGTGCCTTTTTTCATTTGTTTTTATTTCAACATTTTGACACCGTACAACCTAGCATCTTGTAAAGTAACGAGGTATTTTGCTGGCTGTAACATTATTAGTTACAATTTGAGTTGTAAGACAGAGTGGTGATGTTCCTGACCTGTGGGATAGCCCTCATGCTTGTAGAGGGAAATGAAGAATAGTGCAGTCGTAAGGTTAGTAGGCTATATCCACCTGTCAGAAACACAGGTGAAATATGTATTAAATTCCAAATAGGCATACTAATTGCTGGGAGCCCTCTGCAAAGACATGCTTGACTGAGAGCCGAAGCCCCGCCCCCACAGAGGCACACAAGCTGCTGCTTAGTTTCCTTCTTATATACTGTCTATGGTTTCATTCATATTTACTAATAGTCAGCGCTGTCCAAACTGCTCCAGATTCCAAACGCCAAGTTCATTGGGTACCCAGCAATACACCCGCCAAGTATGAGGTAGATTGGACCAAACGTTCTCGAGATATTCATAAGACACACACACACACACACACACACACACACACACACACAGAGGGTCCTTTCTTTATAGTTAGTTAGATGTACTATTTAATAATAATTTTATAATAACATCCTCCTTAGCCGACAGTTTGTGAAGCACAGACTCATAAGATGCTGTCTCCACCATTGCATTAGTCCAGTCTTTCAGATTAGGAGATACAGTAGTTTTCCAGTGTCTTAAAATAACTCTAGAAGCTGTGACCAAGCCCACCATGATGACAGAAAAAGTTCTTTTTGATATTTTCGGTATTTGTGATCTGTCCCCTAGTAAACATACGGCAGGAGTCAGGGGAATCACTGTACCTGACCAGTTACTCAGGAAGTCCACAACTCTGACCCAAAATTGACTCACTAATGCACATTCCCATACACAGTGAAGAAAAGTTCCTACCTCTGTTTTACACTTCCAACACATATTATCATCAATTTCATTCTATGTAATCTCATAGGGGTATGATAATATCTATGCATGATCTTATATTGTGTGAACTTCCCTCTTGCTTACCTTTTTTTATTTATTAGACAGTAACAGAAATAAATGCATACAAGATGCCATCACAGTGACATTGCACATTTAACAGAACTGTCGAGGATAACACAAGAAAGTTACAAACTTATTTCCATTGTGGTCCTCGTTGTGGTCTGATAAAGATGTCCAGGCAAGCTACAGATGACTAAAAGGTACCTTGTGTACACTCAACCACATCCAAATACAAAATAAATACAAATATATACACTATAATAATACATAGTCATTTAAGACTACATAAAAGATTGAATCTAATTAGCATTTAACAACCTTTCACCACATGCTCGATTAAAACAACGATCTGACTGGCTTAACTTAATCTCAACTGGTAGTTTGTTCCATTCCATTGCCGCCATGTCCAAAAAAGTATTTTGCCCAGAACAGGTCTTAAATCTACACTGAACTATGTCTGTGGCACTACCTCTAGTTGAGTAGCTATGAGAGTTTCTAATAAGGTTAAAATAATCTTTAAAATACCTTGGCTCATTCTTATACAAAATCTTCCCTACATACTTTCCACAGTCTGCTAGTACCCCCAACCATTTCTTATTTCTTATTAATCTCAGGCATAACTTTGTGTGAGTATTACATATTTTGTTCATAAAATACAGATGCAGAATGCAATAAACTAGTAGAGTTTCATTTAAGTTCACCTCTTCCCTGTTAAGCCCACCGACAGACCAAACTGGGCTCCTTGGCTGGAAATATTTCCACGTCCCCTTAATCAGTTAAATTGTTCTTTCCCTTCCTCAAGCACTTCAGTATATTTGAATTACTGCTATATATTACTGCTGTATTATCTTTTTTAAATATATTTTCTTTAGCATTCGTGGGTATTCTTATGTCCTCCCTGATCTTAAACTGATAACGTGAAATTGCAAAGAAAACGTCATCGATTTTTAACGATCAATCTTTACAGGGCTGTAGAAACTGAAAGGTTCAACACTTGAATGTCCCCTTAATGAGGCCTAGTACATCAAGGAGAGAATGTATATTCATATAGGATTTGGAATATTGTTAGTGCATAATCCAATGCTTTACATCCCAGCTGGTCTGATATGTATTTAAACCGCTTTAGGGATGTAATTTTGTCCTCTCACGGCTAATGCAACTTCTGATTGCCGCTGATGTTGAGTGTTACACTAATGAGTATTTTGGTTTTCAATTGAAAACCTTTGTGCCACTGTATTGCCCTCGCTTGTGCAGATCACTTTGATGAATACCCATCATACCTTATGATACTTTAGCACATTGTCACTAAATGAAAGCTGCCGGGTCAATTTTCATTTTTTCTCCCTCTTCACATGAAACAAGACAAAACCTTGGAACCCTTCACATCTCTAATTCAGATTGATTGAATCCACTCGTGGCCACAAGGGGCCTCATCTCACTGTAGTTTTTCCTGCTTATTCTGCTGTGAGTGCACATTTCACATTGCACTGCACAAGCTCAGTCGACTGACCTGCTAGTGGGAAGTGGCATTATTGTTTAGTAGGCACATGTGCTGTCTCATTAATTCCACCAGCAGGACACAACTATTTAATAGAGCCATCGTCACGTTTTTATGCAGGATGTTGATGCACCTACTCCTGTCCTCACATATCTAGTGTGGATGTGGATTGTTTGGAGGCTCTGCAGGCCTCTGTGCAGTTGTCAGAAGGTTGTGAAACCCCTTTTGCTCCTTCAGACCACACAGTTGAGTTTACAGAAGCTTAATTATTCCCCCCGCAGTTCACACTAAGTCTATCCTCATTTCCCATTGCAATATTTAAAGTTATAAAGGAGATTGTTTTATTTAAAGGAAACACTTGACATTTGGGAAAATATACACACTCGCTTTCTTGCACAGAGTTAGACCAGTGGCCCAGCAACTAGCAAAGTCCCAGAGACCTTCAGAATAAACAGTAATTGCATGATTGTGATTTTACCTGAAACACTGTTACTATGCTTGCTATTTCTTACTTTATAAGCAAAGCCTCTTGTTCAGTATGGTGTATGCACTTCTGATTAGAGCTTAAACGATTAGTCAATTAATCAATTGACCAAACATGTTTTGTAGTTTGCAGCTATTTAGTCAAATGATTCATCGTTTCAGATAATTTTTCAAGCAAAAATTGTTAACAGGCTAAAGCTAGTTCCAGCTTGTCATATGTGATTTTCTTTGTCATTACATTAGGGTAAATTAAATATCTTGGGCTTTGGACTGTTGGACCAATAGTCGATTAGCAGATGAATTGATAATTAAATTAACAGTTTCTTGCAGCACTACTTCTGATATGATGCACTTCACTAATTGTGTTTTTGAAAATGACTATTTTAGTAAACAAAAGTTTACTCTCTGTTAACTCTGTAGACTTTTTTTTTGTCTTTCCTTTATTTTCAGGCCAAAGTGAATATCATACAAAAGCACAGAATTTGAAGCTGTTGAAACATCTGTCTTGATCATGAAGTACATTTCTGTGTTAAGATTGGTCTCTTCTAGTGTTTAAGATTCCATAGAATATGTCAAGGTTTTCTAAAAAAAACAAAGCTACATCCAGGTTGAAAAGCGCAATATTCAACACTTATTCCCCCTCTGCAGTCGATCAGACATTCAGGTGCAGTGGATTGAAATCTAAAGAAGGCATTCCCCTTTCTTCTGGAGACGAGGCTATTACAGTGGATCCAGCAGTGGGCCCTCAGTCACTGCGCTTTTGTAAGGGGGGCACAGTCTGTCTATTATGTTGTGTCAGAGTGGAGATGTGGGAGGTTGATTTACGTCTGAAACTGTCATGGGTTTCCATCTACCCTCTCTCACTTTTATTATTTCACAAGAAAAAAAGGGAAGGAACATCCATTAATGCTTGCATTTCCTCACTTTTCCCTATCATGTTTAAGAGAGTTTAATCATGCAAATAATTCCATGTAACTTACATTAAAGCAGGTAGAAAGGCTTGATTCCATTATTTTGTGAAATGACAGCAACAGTATCAAGCTTGACTTGAATATTTGGTTTCACCTGTTGGCGTTTCTGCTACTGTTACCTCATGGCGCCTCCACATCTCTCCACTGAGACAGACAGTGAGGGAGTTTTGGACCGGAGCCCAGCTGTACTGAGGGACCTGCTGAATATGATACCTGTGTGGAGGAGCTCCAGCGTCTTAGCCTCCAGGTTCCCAGGAGAGAGCCGGGCAGGAAAGTTTGGGTCCCCTCCCTCCCCTCCCCCCACCCCTACCCTTCCACCATCACTGCTTTTCTTATCATGTTCACATTTCTTTTGTGCTCCTTGGTTACCCACATACCCCGAGGCTACTGAGCCCCCTCTTCACCGTCAGTGAACCTGGCCGGTCCCTTTTCTCTGCTAAATGAGTCCTCTTTAAGATAATGTTTGATGCGCTGACAGCCAGTACCAAAACAGTGTAAAAGAAACCGAGTTTGACATCTTTTAATTGTACGTCAGAAAGCAGAGATTGTGGTTTCTTGGACTGCTTTCAGATCATGCTGCTGATATGGTAATTTTCTCAAGTGAAGGATGTGTTGAAAGTGGTGGTGTTGATAGTTTAGTAGTAGAAGTCCCTGGAGTCCAGTCTGCTTGTTCACCTCTACGTAAACATGACATGATTCCTCTGGAAGTGCATATTTAAACAGTATTTGTTTCAACAAATTTAGTGTCAGCAGATCTAAAAATAGCAGCAACAATTGGGGTTTATTTTTCAACAAAATGTTTTTACATTTTTAATCTCCTGTAATAAACAGACACAGGTATTCATCATGATTAAAAAAAAAATTACAGATGTGCATTAAATGAATAGGTCCCAAACATGCCAGTGTTTTGTGTATGTGTGTGTATGTGTTTTGCAACATTCACAGTAATTGATTTCCATCTGTGTACGACCAGAGCTCGTGGTTGTGATTGCATCTGTCATCTAAATGATTTGGGATCATGGTGCACTTCAAATCGAGCGTGTACTAAGCCAGATTTCTATTTAGATGGCATAAAATAGATCAGTTAGTGCACATAAAGCACTGGATTGTGTTATTATGATTGACAGTAAGCAAACAGCCGCTTTTTTATCACTATTGATGCATGTTTATAGAAACAATCCTGTCTCTCATTACAGCCCGAAAAAGATGATGTAGCTTATTGAAACCTATTTACCGTTTCCTCTTTCTTTCTGTTGTGCTTTTTTAATTGACTTGAACAAATGAAAATGGCCTCATAAGTTCTGAGTCATCATACTACATATAATCATCAATGACTGGAACCTGCTGTGGTATTTGGCTTTCATTTACTCATGTGCAGTATTCAATTTGACTTAACATCTACCAGGAAGTTTGTTGAAATTTTTTTTTATTATTATTATTTGCCATTTTTTGGCCTTTATTTATATAGGATAGCTATATATAGGTGCCTGCTCTACCAGGTGAGCTACCCAGGGATCATTTTTAATGTGTGCTTTAAAAGAAAAATGAGTTGTCAATTATTATCAGGCTAGTTGGAAGAACGGGAAGCATTCATGTGTCTGCGTGCTGCACAGCATGGAGGATTTAATTGTGAAGATATTTCTGTAAGAAAATATTAAGAGTGGGCTTTTTGTTTTGATCTGCACATGAATGACCTCCTTGAGTAGCTGTTTTTCTCAACACTGACTTTTCTTGTACTGCATGACCTGCCTGCGTATTAATGTCTTAAATGAGCCATGCTGTGGATTTGGATGAACATGTGCTTTCCTAAATGTAGTTTTCTAATTAAAACTGTCCCATTAGGGTGTAATTGGTGCTATCTGAGGCTGGGACGGAGCCGCATGGGAGGGGAGCGAGCAGTCAGACTGAGATGGTATCGGGGCCGAGGAGACAGGAAGCCTCTGTGTAATCTTGTCAGGTTGGAGATCGAGGCTGCGATCAAGCCGACTGGACTGAACTGTACTTGTCTGCTGCTGCTCTGTAGCTTCAGAGCGAGTGTACTGAACTGCTGTGAACTCTTATCTTACGAGCCTGCAATTCACCTGGGTGTTTACATGTTGGAATATTTTCAACTTTGTATTTCAAGGAGAGTAAAGCGTTATGGTTTTGATCAATGTGTACAATCTGAAGTGATATGTGGTTAGTTTATGTCAAAACCCGGGCTAGAATAACACCAGTAGAAGCTAAACATGTGAAGACAAGTTGTTTCTCTGCTGAGTTTGTGGGAACCAAAGTCCCATCAGATTATGTGCAGTTTTAAACGTTCCTCTTCATATGTGATATGCTCAGTTTCAACTTCCCCATTAAAATATTATTTGGCTGCCTGGCAAACAGACAGGTAACATTATCCATTACATACTGAATGATTGAAGTAATAGATCCGCTGAAGAGGAGTGTTTTGTTCAAAATCAAATTTAGTAGTGAAGGCCATTCAGAAAAATTAAACAACTTCACAAAGAGAGGATTTTTTTTACTAAGCTAACACAGCAGTGCATATGTTGGTGGAGGTGTATGTGACCAATAGAATTAGAAATGCTCTGTAAACCTTAACCGTACACTAGAATCAGGGAATAGTGAGAAGACTGCTATTAAATTACACGTATGCCACTTACAATACGATAACAAAACGCTCCCGGGACCCCGGTCTAAAACGCTGTGACGCTCTCACAGTGTTTTTTCCAGCAAGCTTACTAAGTAAATAGGAATGCTGCACACAGACACACACTGACATTTGCCAGATGCTCGGTGCTAATTAGGGCCAAGTATTCCCCCTCGTATGGAGTGTGTGAGAAACCACAAGTGCACCGCTGGCCGACCTGTAAGACCTGACTTTGGCGGAGATCTGTGTTTGTACTTGCTTGAACATAACAGACTCAAGATTGTTATTCAGAGCAGGAATTTGTTGTTTCAGTTTTAATACAAGGAGTAGCACATGGGTTCCAGTTTTCTTTGATCTAAGTTACAATTTATGACTAAGATTTATGTTAATTTGGAATCCAAATAGACACTTTACAATACATGTTGCTTATAAAAGTGCTAAATCCAGCAAAGCCCAGGATCTCCCCAAAGTTCCAGTTAGATGCATGAACAGATATTGCTGTGTCTCTCGACTCTGTCATTTAAGATACTTACATTATTGCAGTACAGTGTTGCCTGCGGGTGAGCCTACAAGCTTCCAAATATAATCTACCCATATCCAAAGACTCGTCCCTCCCTCCTGCATAATGACCCACTCTGCAAACCCTCCTCCACCACCAAAATGGTGGTGGTGGGGCTCTAAGCAGGAAGTGAAAAGAGACCTGAAAGCTCCAGCCACCCACAGACCCACCCCTCACCCTCCTCTCCCAGGCTGCAGCGTGGCTCTGTGTCCTGGCTCTTGTCCAGGTTCTGGTGCTGTGATGGGGAGGGTCACGCTTTGCGTCTGACCCCTAGCCTGCATGTTGGATGTTGTTATTATTAGTGCTCCATGCCCCCCGGGCGGGCGGTCCCCAAAGCAGGAGGAACTGTTGGGCTCTGGAGAGGCTCTGAACCTGGAGAACAGCTGTGCAGGTTAGAGGCTGCTGGGGCCCCCACGGTCCACTGAGAGCACCGCTGCACCGGCTCGCCAGGAGGTACAACTGTTTTTTATACAGACTCACTGCACAACCTCATCATACACTGCTGAACAGCAGGACCAAGCCAGGTTACTGGATACACTGTCTGATCTACAGGGGATGTGCATGGTAACAAGCTTATAATATAACACAATACATGCAATAAATGTCACTATAGAAAATATATACTATGAGAAAAAGATATTTTACAGTGGTATAGTCCCTTAATTATCTTTGGGTGTTGTAGACCATTGGCTCCCAACCTTTGCCTGTGACCCTGTAAAATGAAGCAACGTGTACTTGGGTGCACTGATCTCAAGTTATTCCACAGAGTGATATTTGCTTTTCAAACTGTTTTATTTGATGGACTTTTAGATGCCTGATTAGCTGAAAGTGTCCTGTATGTAAATGAAAAAAAAGAATTATGTAGCTGATTGTTTTTTCATCTTGTGATGCTCTGATGTATTTTAGGACTGATTGGGGCATTGGATCCCCAGGTTGGGAACTACTTTGTTAGACCATTGTGAGCAATGTTGAAAATCATCAGGATGGTTTTATGGCAACATTGGATTGTTTTGTATGAGTGTGATAAAGTACTTTAATTTGCTCAGTTGGCCAAAAATGAACATCCTATCTGTCTTCTTTTAATCCATTAAAAATGTCTCCATTGTAACAGGTGCTCCTGTCAGTGTGGGAATTTATAAATGTGTTTTTGAATCTGCCTACCTGTATTCCTTATATACTGCATGGCACACATTGCAGACATATTCTTTTATTTGCGTAAGCCAGTTTCTTTGTGAATGAATTGCAGCTAAGGGCTATATAAGGGCAAAGTGTATATAAAAGCCTACCTTACCTCTCTGCCATCTTAATTCTGCCTATTCTTGGCAGTTCTGGAGGGGGGAGGGGTTCTAACTGTGTAAATAGCTCTGGAAATTGCGTGTGGCCTTTGACTGTCTCTATAATTGCGAGACTCTTGCAGTATTTTGCTTGGCAGTCTGAGAGGTTAACCCCTGAGGGCTGGAGGCCTGGAGCTCTCTGTCTGACTGGCAGAGGGCTCCTCAAAGCCCCACTTGTTCACCTTCCAGCCCGGGCAGTTCTAAGCCGCCGCTGATCCTCTTCTGGACGAGAGGGAGAGTGGGAGGCTGCTGCATTCAGCCGTGGCTGAGGCTCCGGAGGGTGAAGCCTGGGGTGTCACAGTGCCTCACCCAGCTCCCCCTGGTTGCACCTGGGCAGCCAGTAGCGCTTGTAGCCTTGTAACCAGCACTAAACTCGGGTTTTAGCTGTAATCACATTATATGGACGCCGCTGCTGCAGTAAGTGGTTGATCAGTTTCACCCACAAACCTTTTTCCCATATTCCCATGAAACTGTAAATGTGGACTGTTCCTGTAGTTAATGATGTGCAGATGGATGCACTTAGTCTGGTCATATAGAATGAGTGTTTGATGCAATTGTGCACTTAAATGTCAATTCAGCTATTTATACAATGTATCACTGTTCATTTACAAAAATGCTCATTCCAAAGCCACAAAATGCACTTGGCAACACCGAAAATAATAAAGAGAGAGTCAGTTTAGGAAAATAAATGTTGACTGTAAAATGTACAAAAACAATGTCATGTTAAACTGCACATTAATCCTGTATTTTGAAGGGTTTCACTTCCATGGCACTGTTGATTTTGAATGTCTTCATTTCAGAAGAATTTAGGGGTCAAGATGGGGACTTGTGCAGAAGGTGCAGTCAAATCTGTCTGCAGTGATGGATGATGTTGCCGTATGAAATGGTCTGTAAAGATGCAGTCTCTTTTGGAGTCACAGCAGAAACTGTAGAGAAAAGACAACATGTGCAGTTTCCTCCTTGGGTTCCCACATTGTTCTCTCCAGCTCTGCTCCCCCTGGGCCTTGAGAATGACTCTGTACACCCCAGACAAAAGTACACAGGCAGAAAAGAAATATCAAGGCACAAAAGCTCTTTATGTAATGCTGACAAGTTGCATTGATTTCTTTTCCCGTATATTTGACAGACAACGTAAAATTGTTGCTTCATGTCATGTCAAGCTGGGCCTCGGAGATCGCATCTGCTCTGCCAGTATAACTCAATTCTTTTGGTAGTGTTTCTTGGACGAGACATTGTGGAGAGACGTTGACAGTGAGTAATTCATTTGTGTGAACTCTGAACATCAAAAACAAACCGTTCTAAAAAGAGTCAACCTGAGTTAGTTTTGTGACTAAACTTTGTATCCCAGACCACAAGGCAGTGTGGGGTAAAGTATCTAAAGTCGGGTCTGTTTCATCAGTGGGATAGTGGATGGATAGATGGATTCAAGGACTGGAGCAGGACTGGGGTGCTGGTTTGTCTCTGGGTTTTTGTGGAGGACCAGCAGCTGTGTAATCAGACCTGGCTCTGACCTTACCTGTCCGGATGTTCCTCCAAACCCTCCATCATGTCCATGTGTCACACACACACACACACAGACTGATGAACTGCTGGTCGCGTGCAGCCTCTGAGCTGGCTTGACCTCTAGTCTGATTTAGTGCGGATATGCCACAACTGCCAGTACTGTAGGAACTACTGCTACAGTACATTATTCTTATTCCTTAACATTAATCAGGGCTTTATTTAAACTCCCAGTGATTTACTGTTGACCTTTGGCCACCCGAGCTGTACAATAAATGGACAGATAAGAGGAACATCATGAAAAAACACAGTACAAATTTGAGGTACTTGTAGTTACCAGCTGCGAAAGCTACGCTGGTGTTCATTTCACCTTGTGAGTCTGTGGCTGAATCTCACTTCCCTGAAATTGCATCCACAGTTCCTCCACTTGCTTCCCTTCCTCACATCTTAATCCGTCCCAGCGCGGAAGCATGGGAGAGACGGAGGAAATCATGCTAGAGAGGAAACAAGGGAATGTGTTTTTAGAGGGATGAGGTGTCTTTTTCTCTGAAACGTCACGTGAATTCCTCAACTGTATGGGCGCAGTTAGCAGCGGCTTTCAGTTGCAGTGGCTTCGGGGAAGGCTGCTTTTGTGAATCCTCGCTCATAGCTCCTCAGTTGCCTCCTCGATCCTCGATCCTTGCTTCTTGGGGCAGGAATAACAGCTTTGAGATGGCCTTCACAAAGGAGGGCCAGAACAACTTCCGGTTCAACCGAGGAGCGAGTAGATATCAAATAAGAGAAGTGAGATTCAGCCTGTGTGTGTCCTTGAGACACCTAGTGTAGCGGCAACTACCACAGAAGAGGATTAGAGTACTTTGCCAGGTGTTTATATTTCTGTCAGACAGATTGTGTCACTGTGATAGCATCACAGCGTGTGTAGCATGGATGTGGTGTGTAGTTGAGATCAAAATGAAGGCAGAGTTTGAAGATGGGTGTGGTCCGAGCAGGTGCACCGGAAGTAGATATTAAAGATACTCAAATAAAGCCTGGAAGATACGGAAAAAAAGCCATTTATCAGGATAACCTTGGGCTTGTGGCATTTATTTCTTCTGCTTTTCGGTGCACAACATCTGTATTTTTATTTGAAAATGGTCACATAAACATATGTTACCTTAAATGATATAAAAAAACTCAGTTTTTCATTCTGCATCCCCCCTGAAAAGCGTAAAAGAAATCTGCAGATTCCGATTGGGTCTGCTGATAAAGAATTCATGTTATAATTGAGGGTTTTTGTTTTTGTTTTTATATAAAGTTTGGTTACCTAAAGGTGTATTTTTGATGTTTGATTTACAGCAGTGTCTTGTAATCGCATGCAGGATGGGCCAACTGTTAGTTAGGTAGTTACTTTTTATTTCCGTATCATGTTTTTATTGCTGTATGGTATTACACGGAAACTAACTTGATATAACATTAGTAAAATTAAGACTTTCTCTTGTATTTTTACATATGTAATATAGCAACTTTCACTTAGTGAGTAGGTCTTCCACCCCTGCTGTCTGATAAAGAACCACATTATCTGCTGACATTGTTGGAGTTGAATGTGACACAATAGAGGAAGCAGCCAGTGTCAGACATGTGGATGCTCTGTGGTCCCTGTGGAGAACACTAAGCTTTGTATTTGCACTCCTCTTGCTGAGGATAACAGCCTCTCCAGCCCAGGTTAGGAATGGGGCTCCCTGCAGCTGCTGTCTCTGAGGCTGATTAGTGCAGTGATGAGCGAATGAGGGCCAGGGGAGCCGCGCACACACACTCTGAAAGGGTTAAGCAGCCGGTTAGGGAGGAGACCTGCTCTGTGTCCAGGATGTTGAGTGCTGTAGCGCGATGGTGTGCTGTTACACTGCATGAGGCCTCAACTCCACTTGGGTTCTGATTGGGCCTGTAAGATCACAGCCACCCCACCCCCCAACCCCCACCCCCCCACCCTCCACCCCCAACTCCTCTCCCTGAGGGTTTCTCTCTCCACATCCTCCCTGCTGATTATCACCACTGCCAGAGCTGACTCTTGCACTCCAGCTGCTGTCCACACTCTGGCTCTGGGGCTAATTTAACCAGGCTGCATGGAGGGAGAAAACTTTCTCACACAGCCAGAAGAAGCAGAGCTGCTGAACAGTAAAGCCCCTCCCAGGCTTTAGCTTGTTGCCCTTCATCAAGCTGCTGGTGCTCACTACAAAAAGAGCCGCTCTGCTAATACTACATGCCTCTCCGCCAGGCTTTCCCTGGTGGTGCTTTTCAACAATATCCAGAGCTAAAAATAATCAGAACAAGGTCACAGTCCTTATAGGAATATTTCATCAGTGCAAAATAGACAGCGGAGGTTTCACTGCAGACCAACATGTGTTGCTCTCTGCAGGTGTTTCCTCTGGGCAAAGTCAGGGCAGAGTGCTGCCTTCACTGTCCTAAAGGTGACTCTCAACAGTCATCTTCAATGTGAAACTCAACCCTTGAGCTCTTGATATGAAACATATCATACACATATAATATCTCACTAACTACTGTATATCAAAGCATTGTGTGCGTCCATCACAATACAACTGTGAATAACACTGGTGAATGATGATTGAGTTGGGAAGATTGATGCCGTCTTTTTCCAAGAAAGATGATTAAGGCTGGAAAGTGAGTTTGAGTTGTGTCCCTGAATTGCTATTTTTGCATCAGGGTATTTCAAGTTATTTGTTTAAAGAAAAGGGTGAATAATTCACACAATAAGACAGGGCTGCGAAAACATTTATTTGACTTTGTGGGGCTGTGAGGAAGAAAAACATAGTAATTGACCAGACTAGTAACTTTGGAGCAGGACAAAAGAGGTGGATCTCAAAGAAGACAGAATCATAATCAAGTGCTTGATTTGAAATCTAGCTTGCAAAGAATGTTCACTCATATCGAAACTGGCTTGTCAAATACACAATCAATATATTAATTACAGATTTTCACCCCAAAAATACAGTATTTAATTCTGTGTGGCATTTAACAATTCAAACAATATGCAAACTATAAATATTATATAAATATAAAATATCCATAAGCCACTTGGACTTGTGCCAGCAGCTTTCAAGCAGAGTCTTACTTGTGAGAGTGTGCCAAAGCAGCATTATGTGAGTGTTGATGGGAAAAGACCTCTGTCAGCCTGCGGGGCTCCGGTGTCTTCTGCCGGGCTGTCCTGGGTCGCACAATTGGGCTCAGAGGGCAAGACGCTGCTCCCCAATCCCAGTCCCCCCCCCCACACCCATCAGCCCTGCCATGTTAAATGGAAGCATTGTGACTGCAGACCTGCTCTCATCTTCATGTACACTTTCTTTTTTTCTACTTCTCCCAGTACATAATGACCCCAGACTATGTGACGACAGGCATTGTATCTGACTGTGCCGACCACATAGAAATTAAAGATGAGGATCTGATTCAGAGGCAGCTGCAGGTCTTTTTCTGCTGTATGAAGTCAATGGGTCCAGCGATATTTAAGGTGTGTGGGTATACGTGTGTGCGTCTGTTTATTAAATCACTTTTTACATTCTGATGCTGTGGGTGGTCTCCCTGATGTTGCAAAAATTGAGGCAGGTGGTAACAATTGATTAAATCAAATTTCTGCCCAGAGCAAGAATTCAATTATGGCATTAGACCTGTAATCTGATGCATTCGTGCTTTCACATGTAGACTGTTTAAATTGTCGTTATGATGTATTTATTGTATGAATCCCTGTAATTTAACCTGTTTATGTCATTTTAGACCCGTTACGGGGAGATGCAGAGGTTTTACATGTGAGAGATTGTCAATATCAGATGTGTTCAAGGTGCATGGTTTGAATATAAATGTATATTTTCTGAACAGGTGATCACACACATCACACACACAGACACACACACACACACACACACACACACACACACACACACACACACACACACACACACACACGTACAATGTAGACAAGTAGAAAAGAACCTACATATTTTATTAAGATTGAAATCATTCAGATAATGTTCAGAAAAAGAAAATCACACATTTTTATGTTTCCTCTCAACAGAAATGTCCCTCCATCAGACTTTACAGTGAACAATGCAGTCACACTACACCTGACAGGTATTTAATCTCTTTTTATCTGGGAATTCCCCTCTCTCACAGTTATGAAGTGCAATTTAGAAATCAAACCCAGGAGCAGTGTTCGCTGGCAGTGTCCCCCCCATTACGCTTTGAGAAGTCACACAGCGAACACATAATCTTTTGTGCACAAGATAAGTCCTGAAACATTTCCATGACGATATAGATGATATTTTCTTTTCAAAAAGGTGATTGTGTCATGATGAAAAACAATACAAATGACAGAGCGGCAGGTTATACAGGGGTTTGTATTACAGAAATAGTATTGTATGATTTTGTCACTATCTATTGTTAAAAGGTAGTCTTGGCATCTTTAATGTGACTGTAGAAGTAGAGATAGATATTGTTAAACTTTTATTTATATTTTGGAAAATGGTTTACACATTTTGCAGCTACTATATGAATGAATGAATTCAACACTTTTTACCAGCTTTGGTGGTTATTTTGCAAAGTAAAACTGACCACAGAGATAGCATCTTAGGTCTCAGAGGGCAATTAAAAAGAAATTAACTCTAATTTGGTGTTGTCTGTGATTTTTCCGTGTTTATTTTGAGGTTTCTTGGAAACTCCCGCCTTTTAATTACACCAAATTCTCATTTTAGTTGTTTTTTTTACCAGTTTCCACTGGTCTGCAACATGCTGTAGATGCTATCAACAATGATGTCAGTGTGGTTATTTCTGACACACGCACGCACGCACACACGCACGCACGCACGCACGCACGCACGCACGCACGCACGCACGCACGCGCACACACACACACACACACACACACACACACAGATCTGGTGTATAAATAATTCACATAAGGTCAAGCTTTGATCCTCTGATACAACCTCTTGGATTGCCAGTAGTGGCAGGAAAACCAGTAGATTGAAAACGAGGAATGCATCAAGGGGTGTGCTGTTTACTTGTAGCGCAGGCAGCTGGTTAGCCACCCCTCTGTCGTTTACACCCCCCTCCCTCGCTTTTCAATTCCAGCCAGACCCCAGGCTCGGCCACTAACTGGGGGCTGGAATATTGTGCACTGGGGATCAATGCGGCCCTGAGTGAAATGTCAACTGTGGCCCTGTGATGTGTCAGGCTGTGAGGGAGTTGTAATGGCTATTGATCCACTGTGCGCTTAATGCAGAGCTGCCCCGCCACGACGCGAGCCAGCTGCAGCAGAAAGATATATGTATGAGATGAGCTAAAACTGAGAAAATAGAAAAGAAAGAGCCCACAGTTTTGTCCCCCTCCTCACCTCCCTCCCTCTCTGGCTGCAGATTGATCTTCCTCTTCCTGCTGATTCTAACTGGGGTCTGTCATTATCTTACTCTGTCATTAGGGGCTCCATTGACAGCCTTGGCCTGTCTGTGTCACTCTATTGAGACAGCAACACTTTTCCCATGCAGTGTTCCCTACATTTATTAAAATCTCTGACAGCCTTGTCTTAGCTTTCTCCATAGATGGCTGAGCTTCAGGCAGCGGTGCAGCGGTGTAATTGGAAGACAAGGCTCTCTGTTCCTGGCTAGTAATATCAGTGAGGTACAGCTGTAAGTCAGACTGGTTTATATCAGACTGCTGGCGATGAACAAAATCAGACCCCCTTTGTCTGAGGGTCAGTGTCTGTGCAACACTATAGACCCTACATTTAGGCCTATATCTGTAAATCACGTGTGTGTGAGTTTTCATGCTGCCACTGTTAAAAAAATAATATTTCCAAACTGTAAAGGAAAGTATAAAAATTATGGGGCATTTTTTGCTGAATGGAGGGTACTCTCAGATTTGTGGAGAATGGGAGGACCCTTTGTTTTTTTCCTCATCCCAGAGTTTTTTATCAAAATCAACTAAAAGCTAACAGGATGAATATGTCAGAAACAGGTAGGTAATAGGTGTGTTAGGTTATTAGTGATTGGGCTCAATGGTGTTTTAAACCACCAACGTCTCCTTCAAGGCAACACTGCGACTGTTGACTTCAAAGCACCTAACCCTAACCTTAACCCTAACCATAACTATTGCCTAATCGAATTCAAGGCAGCGCTGCGACCGTTGACTTCAAAGCACCTAACCCTAACCAATGCCTAATCCTAGTGCGTTGCCTGGAAGGAGACTTGGGGACTTATAACACCGATAAACCTTCACTTTATTCTGCATCTTAACAGAAAGCAGACCTACAGTAAAGGTGTCAAAACATGTTAAAAGTGTCATGAAAGGTGAGAGTGACAACTCTTGGGTAGAAAATATAGAAAAGTCAAGGGGCAGGGTCAAAAGAAAATGTTAACAATGATGGGGAATGGAGCTACATGGTTCAGGCCCCTCTCCCCACCCTAATCATTTTTGTAGAGTTTCTAAGGAAAGCAGCCCCCTTTTACTTTTGGCTTGACCAACATTTTGGGTTTAACTGAAAGTTTTTAAAAAGGTTTCATCAGGCCAGAGCTCACAGAATTTTCCAAACCCATAGTTTCAAGTCAATTTTCCATCCATCCATCTTTGTCCGCTTATCCGTCAAGTCAATTTCATTTATATAAAATTGCCTATTTTCCTCAAAGGCCTTTAAAGTTTGTTCAACATATGACACACTCTATCTTTATACCCTCAACTGAGAAGCATATAAAGATGAAATAATACAGTTTTGGGAAATTTAGATTTTTAAGGGTCTCACAGGACCACAGCAACATATTTTAGTGCTGTGTTTTTGCATTATGCACAGCAACACATGCTTCGGTGATCAGAGACTGTACAAAAAATATTGGTGTGGTGAGGGGAGCTGAAGATTGCGTGTCAGATTTAATAATGGAGTTAAACCCTTCCTGGCGTTTTTCATATTTTCTTTGGACCACCTTCTTGCCTTGAAAAAAAAATATTCTAAAAATCCTCCCTCCACTATCTTAAAATAACAGAACGTTATTGAGTTGGATATATTTGTTTTACTATTTACCATTAGTAACTAAACATGCATAGATAATTTAGGATGCTGCTGCTATTTAAACCTCAATATGTTAACAGAGCAATAACTTTCACTACCAAGTAGAATTAGCTATTGGCATACATTATGGCAAGCATTTTTCTTAAACCGAAAGCTTTTCAATGAACCATTATCACAGTTGTTGAAAGGTTTATCAGATGATGTTGTAGCCTGATGTGTGTGAAAATAAACAAATTAAAATATTAATCTGAGATGAAAAAACACTGGAAGACTCTCCCCTACTCTGGCTTGATACAAATCCTTCAAATAAATAGTTAATAATTTAAAAACATCAGATTTCCCTGCCTACAAAACACATAAACCTCCTCTCTCCCTAATAATTTTCATACAGTCCCTTACCGCTGTCGAGCTAAATAAACACGTTTGTAAAAATGAATCTGTGCTCAAATATCTGCTGCTGCAACTCAAAAAATTACATTTAAGGAGACAATTTGTTTCAGTGTCAAAGTGACTAAATAGTAAAAACATCATGCCAGATTCCAATTTGAAACAAAATGAAAACAGCAAATGAAAATAGTCTGTAAGAAACAACCCAATCTGTTTTATTCTGGCAGTCTTTACATAACCTAAATTTCTGATCATATTATTATTGTTTTGTTGTATTCTCAGCTACCCAAACTATTACTGTAGAGACTTGACAACTTGAAAACATTTCTGGAGGCTGTCAGGAAGTGCACAGTGGGGTGCACTGAATTGAGATTGGTGGTTTGTGTGTGTGTGTGTGTGTGTGTGTGTACGTGCGTGCGTGTGTGTGTAAAAGTGATGCTTAGTATAGGCTGGTGCTGGGACCAAGCTGCTTGTCCGTGTTGCAGGAGGCACAATCAGGTAGGACCAGGGGGTCTCTGGCTGTCTTGGCCCCGTAACACACGAGGCTGCTCAATGGGACGGAAGTTATTGGAGGGTTGGGGTGAAACAGATGACATGGTGTGTGACAGAGACTCATCATTTGAGTGTGATACAAGTATTTGAGCTGCAAGGCTGTAATGTTGCTCGGCTTGTCTGGAAAGATTTATTCCAGATTGCAGGGCCTGAGGGGTCAGTGAGTGACCTTACACGTGGGAGGTTTCTCTGGGAAAAATTGCATTTTGGGGGAAGAAGTTGTGGACATAATGACATGAACATGCAGGAGAAAAAACGATTATATACGTATGTATCTAGCTATCATATCTATAGACCAGTGCTGAACATTTTAATAATAGTTTAGTATTTGCTTTCATGCAGATGCACATATGTGGCATTAAATACAATTAATTTCTTCGTGCACAAAAGTTGAATTTATGGCCTCGCTCATGTCTGATAGAAAGAAGCTTTTATCTTTTTTCCAGCATAAAGGGGAAATGCTTGATCCAATACCCACTGTGAAAAAGTAATGCATATCTCACTATCTTGCCTGTCTCCCGGCGAGATGAAATTGAAATTTTAATGCATTTCAGAGTTTTTCCCCCGAATGGAGAAGCTGATAGACACAGGGATGTCATATTTACAGTATGAACACCTGTGGTTTAATGCACTCTACAATACTGCCATCTCCAAGTTCTCCTGAACAAAACATGCTCTTGAACATAAAGGAAAGGCACAGAAGAAAATTATTCCTCAAGCTTTCTATCAAGCTTCTGCATTCATGGCAAAGTCTAAAGGGCATGTCAGTCCTCCTGCCTCTGCGAGAGGTAATTATCCTTTTCCTGTCAGAGAACAACAAATGATAGCCAACTATGGGGGTGCATTTTCAGGAGCTGAAATTTGTCAATTGGAAGGAGAAGGGGGTTTAATTTTCTGGCAGCTGCATATCTACTTTTATAATGGTTTTTTCAATGGTCATTTGTTGCATGTTTCTTTTCTATTCACATGAGGCTGCACAGGGTAGTGCTGTGAGCTTCTAAGGGTGTGTTTATATGCCCTGCATTAACATACCTATTTATAGTCCTACACTTTCTTACAGTCATCTTTTTTTTCTGTTGTGACCATTTCACAGATTATATATTGTCCAAGTAATTTCCCTTTCAGCATCTGTGTTTTTTACCTTTCAGAGAAAGCAGTGAATGGAGGGAAAATTATCACAATTACTCATATAATTGAGCCGTCTTTGTAGCAAGTGCAGCTTCAGAAGCCCTTTTTTCCATCAGCCAAAATGGTTTCATTATATGGGTTTTTCATATTCCCTGACACAGGGCTCTGCTGAGGGCCTGGCGCGTGGATGAGATGCAGGATGAACAGAGCGAATCATTAAGGTCACAGTAGGAATAATTATCCCAGCTATGGAAAGAGCATCTACAGCCTTTTTTCTCCCCCGGCACAAATGCAGTGTCCACGGTTTTGTTACGAATGGAGCTTCTACTCATACAAAGAAGAGGGGGAGAGCAAGACTTGTATCAACATGACAATTTTCCATCATTAAGACTAATGACAGGCACAGACTGTGGGGATCAAGGGGAGCACAAAAAAGAGAGGCGCATTCAGGTGTTGGCTGAGTGCTGACCTCCTTCCTGTCTTTGTTGGAGACTTAACTCTTAACAAAAACTAAAAAGGGGTTTCAGACTAAAGGCGCAGTGGCAGCTGAACGTCAAGCAGCCCAGCTCTCCATGGGCAAATGACTTAATTGGCGAATTTGCATGTTTTCCATTTGCAGGGAAATTAATTCAATAAGACCTACATGTAAAGATGTTTAATCAATCATTGTTTTAGTGTTGGTGAAATAATTCCCCAGTTTATAGTTATGTTATATGGATTATATTCCTGCAATCCAGCTCTTTTACATCACTACATGACTAAGTTGGTTAAATTTCGATTATCCTTAAAATTGATTTTCCGATTGGTTGATGATTTGATGCCCAGATCGTCACTTAACAGGTGGGGATAGTGTAACATGTAGCAAAGCATCAATGTGACACTAGTTTCTTTTACAGTTTAGCTGAATTAAGTAAAAGCCATATTTTCCCAAGTCCTTTCTCCCCAGCCTTCACTCAGGTAATTGGTCATTTTGCAGCCAATTTCAGGCAGGTTGGATGCTTGCTGCCATGGCCTGACCCCTGCTGCTGCTGTAATGGGGACAGCATTTCTACCAGTTCGCTGGGGCCTTTTCCACACTGTGACCCCCAGCTTTCGGAGGAGAGAGCTGCTCTGGACACTGAATGGTGGTGTGTGTGTGTGTGTGTGTGTGTGTGTGTGTGTGTGTGTGTGTGTGTGTGTGTGTGAGAGTGTGTGGGGGGGCAATGACCAGCTTTAAGTCCAATTACACACGTGTTGATTATAGAGTCATTCTTTTCGTCCGCAGAAAAAGGTTTTGCTGTTTTCATTTCATTCACTGTCTGTGAATAGAAGAGTTACTTATGTTTAAAATTAGCTATTTATGATCTGCTTTTGATAAGGAACTAAATGTATGTAGGAGGAACAAAATGTGGGAAAAAAACCAAATACATATTAGTGTTTAATTTAATGCCACATTCACTGGCTCCTTATTTTTATTATCACCAGGCTTCAATAATCAACAATGGTGTAAGGCCTTACTAGAGCAAAAGGTCCAGCTTGGTCAGTATATCCCGACCTGATGTAATGCAGCAATGCCTAAAACAAACAAAACAATTATTATTATCCTTCACACCATTTTTTTTTTTAATCAACACATTCTCATAGTTTAATTATTGAATTACTGTCAATAAAGGACATCATTCTACTTGTTAGTGTTTATTAAAGGCATAATATGTGATCCAAATATAAAATAGTAGCCACCAACAGCAACATTTGAAGCAGGAATTGAAACTGCCATGACTCAAACTGACTAACAGATCTTTTTAATTAAATGACAAAGTTATTAATATTTCCTGGTGTTTATAAATACTCAATTATTATCAAATGAGAAAAATTAATTTAGAAGTCAAAATATCTGAATAAATAATTTTATATGGAGAATTAAATAAAAAATGCCCTTTATCATTCTTAGTGTCATTTAATTTCAGAACCAGAGTGTGACGTTATTACTTGCAGGTTATATAATAAAGTATTAACATCTGATTATCACACAAAAGTAAAGTATTCAATAATGTTTCTTAAGCCCATTAAATTAAATTATTATATAGAGACAGTAAATTAAATGTATGTGATTCCTTTTTTGTTTACGTATAACTCTGTAAACAAAATCAATTCACATTTTTGATGCCACATTGAACATGAAAATAGACACTGAATCGAGTTAATTGAAGTGCATCTAGTTTGCGTTCATTGACGCTGCTGCAAATTACAGGATGGCAGCCAGCAGCAAAGCCAGAGAGGAAGCAGAACAAAAGGCAATTTCACTTGTTTGATCCTCTGCCTTTCAAACGTGAAATAAACCTTCATATGCAGTGTGACAATTCTACTGGAAGTCAGTCACTCACTGAATTACATTTGCAGATGAGGTCATGTGGTAATACTGTCCATGATGGGCATTTTCAGACATATTACTAAATGTAAAAAAATAAAGCATGGACGTTTTGTTATGAATTAGTATATGTAAGATGGACATGTATGAATCATGATGTTGAGTTCATGCATCAAGTTGTGGGAAATTATTGAAATTGAAATAAAACAGGTTTCATTTGCAGACAGAAAATCATCAGAACTAATCAAATGTCATCAGAAACCTAAAACTGAAAAAAAACCATATTTAAATCCATCAAATAAAAACATATAGGTTACACATGCATTCTGTCTCCTCTATAAGGAAGGGGGGGAAAAAAAAAAAAAAAAAACTCCCTGCATCTCCAATGACAATAATGAATCCCTGTTCGCATGCAGAGTCTGCAGGGTGCACGTGGAGCTGTGCCTTCACACAGCATGGATACACAGTTTACCAATGCACCGCGGTCGGGATAATATTTGGTGGCTGTGAAAATGTGGGTTGGCATGGCAGTTGAGGAGGGCTTTCGATCACCGGACTGAAATGAAGTCTGTGACATCTTGGCCCGTTTAGCCCTCCACCTCTACCTCCCCCTCCTCTTTCTGTCTCTCCACCTCTGCACTAACCCTCAGGTGAAGAGCAGCAGGTGTTAAAACACCCTCAGCCACAGAGCTACTCACTACTAATGAGTCCTGCCTCTGCGGCCCATCCATGCATGGAGGACTTTATTTTTAGTGTGGCTAGTTAGAGCCCTGCTGCCATGCTGCAGGACGGAGCGCTGTGGCCTGCGCTGCCCTCCTGCCAGCGAGAGTCAAATTATAAATTAAAGTGGTAATTTTATCACACGCCTGCTCATCCTAATGACACTGAGGATGGCTTGATGAAAATCCTTCAAATAAATAGTTAATCATTTAGGATCCAAGCAAATACACACTTTGTAAATGATTGATTTTGCATATATCAATAAAATGAATATGATTTATGTAGCATATATTTCGTGAGTCTGCTCAACTCTACATTTCAACAAAAGCCTGTAATTATTATTGCTATTATTAGTAGTACTCGTGGTGTTATTTAAAAATTTTTTTTTTTTTGCAAACTCTGCCTCTATTCTGTTAATGGTTTTTCTCACAGCCGCGTGTCAATTTGCAGATACTATAATCGTGGGAAAATAATGACAGTTATCAGTCGCACCCACCAAGTACCCATAAAAATCTGTCCTCTGTTCTGGAAGATGATAATTATTGGTTGTACTACCATTATCATTGTCGTTGTTGATAGCGGAAATCTTGAAGCATTTTTCGAAAGTAATTCCAGAGAAATCACTTCAAATTGGCCTATTTTATGGGACAAGGGACCAGCTTTCGTTATAGCCTAATATTGCACAGAAATCTTTAAATTCAGGCATCCACAGCCGCCTGGCACACTGTGGCACACGTGCCGTGATGTCAGCGCCTGCATTTTGATAACACATTTTGCAACTTGCTAGTTCGGTTTTGAGTTCAATTATGCAATTAGGCTACACTGATAATCACAGTGACGGAATTTAACTGCCTTTAATTTGTTATTCAGGTGGAGATGGAGGGACTGCGGATGGAGCAGCCAGGCTGTGTTTCTGTTCTGCAGACACCAGAACAAGAGCTGCAGCCTACGAATGAATCCTAATAAAATGAAGAGCTGCTGGATACTTTCTTCTTCTTCTTCTTTCACCAAGTGCGTCCTGCGGAGGCTCTCTGACCCCGGATGTCGCGGATTTATCTGCTTCTTTTCCATCACATGAATTTTTAAAGTAAGTTGCTGATTGAAACTAAGATCTTATTTTCAATATAGCCTGGTCAAACACTACTTACAGCTGCAGCAGCGATCCCGTTTGAGCTTTTGAGTTGTGGAGGTCTAAACCTGCAGCTCAAGAAGAAATATCTCCTGTTAAGTCAGTCGTCAGTTCAATTAAATCAAATGTCCATGGATAATTATTCGTGTAAGGCTGTGGGAGGCTGACCGCACCCCCATCCTCACTTACATACATGCTAATCAAAGGTGCCAGTGTTTAACAAAACTGTGACCATTAATTGATTGCGATAGAATCAAATAAGATGGTTTGGAAAGCATTTCAGTGTGAAAATAGGCCTGCGTGCATTCATGGCTGCGTTATAAAACAGGGAATATTTCGGTGAGAATATAACCAACAATTTCCCACGACTAATAGGCTATAGCATATTGTTATAAAATAATGCATAATTAAAACAGCTGCCCTTCTAAACATTGTTTAAAATATATAGGCCTAGTTACACATCGGCCTGTTAATCAGAAATTGTTGTTTAACTATATTTGCTATTTTGAATGTGATGTCGTTACATGTTTTCAGGTGTTATAAAACATCATTAGGCATAAAGCCCTGAACCAACAAACCTCATTTGACATTAGAGCAGAACGTGCTGCAGGTGTAAGTGAGACCTCCAGCCAATGTAAGTGTTAAACTCATGACTAATTACAGACCTACTTATGAAAATTGAACACTAGTGTTATGCTAATACACCTTACTCCAGATAGAGCTTTAATCAAAAGAGCTTTAATCAAACTGGCCGGCAGAAAGAGCAGCTTTAATAGGGCTGGGAATATTATGCAACATTAGGCTAATAAATTACGCTTACTATATGACAACCGCCACTTTTAGTACAACGTGACAAACCTGATTGTGTCGAATGCTCCACCGATATGGGCTATGACAATATTTTCTTACATTTCAAAATGTTTGGATAGTGCTGAGACAAAAGTGAGTGTTATCGCCATATAGTAGGCTATGCAATATTATCAAAATGTGGTGCCTAAAATATATGTTAGCTTACTGGACGAATTGTAGGCCTAAATAATGTCATCATAATAGCCTAATAATAATAATAAATGTTGACATGTCTAGAAGAAATCTAAGGTTTATGTGTTTTTTCTTGACTTTATCAGGTTCTTCGGACCCAGCCCCAGCGTCGCCAATCGGCTTCCCTCTTGGAAAGAGTGGACCAATCAGCGACAGTCTTTGATGAATATTCATGAGTCCGAGATTCAAACCTTTGAGCGAGTTTGTCTTGGTCCACAGCATCTACCTAGGACTTTTCACAGGCTACAACTACATTTTCTTATGAATGGAAAGAGAAAAAATCAGTTCGGCTTAAATTGGGACCCATCCTTCACTGAGATCATAGAAGGAAAACAACAAAAGCAAGACAAGGGCAACCGCCAGAAGAGATGACAATGACTACAATTCCAGAAAGTCTTAATAGCCCTGCCTCAGGAAAAACCGTTTTCATGGAGTTTGGACCCCCGAGTCAACAAATGTCGCCTTCCTCCATGTCTCACGGACACTATCCAATGCACTGTTTACATTCTGCAGGTCATACCCAGCACGATAGCTACAGTCCAGCCTCGTCGTTCCCCAGATCTTTGGGTTATCCATACGTAAACTCCGTCGGCAGCCATTCCACCAGTCCATATCTCAGCACAGTACAGACCTACCAAAACAGCTCGGCACTCCCACAGACACGGTTAGAGGAGACAGGTAAGTGTGCAACAGCATCTTTGGATCTAAAATATGAACTTTCTGTGATGGCACGTCTTTCGTCCTCGCTGCAGCGAAAAGACGACCCAGATGTTGGAATTAGGCTTGGTAATTATTTATTGCGTAACGCTATAAACAATGTATCCAATTAAAGGTAATTATACCTAAAGTACAGCCTGTAAAACTTGCGCTGGAGTATTCATAGCTGCGCAGCACTGTTGGCTACAACTGCCTTCTCATTTGTTTTCTTCTCTTTGCTCTGTTCTGTCTCTCAGCGCCAGAAGCAGAGAAAAACACAGTGGTGGAAGGCGGAGAGGTTCGATTCAACGGGAAAGGGAAAAAGATTAGAAAACCAAGGACTATCTATTCCAGTTTACAACTTCAAGCCCTTAACAGGAGGTTTCAACAAACTCAATATTTGGCGTTACCGGAGAGAGCTGAGCTCGCAGCGTCGCTGGGTCTCACTCAGACACAGGCAAGTCCATGAAACTCGCTCAAATAGCTCCACTCTGCTGCAGCACCGTTACACCTTTTAAATGTATTTTCTTTTTTCACAACATGTATTATTATTATTATTATTATTATTATTATTATTATTATTTGTATTATTATTAATGGAACACCATTCATCAAAAGTAACATAATATTCAACGTTTGATAGCAAATTAAGGATTTTTTTCTCTGAGTATTACCATTGGTGTGTTGTTAAAATCAATGACATCTTAATACAGTAATAATCAAGGACAAAATATTGATAACAAAAATGTTTTGCTCTTGATGTTGTACTAAGAAACCAGCTGCTGCGTGCGTAAAACGTGCCTAAAATTGACTAAACTGTCGTTTAGTCAAACTGTCGTTTAGTCAATTTTCTAATAATTATCTTTGTCTCTCCAGGTGAAGATTTGGTTTCAAAACAAACGCTCTAAATTCAAGAAATTAATGAAGCAAGGCGGTGGCACAATTGACACCAACGCTCTAGCCACCGGACGCGGACTGTCGAGCGGCTCTCCCTCGGTGACACCTGTCTGGAGCTCGCCGACCGCCACGAAGAGTTCGGTGGGGACAACCGGATCTTACATTCCCAGCTACACCTCATGGTATCCAACCACACACCAAGAGTCTATGCAACAGTCACAGCTCATGTGAACAGGGAGCTCAGCCCTCAACTCCGCCATGGCTCGTGTATCAGGATGGTGAAGGGGCCTCAGCGCGGCCCAGCACTGATAATACTCAACAACAACCCCGGAGTTTGCTGCCGCATGCCGCCAGCTGCTGACACAGCGGCCTCCTCATACCGGATGACTGCAAGCAACGTAGAAGAAGAAGAAGAAGAAGAAGAAGAAGAAGAAGAAGAAGAAGAAGAAGGGAGCTGAGAGACTGAAACGGCACACAATGGGCCCAAGGGCAACGAGTCTGACAGTCAGCGGAAACCGTAGACAAATTGATCCTTTTTTGGCTGCTGTTTATCACTTTCGTGTCAGTTTCTATTACATTTTTTAAATCACATTTGTGTGAGTTATTCTGTTTATAAGAAAACACGTGTTTGTTTACACCAGATGTTGGGCCCAAAGTAATGATGACCTAAAACCAATCTGCATTCATTAACAGTTAAAGGTCTATTAGGCCATAGAAGTGTTTCTTTAACCAAATAATGATAGGCTACTTAATTAATCCCACCATCACCATCATGCTTACAGCACAGTCTACCACAGGGCATATTGTGCAAAGCCTCAAATCGCTACTATGTTGTTTATATGTGTTTGTTATTTAAGTTAAATTATTCAGACTAGTTTTTCTGTTTAGGTCAGTCTGTGTTCATTTTGTAAGTGTGTTTTGAAATAACAACAATGTGTTGTTAATGCTGCACTAACGCAAGCAAAGCTTTTCTATGCCGTGCCCCGATGTTATGTGAAAAATGTAAAGGGTCTGACAATTTGCTGCTTAAGAAAAAAAACAAAATATCTTGAGGGTGAGCAGCTTATTTGTCCCTGTATTTTGTACATAATTTTCAGATTTGTTTTTTGTGCTGTACTGGATACGCTGTGAAACAGGGTTTTAGGCTTTCTGTATTCGTCGAGATGTGTTTAGTCAACATAGAAAAATATTTAGTTTTGTATTGATTACTTTAATTTATTTATCTGTTTCTGAAGTTTATGTGCATAATGTGCAAAGTTTCAAAAGCAGTAAAATAATGATTTAAATTATGTCAAGAAAGGTGTCTGATTCAACCCCCCCCCCCACCCCCCCTCCACTCTCCTCTCATGTGAAAAGAAAGGCTTCAGCATGGTGCAGGTTTAATGTGAGCTGACACAAAGCAGTATCATGTTGGTTATTGTAGCAGACACCGTGTGAGTGCGTTTGTGTGAGCAAAAGGCTCGTCGTTCAGATGTATGGTCGTGTTTAGCGTTTAGCCTTACATGGGTTCCTGCTGCTGCTGCTCACTAGTTGCAGATGTTGTCAAACCTCTGGAGTGACCAAAATGAGAAGACTTGCATCTAAACAAAAAAAAATGAATGTCTGCAGCTACACGAATATAGCTTAACGGCTTTATTTTACATAGCATAGTAAATGGAAAATACAAATAAAGAAGTTGAAAAATAAGACGGAAACAACTGGGTATCTTGCCTATAGGCTATAAACTGCATCATTTCTATTATCGTAATTTAATCGCGGTGCGGGAGACCTGAATTCATTCAACAACGTCGCTTATTTCTTTTCAGATTTTCTTAAAGATAATCTTTCTATTTGTCTTCCGACAATGCCCATTTTCTGTCATGAATGGGAGAGATCAACTGGGTGTGTTAAGTGAATAATCGCGCAAGAGGCAGGTGCTGCAAAAAGCCTGGATGAGCACGCGGGACACAGGGCGGATCAGATGGAGATCAGTGAAAGTGAAAAGTTCAAAGGCCTTCTTGTTTGGGCTTCACACTTTATTCTTTTACTCTAGTTGCGCAATCTTGCAGTAAGCCTTTTATGGATTTTTAATATTATTTTTTTTTAAATGCCACTGGATATGATATCCTACAAGCTAGTTTTTTATTTTTTATTTTATTTATTATGATTTCTTAGAAAATGCCCTGCCCAGGTGAAATTACCTGTCAATTTAAACACCATACTGAATTGGCATAAATAAAAAAATAAAAAATAAAATAAAAAAGTAGCCTGTAGGATATCATATCCAGTGAAAAAGCAAAACAGAAAATAATAAGTGTAAATGACTTTTAGCCATAGTCGCTCACCTCCAGCTGCATTATGGATATATACACTAGTTTTGCAATTGTAATGACACATTTGATGACATTTGTGCGGTCTGCACAGCATCCCTTTAAAAGGCCAACAGAGTCCAGAGAGGTAGGCTATAGACTATAACCGAGCACTTCATTCTTTTCTCATTTGTTTCATTTATTCATTGTTAAAATGGTAAATCAGAACATTATAATGATTTATCATTATGCTTATTATAATGATTAGGCTATATGAATGCTGGTGCAGTTTAGTTCTTATACAGCAACACCATCAGTTTAACTAATCAGCTTCAAGGGGACTGAAAAAAAATAAACGTATCTATTTGTCTGCTCGTTGTGTAACATCCCTGTCTCTATTGTAATTGTAATACAAAACTCAGAACATATACAGTCCTTTGTGCACAAGCCAGAAGTAGAATAAGGCCTATGTATATTTCGTTACCATTAAGAAAGAATATGAATTGTGCTGCTGCTGTAGTGAACATAAAACTGCCTATAGCCCCAGAAAGACGCAGCTGCATCCAAGAGGGTCAGCGTTATTTCGCGGTATTCTCCCCTTGATTATACGAGCTGAGCCCATCAAACCCAGCATAATTACAGTAATTTCGCCCTTATTTATTCTAATGCAGTTTCCCATCTCTGAGGTAGCCTAATTATGAGCTTTTTTTTTCGCACGGAGGATCTTTCTGCGTTGACAAAAGAGATAGTGTTCTGAAAGAAATGTGCTGCTGCAATAGAAAAGCGAAATAGGTGAGGTGCCGTTTCGTCACTGTTCCCTTAGACTTAGCTATGTGTAAGGCTGGCAAATTGCTTGCAGGTGTACATCACGGAGTTGTCAATGCAAAGAGGCTTCACAATTAGCAAAGCACAATGTAAGAGTAATGATAGCAGCGACTAGATTAAAGAACAACTTCTGTGTCTCCCCTTTCTTACATTTCCTCTCGGTGTGAACAGCTTTCCTAAATGACTTTTTTTCACAAAAGCAGCACATTAAATAAACTGAAGACGTTTTAAAAAAAAAAAAAATGTTACTCGAAAGGAACCAGAAATAGTTTCATATCATGACAGAATCGTCAAGATTCACAGATTTGACTAAGAATTAAAATAAATAAATGTTGTAGGAATGAACTAAAAATGATAAATGATGCCTGTAAAGACTAGCCTGTTTCCTGTTTTGCTTATATCAAATGCAATTCAATCCTGGCACTACTTTCAATGAGATTTAAGAAGTAAACATTTAATACCCACCTTTCAGCTTGAAATAAAGAGGGAAGCTCCCTCTGGATTTTGCAGAAATCAGCATGGAGGCAGATGAGCAGCAGCATCCTACAGCACAGACACAAGATAAGCGCTTACATCCCACAAAATGTGTCCCATGTGTTGGTCTAAGTTATAGCAGCAGAGTTCAGAATATGACTGAAAATGTCTGCTTTATTTCCCCTCTTTATAGCTGATGGAGAAAAAAATGTAGATTATTAGCATAAATGTTTACTCCTCATTACGCTGATGACATTGTGCACTCGAGATCTTGGTAATCTTTGGGGGAAATTATGAGTAATTTCTTAAAATTTAAAGCAGCAGTTACCATGCAATTCAGGATAATTCTACCTAGGCTCCACACGGATATAATTATCGTTGAGTCAAGATGTTAGGCTAAAAACTATGCATTGATATTCCCATGTATTATGTACATACAACATGTTGATGCTTGAAATAGCGGGAAATTGTCTTGTGTAAAAATAACACCCCATATTAGGACATCTAAAATTGCGAAGAATTATATAGTAATTGCAGGCTTTCAGATTTGAAAGCCAGAATGCTCAAACCAAACCGAATGTGGATGAAATTACAGATCAGGGTATAAATTAGGATAGGGGGTAGCCTATGGCATTTACAAGTTGCCTGGAGAAATGCAAAAGTATAAACCACATAGCTCTAATCCCTGAAGGAAGTCATGGAGCAACAGAAAACATCCAGAAATGTGTATTATTATTATTATTATTATTATTATTATTATTATTATTATTATTGTTGTTGTTCGAAATCGATAGCTTGTATTATGTATAGCCTACATCTGTGCGGATTACTTCACTGACGAAGACTAAGTAAAGCCAAACATAAGGAGAAAACCAGCTAGGCTAAGTGTTATTCCAGTCCACGGTGCAGTGATCATACAGGCCTGTCGTGATGCATATTCTCTGTACAAGAAATAATAGTATCCTGCAAAGGTCCACACAAAGGTAGGCTATACCTACGGGCCTATAGCATACAGGCTATTTAATGTGTTGGCGCACAGCACAGACCTGCTGCATGCCTGGGATCTGATCCTGTCAGCTCCAGGAAGGAGGCTCGGCTCCATCATGAAGATATAGCAACTGCTGACAAGCTACAGTCCTAATTATGTACAAGGAAACGATCCCACTTGATGGCCCGTGGTTGTTGGAAGGGAAGCGTGTGGGGTAGACAGTGATGATCATGAATGAGAACTAAGTGATGGGTATGTGTATTAATAATAAGCCCCCCACTAGGCCTATATATCTATCAGGGATTCAGGGCCAATATAGCTCTAACAAAATAGCTAGGCCTAAAAAAAAGTCTTTTTGGACGCGTGCCTCTGTTTACCATAGCCTACAGGCCCTACATGAGCCACGTAAATAATGTAGGTCAATGTGCTCGTCTTCAGAGATCAGAGGCTTTACGTGTGAGACGTGAGAAATGTTTCCATGATGTTGTAGCTCCAGGCTTTCTTGGACCTAGTTCCCCTCTTTGTTAGGCTGAGTTCATAAAACGTCTGGAAAGCGACTCACTGACTCCACAGAGTCTGAGGAGCTTGTGCTCATTCATACCCACCCTCATCTTCCCCTCTCGCATGCCAAGGCGTGTTGTTCTGTTGCCTCCTCCACCGAGCCTGCGCCCCGGGCCCAACCTCTGCCTCTGCCTGCCTGAATGAGCCACCGGTTCGGTAATCATCTGCTGAAAGAACCGGGTAAAATAACCCCAAACAGCTGAGGAATTATCTTACGCTTGTCCACGCTTGTGATAGCATCCTAACACGCTCATCTTATACAAACAACCTACAGTATAGCCTATTACATAAGAAATAACTTTAATTAATGTGACGTTATCTAACGTTAGCTTTAAAAGGCCGGCTAGTTTAACTCTTAAAGTCCAACCGTCCTTATATGGTCCTGACTAACTGACAGCTAACCGCTCTACTAACATGGTTACCAGGCAGTACAACTAGAAGTTAGCAAGATTATTCATTTTGTCAGCTACAGGTGTCCGTGTATCCTATAGGCTATGGCCTATAGTTTAAATACATCACTGACATGTTTGTGGCAGTCTGGTTCCATTAAGATATAGGGGAGTTTCCCTTTACAAGGTTCAATGTGTAGCTCTTTTCTGAAATAAAACCAATTGACGTGTGAAAAATAATGCAACACTCACCAAGCATTAATTGTATGCTTTTAAAATAAATCAATGTCTAAATTGCTATACAAAGTAATAAAAAAAATGTGTGTGCAGAGAAAACATTTTTGAGAAAAAAAGGAGGTATGCATATATATTCACAGAAAACATTTTTATTTAAATAACGTCTGGTCATATATGGAACACAGCTAAAATAAATAAGACAAAAATACAATTAAGTGTGATACAAGTAAATCAGAGGGTAGGACAATCAGTAGCTTACGGTGGTTAATGGTGGTTAATTTGCACCAATAGCCTAAAAAAAGAGTGACGTGCTATCAAAAAGCTGTGGTAAAATATTTACAAACGTAGATTCAGACGCTTAGGCCTATAGTCAAATCAACTAGCCTAATGGCATAAGGAATGAATAAAGGTAGTCTACGCTGTTTTATCGCACAACAAAATGAGGTCATATTGAAAAAGGCACGATACCGTTAACTTGTGCTACATTTGTGACAGGTTGTCCTGCGATGAATGTTTTATTTTTGCAGAAATGGCAAAAAAGTGACGTCCGCGTAAAAGTAGGCTTGCGCCCAGGCTGTGATTGCTTTGGGTAATAGTGGTTCATTCACCCCTCGACATAAACAAAATAAATAAATACAAAAATAACTGTAGAAATCTGTAACTACCATTTGCCAGCGCGAAAACTGGCAAGGCCCATGAGCCTGTCTGGCTCCATTAACTTCTATATGCTTGCAACTTCGCATGACGCACAAACGAGGTCTGTAACATGAAGGTATTGGCATTTTTCTTTGTTTCACCAGTATTTTCCGATTTAAACCCGATGTTTTGTTGTTGTTTGTTTCAGAATATTGTCCCAGCGCTTATGGCGGAGTTGTGGTGGTGCTGGATCAGAGGCTGCAGATGCGTCGTAGAGTTCGTGGTAGAGTACCAGGAGTAGTTTGCCAAAAACGCAGTCGTGTTGGGAGGGCTGCTGCTCTGAGGTAAACTGGAGTTGACACTGTTCATTCTTTGAGTCTGTGGAAAGTCCCAGGCAATAGTTGGTGGAGACGTGCAGGGGGGAGATTCACTGGAAGCAACGTGTTGCTCTGGAGGGATTTCTCCACTTTTCCACAACTTCTTGAACTTGGAGCGGCGGTTTTGGAACCAGATTTTGACCTGAGAAAGAAACGGATACATGCATAATAATTTATTTTCACATTAGACACATAATAGATATTTGACAGCGTATGAATCCACGTCTTAGATGCACCCACCTGTGTTTGCGTAAGGCCCATCGAGGCTGCCAGCTCGGCCCGTTCTGGTAGAGCCAAATACTGCGTCTTTTGAAACCTCCGTTGAAGAGCGGCCAGTTGAAAGCTGGAATAAATGGTTCGAGGTTTCCTGACCTTCTTTGGTTTTCCATTAACCATCCGGATTTCTGGCTCGCGCTCTTCTTTCTCTGACGGAACATTCAAAAACAATTCATGTTATGCATAAAGGATACTGCGGTTTTTCAGTTACATATAACTTTTAGGCATTTTGCATGGCCATACGTGTTAAGTAGTTAATGTGTTAACCTCATAATTCATTTGGTTTCATCAGATTTGTATATTATACTGCCATGGGAAACATATCAGAGTTTGTTTAAGATTTGTGTTTAACAATACATTAATTAAGCATTCACTATCAGTGTTTTGTGCGCATCTGTAGCCTACAAGACAAGTAGGCTATGTGTCTAATAATTTCTGACCACATAATTATCTTGTCAATTATGTTATGCATGATTCAACGTCCTCCTCGTACATTTCATGCCATAAGCAAGTCGATCTCAAACAAAAAGATGAAATTAATTAAAATGTAGTTTTAAAAGAATTTAAGAGCACCCTTACCTGTATCTGCTGGAGTAGGAGAGGAGTTGGAGCCGTAGGAGCTGTATGCACCATAAGATGAGTTGAAACCAAGGTCGTATGACTTTGCGTTATATGGCACAGTGCTCGTGGCGTTGCCGTGGTACTGGTAAGAGCCGAGTTGGCCAAATGGAGACCCTGCGCAATGGCCAGGCTGTTGGCTGTTGTAATAGCTGCTGTCCGTCGCCGTGGACACTGGCAGAGTCGGAGACTCCTGCGATTTGTGCAAGCTGTGGTAACTGCTTGAGGTAATCTGGTTTGAATGCATATCAGTATTTAAGTTCTCAAAAACTCCAGTCATCGTCGAGTTGGAGTGGAGCACCCTCGTAACCTATGCGCAAAAAAGCTGAAAACACGACTCAAAATCTTGGACTGATGACACCTTTTCGTGAATCGAAACGCATCCCCGTGTAAACTGTGGCAAAATCAGCGGAGGTGTGTCCCTCTCACAGTGGCCTGTGATTATCTGCTTCGGTCGGTGGTGGGAGCGCATTTATGTGAGAGGGAGAGGGAGAGCTACTGTGTCTGAGACAACCAATGAGTAGGCTGCCCGACTGACTACTCCCCACCGCGTCCACCCTCCATTATTTGGTCAGGTCTGTCTGTCCTGGTTGCCTGCAGAGAATTTCCATTAAAACATCTCAACAGAACCAGAATAAAGGTACGATGACCAAGGCCCAACAGGTCTGGTCCTAGGTCCTAGTAATTATCTCTATGCGCAATCGGCCATAGGCTACAGAAGATAAAATGTGACTTCGACATATGGATAACATGTAGACCACACATCAGAAAAAGGCATCATTAAATTGTTGCCGCAAATTAGGTTTCACTGGCATTGCGGTTATCCCTATTCATTTGAATTTTACGCTTGTCAGTGTACAGATTTATGTCCGTTTTTCAGTAGCCTACATTGTGTAAGTTTATGGTAGAACCAGACCTTTTCATGGTGGCCTAATTCTTGTTTACATGTGGGCCTGAAAAACCCTCAGAAAACTAAGTGACAAGTACAAAACGAATTGGAACCACACAGAGAAAGGAGTGACACTGGGAGTAGGTTAAAGAGGGATCTAAATGTGTTTATACTAAATTAGGGTGACTACAGGAAATAGCTACAGCGGCCCCAGGTGTTGGAAATCTGTCTTACAGACCTTTTTTCTTTTGTATTTCCTTTTGTCTGCATTGAGCTAGACAACAGAAACACGAACCGCCTTTTAAACAAACTCCCTTCTGTGTGAAGAGGTTCACAGAATGGGTCACCAATACAACTTCCACACGGAGTCCAAAGTGTCGGTGATGGGTTTAGTTCTCCTGAAGGACAGAAGTTAATGTGGTGTTGTTGAGGCGTCTGTGTTCACCGCCACAAGATGGCAGCATAGTTCCTTTTATCAAAATAACTGGGGTACATTAAGTCAGTTTTCTGTAATGCCACTGCATACTTGATCAGACTAAGCTGCGAATTGTCAACTTGATTTTTCAAGTTCTGTCGGCAAGAACGTCACTAAGCACCACAGACAGAGTCATGGACATACAGAGCTGACAAAATAACTTTTACAATCTAATGCAAACTAAAACAATAGCCCAATATTATCTTTATGAAGCTTTTCAGTTTGTTGAACTATAGTAACTTTGATGTTTTGAATTTGTTGGTTTATTGCGTCCAATATTAAAAATAACACTAATTACAGAACAACACCACAGCCACAGAGTCTCTACAAAAAATGTTCATTATAACTCAAAGAGAGAATGGCCCAAATCAATGCAGCAAAGGCAGAGATACCCTGGTCCATTTGGTCAAGCTCCAGAAATGCTGGATCCTACAATTACCATATTGCAACTTGATAGTGTCTGTGACTCTCCCTGCCTGGTAAACGCCAACACCTTTCAAACTCATTGCACCCAGTTTGTAACGCAGGCTTTTGTTATAAATGATATTCATGGATGACTGAGGTATCTTTATTAATTTTATTTAGACTTAAGAAAACTCCCCAGAGCCACAGAAAACATTATACAACACTCACAGTCTGACTAGTCCTCCCTATGACAGGTAAACTAATCTTCATGCGTAAAATTGGTGTCATGCCCCTTTACATTTCTTTAGTATGTGAAAAGCCTTATGCTTATGACTGGATTCATTTCATTACCCACTGTTGTTATTTTCCTTTATTCTGCCCATTTGTCAGCGAGTGCCCGATGAGACCCCTATATCCAGTCCAGGGAGGCTTCTATCTGCCCATTGTTTTTCTGAAAGGCAAGCAATCCTCTCCGACCTCGGGCCAGTGGGGCTGCATGTCACTGCTCATTAGTGGAGCACAGTTTCTGTACTCTGCTGCCCGGCATCTGAGCCAGAATGAGCAACAATTCTAGAAAAAGACATTCAAAGACCAGCCATTTAGGCAAATACCTTCTCTGTTCAGGATTATTTTCATCAATGTACTGTGTTTCTGGGTGTGTAACTGCACAAGTAACTGTGTTGCTTATATTTACGTGTAAAATCTTGAGATATTTCACATGGAAAAACACCTTCAAAGTTGATTGAAACAAAAAGGAGGATACTCCGGAGAATGCACAAGTCATCAGACTTTTAGATAGGGGTCAGGGAGGATTTTCACAACATAGTTCCCCAATCTCAGAGTTCACAGTCAACATCAATATGTGCCAAAACATTCATAACAGCAACACAGTTCTTATCATACCTTTTCTTTCAGCCTTTCATGAAATAGATAGTTGTTTTTGCTACTTAAGTTCTTGACGCCACCCACACCTAGTTGGTTGATTATAATTTCGATCATCAGCTGCAGAGCAGCTGGCGTAGTGGATCTTCCTAGTGTTCAATGACATGAAAATGATGCCAAATGACAGGACACAGATGTATGGAGCTTTTATCATGCATTCCAAATTCACATTTAAACAGGAGCTTCTTTTGACTTGGCACCATCAGACAGCTTGTATTTTTCTTTTTTTATTCCAATTCAAATAGTCGCATCTTTGTGTATTTATGGTGCAAAAAAGGAAAAAACAACAACATTGTACATAATGTGTTTTTGTTCTGCTATCAAAATGTTTACCTAATTCTTATTGAAGTGACCATCCACGATTTAATATTTTTTGACAACTAGAGAAAGTTGGCAAGTTGCCACACATGATCAGAGATGACCTAAAAATGATCAGTGCATATTGTCAGTTTGGTTTTAATTACTCAGAGTTCAACATGCTTGACAAAGACAACACTTGCGGATTCTAGAGCATCTATTGTGAGTATAATGAACAGAACACACAACGTATTGAATCAAAAGTTTGCAAACAAGTGGAAAAAAGATCTCATACCCGTACTGGAGACATTCTTGCTATATAGGCTACTGTAGAGTATGTAGTGCAATCCATATGGTTATAATGTGTGCTGTTTCAATCACCATTGAATTACAAAAATTTTTATCATTTCAACCGTGTTTAAAAGGCTGTGAAGAGAAAACATGTTCATAAAAAGGCAACACTGGCTGATATTGACATTTTGTCTTGAGGAATCAAAGTGCACCAAACAGGAAGTCATTGTGAAAGATAACAACCCTGACATTCTGAGGAGTTATTGATCTTGAGCATCTGTTATCTTGGTTTTTTTTGTGTTGCAGAAGCTCAAAAAGGCAAACAAAAGCTGAGATCTTTTCAATGACACACCAATTGCACACCATGAGTTGAAGTTACAGAAATAGTAACAGAAGTCAGAGCTCAATAGAGGAGTAGCAGAAATCACCATAGCACTGCATGAACACAGTGTCTACTGTGTTTAGAATAGTAATGGCAATGTCCGGTAGGGAATGATTACAGTACAATGGGCAACACATGGGCCAGAAGGGTAGAAACACTATTCCCACCTACAACGAATGTTACATAAATATTAACCTATTTATTTTATTTATTTAGATATAAACATCTATTGATTTCAGGACAAAGTGGAAAATCTGAAATCCTAAATAAACCTCAAGAGATGTTTATTATGATCTGTATAATCCATCATGTGCAGAACAATGATAATAATGATAAGGCTTTAATGATCTTGAAAACAACACTTCACATCTCACAAAGATTTACTACAATGATTGTCCTGCAACTTTTAGTTTTCGATATTAAGTCTCGTTTGCTCTTGTTGTGTATGGTGGGAGTCTCTACCTGTGGCCAGATGGATAGTGTTCACTGTTTTTGATTAGTGTAATGCATCAGATTCTCAAAAATAAAGCCCAGGTTCTGACTAGATGGCTGCTTTTGGTGCTTGGTGCCCCATATATTGACTAATTTTGAAATGTTTTGCTTTGTGAGAATGAGCGAACCAGACATTAGACTAGACCCCTGAAAATGTTCCTCTCTGGTTTTCACAAAGCTAAAAGAAAAATACTTTTCAATACCTAAAGTATACTATAGCATATAAAGTGTTTTGGATGTACTTACATATTTCTTGTAACCACGTCAATTTTAATTAGACCAAGTTGAATTTTACAGCATATTTCGAGCGAGTCTAATTTAATTAGCATCTAACCTAAGCTGTTCTAGTATACCTATTAAAAAAGTGCATTCATTTTGGTAAGCTAAAGTATGCAAAAATATAATGTTATTAGACTATATTTAAGCATAAGATTATTTTTTGGGGCATTTTAGGCCTTTATTTCCAACAGGACAGCTTGCACTTGAAAGGGGAGAGAGAGGGGGAATGACATGCAGCAAAGGGCCGCAGGTCAGAGTTGAACCTGCGGCCGCTGTGTCAAGGACTAAGCCCCTTTATTATGTGCACACGCTCCACCAGGTGAGCTACCCAGTCGCCCTAAAGTACAATTTTTAATAAACTAAGTATAACTCAAGTTGGTTCAATTTAGCACAACTTAAGGCATATACTTATTTTGATAATACAAAATAAATAGAAGTTAACTCCTCGATGCAGCGGGCCCGGGTTTGACTCCGACCTGCGGCCCTTTATGTCCTGCATGTCATTACCCCCTCTCTCTCCCCTTTCATGTCTTCAGCTGTCCTGTCAAAAAAAAGGCCAAAAACAATCTTACAAAAAACAAACTTTGGTTTGATAAATAGATAGATTTTGTATTTTTTATTATTATACTGTCCTTAGGGTCAACAGGGGTACTAATTGTCTTTAATGCTGGCAGGTTTCTAGCTCTGCAGAGTGATTTGGCTGTTGGTAGATTCTCTTCGCTGATCTCCTGCTGGGTCTATTGGAGCATTCATCACCTTGGCAACTCACCCTTTTAGTCAAATCACATTACTGCAAGTTTTTCAGCTTTGGCTTAAAAGTTTAAATACCTCAATTACAATGCGCCCAAACAAACCAAAGGAACAGTAGGAGGATTATCCATGGTTTCCAAAATGCTTTTAAGCATTAGCCCAAGACACAGGGTCAGCAAAGATGAGGTTATTACATTCATCTGCTACTTGCAAACATGGAAATGGTTTACCATGTGCATCTTGACCTCTCCGTCTGAGAGGTTGAGCCTGTACTGCATGGCTGCGGACATGAGTGGTAAGTTGGAAACCCTCAGCATGGTGTTCATGATTGAGCATGTGCTTCCTTAGAATTAGTCATGGAGGCTTTTCCTGTGAGGAGAAGTTATTTTTAACAACAAAGGCTTTAATGATGATCACAGGCAGGGCAAAACATTTGCAAGGAAGTGTACGGTTTTGAGCCAATAACAGATGTACGGTTAATTAAGACAATCTGTTAATGTTTGATTAAGCTACAGCGCACCAACAAAGTCTATTTTACACTACGATCTTTATACTCAGAAAAAGAAAGTCAGAACATAACTGATCCATTGCTGAGGTTGTATTAAAAATACCTAACTTAATCTTTGTGCTTTATTTTTATTTGAATGATCAAAACCGCCACTGAAACAATATAAAAAACTGCTTGGTGCCTGATGTGCCTTATGTGAAAACTCCTTGGTTGTGAGGAAAATCTGATTATTTTTGAAAGATTAGTGATGATGGTTTTCACAAAATAAGATTGTCCCTGCTTGCTGTATAATTGTCATGACATAATGAAAATACACCCTAGAGGGAATTCCATCACACTAATGCAAAAATGGGTTTGCACTTTGCATGGATAACAAAGGAATCCCCAGAATTCCCTGTGTCATCTGCACGGCCCGCCTGAGAAAGAATTCAGAGAGGTATGTAAGGTCCCACTCCCTTCATTGTTGATTCAGCGGAACACCCCCCACCCAGGACCCATAAATGGAAGCAATCCTTTGTGCAAGGGGAGTGGAGCAGAGATACCGCGGATGGTCTCCCTACAAAAGGACCATGGCACTGTCACAACAAGACCAGGATCAGCTGCTCCCTCTTTCACACAGTATGATTTAACGCCGTGCTTTACACAGCCACTGATGCAGACACAACTTCTGCACTACCTATTATTGCTTACATTGCATTATTCTAATCTTACTATCGTGCGGTAGGTCCAAAAGTCCAATATTTAACTCCATATCTCTTAATTTCCCTCACTGGTCATGCCCTCATATTTTAGACCATGTCATCACAGATTTATGTATAGAGTTAGATAAGTTATACTCTAACCTAAGATGTAGATTGATCAACATAATAATCAATTTTACATGCCTCTGTGGTGCTAAATGTCATTATCAGCAGAGTCAGGCATTGACTTTAGTCTATCAAAAGTCAGTCCTTTATTTAAAGCAACAACAGCCATCTGTTTTAACTTTGCATTGTGTTCATTAGTATGGTTTCTTGGAACACCAAGCAAAACAAATATGCCTAGCATTTTGGGCATGCTCCCTTGTCTCTCCAATAACTTTTGGGTTTGGTTTCCTCCACCCGTCTCTGTTATGTTGACTTCATTATTGTGAAACTCGAGGAGCTGGCCCTTCTGTCTTACCAGGGTTTAAGTTTCAGAGCTTTTAAAACGTAATCATTTCAGCATGAAGGTGGCAAATCAGTGGAATCCAATCATTAACACTGGTATCACTCTCAGCAGCTCTACCAAGGGTGGCACGAGTCGTCCAAATTGCAACCAAGATGTAAAATCCTCACAGGATTGATAAATCAGCATGAAATATAATCAATTTTACATGCCTCTGTGTGCTGTATAAATGCCATTATCAATAAGACTGGGACTAAATTTAAGTATTACTGTTTAAAGTAAGAACATCTGTTTGTATTGCATTGTAGTCATCACTATGGTTTTATGCCCAATGCCAACTGTGCATTTTGGGCATGTTTCCTTGCCTCTCTGATAACTTTGGGGTTTGGTTTCCTCCACCAGTGTCTGTTATGTTGACTTCATCACTGTGAAACTCGAGGAGCTGGCCCGTCTGTCTCAGAACAGAGAGAGTTTTAGAGCTTCTAAAATCTAATCATTTTAGCATGAAGGTGGCAAATTGGAGAAATCCAACCAAATCCATCTGAACAAAACTGTGTACACATGACATTACAAGATCAGACATTTAATTTCAGTACTTTGTCCCGCAATGTTCAGAAGAACAGACTCCCCAGACTGTAGCTAGTGAGTGTAAATGCTTACAAATATAATATTAGTTTAAAGTTTAAATCGTACTGAAAATGAGGAAGCCACTTTTGTTTATCTGATTAAGATGTAGATATGGTGAGCAATATTTAAATTTAACTGGCTAACTTCTGCCAATAATCGAACCTGTGGAATATGCATGTGGGTAGCATTAGAAAAGGATTGATATCTTTTTTTTGTGTATGTAATATGTTTACAAAGTAAAAAAGCCCAAAGTCCACCCCAAAGGGACTTACCATCTCCAACAGAAAACACTGTTCACAAACTGCTCCAAACAACTCTATTATAGTCCAGCCTTTACTTCCGTGACGAACGTGCGTCACTTTGTAACACACATTATAATGCTTGCCTAGCTAGCTGCTAGCGTGGCACGCCCTCATACTCTGCTTCTGACTGGGTAGTAATGCTGACCTAGCTACTCCCAACAAAGATGGAACGGAAGTGAGATGCCTCACTCTGTAGCTATAACAGAGAGCTCAACACACAGGGTGAAAAGAGGAGCATTAAAAGGACATTAAAATATAAAAATATGGTGTTTTTTGAAAATTAAACCATGTAAACCTATTCTGGCACAACCTCTAAATCCAATTATGAACCTGAAAATCAGCATAATATGGGCACTTTAATATTTTCACCAGTGATTTGACCAGGAGGCCACACAGACTTTCTCAAGTTGGTGTTCATTTTGTTCGTACAAAAGTGCAGCTAATCTGTGAAGAAAGGCCTCGTCAGCTGCAGGGGTCCACCTGTTCAACCTGCACCATCTCTCCGGTTTCCCTATTCCCACTGACCTGAGACAATAAGATGATGGGCGGCTTCACCTGATCTCGCAGCTCGTGTTACACAACCACCCAGGGCAAAATTGGACATGAAAGTGCTGTTTGTGTGGTTGGGTGAAACCAGGTAAAGGCAGCTACAGATCTTTTTGCTCACAGGGACAAACACAGACCATCAGCAAGCAATTTAAGCAACAGATTGTTCTTTTGATCAATAGAAGATCATAGTGCCGGTAGGGATTTACAGTTTTACAAGCATCCGCAAATGAACTTTGTCTTTTCCCCATACTGCACCTCATCTGTACCTATAAAAATAAAAATAATAAATAATATTGCAAATAAGCTTCAGCTACTGTATATATTTCATAACATGCATGATATGATGTGTATCTGTCCACATAAAAGCTTTACATTGTTTTTTATTGCTCATTAAGATTACACAGAACTATCAAGAATAATGATGCAATCAGTGTTAATCAGTGTCTAATTAATATTGAATTAGATTGAGGGATATTATTTTGACATTTTTTTATTATTATTGCATAATTGCTAATTCTACTGGGTTAATATGGAGCATTACGTCTCACACTGATTGTATAGTGGACTTTGAAGTGAAATGTGATGATTTAGGATAGAGAGCAACAGGTAAAGGATTCATAAAAATCATACATCATTACACAGCAGAATTAGAGACTGAAAATGATTATAACAACTGTGCTTAAAGTTAAGTCTGTTATCTCCTACTGAGACGTTGGTTGTATGAATAAGGGGATGTATCTATCAATGAAACAATTATTTTTAATTAATGAGAGGCCAGTAGAAGAGGTCACCGGACTGGTTACATCAGCGAAGAGGCTTGTGATGTGTCAAGATCTGATGCATCTGTTACCAAACCCACAGCAACAGAGATGCCATTCACATAGCTTAACGCACCCCCCTCTGCCAACACACACACACACACACACACACACACACGCACACACACACACACACACACACACACACACACACACACACACACACACACACACACACACACACACACACACACAAAAAAAACAATACCCACATTGTGTCCTAAGGGATTGTGGCCCAGGCTGGTTCAAACTTCACACCAGCATCAAACACTAGTAGATACATTGATAAATGTGAGTGGGCCATACAATGAAGCTGTTTTATATTTCCTGCAGGTTTGGACGATAACAAAGCTGCCACTCAGAATATAAATACTGCTGCTGGTGGGTGGAAAGCTCAACCCTCTTAAATGCCAGGTCTTCAGGAACTATGAAGGTGATCCTTGTGGAGCTGAATTTCTTAAACCTGGATGATCATAAAACAAAACTGCAAAGATAAGCTTTTGTCATGTCCTGAGGTGACTGAAGATCTCTCACGTGTTTCATGAATGGAGAACCGAAAAACCTTTTCTGAATAGTTCTTACTTATTTATGAACATGGTCCTTAGCAGGTGTTTTTGATGAGTGTGCATTAATATTTTATGATGACCAACCCCCAAACCAGAATATATTTTCCATGTCCAAGTAGTCACACATGTAAATCAGAGTGTTCCAATAAATCCTGATACTGTAGTGATTGAAATTCCAATCCTTCCAAAGATAGTTCAGCCATTTTAGTGACCTACAGCAGCTTGTCCCCATGTCTCACTGAATCTGGGAGGTTTATTTGTACAGCTGACTGAAACACCTGCTGTTTATCTGCTGTTTATCTGCTGCTCAGTGGCCAGCAGATCAGACTGTGGTTGTACTGGGCAGCTTCCAGGTAAGAATGTGTGCAACTGTGTGAATGTGAGGGCGTTCCTGCAAAAGAGAGGTTGCCTCTCAGTGAACCTTCCCTGAATAAATAAAGGTTAAATAAAAATAAAATTAAAATAAAAATCTGCTTCCATCCAACTGAAATAGTAAAACAAACCTAATTAGTGTTTCCTTGACTGTCATTTGTTTTATTATATTACCTGCAAGATAGATGTATGAAATATCATAGCCCTTTAGAACCACACAAGCTACTCAATGTTAAAATACACATACAGTAGTTTGGTTCTAATGGAATTATCATTGTGTTTTTGACTCTTTAAATAAGGCATTTGGAAGGAAAGGGAGAAAACTGGTCAAATTATTTAAATTGTCATATGTCAGGTGGATAAGATTCGATTTTGGTGATATTCATTTTGTCCAAAGCTGCTCCAGTGTTTCTCAACCATCTCTGACGAGGAAAAACCCGACTGTCTTCCATGACTGTCCTCTACCAGGCGACTCCCCTCAGCAGTAGGCTACTGTTCGTCCTGGTTTAACTTGTTTTAACTGTTCTTTATTCGCGTATTTTATCTCTCAGTTCTTTAAATTCTTATACTGCACTGTATGTATTCTTGTCTTTTAAATAGTTTTTAATTGTTTTATAACTGCTCTTTCATGTTTCATGTAAAGCACATTGAATTGCCCTGTTGCTGCTGTATAAATAAAGCTGCTTTGCCTTGCCTGGTAACCGGAGGGGGCGCTGTGGAGCCGGAGCGCAGAGCCCGGCGGGGGAACACAAGCAGCGGCAGCCTTCAGTCAAACGGCACCGGGCTGAGCGGAGCGGAGCGTCGGGGTCAGCGGCTCTTCACTTTGGACTACTGGACACATCTGGACTGCGCTGCAATGCTGCTGCTACAGGGAGGACCGTCTGCCGTTTGTATATCACTTTTATTTTATTCTTATTTCCTGGAGCCAACTTTGGTGCTCGCCTTCAACCTTGACACCAATCATGTCATCAGAAAAGACGGAGAGCCGGGCAGTCTGTTCGGGTTTTCTCTCGCCATGCACAGGCAACTCAACCCGGATGAAAGAATGTGAGTTTTGTGTTTAACTGTACATCTCTACTGCTCCGTTTGCTTTCATCTGCCTGTGATTGTTGTTCAAAAGCGCACCTGAGGGTACAGGTTCAGTTTAAATAGGCTGACAGAAGTCAATCTTAACTTTTCTTTTATCTACAATAAGCTTATCCTCGGCAGGAAACATCTTGTTAATTTAGGGATTCTGCCCTTGCAAGACTAATAAACATATTTTTATCACTGGTTGTGATGTCAGGCATTGCTTCAACCTATAAACGTTAATATAGTAAAGGCCATAGTGTTTCTTATCGTGTTTTTGTTCTAATTTTCAACAGAAAAGTCTCCTGTGGTGCTTTGAATATGAACTGGGAAGGAGCTTAAAGACAACAAGTGAATAAACAATGGTTTTAACTGTGATGCAAATGTGCCTGTAGGTCAGCTGAAAGAGCACTGAGAGGAGAGCTGTAACTGTTGGTCTATATGTAGCTTACTATTTTGATAATCAATTGATCTTTTAGGCAGTTGTCAAGACAAAAAGGGATTCTCTGGATAGCTTGTGAGGATTTGCTGCTTTGCTTATTTCAAATTGAACATCTTTGGACTATTGGTGAGACTTGTTAGTTTGAACCATGGGCTTACTATTTTCTGGCATGTTATTGAAATTAAAATGATGGTTAGGTTTAGCCCGAGATAGATGGTTAAACTTGTTTTTGTAGTCACAGCCTTTTCAAAGTATTCTGTGCAAGTGTTGCATATAGATTTTTTCCTGTTAATATCAGTAATTTCCCACTAATGGTGTGCGCACATTTCATGTCGACATTAATATATGCACGCATGAAACTTGTGGGAAAATAAGAGTAAACAACGGTTAAATTGTAAAGCAGCATTTCAAGGATTCCCGGTTAAGCTATGTAACAGTAAATCATTTCCTTTGGCCAGCCCTGAGGGGGCAGAAAAGACATCAGTGTAGTGCAGTGAGCCTGGTCAACCTGCCACCAGAGTGTAACGGGGGTAAAGTGAGGAGAGGCCGTGGCATGTCCAAGCCTGCGACCAGCGTGAGGCTGCATGCAAGAGAGCTACTTTATCATCCACTGGTTAGCTGGCACAGGGCCCTGCAGCAGCACAAAGCATGGCTTAGAAGCCCTGATAACAGGACTAATATATTTCCCAAAGATCACATAGATTAGTCTTAACTTGTGGAATGTTATCTAACTAGTGTTTTGGCTATTGCGCAAAGGCAGCTCATTGTGTAGTGAATGTATGGTCATGCAAAACTGGAAGCTGTCTTTAAAATGTAGGTTTTTTCCCACAAGGCTTCTTTTGTGCACAAAGAAGCTTGCATCTTAAAAAGAGTCACTTCTACATTCGTCAGAGTTGACAAGTGTAAAGAGAGTGAAAGTCATATTGTTGGGCAAACAGAGGCTGAAATGTGACACTGGCCTGATGGTTGGTTTTCAGCCAGTAAAATTAAGAGAGTGAAGATTCACCTTGCTTACATGCTTACCTATGAGGAAGCTGCTCCAGTTTTAGCAAACATACTACACAACATTATGGCAACGCGTACAAAAGCTATCGAAACGCTATTGCACCAGTTAGTTATTTTTGGTATGTGCTTAGGTTAGCTTACGATTTAAAAGTGATTGAAGGCACCAGTAATTATTTGATAAAAAGAAATTAATCTGCAACAGATTTGCTAATAGTTTTTCAAGGAAAAGGCCAAAAAAATAGCTGGTTCTGACTTTCAACTGTGAAGATTTACTGTTCTTTTTGTCATTTATCATAGTAAACAATTCTCTGACTAATAAATAATTAACTAATTGTTTCAGCTTTTCTGACAATGAATTGCTTAACCAGAATTCACACTTTAGTCACATCCTGGTTGAAAGTCTGTTACTGTACACTCTACGCAGCATGCTATTGCAACAGACAGCAGCTCCCCCTGTTCGGCCATATTAGCTCCAAATCTTCAAGTGACCCTGAGATTATCAACCAGACGAGTCATGTGAAAGCTCAGTAGAGCACACAGAAGTAGGTAATGAACAGCCCTTTCTAACTTAAAGCTGCGAGGCACATTGAAACCAGCAGTGTGTCACACACACTGCCAGTATCTCTTTTGTTCTTAAACAGACGACTTTCTGATGATCACTAGCAGCTGTAAAACTCTACTGGCTGTCACTGCATACATTAATGTGATTATAATAACTCACATGTGAAGAAAGAAGTCCTTTTTAATCGCTGAATATGTTTGGTGAGTAACATGTGTGACTAGTTAGATTAAATTCCTCTAATGTCAAACCCCAATTGGCCTTTCATCCCTTCAGAGCTGAAAGCCAAACCTTCCCCACTTTACTATATTAAAAAACAAATCTTCTGGTGGTTAAAGTGATTTGTTATTCATATTGCTTACAACCATTTATGCAACTCATGTTTTTCCTCTAATGGGTTAATTCATTGAATGCATAGCTTGGCTTCTCACATTGTTAATTTTGTTATTATGTCTTCCTTCTTACATTTGTTTGTGATGACAGGAAGAAACAAGGAGATCCATGTTTCAACATGAGAATGAACATAATGTGGCGTCTTGCAAAGAGGCGACTGGGTGTCTCTTCCATGAATAATGTGTTGGGTTAATGATGTGGATATAACATCCTCTGAATGAAACCAGAGAAAAAGGACATTTGACTGGACATGCACGGCCATCTGTGCACATGTAACTCGATAGATTGAACACATCAGTGAATCATCAGTCAAGACATTCCAGTCAACTTCACACTGGAGTTTGAAAGAGATTGTGTAGCTTAAAATATGGTCAACAGTTAAGATGGGACTTCTGTTTTAAACTTTATTCTTTACTTAAAGTTGAGCTCTATCTGTGGTGAATATTCATGATTTCTTCTGTGATGTGTACCCAGCCAATCAAAGGTCAGCACCATCAAAGTGTATGTGTGCAGGGTTCAAAATTAACTCTTTTGTTTACCAGCCAAATGGCTAGTGAATGTTCAAATTTGATGAGCCACTCAATACAATCCAGCCAGTTTCATATTTTACCAGCATTTGGCTAGTAGATTTTGAATTTTGAATTCTGAGTGTGTAAACTGTAAGAGTTAGAACAGCTGCAGCCGTTCTTGTGGCTTTGAGTGCACAGCTGTAAGAGTACTGGACCACATCTGTTAACAAAGACCAGTGAGATCACTATGTAAACTCACACTGCACTGAAAGACATGCTGCATGATGGGACGTGGTTTCACACTGTACCTTGGCTGATACTGGATTCAGGCTCTGTAGCAGTTGTAGTGTAAAGAATACGGCCTGCAGCCTTAATTGAATCTTGCTCTTGGCAAGACGGTTTGATTTGTTTCGAGTATGATGTTTCTGACTAATCTAAAGCTACATTCTAGGAGTCTATATAAGCATCACTATCTTCTGCTGCAGAAAGTGAGAAAAAATAAAGGAATTTAGCCTTTTTCCAAACTGAAAAACTAGTGTCAGCTAGATGGGCGTGTTGCATGTTAATGTCAATGTTGTCCCTCAGTTACTTGCAAAATTCCACAACTGTCACTTTCCAGAGTAGCTCGGCTGTTATGTTGGAGGTGTTTTACTTCACCTGTCTCTTCATAAATGTGGTGTGTTCCTCCATAAACACCTGATAAATCTAAATAAGTATGCAGCTAACAATTATTTTCATTAAAGATGCTGATTGATCCTGTTGAAGTTTCCCACAGTCGAAGGTGATCTATTTTGACAGCCAGTTGTACAGTATATGACAAACAGTTGAAACCCAAAGATATTCTGTTGACCATCGTATATGACAAAGAAAAGCATCACATCCTGACATTTGAAAAGCTGGAACCAGCAAATGTTTGGCATTCTTGCTTGTAAAACTACAATTGATTATCCAAATACTTGCTGATTCATTGGCTTTTTATCCACTAATCAATTATTCATTGCTGCTCTAAATCTATGTAATGTATTTGTTCAACTCTGAGGTTGTTTCTCTGGCTGTAGTTTGCAGTGATGTGTTGGTAAATATTTTAAGATTTATAAAACAACATTGTCAATGTGTCTAATGCGCTGCAGTTCTCGTAGCACTAAACTAAACTACCATAGCTCAGAAGCTGAAATGTCAAACTGAATTGAACTTTGTAAAGACTCTTGTTTGTATTTGCATTTCACTGGGCTTTGTTTGAGGAGAGGGTTTGCAGTTTGGTCTTCAGTCTAACATCAGACCTCCTCAGGAGAGTCCTTGTTTAACAAATGAAGAGCCACAGGGCCATCCCACAGATCAATAGGTTACTGAGGGAACTGCAGAGTCACAGGGAGGAGAAAAAGGGTGGAGAGGATTTCCTCTCAGTCCTTTGAGAAAAGTCCTACACAATAAGAAGGCTGGTCAACTCGCACATGATAGTGCAGCTTACCCATTGTGACACAAATCATATTCAATTATATTTCATACAAAGATAAAAACTCTTATTTCAGTAGTTTTGGCAATCATACAAATTATATTATACTTTCATTTATTATTTTTTCAGGTTGGAAAAATTGATTTGGGCTAACAAGTCATTAGTGATCCAGTAGTCTGATGTCATTTTCAGGCTTCCAGCAGAAGAACAGTTTTAAGTATTTTGGTGCAAATCCAAATCAAGCCCTCTCTCTCTAGTCTCAGTTGTAGTAGAGACTAGTTATAGTCTCTAAAAGAACATTGCAGGTCACTTCAAGTTTGTCAGGTCTGTGGATGCTCACCATACATTTCCCATTTCAGAATTTTGTGTTAATAGTTAAGGCACACACACACGCACGCACGCACGCACGCACGCACACACACACACATACACACACACACACAAAAAGTCATGACACAAAGTTTCTTCAATTCATATGCATAATATTATAATAATAATAATAATAATAATAATAATAATAATAATAATAATATTTTCGGTATGTCACTGTCTTATTTATTCAAAATAAAGTCAGCTGAAAACGTCATCCAGAGACAGCGTTTTAAACCAACTCAGAGCTAAATTACTGAATTAGCTACAACTGATCATTTCAGCCGACAAAATTGGCGGTCGCCAGCAAAACATTGGAAGCCTGCTTTTGTTTGTCTAAAAGAAAGGGGCCAGTGAAATATAAGTGGCAAACATGTCTCCATTATCAATGTAAACTGTGTATATGCCGTGCAAGTACAGAAAGCATGAGACGTAACAGTAGCTATTAAGGGGATTAGCCAACGGTCAATTGCCGCCAAGATTGACAAGATGTAGCAACTCAGAGGTTAACTACAAAAGTTGTGACCTAAGAATTTTAGTCTTATATAAGATGATATAACTACATCACCAAGATTAATGGACTTTTTTTCTTTGAAAGAAATGTTCCTCTCTGTTGATTTCTCAGTATGACTTTTCTGTGCAGGCTGCCAAAGAGAGGAAGTATGACCAGTTTTGGTTTTCTCTCTCCGCTTCAGAATGGTACAGCTTGCAAGTTGTGACAGTATGTAAAAGCTTACAAATGCGGTCAGCAAGTTGACCGCAAGTTGTCAAGATGCAACACTTATTTTGATACTTCTGTGAGTACAGGTCTCAATTATGTCCCAGTTGTCCCCAATTATGTTCATTTGCAGTAACACATGCATGGGGTAATACACAAAGAGAAAGCACAACTGTGATTTATTTGATTTGTGTCTGTCTAGTACTGTTGATATGTAAAAGAAAAGTGTTGATCGTCCCAGTCACTGCTGTCACCCTTGAAACACATTGTTGAGACTGGGTTTAGCAGGAAAAGATGAGGTCAATGACCGATGATTGAACTATGTGAACATGCTCCAAATTGTCTGCTTCACTTCTCCTTTGCTCTCCGCAGAATGACAGGACAATAGTCTACTGTCCTGTACCGAAGTTTTGTTTTTTACCACACAATACAACAGCTCTTTGTACACAACCAACTTTCCAAAGGCTGAACATAATAAATCATCATTCTTATGAAATATGCAATATGTGCATTAACCAAAGACATGTAGAATATAGAATGTTGGTGAATATTATAATTGCTAAACATGAGCCTGTTAGCCTTGTCATAATGAGCCTGACGTTATCATTTAGCTGCACAGAGCCAGTGTGATTCTTCGCTGTGTATCTGAAATGTATTCTACAAACTACATACTGTATACTTTCATACTGTTTTAGCAGATATTATTAGCAAAAATCATTCTGGAAATGAACAAAAATCATCTGGAAATCATGCAATGCGTGCAACATGTAGCGTCCAGAGTATACCTCCTTTAGTCACATTTAGTCACATTTACACTGTGAACACTACTATACTAAAACCTTGCTTAGAATTAGTATGTAGTATGGATTTGTGACACGCAGCTAATTCTATTAACCAACTGTTTCAAAACGTTTTACAGTACTGAATCTTTTGCTTTCAGACCCAAGCATGGTCTTTGACAGATTGGACCATGCCATTCCCTTAAAGTACTGGGCATGGGTCTCCTGTTCTGTCCTAAACTGTTTGTTTTTTTAAATCATATTTGCCCAACAGATCTTTCTCTTTCTCACATAGGAACTATTTGAGACTGCAACTACAATCCATGTTTTTCCTTTTAATTTGTCACGTTTATATTGTTAATTTTTTTTTTTTTGCCTGTTATTTTGCCTTTATTTGATAGTGACAGCATATCTTCAGAAAGGAAACAGAGACAGAGGAGTATGACATGACCTTAACCACTTAACTTGTTGATACTGACAATTATAGTTTTAGAGATATTTGCAGCACTAAATTATGCAATTTAATAGGAGAAAATGTTCATCTGGAACAAATGTTAGCTTATACTGTCAATGGGCTGTTTTCTAGACTTTTTTGACAATTTTTTCAACTTGACCGTCAAACTCAACCAAACCAATTTCCTTTCCAACAGTAGCCACAATGTCAGCTTGGCAGACAGCAGCCACAAGACATGTTTCATTTTTTTTATAGACAGGAGATGTCACCAATGTCACAGTCACTGTTGATCTTCTCACATACATGTACTAAATCCAACAAGCTGCTGCTCTACAGCTTAGAAATGTAGAAAATGTCTTTCTGATGGTGTAGCTGGTGAAGGTGATGACAGGTAGCTAGGTCAAAAAGTAAATGTCAGTACTTTTAAACTAAATCTAAACTACTAAATCTTGGAATATTTTTTTCTTTTCTTTTTCTTCAGGCTGTTGATTGGTGCACCCAGAGCCAGAGCTTTGGGAAAACAGACCGCTAACATTACAGGAGGCCTTTATAAGTGTGAAATCACACAGTCCAATGATTGTGAGCGCATTGAATTTGATAGTAAAGGTGAGTTATCTATCTGCATTTACTGTACTGTGTCCAAAGGTCAAGAATGAATATAAATGCTCACATTTTTGTCTTGTGTTGCTAAATTCTGAAAGAGAACGTACTTGTTGAGAACAAGGAGAATCAATGGATGGGGGTGACGGTTCAGAGCCAGGGACCTGGGGGAAAGATTGTGGTGAGTCAAACTGAGCGTCTGAACCATCGTTCCCAGTAACCTCCAGTCCTGGTGTGGTCTTATCTGTTATTAAGGTATGAGCTTATACTCAGCTGTGTTGTGTAATTCCAGACTTGTGCTCATCGCTATCAGAGGCGCTTGTTTGTGAACACCCCTCAAGAGTCCCGGGACATCATTGGGCGCTGTTATGTCCTGAGTCAGGACCTGACCATTGACTCGTCCTCTGATGAGGATGGAGGTAACTGGAAATTCTGCGAGGGCAGAGCCAGAGGCCACGAGATGTTTGGATCTTGCCAGCAGGGTTTGGCTGCCACCTTCACCAAGGACTACCATTATGTGGTGTTTGGAGCACCAGGAGCTTACAACTGGAAAGGTCAGTAACACACACACACACACACACACACACACACACACACACACACACACACACACACACACACACACACACACACACTTTACAGTATTTACTGGCAGAATCCCATTTCTCATTCTGTTAAAATAATTAATGCAGTGTTTTATATTCTAAAATAAACATTTCTACAGGCATTGTACGAGTGGAGCAAAAGAACAACACTTTGCTAGAGATGGGAGTGTATGATGACGGCCCATATGAATTTAGAGACGACCATCTCTTGAACCCCGGGTTCGTGTCTGTACCTGCCAACAGCTACCTTGGTGGGTGTCTAACCACAAAACAGATGTAGCTATATTTGTGGATCTATTGTTTCCTGTTGGTACAGAGATGTACTGTAGTTACTTCTGTTGGAGGTCATAGCATTGCTTACAAATTTGAGCATGAGTGTTTTACTAATATAGTTTCCAGTTTAGCCTCAAGATTAGTGGGATTTGTTGCATATCACTCCTCTCTTTCTAACTTGTTTGTTATCTCGCTACCGTCCATCTAAAAAAAGGCATAAAAAACAGGCATGACACAAAACGTTTTGGAAACACTGCAGTAATAATGTGCAGTGTTTCTAGAAGCTGAGAGAGATCTTGTCCTGGTTGCTGCACTGGCAGCTCCTACTGGCTGGTCAGGGCAACTGCATGGAGATGGAAGGACACTGGGAATCTGGGCAGGTTTTGAAGCCACCTCACTGGCAGGTGTAAAGAAAGGACTGAGACATAAGGTTGTCTCATCAGTCCAACAATGGGAGGTAGCCCTGGGAACAGCAAAACAGGGGCAGTCACTATTCAAAAATCAGGGGAGAAAAAAAAGAGTAAAAAGAAACCTGTTCTTCAGTGTAACATAAAGGTATTTACATCCTACAACCTCTCTAGGATTCTCTCTCGACTCAGGACACAGCATCACCAAGAGTCGTGGCCTGACGGTGGTGGCTGGAGCACCCAGAGCTAATCACAGTGGAGCCGTGGTCCTGCTGAAGAAAGAGAACGAGGCCTCCGTCAGACTTTTGGTGGAACACACTCTGTACGGGCCAGGACTCGCCTCCTCCTTTGGATACGACCTGGCTGTGGTTGACCTGAACGGTGATGGGTAGGAAACTTTTTCACCCTGTTTATTTTGCTTTAATATACAGATTATTTACTACGTTTTTCAACCTTCCATTCACAGTGGACTTTCTCTATCTGTTTCATATTCTGTACGATATTAAATATTTACCTCTGATCTCTGATCTAGATGGCAAGACATAGTTGTAGGAGCCCCTCAGTTCTACATGAAGGACAGAGACATCGGAGGAGCTGTTTACGTCTACATTAACCAGGCAGGAATGTGGGAAAGAATCACTCCTGTCCGTCTAAACGGGACCAAGGACTCCATGTTTGGACTGGCAGTCGAGAACATTGGAGACATCAATCAAGACACATATGAAGGTCATTTAGCTGTCATTTTGTAGCTTTATATACGTTTTTCTCTATCAGTCTCTGTAACGTAAAGTTGTTTCTTTCTCATACAGACATTGCCATCGGAGCTCCTTATGATGACGGCGGTGCAGGAAAAGTCTACATTTATCACGGCTCTGCACAAGGAATCAAAACCAGTCCTGCACAGGTCGGTTTTGTGAACCTTTTTTTTTAAGTGGCTGTAATCGATATTTTCTAGGGCTGTCCTCAACTAAAGAAATTGTTAGTCGACTAACACTTATATTATTTTGGTGACTAATCGATTAGTTGATTTAATTGACAGAGCTGTGCGCTTTGAGAGGTGGTTAAGACTAGAAAAGCCCAAAATAAATGTAGTTAATTAACCATTTGTAAAACTGAGTTTTTTATCCACAATTAATCCTACAAAAGCACCACTTTAAATCTTGTGTTCACCAGAAATGTGCTTATAAGTTTCTTGGAAATGAGTAAGTATGAATAAGCATACAAAATTAATTATCAACTTAAGAAATCTTAGTCGACTAAGACCGGCTGCACACTGCCTGTGTGGCGTGAGCGTGGCGTTTCCGTTGTGTCAGTTGCGTGGCGGCTGCGTGGTGTTTTCTGTCTTTACACACCAGAAACGTGTCTGATGCGGCGCTGCTGCTGTTAGCTTTGTCTGTACACATGTATGTTTCCCATTGATAAAGTGAAATACCATGTTAAACATAAATATATACTGATTTGATTACAACAAAGACAACGTCGGCAGTATTGACAGCAAAATAGGCTACAGAATATTTAGTTCTGTAATTGACAGGTGCAATGTCATTTATTAAATGTATTTGTGTCAAAATGACATATAAACATCTTTTCCTGTTCTATTTTGCCTGGAAACGCTTCCAACACGCTTGCGTGTCGCGTGAAAAATAGGCGTCGGTCCTATTTCTAGCTTGCACGTGTTTTAGACGTGCGTGTCATGCAGACAGTGTGCAAGCTCTAACCTGTTAACATGGGAGTCGAAATAAAAACGGACACGCCATGCAGCTGACACACTCACGCCACGCAGCCAGTGTGCAGCCGGCCTAAGACCAAAACCACCGATTAGTCGACTAATTGACTAAGTAGGGCAGCCCTAATATTTTCATATTAACAACAAATCACATGCGGATAGTAAATCACTGAGGTACCTCTTTTGAAATCTGAGAATTTGTCAGTGCCGGTTCTTGAATTATTTCTCCTTCATTACAGATCCTTTCAGGAAAAGAGCACAACCTGCAACTCTTTGGATATTCTCTGGCAGGGAACATGGACTTGGACAGAAACTCTTATCCAGACGTGGCTGTTGGCTCTCTGTCGGACACAGCTCTGATCTACAGGTAATTGTTACACATATAAGTACATTTAAACAAAACA